>NC_133583.1:54106952-54833693 GCF_964106895.1 Numenius arquata | reverse complement strand
TGTTTCCACCTCCTGTACCTTTCAGCTGTGAGACCTTCTGAGTAGGGACTTGCACATGTGTGGATATACTGCCTAGAAAAAATGGAATAACCTTATTTAGTTTTGCTTTAGTGTGTTATTTATTTGATAATTGGTCTAGCTCGTTATTGGTGCCAAGAATCCTGCATGTGTGTCTTTCAATATCTCTTTGTGTGCACATGAAAGCCATCCAATTCAAGCTATTGCACTCAAATTATGGTGATTTTCATGCAGAAAAAGAAATAATTCTGAAAAGTTATTGACTTTTGAGTGTTTGCCCAATCAGAAGGGTTCATGAATTGACAATATGGGGAATCAGGTGCTCAGGATACAGACCAGTGTTTTCAGTTTTGGAGCTGATTAAAAGGTTATGTCCATTGCCATGGGAAGGTGGCTGCGACACAGCAATTCATCTATCTAATGTACAGCAAC
The DNA here is from genome assembly GCF_964106895.1 of Numenius arquata. Taxonomy (NCBI): domain Eukaryota; kingdom Metazoa; phylum Chordata; class Aves; order Charadriiformes; family Scolopacidae; genus Numenius; species Numenius arquata. The sequence continues at coordinate 54,833,243 of NC_133583.1, read as the reverse complement.
CCTATTTGGGAGTAGGCAGATGCAGTATTTAGGAAAAACTCTCTGAGAGCAGCCTGACACCTTAAACAGTTCTTCCCGCTGAGACACTCAGCAAGTGCTATGTCATCTACCTAGACTTTAGCAAGGCCTTTGATACAGTGTCCCACAGTATCCTGCTGGAGAAACTGGATGCTCATGGCTTAGATGGGTATACTCTCCGCTGGGTTAAAAACTGGCTGGAGGGCCGGGCCCAGAGAGTGGTGGTGAATGGAATGAAGTCCAGTTGGCGACCGGTCACGAGTGGTGTCCCACAGGGCTCGGTACTGGGGCCGGTTCTCTTCAACATCTTTATCAATGATCTGGACGAGGGGATCGAAAGCACCCTCAGCAAATTTGCAGACGACACCAAGCTGGGTGGCAGTGTTGATCTGCTGGAGGGTAGAGAGGCTTTGCAGAGGGATCTAGACAGGCTGGATCGATGGGCTGAGACCAACGGGATGAGGTTCAATAAGGCCAAGTGCCGGTCCTGCACTTGGGTCACAGCAACCCCAGGCAGCGCTACAGGCTTGGGGAAGAATGGCTGGAGAGCTGCCTGGCAGAAAAGGACCTGGGGGTGTTGGTCGACAGCAGGCTGAACATGAGCCAGCAGTGTGCCCAGGTGGCCAAAAAGGCCAACAGCATCCTGGCCTGTATCAAGAACAGTGTAGTGAGTAGGACCCGAGAGGTGATCGTCCCCCTGTACTCGGCACTGGTGAGACCCCACCTCGAGTACTGCGTCCAGCTTTGGGCCCCCTACCACAGGAAAGACATTGAGGTGCTGGAGCAGGTCCAGAGAAGGGCAACGAAGCTGGTGAGGGGTCTGGAGCACAAGTCTTACGAAGAGAGGCTGAGGGAGCTGGGGTTGTTCAGTCTGGGGAAGAGGAGACTGAGGGGAGACCTTATTGCTCTCTACAAGTACCTGAAAGGAGGCTGTAGAGAGGCGGGGGTCGGTCTCTTCTCCCAAGTTACAGATGATAGGACAAGAGGCAATGGCCTCAAGTTGCGCCAGGGGAAGTTCAGGTTAGATATTAGGAAATATTTCTTTACTGAAAGGGTTGTCAGGCATTGGAATGGGCTGCCCAGGGAGGTGGTTGAGGCACCATCCCTGGAGGTATTCAAGAGAGGAGTTGACATAGTGCTTGGGAATATGGATTAGTGTTGGGTGGTGTGGTGGTGTGTGTGTGGGTTGCGTGTGTGGTGGTTTTTTTTTTTTTGTTTTGTTTTTTTTTTGTTTTTTTTTTTTGTTTTTTTTTTTTTTGGTGTTTTTTTTTTTTTTTTTCATTGGTTGGACTAGATGATCTTAAAAGGTCCCTTCCAACCTCTGTGATTCTGATTCTGTGATTCTGCTCCCATCAGTAAATTCGTCTGTGTTCAAAATATTTGTAAAAGTTGAGCTTTGCTATCCACGGCACTGGACTGAACTGCCTGGGAAGTAATCTTTTGCTTGGTGTTGATGTTTTTATAATTTCCAACATAAGGATTAAACTTTCTGGTGCAATAGTCTCTCTTGAGAGAAGACTCTTTACCTTAGAATGAAGATAACTTAATTCTGGAGAAATTCTCGTGCTGCTGGATTGTTTTGAAATGAAAGGCTGAGCTTCTATTTGTCCTAGCCTTTACTTTGCAAAAAACATTCTCAAAAAAGCCAAAGGGGAGGGCGATTTCTCACACGAATGTTCACAAAAAACCAACATTCCAGCAACTGTCTGGGGAGTAGGATGAAATGTGCTCTGATGTCGAACCCCTTCTGCTGTTAGCTCATTTTTGAGAGACGCTTTGACACTATAATATAGGGTTGCAAATTGGAATTGCAACACCCTGCTATTGGGCCAAGTGATGAAGCAGCACAATAACTGCTTGCTTGATCTTACCACTCTGTCTTTAATGTGTATGTAAAAGATATCGGGAGCCTTTCCAGGCATCTGTCGGGGTATTTGATGCTGTTACATAGGGAACTTCAGCCTGTGTGTGGTTAGCGTGCCCCTGTGTGTGTTTTACCAGTATTTTATATAGTGTGGTAAATACAGGGCAAAGTTTCAGGTTTTATAACAGTTGAGGTTTGTTTATTATTAAAAGCTTATAAAAATACTAATTGAACTGGTGGATTATTACAGAGAATACAGTTCTTATGCTTGTCACAGGAGTTTCGTAGGTAATTGGTCTTGACCTGTATGTCGTCTTTAATATTTCATTTGCTCTAGAGTATTATTGCTCACTTCCTTTAAGACGATAGCTAGGCTTTGTATGCAGCTAAACTTCTGTTTAACCTTGCTATGAGAATGTGACAGTAGGCTAGTTCAGACAGGTTAACATTCATTTGGTTACCAGCCTGCTTAATCAGCCTGCTTCAACCTGCAGCAAATTAAATCTTTGTGAGTTCTAGCAGACAAGTGATAAAGTCATTCTGAATTATGTATAAAAATAAATGGCGTATTTTCAGTGCTCATGGCAGTAAATGAAATTTAAAGCTTATGATTTATTCTTCAGCTTTTGTTAAGGATGATTGAAATTTATTTTACCCTAATGTTTTACAGTCTAGTTAGGAGGATGCTATATTTCTGAAATACATAATGGAAGTCTCTCATTCTGTGCCCCACAAAAATAATAATCATTTTTATAGGATCTAGAAAGTCTTTTTCTGTCTTCTGTGTTTCTTCTGAAGGAACCGTTAGAAACAATATTTTGAACATACAGCGAGAACTATCTTTCTCCACATCACTAAGAATTGTACACCATCAAATATTTTGTCAGGTCCAGGTTCTGCAAGAATTTGATTTGTTGCCAAAAGGAATTGGCTATCTTCTTTTAAGAGCTCTTCACATTGTAAATTTACCCCACGTGTTACCAAGATAGGGCTTAGGTGCTTCTGAAGATTTTGCTTCTGATCATCAACCTTGTTTGACCAGGACCGATGTGCTTTCCAGAAGAGGGCAGAAGGCCGGGTGTACGCTTAATGCTGCATAAAGAAATGTGTGAAGGGTGCTGGAAATGGCAAGGATGGCACAGATGGCTCTTCCTGATCATAGAAGAGTGGACAATTCACATTTTTAGTCGTATTGATTAGTACATTTTTAAATGCAATGTAGGATCAGATCTTCAAATATTATTGTTTTATGTTTGCAGGCATGTAGTAATTTTTTCTTTCAAATGATGGTGGCTTTTTTCCTCTCTCCTTAATTCTGAAAAGTTGAGGTTTAGGCATATTGCAACAGGCAAAAGGGTTGTTTCGGTTGACACTGGTAAATGAACATCTATCCTGTCTCAGCTGACTGCAGTTCCGCCAGCATTACTGGGTTTATGGGTGTCCTTGTCCATATGAGAAACATGGTGTGTGCCTGTGACATTCATAATGACTAACATGGAGATTAAATGTATTTTTAAGTAGCCACTGTGATTGTGTCTTTTGTAATGACTGTTGATAAACTGTTCTTTCAAGATAACAAATGTGTTTGGTTTTTCTTCAAGATGACTTAGCTGTTTTTACTCAGTTGTATCCGAACCTCTTGGCTTTCCTTTAACATTTGCTTATTGATTAGGAAGGAAAAAATTACATTTACTTCATAAAGGCATACCATTGTAAAAGTTAGCACGTGCAAATAATGGTTTAAAATTCAGTTCTGATTCCAGAGAAAATAACAAGTCAAGACAGTTTTGAGTTTCCAATTCCATTTAGTTTGTTTTGATACTCTGTGTATACATACCTGTACAACTCAGTTGTTATTTCTTTGAATACATATACTTTTATGTAAGCAATCATTTTAGTTTTTCAGGCTTCTTTCTTTATGTTTGTATAATTAATTTGTTCTTCTGCAGTGTAGCTTTCAGTTTGAATCTCAAAGCACCCTTAAAAAAACACACGGAACAACCCTCAATCGAGACTGTGGCTTTAATGAACGATCATTGCTTTGTTTGTAGATGACTCTAGCTGTTTCGGGACTGAGTTTTCCTTGCCATCGACTTACAGTTGGAAGAAGAACTTCACCCGTACAAACAAGGGAACAGTCAGAGGAGGTAAGAACATCATCTTTTGTTTACCCGTATACTTGAGGAAGAAGCAGAGAAAGCTCATTTTGCCATGGTCACTGACCCTTCTTTTGTCAAATACATCAGTAGAATTGCATCTTAAAAGAATCACTTGACAGTTCCTGTAATGTGTAATTGTGACAAAGTAAGGAACTGGGTAAATGAGTCATTGAAGAAGAGGAAAGAAAAGTAAGGAAGCCACAAGTTACTGAGCATTGACAAATACTCCAAATTAAACATAAGGCTGAAACATATTTTTAATCTTTGCAGAAAAAGATGTTTGCAGACTGTATAAACTTATGTTTTGTTGTTTCTAACTAACAGTCGTTTGGGTTAAAATTTCCAATGCCTTTGACCTGCCACAAAATTAATTTCATATAAGCAGTTTCCCATTTTCCACACACTTTTCTTAACGTTTTCTTTAGAGAACTGTAGCACGTAAGGTTTGTCTTGTTGCACAAAATGGATGTGTTTCAATCTGCTCAGCTCATTTGAGTTGGCAAGACATAGCTGTGACGTACGGTCAGGATGCAAGGCTGGATGTATGCTGTTGGGCAGTTGTTGAAAGTTAGAGGATGGTCAGACAACGCTGTTCCAGCTATACCCGAACCACTGAGCAGCTTAAATCGATCATTATTGTTTTCTCCTGGGATCTACCAACATAACTTTGTATACTTCCTTCTTTACTTCATTCTTTCAAAATGATCTGATTATATTCACCTTGTAGAATTTTCTTGTTTCCTAGTTCATTCCGTAAATGTTCTTTATTTGAAGTTCTTTATTTGTAGCTGTTGTAGAGGGAGATGCAGCATGTTTGGAGCTCTTTGCTCCTCTCGTGGTCACTTGCATGCTAGAGCTGAAACCTCACGTAATACACTGTTGCGCCTTCAGGGGCTCACATAGATTTTCTGTGGTGTACCATCCCCATAACTTCTAGGTTAAGTGGAGCTGGAATAGTCAATCATGAAAAGAATTCAATTTAGAGGCAAGTTAACATTGAATAGTTAAAACCAAGGTTTTTCTGAGCTGCTTTATGTTTCAGAGGACATGAAGTCCAAAAGGTCTGCTGGTGGGAGTTGGAGGCACAGATGGGACCTCAGCTGCTTGCACAAAAATGTTGGTTTTTGTCCTTCATATTGGTATGCCAAATAAATCAGCTTGTCATTCAACATGCAGTAGTCTGGAGTGCCAAGTTAGGGCTACGGGGACTAAATTTGTAGATCAGACGTTGCAAAAGATAGATAGGTACCTTTCCAAGGACTGTTGCCCCACCATGCAAGTGTTGCTAAAGTGGATTGTATATTGAGTGTTTTTACAGAAGCGTGTAAGTATTTTTCACTAGGTATTTAGTATTTCACTAAGGATGCTGTCTGCAACAGAGGCTTATGGTCCTTTTTGGATTTTGTTTTTAAATAGCAATGTACTGATGTCCACATGGTTAGTGACAGTGATGGAGATGACTTTGAAGATGCTACAGAGTTTGGAGTTGATGATGGAGAAATGTTTGGAGTAGCATCATCTGCCTTGAGGAAATCACCAATGAGTAAGAGTTGACAGTTAATTTGCAATTAACTGGTTTGTAGAGCAGTAGTGAAGGCAGAGAGGTACGATGGCTCTGCATAATCAGAAACAGAAAAGTATCTTTTGATAGGAATGGTAGAATCATTTGAGTGTCATGTCTGATGGATGTATCAAATGAAAATACTGCAAACTTAATTGGCAACTATGAAAATGTCCCCCTATGGAGGAAGTTTTTTAACCTTACACTTTTAGCTCACAGTTGCAGAACAACAATTAAACACAGAGAAATTATGATCGCTAACAAAATGTTCCTGTAGATAACTAGATTTCCACTTCCCTGTTTTGAAAATTTTACAGATTTTTATCTTCAGCATCTTGTGGGGATTAATATTATTAGTCATTTACATTAAACAAGTTTCTCAAGTGATGATTTGCCCTTGAATTATGAAAATGATTGAGCAGGAGCAGTCAGTTACCTCCTATATGCAATTCTATATACTCTTTATTTTAGGATTGCACTAGTGTTATTACCTTGGAAGGTTTTTGACAGCAAATATATGTAATAATAGGGAAAACATTTTAATAGTATGTATAGGAAGTTAAAAAAAAAAAAAAAGAAAAAGAAGAAAAACGTAACGAGCAATATAGTGGGTCAAGCCTTTCAAGACAGTCCTTTCATTTTAATGTATTAAAGTAAGTCCAGAGTGTTAATTGAACAAGTGTGATATCACATTACACTGGACCTGTGGATTTTGCTGTTTGGAAAGCCTGAATATATTCATGAAGGTGTCTGGAAATTTCACGTCTTTCCAAAGGTTCATAGTTGATAGTCTTTCATGAAACTTATGTGGTCTCTTGGTAACCACTTCAGTAAGCTGTCAACTTAAAAAAATCCATGAAGCAAATGAGTTCAAGTATTAAAATCTGTTTCCATAAAGTTGCATTTAATTTATATTTTTCATTTTTTTTAAGTGCCAGAAAATGCTGAAAATGAAGGAGATGCCTTATTACAATTTACAGCTGAGTTTTCTTCAAGGTAAGCTTAGCCTATTTAACTGTGCAATTCTTGTTACAAACTAAGTAAAAATTAGTAAATAATGAAAATAAAAATAAACCAAATGTACATTTTTTTTTTGCGGGATCATAGCATATTTAGGTATCCTGTTCTGATTTATTTTAAGCTTAACTTCATTAGAACTGTTTGTGAAATAAAATTATTTCTTGGTCCAAGTTAGAGTGACAGATTCTTGCCTTATTTAATTTGCCACTAATTAATATCATTACTTAATTATGTAAGGGTCCAGAAGGATGATAAAGACTGATTATGTATAGTAATTTTAATTTGATATACAGGAACAGAAAAGCTGAGCTGATTAATATTGAAAAATATATTCAGAGTTGCAGTAAGAGTTTTCACAATAATCAAGTGGTTGGATAGATCTCTACTTTTAAAAAATAGAGAAATGCTTTTTTTAACTTTATACCACCAAATCATACATTGTTAAACAGGTGCTATATTTCATCAAATAGCTAGAAGCTGCAAACCAATATACTGCAAAGTAATGCAAACTTTATGACTTCTGTTTTCACTTCTCTGTGTTGAAATGCTTATTTATATATATGAGATGCATTAATGCGTAATACAAGAATAGCCTTCAATTAACCTTTAAGAATATAATAAAGAGAGGAAATAAGTTATGATTGAAAAACTGAAGTTGTCTATGTATGTAAGCAGAAAGTTTTTACGATAAAATTTGGGTAACTAAGGTAGCAGTTAGTTATTTAGAGCTTTTGAATTTTGGGGGACAGATGGCGTGTAGTACTTCATCTTTCTAAAGATTTAGCCAACACATTATATTTATTGAATATACGAACAGGTAGAATATTGAAATTACTTATTTTTGTAATTTTTTATTAATTGGAAATTTTATCTCAAATAGATATGGTGACTGCCATCCTGTTTATTTTATTGGATCATTAGAGGCTGCTTTTCAAGAAGCCTTCTATGGGAAAGCTAGAGATGTAAGTCTTTATTAAAATTACTTTATTTAATATGGGGGGAAATGGAAATCACTGTAAATGTTTCATCTTTGAAAGGTAAACCACATTTTGGGGTCATCTTCATTTTATTTGTGAAGAGTTATACTCATTTAGTTGACTGACTAAAATACCTTGGTTGTTGTTGAAATTACAGCGAATAACTCATGCTTTCTAATCATTCAGGCTGTATTTTTATTGGAGTCCTTTAGTCATCAGAGCTACTCTTTTTCTTTTTCTTTTTTTTTTTTTATTTTTTTTCCCCCCTCTTCCTTTTCTTCCTGAAATAATGGTGTCCTAGCATCCTGGCTGCGAGGCTTGTGGTTGACAAGTTCAACGTTGCGTGTTGGTAACTCCTTTGAAGGATTGCTAATGAAATTGTAAATTTAAATTGAAAGGTCTCTGAAATTCATACAGTGCACTTTTTTTTCCTTTGTACAGCCTTTATCTGCCAAGTAAATTCCAGTACTAAGATTTGGTTATTTAGTTTTTCTGTACATCCAACCAGACATCTCAAGTTTCTGTTATTCCATGCACAGTTTTAAAATCAGTATTTTAATAAAATTAGAATGGGGATAGTTTATTTAAGTTTTGGTGACTTGAATTCACTAAGGAGAAACCCAAACCCCTGCATAATTAAGCATAGATAAAGCTGAAACACAAACAAGAAAATCGTGCTGTTTAAATTTGCTTTTTTGTTGTCATGATAGATATTTAATTTTAAAACGAAGAATGTTTTGGTTTCCTGTAGTTATTCATATTGGAAGGAACAGCTATGTTATGTTAGGGGCTGTTCTGGTAAATGCAGTGTTACGGATCTACAGTGTTTAGCTTCAGTTAACACATACTTAACATGTTGTGTGCGCGTTCTAAATTTAGTGAATATTTTCATGTCTTTGTGCAGATTTCAGAGCATAAATGGATACATAATAATTCAGTGGCAAAGTATTACCTTCTAAGAGCTCATTAAAGTAGACCTTAATGCATGATTAAAAGAAATCATATTAATTCAACAAGAAAAGCGTTTGAGTTAGGAAGTTCGTTTTGTGTCATTTCATCAGCAGTTGACAGTGTGGCAGTATAATAATGGACAAGAGCCCATTAGGAGCTTTCATAAATATTTTTTTTTTATACCTATAAATCTGATATTAATGCAGTGCAGTTACTTAGTTTTTTAATACTCAAAACACTTCTTATGCTACTTACGTAGAACATCTGAAATTCATGTCACCTTACATTTCTAGTATTTTTCAGTGTATTCAGACCAGTCCTCGTCAGGATAAAGTTATATGTTTAGGAAAGTGTTATCTTTGTGTCTTTTTTCTTTTTCAAATATTGCCTTAATTTTTGAAAGCTCTTCCCCTCAACTAATCTGTGGAATTGCATTATTTTCATTGTAACATTCTGACTTTAAACAAAGGTATGAGAATGTATAAGTACCATTAATTTTTACTGCTTTTTTCCTGTTACAAACAAATTTTTCAGTACTGCCCCCTGGAATTCATAACTGAGGAAAGGGATACATTGTTTTATATTTTTATAATTGCATTTCATAAAATAATTCAATATGTATATCAGTATAAGGAAAAAAAGCTTAGGAGAAATTGCAACCTGTATGTCTTGTCTGCTAATTTATACTGTGGAGGGCACTTAATTTTACCAGGGCAACAGATGAGCTTCAGGCACCAGCATTCTTCACTTGAAGTGAGAAATTGAGTTCCAAGAGTAAATAAAAACAAGATTGAAGGTTTAAATCCTCTGCTAGGCTTTTTGAACTTATATACTCATTAAATGTTTATTGGAGTGGTGGGATTACGAAGGATTTGGGTAGCTTCATCAACTGGTATATACTTAATCACTAAGTAAAACACTACATTTGATAGAGTGTTTCTCACGATGCCACACTCAATCCATCTTAATGAAAACCGCTTCAAACTGATTTAATTTGAGAGCACTTGGCAGCTTGAGTGCTCGGAGATCTTAGCCTTTTCTTGACAAATTCTCAAGGCTGTCCAGAGCAGAAGGTGCATGCTACAGTTCAGGTCTAGTGAGACAGCCATCAGCTATGTTTTTAATCTGTATTGTGGATACTTTTTTACTTGAAGCCTTTTTTCAGAAAACAATTTAATTTGGACTATTTTAAGAAAATTAACTTATGTCAGAACATGTGTGTTAAACAGAGATTATGGGTTAAAATTCTTTTAAAGAAAATATATTTTGTTCTGTTAAATCTTAATGTCTTTTATGTGTTGGAAAGGATGGTAATTCAGAGATGTTTAAGAAAATGTTACTTGAAAAAGAAATAACCTTCTAAAAAAAGTTCACATTTGTCTGTTACCTGTGTTTTGTTTACCTTTTATTATCATAGCTTTTCATTTGAAGGCTTTAGACAGTTAAGATTAACATACATGATGAGTATCTTTTTTTGCTTTAGAGCAACTGCTACCATGATAGTGCCAGTCTTAGGAAGGAGAGGTGCAATGAGGTCAAATATAGCTCTACTTTAAAACCTGTGTATCTCTTCAGCACAAAAATGCAATAGCCAAGATACAGAGCTTTGCCTTTAACAACCAGTGTCCTTGGTCCTTGGCAATGAAATCCCCAATTACCTCCTGCAGCCTGATAGTTAGGGGCATTGTGTGTTCATTTCCAAGGCTTATTGTATATATCACACAAGAAAATATTTTCTTTTTTTTCAATTGAGTCAGGAGGAGAAAGACAGAGGTTTATTAAATGAACAAGTAAGTTGTTCTTTTGTGAAAGTCTTCCTCTACTTATTGTGCCAATTGGAAAGAAGCATTTCTCTGTCATATTAGTTTATGAAGAACAAGCTTACTCTTGCTCAAGTAGCTACAGAAATGGCTAGAGCTGATGCCATGGAAGAAATCTTCTAATGGACAGTTTTAAACAAGATGTTTGGGGGAGGTTTCTCTGTGACTGAGAGCAGTTTGTGGGTGCCTTGTATTCTGAAACATGAAGGGGGGTTGTCCTAACTTAGGGGGTATTGTTATTAATACAGGGTCTTAGTAGCTATCTTGAATCTCACTGAGCTATTTGCTTGAATAATACTAAAGTGTTTTCTTTCGTTGGAGCTTGTTTTCCTTTTCATTTTCATAGGTGGTTGCTACTTTAAAGACATTTGCTTTACCTTTTCAGGAACTCTTATATTTATATACCTCTGTCAGATCACCTGCTCCTCTCTCAACCTTTCTGTTCACTGACTTTTAATAAATATGTGAAACATCTCTCTTAGCACAGATTGGTATTGTCACCTCAATATATATTCCTGCATACTGAATATGAACCATCTTTTTCTTCTCCCGGTATTCTGTCTTTTAGGTTCAATTTAGTGGCAGCACCATCCCTCTCCCATAAGGGTACTTTATTTCCAGAATACCTAGAAGAAAGTATGCTCCTTCCGTGGTTTGGTGTGTTCAAATAAAAGCTGGTTGGTTTTGGTTTTTTTTTTTTCCCAGTGGTAGCAGAATATTTCCTCATACAGGGCTTTCTGTAGTACCATTTTTTGCTGTGTAACTCAGAAAACCGTACCTTATTATTTCAGCTAATTAAGTTCATGCTGAACTTAATACAGAAGAAAGATTCACAGAGATAATTATTCTGATTTCTGTTAGAGCACATTATAGAAACGGCATTGACTGCTCTCCGACGTCTTGTCTCAGAAGAGAAATTTGAAGTCTGTCTTTTAGATGCTGTCTTGAGTAGAGGACAGAGGATGTTCTGAATCCCAATTCCAGAATGGCTTTTGGTTTAGTCTTTAATCTTTTTTCCCCGTTTTATTGCCTAAATACTGTGGAGTGATGTCAAGGAGTAGAGCTTCACCACCACCTTTTACTTTGACTCCAGGCATATTTCACATCGAGTCAAATTGCTACTGTGGCAATTTATAAGGGGCTTGATCATATCCTATATGCTAGGTGTGCTCTGAAAATGCATCTGCAGTTTAGCTGTCTGAGGGTCCTAGATGGAGAAATGGCTACTTTACAGATTCGCATTAAGCATAAATAACCTGAGCACCAATCTGCACAGTCTGCAGATACAGAAGTATAACTCTAGGTTCCTGGGAAGGGTAAAGCAGCTATAATACGGTTGATGTCAGTACCTAAATTCCAGTGAAGTCCTGTGTTAGTCACCTGCATTTTCTTTCCAGTCTTGCCTGATGTGTGTTAGCAGTTCTGTCCTTTCATTCTTAAAATTAATTCTGAACTTGTGGATAATTATTGTTCAGAAATTTTTGCAACATTACCAGCTTAGTAGTCTCACTGTGTGCTTACACACCTTTTATTCTGCTTCATCTTTCATATCTGAAAGGTTAGTTCTGGGTATGGGTCTCTTCAGCCTTCTCTGTACTTAATATTAAATAACAAAAGTTTATTGAAGTTGTCTGACACACTCTACATTTCCTCTTCTTTCAAAGCCTATGATTTGTGGATCTTACCTGAGTTTGGTTTTAATTACTGGATATTCTTTGCTTTCTGTAAGATATCGCTACAAGTTCAAATGATTGAAATGGAGATACAACAGTATAATAGGATCAAATATTTGGGAGATGAAAGTAGCCTAGATCAAACTTAAAACACACCTTTACCTGGGAGAGTGGTTAGCCATTTCCACAGCTTAGCATGCATCATATGGATTCTCTCACTAGTGGTTTGTTGAGACTACATGTTTTACTGAAAGATAAAATTACTGAAAAATAAAATTAGGAATTAGTTTAGGGATGTGTAATACAAAAGACCAGATCAGAAGATTGCAGGGATCATCTCACTCCTGTTTTAGGAACCTGTGGAGTACAGTTGACTTCAGATCCTCTTCTACAAGGCTAGAGGCTGCTTAGCACCCATTGTCTCGCTGTCTTTGCTGTCTGTCTCCTTTCTTTGGGCTGGTGCAGGGGAATGTAATAATGTTTATCTTCAGCAGGTTCTGTTCTGTTATGTGTAATACACAGACAAGGCTTGCGATGAATCTCCATCTGCCCTGTATCCTGCTGTGATCCTTTTTCAAAGTGGGGTAAATTCGAAGGTGCATCGCCTTGGTGTCTGCTTAGGGAGAAAAGGCTTGTGTGCGATGGAGTAGCTATGTCCAAGAAGGCTGATGGTGTGATCTCCAAGATCACCTTAGACAGGGGGATCAGACTGTACGCTTCAGAGGCTTAAAGATGTGCAAATGTGTCCCTTTGTTCATTTGATTTAGCTCTCGCTACGTAAAACCTGGAGGAAAAAATAATGATCTTGATTTGTTAGCCTCCCAGCTGGAAAGAGCATCCATGCCTTTAGCTGTTAGATAGTGGACATTTTTGTCTCAGTTATTAATTGAACTTGCAAACCTGAGATTCAAAAATAACCATTCAGCTCAGTGGTTTTGCTGACCCTTATGACTGTATCGCTGTTCTTGTTCTGGTTCATATTCTTCTGAGGTATAGGATTCACATTATTTGGAACTGGCTGAGAAGCCTGGATATCCCGTTACTCAGTGATTATCAATTTTGTCTCTCAACCTCATGCAGATCTGTGTTTCTTTCTGCCAGCTTTTCCTTCATTTCTTCTAATTCTGTACAAAGTGCATTAACTTTGCTGAAGTTCCAAAGTGCAAAAATGGCCAAGTGGATGGCGTAGCCATTTTGGTACGTAGGAACAGATCTTTAGTGTGTTTGTCTGACGTGTGGGATAGTACATGTGTTGGATCTCTTGGTCAGGTGCATCAGTGCATGTGGCAGGAGGCTGCTATACTTCGGATGGTGGGCAGAGAGGTTTCATGGTGCCAGGCTCCAGCTGGAGGACTGTGCCTCTCGGAATGCTGTCCTGCTGCACTGCAGTGTCCATCTACAGCCCCCATTTCCTTCCAGGTGCCATGTTCCAGGCATATTCCATCAACAGGGCAAAATCAGGCAGGAGAAAGCTGCAGTGCCTCTCTGCAAACACATCGCGGTATAAGGCTCGGGAGCAGGGGCAACACCAACAGCATCTCATGCAGTCTGAATGCAGCGGAGATTACAGGAAAAAATACTTCAAGTCTGGATTTTTGGATTTTTGAAGGCATTTTGATAACCAAGATGTTGAAAACATCTTTTTCATGGCCCTTTTACCTCTGAAATGAAATGAAACCTGGAGCTTAAAGCTAAACCTTTTAGGACCTTAAGTCTTATTGACATTGATGAGATTTACACTCCCAGGTATGTCTATAAATCCAGGTCTCTTCTGGAAATTCCAGTGTGTGACTGCCTCGTCTTCAGCAGCCGCGTACTCTGAAAAATTTATCTCTTGATGGCTTAAGTTCCTGAAGTACTAAGGCCTTTGGAAGTCCAGCAGCTATTCGGTGTTTAAAATCTTTTCAGCATCCCATACCTTCATAGGGACTAGTAAAAGTTCTTCCCCATCAGATTTTTTTTCTTCTTTTATTTTTTTTTTAATTTTATGCTAGGTATATAACCCCTGAGTCATCATAGTTTTGAGGAATCTAACACAGAACAGTCTAGTGCTCCTTTAGTTGGCTTCTTTTATGGAATTCAAGACAGTTCAACAGTTTAGTAAGCCTATTTTATTAGTATTGACTGAAAAATTCCCAGTATTAGTCATCATAGAAACCTAGAATTTACTCTGTTTTTTCCAAAGGCTTGAAATAAATACAATAAAGACCTGCTTATGTATATACACTACCATGGGTTAGTAAAAAAAAAAAAATCCAAGAAACAAACCACATCACAACAACAACGAACAACAAACTCCAAGCCTTGAGCCTTTTGCGATAATACATTTTTCCAAGGCAAAAATATCCCCAGCTTCCACTAAGACTTTTTCAAAATCATGTTTCAGCACTTCAGTTCCTCCTGCTACCTCTTTTCGTTTGTCCTAGCAGTATCCCTATGCCTGACCATAACATTTTGGATGAATTATCAGGCACAAGATGGTCTTTTATATATGATGGAGTTTAGTCTTTGCATGGTGAGATTTGTTGATGCAACAAAAATTACATTCACTTGTAAAGTAGCTCAGTGCAAACATCTATTGTGTACGAGCCTGTTCTGTTTACTAAAATTTGTCCCTAAATCTTTAAGCCTAAAACTGTACATATTTTGAAACATTCCCTTGTATGGAATCTCATATTTAACAGTTTCATGGGGTTGTTTCTTTGGAAGTAAAAGTGTTTCTCAAGAGCCTTTTTTTCTACCCTCTCCCAGTGAAAAGAGGAGAGCAAAGCCATCCGCTTACCACAAAGCAGTGCCACCACAAAGGAAAGATTAAGGGTTTAGAGAGAGGTCAATGTGGGTTTTTCTCTAACTAAACACTTTCCTAAAGTTTCCTTGTGGAAAAAATAATGAAGTCATCTCAGAGTTTTTAAAGAATTTTTATTTCTTTTTCACCGTCTGCATTCGCTTGTCTTCTCAGCATGGATGTTTAATCTTTCTAGGCTTTGTGAATTGGTCCAAATGAATAAGTGGTGAGCTGTCTCTCTAGGAGCTAGAGGCTTATTCTAAGGCCCTAATCACTGAGTAAACACATCTTTGCCCTCCCTCTCTTACAACTGCTATATAATAGTCGAGATTCTAGCACAGTAACCTGGATATTGCAGGGATTGACGCTTTGAAATGCAGAATGGCTGATCCTCAAAAACAGACAGTGCCTGATCTTCCCCTGCCTCTTTCTTCTTTTTAAATTAAATATCACCACAGAAATGCTGTTTTATTGCTTGATATTGTGCATCAGTGCCCTGGATTTTCAAGTTTAGTTTCAGTCAACATTGTTGGCTGCACTTATATGGATCTCTGCATGTTGGGCTTATTAATGGCCCTTCCTGGCACATGTGTACGTGGTTCTGAAGAACATTTAAATTAAATCAGACAAACATTAATGCAAATTACTAATCCCTTTCCCAAAGTCTAATGTTCAAATGTATTCTTCTTTTTATAAACAGTCATTAAGTTTTATCCAAAGCCAGTATATGAGGTGGTAGCCATACAGGTTTTTACAAAGATAGCTTGTCTCAAAATTGCATCCCGTGCCTTGCTAGATTGATAATCATAAAAATCTAGTGTTCGGTGTTACTTCTGATGAAGAGAAATGACTTTAAGTAAAAGTCTGAAAATAGCACTTACCATATTGTCTGAGCAAATATGTTCAAGTAAGATTTTAAAATAAAGTAACATATATGGGCATAGGGGAACAGAAAGTTGTAATTTTCTGAATGGTGTTTATAATCCATTGAATACCAGATAGAGGATCACGGTTTTCACTAGCTCATAGTTTCCCTATATTTTCCTCAGTCTGCTTTCTATCTTTATGTACACATAGACTCGCTTTCCAGAAGGTGGTCTGAGGTTATCATGGGGACACAGCACAGCTCTGTGCTGCTGGCAGCGAAGCTCAAATACTACTTGATAGGTTTTCAGAAGAATATGGCACAATATTTTGTTTCCAGGGGCCACGAACATCATCCTCAACATTGAGTCCTCACTGACACGGTAACTACAATGAGATATATCAGCTCTCACAAACTCAATGTGGTATTTGATCCGTGTCTACCGTACCCCTTCCCTTGCGTCTTACACATTTGCAATGCTGGGTTGAAAGCTGGACCTTGCTCCTCAGCTCCATAAAAGAGGTAGCCAGCAGGGCTGACATGTGGCCTTTTGGCCAGCTACACATCAACTTATAGCAACCTTCCAGTACCGAAAAGGGGCCTACAGGAGAGATGGGGAGGGACTCTTTATCGAGGACTGTAGTGATAGGATGAGGGGGAATGATTTTAAACTGAAAGAGGGTAGATTTAGATTAGATATTAGGAAGAAATTCTTTACTGTGAGGATGGTGAGACACTGGAATGGGTTGCCCAGAGAAGCTGTGGATGCCCCATCCCTGGAGGTGTTCAAGACCAGGCTGGATGGGGCTTTGAGCAACCTGGTCTAGTGGGAGGAGTCCCTGTCCATGGCAGGGTGGTTGGAACTAGATGATCTTTAAGGTTCCTACCAACCCAAAACATGGTTTGGCCTCACCACATTTTATGGCTGGATGGAGAGCTGCCGAAACATCCAGCGTGTAGCGTCGCAGGCGTTGGGACTGTAGGCAGCTGTATTGTTACTCACTCATTTGGCTACAGATGGGGCGATTACAACACACTGTCACTTTTTCAGATGGTTTATAATTGTTTTGTATGGTAGATGCTGTTGCATCAAGAGGTGTGTTCCTTACGCAGGGAATTGTTCCAAATGTTATCTTTGGGCAGCAAGCCAAAAAAGTTTGCGCATTTCTTAAGCTAAGTCTGTTAATAAGATTTTTGTTTTTCGTTCAATTGTTGTTATTTTCATCTGGTAAGCATATAATATATCATGTTTTGCTACCCAGAAGAAAATATTAGGAAGCATTGAGAAGATTTATGGATTTGGATGGATGGACCATTTCAACCTGCTGGGTTTTTTTCCCCCTGTGTGTGCATGTTGAGATACTCGGCACCCTCAATAGACACCATAGGGTGTACTAACAGACAAATCTGCAGCAGTAATTTTAAATTACTAAATAGCCTGTGGAAGTTTTCACCCATCAATCTTTTCTCATGTCTTCTCAGAGAAAGCTTCTTGCTATCTACCTCCACCACGATGAAAGTGTACTAACCAACGTCTTCTGCTCACAAATGCTTTGTGCTGAATCTATTGTCTCCTATCTGAGTCAGAACTTCATCACCTGGGCATGGGACATGACAAAAGAAGCAAACAGAGCAAGGTAAGACTCTTTGGACTATGAGTGGAGCAGCTTTTTTCTCAAGGAAGACTGTGATTTCTGTGTATCGGATCTCTTGTTGCTTGATACTATTTGAACTAAGAACTTCATGCTCGTTCTTAGCGGACCAATGAAGCTATGCTGGCTGACGCTTACCGAGAATTGGACCACACTTATTTTCATTGCAAAGTAACTTCTTATTCTTGCACAGGAAAAAATAGTTGAAGAAATTATTTCCTCTTTTTTTTGGGGGGGGGTGGGGGGAGTGGGAGGGGTGGGTTTATTTTGCACACGTAGTTCTGGGAACGTGTCTTCACAGTTTTGCATTGCATTGCCATAATATCATGTGACATTAATTTATGTATGTAGGTGCAACTGCATTAGAACTGTCTGGAGTAATAACTACTGTTGTTAATGAAAATCTTATTTAAAAATTAATATTCATGTGATAAATTAATATCAAAAACAGATTATGCAAAAAATTAAAAGCTCGCAATTCATATGAACTTTTTTGAACTACAGTTTTCTTATAGAACATTCCTTTGGTAATGTTCAGATATTTCGGTAGGTTTTAATATAATAAAAGCTATCCTATGTCTTAGAGAGGCCATCATTTTGCTGATGAGTCAAAAAGTTAAAAAACTGTAGATTCCAAACTGTAGATTCCTTCTACATCTTTTATGTTACCAACAACTCATCTTTATATTAAGACCTCTCTCTTTTTAGCTATTTATCACCTGATAATAATCTATAGAAAATAATGGTTTTAAGATTATACTTGTTAAATTTAGAAATCAGACTTGTTTGGTTTTGTAACTTGGACCTTATTTCATCACTTGTGTTTACACAGAAGACGACTGCTTTCCAGGATAATGTTTTGCGTATATTACTATAATGAGCGTTATTCTAACTTTTGAACAAAAGATGCAACAGTCATTTGGGCTGGGATAAGGTTGCCACTTTTTTTACACAGTTCCATTGATTATTGAACAATTAGAAGTACGTATTTATGTTTCTTTCTCTTGTGGCTTGCTAGAATAGAGCATACTCGCATTCCTGTTCTTAAATGTGTAAATTATATTTAATATTTCTTTACTGAAAGTGGGCATGGAGAACAGAACAATCTCTTTTTCTAAAACACTTTTTAAATGACACTTGTGTTTCACAGGAATTCCTCACTTGACCTTCTGCATTTTGTCATTGGACGAATCAGCAGCTATTTTCCTACTTTAAGTGATTCTAGAGAAGAGTTAAAGATTATGAAAAAAAGCAGTCACAAAAACAGATAAAAAGTGTTAAAAAAAAAAAAAAAAAGAAAAGAGAGAGAGGGAAAAGAAACATCTAGGTTCTTTCATGGGACCAAATACATAGACTGGAAAGTTGCTTAAGTCTTTTGGTATTGCCATTCATGGGCAGTAAGGAGCCTCCTCCTTTTCTTTTATCCCACAAGTTGGTGTAGAAGGAAACACTATTTCTAAACCATCTGTAGTGGCTAAGTTCAGTTGACTACCTGCTGTTCTATTGTCCGCTTTCCTATTTAATTCTCTAGTTTCTTTTATTTTACAATGACAAAAAATTGCAGTGTAGTTTCTTTTGAAAACTGTGTTTGAGGGTTTTTTTATGACTGACGATCAACAGCCATGTAATTGCTTTGTTGTGTTTTACTAAAGAAATCTATTAAGTAGCACAACTTTGATACACTAGTAATAAGAGTTTGCAGGTTACAGAGACACCTGTGGTGACCAAAGCGACAGAAGCTGCTTATTAGAAAGAGCCTGTACAGCTGTGTCCTATTAACTCCTTATGACACTTCTTAAAACACAAAATAAAGGGCTTGTTTAAGGCTTTATAGCTATTCTCAATGAACCTAGTCACCGATTGTGCAGTACGATAGGGTTTTTAAGCCTTCATTTTTTGCTTTCTATTAACAACAACAAAGAAACTGTCATATTAACAGTGAGGTCAAAAAATAGTGAGGGGTAAACAAGGCATGCTGGCTCGAATCAGAATAATTTCTCGGTTGTGTTTAGTGTCACATCCTGCTCCTTAGAGTGTGATTTCTTCAGAGGGGGCGTGATGCTTCCTTTCTCCCTTTGGAAAGTGCCAACGCACTGTAGGCATTCCCATAAATAAATACTCAGTACCTCCGTTTAATTACTACACTTTATTATGTGACGTGATGACAGTGGTCTTGGAGCCTATCCTGTTCTGTTTCCCTACACATACAGTTGCATGTAGCTTTTTGAATGGTGAGAAGACAACAAGAAGAACAAGAGAAGGAACTGCTTTTTGCATGCTGGTGTAGCCCAACTTTGCAGCAATCAATAGGGACACCTCAATGTCAGCAGTAAAAGAGGTTTTCAGTAGCTGTAGCATGGCATGACTGATGACAAACAGATATACACATCCTTTCTCATATAAGTAAAAAAAAAAAGTTGAATATCCTGGTTTTCTTCTTGCTCTTTGCTGTCCTCTTTCTAACATCTATGGATGTCAGTCTGTTCCAAAAATAGTCTTCATAGTAGTTTCTGTCCTTATTAATGAAATGGGAATTCACCGTAGAACAAAACCAGCGGCAAAATCGTGTCATTTTTCCTGATTTTTTTTAATATGTTTCTCAACTGACACTAATGTGGAGATGTGCTTTGAATCCTGTGTTACTGTACACTAGTGCTTTTCAGCTGAAATCTCTCGATGTTATTCCTCGACATGGGCTGCAGCAGAGCGAAGGGAGGTCTGTAGGTAGGACTACAAGTAAAAAACACTGTGAGTAAGCACCAGGGTAACTGTTAGCTGTAGTGTAAGAGCATGAGCATTACAACTTTGGGGGTCAGATTTTGAAAAATTTCTAACTACAGCCACCCAGGCTGTTACTTTGTCAAACTGAAGGAGAGCTCTAGTTAATACAGTTAAGAGGATGTTTTGTTTTGGCTTTCACAGCTTTTAATTGTCTCTGACATAAGGTTTGCAGGAAAGGGAGCAATTGCTTTGGGTAAGTGCTGCAAATTATCAATCTTTTCATTACTAGAATGAAGAAATCATAATAAAAGGCACAAAATAATGTAATAAAATAATTAACCTTCATTTAGGAAAACAACATGGTGTTTTTATAATACTTTTAAGGAACCTACGTGAAAGCTTTATCACCTATAGTTTAGACTTTAGTTTAGTGAGCAGCTGTGTGGAATATTCTTGTAATTTATGTTGTCCATAGTCAAAGGAGGGGAAAAAACCCACAAAGCTGCAGATATATCTTTTACTTTTTTGTTATATTACACAGGAAGGTGTCAGGGCAGTAGCAGTGGTGTTTGACAGCAGAGCTGTTGACAATTCTGGCCCTACCTTTTGATCTGAGCACATGGCTGCAGCAGCTCACCAGCTGCATCAGGGCATCGCATGGGCTAAGCGATTCCTCAGCTTCCCAAAGAGGTTATGGGATAGATAACAGGAGAGCCAGATGCGAGCAGCTGGAGTTCTGGCACTTTCTGACTTCAAAGAGATGACTAAATACCATTTTTCTAATATAATTACGTGCATGTGTATGGGAGCTATATGTGTATGTATGTATGCAAGAAAGCACATGCCTAACTATTTTTGTTAATTCATTAGTATATGTTAATATATTTGTATCCAGGACAGATATATAGTGAATATATATACACATACATATATATCTACACATGCACACTTATGTTTGTACACACAGCATTTACAAGCATAGGTTATGCATAATATTAACAGATTTCCAATGTACATAATGTTTGCCAAGCAAAGCAATGCCAAAACCATGAAACAGCGACTGGAATGCCTGGAGCAGCTTTTTAGCTGTTGCTGTGGTTGCCCTTGAGCACTGTATTTCAAGGAGTTACCAACTTTTCTCAGCTCTGATGACAGGTACTTGTTAGTTTTAGTGTTCAAATGGTAGTTTTTCACTTTGCTTAAGCTTAGGAAAGAGTTAATTGACTGAAGCGCTTCTCAGCAGCAGGTTGTCTTCACCTGCAATTTCCGTCATCAAGTAATTAGCCATATTCACAGTTGCTGACCCTTAGTACTAACCTACTGAATGATGCATGCCTGGATGAAGACCAGTTGACCATATTACTCCAGCTCCCCAATCCTATTTGATCCTTCAGCAAATATATTGCAGGTGTGGGGTCTGTGAATGCCGGACTCGAGGAGTTAATTTCTCATTGCCTCTTCAGGAGTGAGCATAGATTCTGTATGTGTTGCTTGCAAAACTGTTGGACGTGTTCTTTGGGCACTAAATCCTTAACAGGTTTCACAGAACAGTGTGAAAACCTTATCTATTGTATTTTGCAATATTTTATTTAATTTACTTTAATAGCAATACAGTGCCAGTCAATAAAAACAGGTCAAAAGTCTAATTAATGTTTTAAAAATAAAGGTTCTCAAACACCAGGCGAGTTTGTCATTTTCTGTATGGTTTGTTTTGAGGAGGAAGAGGAAAGAAGGTGAGGAGGGAACCCTTCTGTTCCATGATTACATCCCACCCGCTCATTTTCTCCTTTTCTCCTTTGCTTTTGATTTTAGTGGCGGTCTTAACAGAATGTCAAGATCAATTTGCAGCATGGTTTAACTCAAGGTTTGCATTCTGCCAGCAGCAATTGTCCTAACAAACAATGCCGTGTGTTCTTGTAACTTCAGAAGCTTTTAGAAGGCTCATGGCAAGGGCAGCATCTAATGACTTTATTAGTGTAGGGTTTCAAAATGGGCTCAGTAATTGTTCACGTCTCTTTGTCATCTAGTCATAATTACTGCATAGTATTGTTCGGGGTTGCACTTGTGAATAGTTTTCTAATAGCACTGAAATGAAGAAAAAAGGAAAAGGATAAAAGGTGATTGTCTCTTTAGATGGAGAACAAAACAGCCTGTATATAGATGATGGTTAAACTGTTTATTATACACCCACCAGAAAAGGTAAACTATCCCTGCTTAAATATTTATGTACTTCAAGGTAATTTCATGTTAGTAGTCTAAAAATGTCCAAATTTGGAAAACTAAAAATCAGCAGAGAATGCATTTTAATCTGATTGTGATTAGTAAAATATGGAAGTCTCCATGATATTCAGCTATAAATAGAAAGTAGTTTCTCTGATGATGTGATTAAGGTTTTCAGTGCATCACTTTATACGCCTATATGCTATACAGTCATCTGAAAAAAAAATTATTAAAATCAGAAGAATTATCTAAACTGATACATTTTAAGTCCCCACTATAAAACTGAATCCTAAAGCAAGTTCTATCCCACTGTACTCAAACTACAACATAGTTTATTATATTTGTTGAACAGAAAAGGTGGAAGAATAAAACTCTGTGGTGTCCTGTGCAAAAGAGGTGAAGGCAGAAGAAGAGGTAGTCAGGGCAGACTTGTTGGGCTGCTTTGAGCAAGGATAAAGAAGTCATTCACAGGTCCCATCTAAATACAGGAGTCCACAACTGCACCAGTGGAATTGAAGCTGTAGAGAAATTTAGATGCATCTAAATCAACTGTCTGAAGAAATCACTGAACTGGCAGAGTCAGAATTGTTTGTACCAAAACACAGTTGAACACTGCGAATGGATCTCTTTGGTACTGACTCCGGAGCGCCCGACTGGGACAAAGCTCTCTGTAGAAGTGCAGGTGCCCATCCTCTTTCCTTAGGTTAGGATGACTCTGCTTTGACCTCTCTGCTCTCCTTTTTGTCACCGTTCTGACTGACTGTGGCTCTCAGAGAGCTGCAAATAACAGCGTTCAGTCCGTGCTTGGCCAGAACGTTCAGCTGTACCTGCATCATTCCTGACCGATGGTTGGCTGATCTGATCTTTGGTGTGAGAGGGGTTTCTCAGCATTACTCCATAACCAGTTCCAGCACTTGACTTTCACTGCTTTAGGCAGTTCACACTAATATGTAACCAAAGTTTCTCTCGCAGCAATCAATGATAATTATATGTTGGTGCACTTGGTAGGTAATGAGGTATTGGCTTCCTTTCTGGTTTTGTGTTCTTTGGACTTAAATGGTACTCTTTCTTTCCTGTGATTTTCTTAGACTAAGCAGCTGTGATTACTTCAGACTTTCCTTGTAGCTTGTCCTTTTATAGACATTTGCTATTGCAACCTTCACGTGGTCCTTCTGTAATTGGTCTTCATCTTTACTGATGCTCTATGCCTAAATCTGCCTTGTCTGTGCTAAATACAGACAGAGGATTATTTCATGTTGTACAAACCATGCTTCTGTTTACTCACCCCAATATGATGCTTGTCTTCTTCACATCATGACTTACCTTCGTCCCTTACTGCTTGACTCTTAATCTGTATTTGTGCAGTTGTTCCTCCTACTCAGACTTTCATTGACTTTGTTGAACTGCATTTTACTTCTCAGGACGTTTCTCTGGTTTGTGAAGGTTAATCTGAATTCTTCTATGGACTTCCAATGTGCTTGTAGCTTCTCCCACTTTACTAACATCTTGTAAAGTAACTAAACATACTCTCTGTTCTTATCTAGGTTATTATTAAATCTGCCTGTATAGGCCTTGGATATTCCTTAGCAAATCATATATTACATGCCTTTCTAATGTGATAGGCAATAGTCAAAGCTACCACTGATACGCAAGCGCATCCCGTGTTTTCCTTTCTTAGTACAGCGTTTTAGCAAGGGGTCCAGGTATATTTTGTTTATAGTTTTACCAATGGTTTTGTCTGGTGTCCAGTGGTATCTGAAAGGATGGATTAATGAGTTTCTAGAGGGATGTGTTTTAGACTAAACAGTAAAGTATTTGGCTAATCTGTTTGAACCTTACAAGATGAAATTAGATCTTCTGTGTTTTATGAAGAGGGAGATAATCCACTCATCTAGGCTTTACTCTTACATAAAGAAAAAGTGGATAAAATCATGCATTTTACATCTGAATTCCTGGGTATTTAGCATGTGGATACGAAGGAGGGTATCCACATAATTTGAATCAGGCTGCTTTATACATCTTCAAACCATGCCTTGTATCTGTTGCTCATTCCCCCTTGTTTGAGAGTCAACAGTTATGACCCCACCAATGTGGGTAAGACAATAACTCTGTATTAGGCAGAGTATGGATAGCAAGCTTATTTTAATATAACATTTCATGATCTCAGCTTTTACTTTTTCAAAAAATGTAAATACCTAATACAAAAATGTTATTTTTACATTAACATTTTAATGAGTCTTATGTTGACTTTTCAAAGTATATAATTATTATTAAAAAATAATCAGAAATCTTGAATATTTCATATTCATCGTTTTCTTCATGCTCAAGAAAGAAGTTACCTTTTTTTCACAGCCATTTCTGAAGTTTTAAAGTTTCTTAAAGTAAGGTTGTTCTTGGGATGTATCTGGCCATAAATAAATCACACTTTTTGAGCCCAAAATCATCCCAGCTGTGGACTGAACACCAGTTCAGACTGAAAGGTAATAGATATTTTGGAAGAGGTTATCAGATTTTTTCCTCCTGCTGCTTTTTGAGGAGGACTTCAGGCTGAGATGATATAGCAAAAAACATCTCCAGTGCAGCCTTTCAATTAAAAAGTCCTTTGCAAAAACCGTATTGGGCACCACGTGCCAAAGGGCCTAATTTTAGATAGAACTTTTCCAAAGTTTTCCCACCAGTGTGCAAAAGTAAAAAGTAACTACGGGAATATTTATAAGACACTAACAAATAATCAGATCTGTGTAACTTACATTGGTACAGGAAATAAGGAAAAGTTAATCTAGAATCTTATGGAATTTTTTATATTTTTTAATAAGTTTCATCTATACATTTGAGAGCAAAGTTCTCTCTCTGTGGAAGAGAATCTGCCCTTTAGAGCACTAGATAGATTTGCCAATATAATTTTTAATTAACCTTAAAGTGCTGGGGAGAGTTTAAGAAAAGCAAAAGCAAAGGAGAGCTTTCAATTTTTGTTTGAACATATAAAAAAACATTCAAAACGTAGCATCAGATGTTCCTCATTGCACATTCCAGGAGTACACTACAATGTACCATTTGCAGCTTGCTCTGCATTAGTTTCCTTCTGCAGGTTTACTTGATTAACAAGGAAGAGCTAGAATTAGCTTTTTAGATTTAGTTATTCTTTCTGCAACTATACTATGCCATGACAGCTTGACATTTTTATTTTATTCTTAATATCTTGAGAAGATAGATTAATTTGGAGATGTACGCAGAGCTATTCATCCTATCGAATTGTATCATCGGTTCAATTCCAGTAGGTAACTGAAAATTGATACCACAATGGAGGACAGGCATCAAGTAGTTAATATTTGGTTTCAGTGGTGACTGGTAGGTGGTGTCCAGGTCTTCCAAAACCATGCCAGTTGTCACTTTTCTGAGTGAAACGAGAAAGGAGACTGAATTCCTTTGCTCTTTTAGAGTCCTTCCGCTGGATCAAGGCTAAGGGCATCAGTGCTGCGTTGCACTATGATTTTTCATGGAAACGGAGAGGACTCTTAGTGCTCAGAATCATCAGTTCTTTGATAAGGTCTTCCCTTTATTCCTCTTGAGTTCTTCAATTATTTGTGAATAATTGAAGCCAACAACTTCAATCCAACAGCCAACAAATGCCTCTGCTTTGTGCCCCTTTAGGGACTGGGCACCAAAGATGCTCTTAGCTTACTAAGTTGTTTAAATTGAGATATTAAATGAATATTTATGTTTCATTGCTAGTGAGTCATGAAAGAAGTAAAGAAAAGATGCTGTCTGCCAAAACTATTACTTTTCTTGTTGAACTTTATTCTTGTAACTTTTGAGATTATTTTTTTAATTAATTTTTCCTTCATAAGATGCTTTTTTGCCTTTCTCATACTTTTCCCTCCTTGAATATTTTTGTAATTTAAAAATAAAAGGACTAGTAGGGTGCCATTTGCCCTCCCTTTCTGGCAGCGTTCCTTTATTTCCACTTTTGGTTGGAGATCACAGTAATCCAGTGTGTTGTGGAAAACAGTTCTCCCCGGAGGGACATCTGGCTCTTTGATGCGCTCCACAGGCAGTTCTCTTGGCAGCTCTGGAGATGCCACTGAAAGATCTGGCACACTTCTGTTTAGATGAAAGTAAGAAAATCCCTTGTTAGTGATGTACAGAGTAAGATGCTGGTTATTGCACCAAATTGTTTTGGTCCTACTCACGTACTTCTGACAGTAAATATTAGCACAGAGGAGATTTTTTTTTTTTTTTTTTTTTTTTTTGCTGGATATGAATGTGGAAGAAAGTAAAAAGACCTGCAAATACAGAATCAGTAAAGCAGAAAAGGCAAAAAAAATATGCAAAACTAGTGAAAATTAGTTGCAAAATCTATTGAAAGGCATGAGAAAAACTGAACAGGGACCATGAATGAAAACTCGATTTCTACCCATCTCGTATAATGAGAAGAAGAGATGTGTTACGACTAATTGCTGAGCACTTACGAAGAGCACGTGTGTGAGTGTGTAATCGCAGGTAAACAGGAGTTACACGGTGTAGGTGTTGGAGATTGCTGCTGCTATCTCTTTATCCAGTGTTGCACCATTTCACTACTTTCATGTTTTTCTTGGCTTTACTACGTTTTAGTTCAACAGACATGTGGCATCTTACTTGGTTCCAAAGGGCAGGACCTATTTTGATGGATCACGTTAGTGAGAAGAGTTTCTCGAGTGTATTCGGACTGTTCTGAAGATACGCGTTGATAACCACCAGCTGGTCATTCACCCCCCACGAACATCCTCATCACAGCTGCCCGTGCTGTGATCTGGACATTCATTATTCAAAGTGGGAAGTGCTGGGAAGACGAGTTGTTTCTCGTTCCTCCCCCAGGAAAGACGAAGGCTGTCTGATGGCAGCGGTGGCAAATCTGTGGCGTTCCATTCAGAATTGGCACATACTGCTCTTGTAACTGGTACGTGAGTGAGCTGGCTGCTCTCCCTGCCAGCTGAGCAGATTGCAACAGCAGCAGAGGAAGGGAGGAGATTGGAAAGAGCAGGGCTGATGGCTCCAGGGGCTTTAAGAAGTGGCCCCAAGAAAAAAAAAAACCAACCACCGTGATGGGAGATGTTGGCATCTGTTCTGCTGTTCCCCAACCAGGAAGGTATGAGTACCCTTACAACAGCCTGGCATGATGTGCCATCTTCTGAAGCCAGGGAGTTGAAACCTGTTCCCAGCGTTGATTATAGAGGACCTGTTAGGTTCTGTACTCTGTTGGGTTCTATGTAGTCATCAAGAAGTTCCATGTGTAAAAATTCACCTCCTGGAAAAAAATCATTTGGGACATCTTTTAATGTACTGAAATACCTTCTTCATTCAGATTTCTCTGCATACAAAATCCAGACCTATAAAAGCATATTTTGAAACTGAGTTATGGGTTGACTAAATACAGAACTGATTAAAAAAAAAAAAACACCAAACCAACACATTTGATTAGTGCAGCTGATATGGTAATAGTCTCTTCGTTTCGTTTCTTCTAGCAGTATTCTCTACAGTACTTTTTCGTCTTCACTTAAATATTTTGTTTTCACATGAAATTTGAGTGCTTTTCTTCCATGGTTTGTTGAAGACTGTTAAACAGTTTTAACGCAAAAGTTTCAAGAATTTGGTTCAATTGACCCCTGTCTTTATCACTTTCAAGAGTGAAACCTTGAACGCACGTAAGCCTTTTTGCCATGAAAGGTCACCGTTGACTTCTGTGAGGTCAAATTTTCACTTACGTATTCCCACCTTGAAAAGCAAAAATAAAAAACTCCGTTATTTAGCTTAAGAATTTATATGTCCAGACTTTATAGATGCTTTATTTTATCTTTACCAATCGTATGTCTCTGCGTAGCCATTTCTGATGTAGCAGTGCCTATTTGGCATTTTTGACATTGCCTTTCTCTGTGAATTGGGGAACCAAAGAGGCAAGGAGAAGGTATTTGCAAGAAACATTCATGGCTTTGAAATACTCGCTAGGTAGCCTGCTCATTGCCTTCCATCCAGCTATGGCCATAGTTATACTACAAATTGTCTCTGAGGAGGTTTTGGGGTGGGTTTTTTTTTTTATACTTAAGGTGCCTTGAACAAGCCCAATGTTGTACTCATCAGGCTTATCAATTTTTAGCCATTTTATTAGGTACAATATCTATTGATTTAAAAAATTACAATTTTGAATCTTTTCAGTATCTTTAAGAAGAAATTACTTGGAGTGCTTGACATTTTAGTGCAGTTTGTCTTTTCAAATAGATTTGGCTTCTAATGCATGTGACAACAGGACTTTGCTCTTCAGTTAGAGCATACATTTCAGAGTAGTTGTTACCTAAAATATTATCATAAGGCATAAGAAAACACACGATTTAAGTTGCCTTTCATGAACATAATTAAGAATTAATAAGCCTTTACCAGTGGCTAGTCCTCAGAATTTCCACTGTTTTGCCTTTTGTGACCCGTGTTATTAAAAGTCCATTATTTTTACAGACTTTATTAAATTGGATCTTATTAAAGCATTCTATATTTGCATTTGGTCTTTCATAATTCATTATTATTATGACATTTACTTTTTACCATCAGATCTGAAAACATATCATAAGCTACCCTTTTCTCTTGAAAGAAATGCTAATTTCAAACAGTCCTCTAATGGAAGAGAAAAGCTTTATCAGTTTTTTCATTTATTCAAGATCGTGTTAAGAATACTAATGCTAGACTTCTGTATGCTAATATCTGAGAGCTTTTTGGTCAAAAGCTTAGAATTATTGTTTTTAGACCACACTGCTAAGTATGTCACTGCCAGGGCACTAGTACAAAAGAAAATACAATTCTGAATTACCACGTTTTAATTCAATGACTGATAAAAACAATTTCTTGATCTTTCATTATTAAATTATGCTTTCATATTAAATTATACTATTTTTATACTTCGTGGTGTTTACTGCATTATGGCTCTACTTAGTTTCTCTTCAGAAGTTTTTCACAATTTATTTTAGCATGGTTACTTGGGGGGGGGTTAGTATTGAATTATAACCTGCAGAATAGTGTAACAGGAAATGGAATTCTCCATCAAATAAATCACTGTATCAACCAGATATTAATGGTTTTAATTTAGATGACCTGGGATCAATCATATTTGTAAATATTCTCATAATTTAATCATTAAAAGGGAGAAAGAGCTCTAGAATTGAATGCAGAAGCCTAGATGTTAAACAGTAGATAAAACTCAGGTAAACTGCTGAATTTAGTGTATTTTAGAAAAAAACAACTAACTTCAAAAACACCTCTACAATGTTAACTTTTTTTTTTCCCCACACAGGTTTCTGACGATGTGCACTAGACACTTCGGGAGTGTTGTAGCCCAAACAATTCGAACTCAGAAGACAGACCAGTTTCCACTTTTCCTTATTATTATGGGAAAACGATCATCTAATGAAGTATTGAATGTAATACAAGGTACAGTTCTCGCTTTATATTAAAAGTAGTTCTTAGGTGAGTATTGAAACTGTTAGAAGACATCTTTGCTAACTGTTTCTTTTTTAAGGTGTTCAGAATATGAATTTATTTCACACAAGAAACTTTCAGTTGCTGTGCTATGAGTAGCTACTATTCATAAATGTGTTCATTAATGTAGTATTAGATATTGAAGTTGCCGTGACTGTAGTAGAACCATAGTTTAAGTTTTTCATTTCTTTTTAAAGTAGAAGCCAAATCTCCTAAATACGGAGCTACACTTGGTTTTCAAAATTTATATCCATATAAATTACCGATTTCCAAAAGATTTTGGCTGTGCTTTTTGTGTAGTGCCGGAACGCATTTAGTTCCCTGTGTGTAGTTCCTTGTTAACATGTGGACTCCTGTTGCATGTAGTGGGCTAATATTTGAACACGAGTTGCTTTTTCAGACCTGCCTGCAGCGTTGAGACCTCACATCGAATCAGAATTTTGAGTTGCTAATATAACCTCACATAAATGAAGCTTTCTGGCTCACATTTTTCTGGCATAACCGTTCCTCTGGTTTCACTGACAGCAAGATGACTTAGATGTGGAGCGATGCCCTTTGCTGTTCTCAGTAACTCTTCAAATTAAAACACATCAAAGAATGGCTGCCTCTCGTTTCTTCTGCTTTCTCCACAAGTTTGCCTTCATGACACTGTGTCCTCATTTGTTTATGGTTTATATCTAGCAATCTTTATTCTAATCTCCTAATTTTCCTGGGAAATTCAGCCTGCATTTTGCAGACAGCATTACTGTTTCTTTCTGCATATTGGATTAATCGTTTCCTTGAGGAATCTGCAGTGCTCCTTCTTATGGCCAAAATTGTGAATGTTGCATGGATTTTTGTCTCCTGAGGGCAAGGTACAGCACGACACTAATTCATGGTACTTCTGTCACTTAAAAAACTTACTTCGTACAAATAACCTCATAGATAGATTTTCCTATAAATAGATTTTTATAACTCTACAGCAGAGTTCAGCATGTGTATAACTTTAAGCACCTGTGTTATGCCACTGAAGTCACTGGTGCTTACGGGCTTAAATTACTTAACTGTTCTAGCAACTTGGTGACTCAAAGTCATAATATCATGCGGCTTTATATTATAAAATAATCCAAATTATTTCATTGCATTCATGAAGTTTTAATGATTTTTCAGGTTTTCTGCAAGCAATCTATTGAACTGAACTAAACTGAACTGATCATCTATTGCAGCCTTACTTAAATTTAACTTTTAACAAAAATCAAATGTGCTGTGCTTGTTATTTTCCCATGAATTGGAGCTCTGGAATCTTTTTACCATATTCCCTCAAGTGAATGGTAGTCTCTGAAGTCACGCGTGTTTTAGCATTGCGGGAGGTGGGATAACATTTTCTGCTGAGGTAGCAAATGCTAGAAAAAGGAACAATGAGGGTCTTTCAGGGCCGGGCGAGAAGGCATGTTTACAGAAGAGATACAAGAATACAGAAACTTAAGTCCCAGTGGCCTTTATTGAAATGCAGACTAAGTTTGCTTCTGATTTTTATTTTTTTTCCTGCGGTTGGAAACTGTGGGGGCAGTTTTGTTTTTCTTTAGTGGTACTGTGGCTTCTGGTTAGCTTACTCCTTTTAAAATTTTGACCAGCATCACCAACATAAATCTAGCTCTTGTTGGTATATTGTTCTGCCGATGTCCAAAGACTGTTTAGGTTGGCAGATGTTAAGATTTTCTAGTTTTAGACCAATTCTCATCGTCTAAGACCTTTTAACTGCTATGACAAGAGGCTGTAATAGATAGTCTAGTCCTCAGTTTAAGAAGAGAAAACAAAGACTGAGTGCATCTTGGTAGGAAATGAAACTAATATTTCAGTCTTCCTGAAGACTGGAGGCACACTGATAGAAAAATGTGAGGAGGTATCTCTTTTCCTACAGATGTGCTGTATTTCTTGATACACACAGAGATGACTTACTTTTCTGCCGTTATTAGCTTTACAAGTTTTATCAGAATTAAATACACTGAAGAGAATATATGATATTTGAAGTTTTACTGCTAGTTATACATGAATAAAAATGCGTGCGCACACATCCATTCAATCACTGTATTCTGGGTTTTTTTTTTTTCCATTTTTTTAAACCAATCCACTTGGATGCTGCTGCCAATACCCTGCCTTTTGTTACCCCACTAAGCAATTGCCTTGCTCTCCCTGATTATACCTCGGAATTCTGAAACCGTAAAATCAGTTTCGTGTCAGGGAACCCCAGGCATAGGAAAAGTTATAAACCTTTCCTCAGTACATCAGTAATTAAAAACAAAAAAAAGAGTTATTCCATGTAAGCACAAAAGTGATTGTTCAGATTTGAATGACCTAAAATTTTAGCCTATGATCAACATTTATTTGTGAAAACAATTTCAAATTTTCAATAAAAAGGCCAACTAAAAGCATTCTGTTGAGATACTTCCATTTTATACTTTTTTTTTTTTTAAAAAAAAAAGGTCTGGCTATTTCTTATGGATTAATTCTAAAATTACTTCTTTTTTTATGTTTAATAACTTTAATGATACGAAGTCCAGCTCTCTTCCTTTGTTGCTAGGTAACACAACAGTGGATGAGCTAATGATGAGGCTGATGGCTGCAATGGAGATCTTCACTGCCCAGCAGCAGGAAGACATAAAGGATGAGGTGAGCCTTGAAAGTTACTGTAGATACCTACTGGCTTCCACAAATCACTGCAGATGCAAAATTAACCAGATGTTTCTTTAGCCAGTGAAGTCAGGAATGATGTGTTTTAGTGTCTCTTCCATCATCAGAGATAAAAAATTTTAAGTCTCCTTTGTGTATTTATTTGGGTCTGTAAAAAAAAACCTCTTCCTTATTGGTTAACTGTCATTTTCAGTTTGTTTTCTGAATATTAGTCATGAGTAACTGTTTACATTCACAGTGGTATTA
The DNA here is from genome assembly GCF_964106895.1 of Numenius arquata. Lineage (NCBI taxonomy): Eukaryota > Metazoa > Chordata > Aves > Charadriiformes > Scolopacidae > Numenius > Numenius arquata. The sequence continues at coordinate 54,800,544 of NC_133583.1, read as the reverse complement.
TAGAGTTAATATACTCATACAAGGAAACAACAATCAGATTTTTTCCCAATGAACAGTTTCAAGTCATAGGTAGAAAACAAAAGTAGGTTGATATGTCTTAAATGTATACATTTAAAAGGGGGTTGAAAAGCAGCCTTAACCAGAACTACGCTGGTACTGAATCATCACCGTTCAGAACAACGCAGAATGGGTAAGCGATGACAAGACTTTTCGAAACCAGTGTTTCAATTACAGAGAAGTAGACACAGTAAGGTATACAGTTGAGAGATGTTTATCTGTTACTCTATAAATTGAGAGTGACATTTTGAAGTAATGAAGTACTTAGTAAGGAATTTATAATAATAGGTGTGTTGCCATTCAAGATTATTCTTATCCTGTTGTATAGACATTGATTGACAATAATTCACTAAACACATTCTTCACATTTAAATCTTGTATCTCATTAGTACGAGATTTACCGATTATGGTTATAATAATATGAAAGCACAGTATCTGCACAATATCTGTAGTTCATTTTTTTTTCTTCTTTATTTATGCTACCTGTAATTCATTGGTAAAGAAATTGACTTTAGTTTTGTTAATACTGAACACAAATTTTAATATGAGGATTACAACAAAAATCCAAGGCACAATATAATTGAATTTTTGATTGCATTTTAAGAGGAATATGTCGGGTATGGAGAGGGAGGGTTTAATACTTTAATAAGAAGGTAAAATTCACATCACAGATGAGTTCCAAGAAAGGTTCAGAACTGGAAACTATAAAAGCTGATAGAAAGGAAGGAAACAGAAGGAAAGAAAAGCACATAAAGGCAGGGAGATAAGAGTAGATAAGGGATAGGAGAAGGAACCAGAAATAGGAGTGGAATAGAGAACAGGAGACCAGAACAGTTGTCCAGAGTGGAGGAGATCAGTTATTTAGGAGAGAGGATGGTGGAGGTCAGGTGAGAGAGAGACCCATCCTAGGAGGATAAAACCAGGTGGCTTTGCAGCTGAGAAAAATCTGGGTGTAAGGGAGACAAAGCTTCAAGAAAGAGAAGACTGGGTAGCGTTGAGGCCACGATCACAGAACTGGGAACTGGCTCCTGCGCCTGGAGCTGCTGTGGATCCTTCCCTGGATGGCCAAGAGCAGTGACAGTCCAGTAATGCATGTCCCCACAGTGGTGGTATGGATGACTCCTGACTTCTTACTCTAGGTGCTCTGCTTACTCCGAGTGCATAGGGAGAACGGAAAAGTAACTTCTATACATTCCTCTAAAATCTACCTTTGTCCAAGTCTTCTGTAGTCTTTTCTGATATTTCCTTTTGGTTTTCTGGCACTGAGAGCACCAGTGACATTTCTTCCCCAATGGGAGTTTTTTCTAACACACTTTGACATTCAGAAAACTAATGGAAAATTTCATAAACTTTAGGGGCAGATTTCCAGACGCTATGGGTTCTATACACAAATAAGGTATTTACTCATACCTTGGCTCCACTTGTTACAAGCGCACCGAAAAGGTGATCTCAGACACTTTCGCCTTTGAAGCAGGAAGTGTAAAAACAAAAAAATAACCTCGCTTTATGAAATTACAATTCCAGAGAAGGAGTGTTTGACGAGCAGTCTGCACTCAGGAGAGGGCTTTAGCTTGGAAAAGAAAATATTGTCTTTTTGTGGTTTGCTACATAACATGTAGCTTTCTTCTAAGTCTTGTACTTGACAACTTCAAGTGTTCAAACATCAACACCTTTTCTTTTTTTTACTGCAGTTGGTGCAATTTTTTCCCAAATATTACAATAGCAAACAGGATACAGAGTCCGGTTTCTGTTACTGTTTTCTTAATAGCAACAATAAGTCATCACAAAACCACAAGAAGATAAGCAGAAAACTCTTTTGTGTTGTAAAAAGAGGAGTCACCTGTATAGCTTTGCTGTGAACAGAAGTGTGTGTGAGGGAGAAACAGAACTGGATACACTTGTAAATAACAGCATGAAATCACTAATGAGTCGGTTTGTGCAGCTGAACTGCTTCTCCACTTTGGATTTTTAACTTGCATGCACATGAAAGCTTCCAACACAGCTCTCGCACGATTCTGTTTAGCACAGAGTGTTTTGCAGTGCCCTCTGATGGTTATTTCAGTGCAGGATGACTGTTGCCACTGCCAGCTAATGGTACAGGTGTTGCCTGCTCTGGCTGTAGCTGCTCAGGCATCCCTGTACTGTCAGCTCCCGGTCGCCGATCATCAGCTGATGGTGTGCGCAGGATGCTCACAACAGCGTCACTGACTTATCGCACCTGAGGGAACTGAGTCACTTTGTTAGCTGGTGGTAATAGTATGGTTAGTTAAATCTGCTGCTTTTGTGTCCATGTATTAGTCAAATTTACTGGTGTAGCCTCATAAACCTTTAATCAGGCAAATTTGGGGCATACGTCTATAATGTCAAGTATTAAAATACTGTCATTTAACCAGCAGTTGGATTTAATTTTTAGATTTGTATGTTGTGTTTGATTAAGCTTTTTCTTACATAACCTCCAAAGAAATACCTTAAAAACATTGAGATGCAGATGTCTACTCACCGTAATCCAACGTACCTGTCTTGATGTACGGTGGTGTGTAATTTAGGCACCCATTTTCTCTCCCAAGCTTCCTTAAAGGGAGACCAACCTGCTGTCCCGTTCTTTGTCCTGCCCTCCCAAGGCTCCTGGGTCCATCATGAACCACCGGCCCTGTCGCTTGCCACCTCTCAGCTGTGTTGACCAGGTGACATTTTGGAAACGTCCTGCCTCTTTTGGACCACGCTGTTGTTGTGCCATTGTAGATACACGGTCTAGCTGTCACGATGTCTGTTTTCATAAGTTTGCTACCTAAATTGCCATAGTAACGAGCCACAAATCATAAAGTGCGATCAGCGGTGTACTGATATTGTGCTCGTCTGGCACTTCTGATGGGAAGCGGCCAGTGGGTAATTAAATGGTGGGTTCGATGGCATCAACAGCAGCAGGGCCGGCTGGCCGGGGTACGGTCCCTGCCCGTGTCACTGCACTCGGGTCTCGGGTCTGAAGTCCAGCCCCGGGCTGTGTGTGTGCAGGATTCCTCTGAGGCCACACTAATGATTTTATCCCCCTAATGGACACGTTTCCCTTCTCTAACCACATCTGCCTCTCTGGCCCACGCTACAGAGGTTTGTACCTCAAATACTATTCGGGCTGTGGGACTGGGGATTTTTGCAAAGAGGAAATAAATGCCACCGGGGAGTTTCTCCCGTGAGTGGAAGAGGGTGTCTCGGAGCAGGGACAACCGGCCTGTGTACATCAAGGTGTGAACTGAGATTTTTTCGGGGACTGACTTTGAAAAGAGCACCTAGTATCAGTTCCTCTTGAGTGTCAGTGCCCGATGCCGAACTTAGGAAAGCAAATAATAATTGTAAAATATTGTACGCCCTGGAATGTCCATTTTTAAACACCCTGTTAGCTTGCTTACTTTAATTGGGTAGTTAAATAATCATCTCGGCGTGGCGTGATGGGCCCGAATAGATCCGAGTTAGTTCCTTTGTGAGATTAATGTGAAGAGATCCGTGATTAAATCCTGCCATTACAGCGCAACACACCTGTTCTGGGCCCATCCTAAACATTTTTTCTCTATTGCCCGAGGAGGAGGCTTCTCAAAGGATTACAGTAACACTTTTTGACAAGCTTATACAGGGTGGAGTTTCCATGTAATGACAGGGCTCATTTGATGATGTCTCAGTAATGCATTCTTTTTATTTTTGCTGTCAACATTTATTACTGTAGAAGCATTGACTGTTACACAGCTGGTCCAACTTGTCCACATTTAAGTAACAGTAGGTCTCTGGTCGTGTTTATTTTTGTTGTTACGCAACACTAGCGCTCCTGCGCTCGGATTAGACTTCAAGGTGGAATGGTAATACCCACACTTGCTTCAATGGGTATTGGTAAAAATAAGAAGGTTTTTAAAACCTTCGATTCACTTTAAACTATGTCTGCTGACACACTGTTTTCTTTAGTGTAAAAGAGAGATACTTAAGGATTTTTAAACTGGAAAACCTGTTTTAAACAGACTCTGGGTGAGGATAAGCTGTAGAAGAGTGTAGACCTGCAGAGTCACCATCTTTGCTCTCTGATCTCAGGTGACATCTCTTCTTCCTAGATCCTGCTACAGCGTAAGGAAAATGTAGGTCTTTCCTGAGCGAATTATAAAAAAAAATGTGTAATAGAAAACAAAAACTCCAAAACAACAACATAAATTCACCTTCTTTTCCCTGCCATGGCTCTTTGTAAAAGCGTGCTTGCATGTCCGTCCCAGCACTCTCCTGTATTAGGTGGGGCTCTACTGGCCCAGTGTTATTTTCATAACTGCAGTAAGGAGCCTGGTATCACCACGTCTTCCTCCTCTGCTGCCTCCCTGCTGTCAAATATAAGGGATTTCCTTCTTTTTGTTTTTGTTTGGTTTTGATATGATAAATTAACGGTTTTAGCTTCCAACACCTTTTCTCTTTCTTCTTCCAAATATATCTCTCACAGCCAGGAAGGAAGCTAAAGAAGATCGGTCCCTGTGCATATTCTCCTAATCCATGGTCTGTTTGTCTTCTCCTCCTTCAGATGGGTTGCTTTTTTCCGCTCCTCACCTGCAGTAGTGCCCTCCAGTTAGAGGATGGTCTAAGTGCTTCCATCCGCTGCGTAGGAGACCTCTGCAATTTCTGTTTAGGCACTGAAGCTCACAATAAAATCAGTAGAAATTTAGGCGTCTGAGTAGCTTTGATAATCTGTGTTCCATCTAACACTGTCATGTGTATCATGGTATATAGTATTTGCACAACAGGAGGTTAGGAGAATAAATACATGAAATTCATTAAATTGCAAGGCACAAAAGCATTATGGTGCTGACAGTCATCTAAGGAAGATTGTGATTCAACCCCTCAAAAAATCCAATTAGCACATTTACTAATTATTACTAGTTATATAACTAATTAAACTACAGTAATCAAAATTTATTTGATTAAATTTTCCAATTTTGCATTTGTAATATGATAGCATCCCAAACGATGGGTTCCCCATTGTGCACTTCACTGCACTGAGACACCAGCAGACACCAGTGCCGCCTTCCGGAGTTCACGGCGTATTTTGAACTTTGACAAAATGCAAGGTAATGACAGAGGAAAGGCAGAAGATAGAAATGAAAATATTTTTAGTTCGCGTGGCTTTTCGGCTATACGTGTTGATGGCTCCAGTCAGTGAATATTCACTTAGTTTCTCCTAATAAACCGCAGCTTTCCCTGCTACACAGCCCGGGTGGGTAGATGTTGTGGCAGGACTGGCCGGCTGGTTTCCCATGGAAAGTCGCTGCAGGATTGCTTCTTGAAGGCTTTGGGTTTGTTTCCTTCATCTCACTTCAGGTAATTCCCAAAAATCAGTACCTGGAACTGGGCTTTGAGCCTTCAGTATAGACTGGCAGGATCCTCTGGTGGTTCTGCCCCGTCCTGCCTCCCCACCCGTGGTTCTGCCACCGCAGAAACATTCGTTTGCTTTGTCTTCACCGTTCTCATATGCCCAACACGTTCTGTGTACATTTTTCATCTATATATTCCCCATCATGTATGTTTAAGTTATACAATGCGCAAGTCTGTCATCTTAGTGAGTCAAATTAATGCCTTTCTTGCACTGGTTTGTTTGGACAAAGGGGTGGTTCTCTTTAACGCTCCCATGAATAGCCTTAAGCACCTGCAGATTGTAATTTCAGGAGTGGTTCAGTAAAATGAACTGTCTCTCAGATAACCATTCAGCATTTGTAAATACACTCTTTTTTTTTTTTTCTTTTCTTTCTTGTAACAGCCATTTACTCACTGATGCTCTGAGAAATGTCTCCTGCTTGTGGTTATCTTCTCAAGTTCCCTCTCATCTGGGTTTACTTCATAGTAAAACTGATCCCAAAAGCCAGTGGGGAATAAGATATAACACATCTCCCTGAGACAAATCAGGTGCAAAGCTGATTCCTCAGGTTAAATCATTAAATCCTACCTTCAGAAACAACAGTAAACTTAAAAAAAAAAAAGCCCAGAAGGGCCAATGCTGACTTTTCCAGCAAAATAACCCATCCAAAAAGCCAAATGTCTTGTGTATTTTTTTTTTCCCCCTGTGTAATCTTCAGCAAAAGGGGACGTTGCTGTCCTAAATGCAATCGGGAATCCCCCATTTCCTTCATCCTGCATCTGAAAAATGCCTGCTATTAGGTGCTGCAGGGGTAACTTGAAGAAATAGTTTAGGGAATAATTACTGGAAAGAGCTATCCTAAATTTCTTCTTAACCTTATCTGTAAGTTTTTCTTAGTTTTGGACCTCTGGAGAAGGTTTTACCTGCTCCATTGTAACTGTCTCATAAATATAAGTGTTTACTATTTTTCTTATGACTTTACTTTTACACTTACTTTCGTGTTATGACTTTACGTTTTTGCACTTACACTTTTACCTCACATTTTTGTTATGACTCTATGCATGATAGCAAAGAAAATTCATAGCTGAAGAATATATTCTGTGGATAAATGCGATTTTTTTTTTTTTTAAATAGCAACTTTCGTTTGAACAAACTGTCGCATGGTCAATATGGGAAAGCAGAGAACTGTGACTTTTTCCCTTTAAGGGGCAAAGGAGAGTTGTCTCCTCATCTCATGCCCAAACCCCCTGGGACACGGACGGTTTGCCTTGGGTCGCTGCTGTGGAGTTCAGAAATGCTGAGTGTAACCCCCGTTTCTGATGAAGGCTTTTAAAGTGACCTGGGATAAGACGTTGTCTGTTCACACCTTGGTTTCTGGAAAAAGGAAGATGGCAATTTTGCCTTCATTGCAAAAGTATCGTGGAGATGCGTTTATTGATGTTGAGGCGATGCTGCGATTTATGTAGGTTTTAACAGGAAAGTTGTCAGCTACCTCACATTTTGTTAATGGGTAATACTTATGACATTTTTTTTAATTACTTATTAGCGGTATCACTATTCCCTTTTTCTTCATGTCTTCTTTGCTAGTGCAATGAAAGATTCTCTGCAAAATATTTTCTTCTGCTTTTTCTGTCACCATTATGAATTTTCTTTTGTTGCTTTTGGTAAACTTGAGTCATCCTTGTGCTTTGTATGGTTTCGCTGGAGGAAGAGATGACTAGAATAACAGACTGCATTACAAGAAGGTCTATAGCATGTAATGTTTAAGATTAGTCTAAGGTGTGACTCTGAACCAGACAATATTACAATTTTGCCATAATCTCCGTAGAGGAGGTGGGTCCTGTAGAGTGTGAACAGTATTAACAAAACACAGAAGTAGGTACAAAGAGACATTTCATAGGATTACATCTGCCTTGTACCTAGAGAAATCTGGATTCCAGATTTGGGTTTGAGGCCTGTTTCAGTAAGAACAGTATTGTTTCAATGAGTGAAGCTCGGTGGCACGGTCATTTACTTTTCGATGTGGCTGACATAGTTCTGTGAGGACCAGGCAGTCATGCGTAGTAATTCTTCACATTCCTGACATCTTTTTCATAATCCACTTTTAGGACGATGATAACTGTGGTGAATAGGGAGGAAAGAAATCTTTTTTTTTTTTCTTTTTTTTTTAATGCCTGGAATTCATGTTTAGATTATTGTTGTAGAATCTATAGTGTCAGTATTTTTTGCAGTTGTCATCCACATGATACAAATTAAACCAATTTCAAAAACTCTTCAGTAAAGCTCTCTGTAGATAAATGAATCCTGTGGTCATCACAAGTAACTTCTAATAATTCGCTTCAGTTTTCTAGACAGTTTGTAAAATGTAAAATAAAAGCCAGTAGTCAATTTCTTATAACTCTGATTAGCATATATTTTTTCAGTGAGTTTTTAACAATTTTTATAAATGTTAAAATTTTTCTTTTTGAGGGTTGGTGTTGGTTTGGGTTTGTTTTGGGGTTTTTTTTGTGAACTAAAGTAACCATATGTTAGTTGTTAGCTATCCTTGGTGAAAGAGCCTGTAGTTGCAATAGTTGCATCTGATCTTTCAGTTTTCTCTTGGGCATTACTGGACTTGCGTGACATTTGAAATTCAGTTAGTGTGCGAGATATAAAGTTGCAAAAAAAGTGAATGAAAGTTAAATAGGTTCTCTCTGAAACATTTCTTAATATTTTTTAAATGCATGGTCTCTCGCAGATTGCCTGAAGTCATCTTCTTTTAGTAGGTTGGTTTGGGAAGGTAGTTGTGGTTCTCATCATTTTAAGATTTAAATTTATAGTATGCTTATGGAAAGTCTCAGTATAGATAGTACAAATCTTTTTTTTCCTTTACTGTTATATTCCATCTGTGAGAAGAGTTGGGAAAACCTCTGTGTATTCAAGAAGCTTTTCTCATTTTTGGATAACATAAAATCAGAGCTGTTTAATTATTTCAACATGCCCTCTTCTCAGAAATAGAATATTAATGCAGGGTAGTTTCTGCTATCAGGTTTGAGTTAATTTTTGAAGGTATTCTGTGAACATAGCCCGTAAAAGCTTATCAAGAGCCAGAGAAGCCAGGAGGGGAATGGGTTATTCAGTGGTTATTGTCCTTTTTACATTTTGCAAGAATTACTACTTCTTATGTCTTAGCTCTGCTGAACAAAGTGATGGTTTCTCTATCTTCTGTGAATGAAATTTAGGGGACACTGATTGTACAATAATCTCGGGTCCTGTTTCTATAAGGAAGAAGAGTTTCCTCTAAAAAGATCTTGTTACTTTCCAGCTGGAGGTTGTATACCTTTTCCTGCAATTTGTCCTTTCCTCTTGTGGTCGCATGCTTCTTTAGAGCTTTGTAACCACTAATGCAGTAGAGTTTTGTTTGAGGAACATCTTGGCACGTTTGCATGACATGACAGTAGCAGCTAACGTATGCTCCTCCCATCTAGAATTGAGTTTTTGCCAATTAGCAAAGTTTTGGGGAGAGAATTGATCACTTGGCAAAATAATGCCGTTACGTGGAATAAACCATGAAAAAATGAACATAATCCTTCAAAAAGCAGTAGGTAGTAGACTTCAATTTCTGTGAAATAAAGGGGAGGGGTTACCCTGGTGCGAGTGCTGTGTTACTGGTAACTACAGGTGACCGTCCTGAGCCCACCGGCAGCCTCACAGCTACATCTGACTGATTTTTGTAGGGAGCGGTGCAGCCTCTGCAGGGCTCTGGGAGGATTCTCGGGTGTAAGAGGAGTACGCGCAGGGGAGCAGCCGCTCTCTCTGGCTCCAGAGGCAGAGTGTGAAGCTACTGATCGTACGCTGTGCTTTGTCAGACACCACCCCGGTGCAGTTATTCCAGCTTTCAGCGATATCCAGTTCTTGATCCTCCATCATGTGGATGATGCCTCGCTTTGTCATTTGAATATTTTTAGTAAAACCTTTTTTTTTTTTTTTTTATGCTGTGATGATTAATAAGATACTTTGCTAGGTTTGCTGGCTTGAAGTTGGCATGCTAACCTCGTGTGTCCTGTCTGCCTGCATCTCTACATTTGAGGCACTTCAGAGCGGGACTTGCTACTTTCCCATCCTGATACAATGTTCAACACAACATGAATTGAGGTTTCTGGGTGATGTTTAATAGTCATGACCTTGGATGGATCCCGCTGAGGGCTTTTTTTACCAAGGAGGGACCTGGGAGCAGGCCTTCTCTCCCAGGACAAGCCGTTGCCCGCTGTCCGTCTGAATAGAGAGCAAATTAAAATCCAGCCTCATCCTTTAAACTTCGGTCTGTCCTTCCCTGTTACAAGACCGTCCAAATTGCCGGCTGCAGGAGTGAGATTCCCGCGAGACCCTCCCCAGCACCAGCCCACACGTACCCCTCCCACCACCCCCTCCCGGGGTCCATGCTGGCCACAGCCATGATAAAGATGGCAGGGCAAGGAGCCTTGGTGCCAGGGCTTGGACACACCAGTCCATAACGTGGCAATTGAAACACAGCTTTAGGTAAGTCATAATCTTTAAAAGCCAAGGTTGCCCTTGAGGCGTTTCTGAACTCATTTCTCCCAGCAGTAGTTAGATGAATAAGGCAGTCAGATGTTTTGAAGTCACTGGGGTTAAAGAGTGCTGGTGAACATAAAGACATAGATCGTGTTGGTCCGGGTTGCTGATGTTTTTCATTTTCTTTTCCTGTCTAGGATGAACGTGAGGCCAGAGAAAATGTGAAGAGAGAGCAGGACGAAGCTTACCGCATATCGCTGGAGGCTGACAGAGCCAAGGTGTGTGCAGGGTGAAGTGATGGTGGGAATGTCGGGGCGGGAATCTCTCCGCGGTTGGTGAGATCTCTCTGGTGCAGAGGACTACCCGGCTTGGGTCCTGCTTCTGAGATGAGACGGTTGCTGGAGGAGACATAATTACCCTCAGCAGTTACAAAATGCCACTAGATACTGTCACTGGGAGTAGACTTTACACCTTTTTGCTAAAGCAGTCGTGGCCTCACTTAATAATAGAATGACAGGAAAAGGTCACTAAAAAAAATATCCTATTTCTTGTATTAATTTCTACAGAAAAGTTGAGCAGTTTCTTTGCTTTTATATAAGCTAATGCACGTCATTAGACACAGCTGTGGAAAGTGGGGTGATACATGTGTGATTGCTGTTGTGTTTATTAGAGGGAAGCACAAGAGAGAGAAATGGCAGAGCAGTTCCGCTTGGAGCAGATTCGGAAAGAACAGGAGGAAGAACGTGAGGTGGGATATTTTACCTTTTCTGACAACATTTTGGATTCATGAAGCTTATGGACATTGCAACTTTAATTCAAAGTATACTTCTTATGTGAACATCAACTTTTTATTTAATTAATTTCTGACCATATATATAAAATATAGTGCAGCTAAATCATTTTCATTCACTGTTTAATAGCTCTTCTGATCTATCATCTGGGTCACAATTACATCATCTGGGTCTGAATTACAGCCAGATATTAGGTAGGACATCCATGAAATGAGTTCCATAAATGGTGGACTCTTTGGGAACCTCTAACCTTGTTTCTGCAGGCCCTCCTCTTAAAAATATAATTCCACGGAGCCCTTTCATTTCTTCCAGGAAGTAGCTCAAAGCCTATCTGTAATTCTGATCAAACAAATTGCCACAGTTAATTTGAGAGACAAAACACTTCAAAAAAAAAAAAATTAAGGAAAAAAAAATACCCAAAACCTAGAAAATTGAATTTATGGTACATTTTTAAATTTCGAAACAGTCTTCTCCAGAATCTTCCTTAGAATAAAAGTTGTGTTTAAATGAACACTTTATGTCTAGTCTCTATAAGAAAATAGAAACTATGTGCTGTGAAGAGTACTGTTCCTCAAACTCTCTTATTTTGTAGATTCTCTTAATTTTGTAGATTGTGAGGGCCTCAGCACCTGCCAGAGACGGCTCCTGCAGCCTCTGTCAGGATCTAGTGTAGCTCCTGTCCTGGCTGTGTGTTCGTGTAGGTATTTACATAAAGCATCATGTACACCAATTTACTTATATTAGTGACTTCCTCTTTTTCACCTCCTGGCAAATACAAAATATGGTAAAAAGGCTGGGGTACAGCCGTGTTTTTCCCCTGAAGTCCCACCGCATTTCAAAGGATAGGTAAAATAGACTAGTCGTTAAAATTATTTCCAATATTTCTTCAAATATAAGTCCTTACAGAACTGCTGTGAAACACAGCTGATACTTCAAAAGAACTTTGTGAAACCCTTGATTAAAATTTTCAAAATAAAAGTGATATTCACATATAAATGTCTTGACTGAAATCAGAATTGATTGGGGGTTGTCCTTTGACTTCTAGGCATATAAGATTCTGTGAGCGAGTTGCTAATGAATACAAAGCTGTATCAGCAACTCTACTCAATATCTGTCCTGAGTCTGTTTCCAGTATTATATCGAATATAAATAAAATATAAATATTACAAATATTTATTCACTTATATAAAATATCAGAGTTCCAATATTTTTGGTGGACTTAATGTAACTCCTTTGCTTTGACTGTCACGGATTATGGAGATCTGAGATTTGGAATTCTATTCTCATTTAATTCGCCACTTAGTTAAAGTCCTTGGAACTCATGGAATCCTGATAAATCACAGCCTTCCTTATTCTCCCCTTACATGTGACTTAAATGTATACTTGACATTTCAGTCTTGTGTACTTTGCTGATGTATGAAAAAATTGCATTATACAACTGCAAAAAAAGTTGGCTATGAACACATTTATTATTCCCCGAGATAAATCCAATAAACAAACTGTATGAGCAGTGCATTTGCATATATATTTTTTCACCAAGGTAATTGCATTAAAAAACCTGAACCATTTAAGCATTCAAGAATCTTCTAAACAGTACTGCCTTGTAAATACTAAATTCAGTCCAAACAGTAGTATTCCTTGGTTTGGGAAGGATGCAGTCCACTGCTGCTTTCTTATCCTGCAGTATCTGATGACTTATTTAGCTCCGGTCGTTAACATGAGCCAAGAATGGAAGCTAAAACACAACTGAAGGAGCAATGCACAAAACTGGACCGAGAATTGTGTCAAGAAGAGTTGTAAGAGGGCAATTCATTGAGGTTAACAGTAATTGAACTAAATGAGTTCTGTAGCAGTAACAGTCTATTGATCAATTGGCTCGGGCTCAGATTCAAGTAAGAAGTATGTTTTTCTTTTTTAAAGTAATATTGCATGCATAGAAACAATAATTCATGCTGCTTTGTTATATCCAATCCTGAACCTTTTCTGATACCTTGGCCTTTTGGAAATTGTTTTCTTATGCAAAGGCTGCAAGATTGGTCCATGTTATCGAAATATACCTGAGCTTCCCTGTTTTAATGTAGAGTGCAGTAATGACAATAATAGGATCTGTTTGCTTAGCAGAACAAAAGGGATTTTAACAATAATGTTTACTAACACTCCCCATTTTCAAGTATACGGATTACTCCTACTGAAAATTGTTCTGCAACAGTGTTTGCTTACAGAGCAGCTTTATGTTCCGTTCGTATATTTAAAATCTGACTATTGAGCTATTCACGTACTGAACATCTTTTTATCAACAGACTGAAATTGCTTGTTCAGGTCCAAGAGTTATTAACGTGATCCATCACATCGCTGTTTTCTGACTTGGTTTGCTGGTACGGAATATCCATTGCAAATTGCCATTTTATGTTGGAGCCTTGGAGACGAGTTACTTTGGGGAGCGACGCGCTCTTTGCACAAAGAGAAGAGCTCTAATGAGCTACTGTTGTTTATTTTTCTATAATATAATTGATTGGGTTCAGTAAATAATGTAGCATCTGTTGTTATACTGTGTGGGGAAATGTCAAAACAGAAAGATAGTAAGCAGGTGGTTGAGAATGGAGAGAGAGAAAATTAAAATAGAATCTATTTAAAATATAATCTCATAGTAGATGAGCGAAAATGAACTCAAGTTCTATGTATAAATATTTATACTGAGATATAATTTGCTCAGAGGTTTGTGTGTAAGAAGTAGACTATTTAAAAGCCTCCGTAATCTTGCTTCTGCCCAGCACTTTCTCTTCAGTGTAATCACCCTCCATCAGCTTCTGTTACTAAATGACCTTGGGGAGGCTTTCAAAGGCACAAATAGCAACTCTGTATCTTGAAAGTTCCTTGAAAGTCCAGATAAATCCGTGCCCGACTGCCTCTTCTGTTTGGAAAACTGTCTTTTTAGGCGTATTTTGGGGAGGCAGCGTGATAATGCTGCTTCTTCCACTCATTGACATTCTCATTAACCGCTGCCTTAAGTGAGGTGATGCTGTAAGGAGGCTGCTTTCTAAGCATGATCCAATTTTTAACCAGCGCCTGTCCATGAGTACCTGTAGCGCTCGGTACCCTCGAAAATCAAGGCCACCTCATTCAGCGGTCTAATATTAGGCATCGATTTTTAAAGAAACCTTGTGATCAAAGTCTGAGTGTTGTAGTAGCTCCTGGAGGCAGAGGATGGAGAACACGGACCTGGCTCCTGCCCTTAAAATCTTGACACCAGCGGCGCACACAACGTTAGCAGGAAGACCATCATACGTGTGTAGTATCATTGCAATTTTGGGGCTGATTTCATGCAAGTTGGTACAGAAAGTGTCCGCACCCGCGCTTGGGACCATCTTCCTAATAATAATAATAATAGCTTTAAATATTCAAGCTCCCATTTCTGTTCTCTCAGTTTTCTTCTTTGACCATTCCTACTTTTATACCTACTCCATGTATCTAATGTACTTTCATGATATTTTTATGTCTCTTAACAATGTTTTAGTTTATTTGTAGTAAATCTCCTGCATATATTTCTTTTTACTCTGAACTGCCACTAAAGGTCTTGTCTTTGCTGCAAATGGTCAATTACTCTGTGCAAAAGGAAGGCAATTTGATAAGTGCATTTAAAGAAACACTTTTACTGCCTTTTAATTTATACCCTTTAAGGAAGCGATTGGCCACTTGACAATTATTCTCTCATTCAAATTTTTTCCAAGGCTTTCTGCCAAATGATTAAATTACTTATCCCCATCATGCATTAACTGTAGACCTAATAATATGTGTTATAAAGAGGGATTTATTTTAATTAGTTGTCTGGTGGGCTGTTATTAAGGAATGAAGAAAACTTATCTTGTCATTGAGATACAAAGCAGAGCTACGGCTCTGGAGCACTGTGCTCTTCTCCAAGTTCTAGAAGAAATAAAAAGAAGAGCTTTCCGTCCTTTTCTTCTGTTGCCAGCCTTGCAACCTAAATTATTATTTCTCCTTCCTCAGGCTATCAGGCTCTCCCTTGAGCAGTCTTTGCCTCCCGAGCCGAAGGAGGAGAGCACCGAGTCCGTCAGTAAACTGCGTATCCGGACGCCCAGCGGAGAGTTCTTTGAGCGGCGTTTCCTGGCCAGCAGCAAGCTGCAGGTCGTCTTTGATTTTGTAGCTTCCAAGGGGTATCCTTGGGAGGAATACAAGCTGCTGGGTACCTTTCCGAGGAGAGATGTGAGTAAACGTACCTTCCAGGAATAAATACCACTACTTCTTACTCCTGTGCGTTAGATGAGCAGTATGTTATAGCATGGAAGGTAAAAGATATGCCTGAATACGTTAGTGCTGCCAAGCTCTGTGGCCATAAGCAAGCCAGGTGCTGACCTACCAACACTGTCTTATGTTACGTACAAAATTACGTTGCGAAACCTGTTTCCAGTGCCATTATAAAAGTCTTCCGATTCTGAAACGAGTTGTGGGCCGTATTCAATGAAAACTGCCCAAACGTGCTGAGCCAGCATCGCTCACGTCCTGTTTTGAAGGAAGCCGCATCGGTGTTAGTGCAGTGTTTAGGTCTGTTCTGGGCTGAGACTTCTGATCTTTCTGGATTTGCCGTTTTGATGCAATGTTATGTTACGAGCAAGGAAGGCTCAGTGTCAGACAGTGTACAGTTATGAGCTAATCAGTACATTCTAATGAATTATTCATCTGCCTATTACTTAATACCAGTAAATAATCATTTATATCTCCTACCTCGAAATTCTAATGATGTACCTGCTGTGACCGATTTTCAAAATCAATACTGCTTCCAAAAGCCCATTAAATTCTGTTGATTTATCAACAGATATTTATGTGCTGGTTACTAAGTTTCTTTGAAAACATACCTATATGTTTTCTGCTGTATTAGAAATTGACTTTCATTTCTCATCTGGCCGTTGTTACAGCAAAGGTAAAAGTCAGTGGGTCCAACTGTGCAGCCGTTACCTGGGGCCCCGCATGAAAGGTGAAGGTAACGGGCACTGCAGAGGTGACAGCTCAGAGCCGAGCAGTGATGGGTGAAGCTCAGCAGGCTTTTGGCCGTGGTGCCTGAGCACCGCACACGACGGGGGGCAGCTCTGGGTTGTGTTTGCTGGGGGCATCTCCAGGTGACTGGTTAAGCCATTTTTCATCAATGTCGCTCAGTAACTTGGGTTGCTTTTCCATTTTGTTTCCCATCGTTGCCCCTGGAGGACGTTCACTAGGAATAAGGCTTTGATTAGTGAGGTTATGGTCCTGCTTTGGAACTGATACCTCTTGCTTTATCATCTTATTTCTAAGGGGAAGCAAATCCTGTCCATAGCAAGCATACAGCCTTGAGAGCGGGTGTGATTTCTGACCAATTTTTGGCACAAATCAGTGAACAGGATTGTGGTTTTCCCAGCTTTTCTTCCACCTCGTCTTATATGGAGAATCCTAATCAGTCAGACTGAAAAGCAGCATTTAAGGAATCTCATTAGTCACTAATTAACTTCACTGCTTAACCATGTAATATCATTTCCAGTAGAACCAAAGACTAGAAGTCATCTACGTTTCCAGGATTACTGATCGTTCAGTTTACTTGACAGAATAAAAATTGTTTTTTACAGTCTAAACAATGTTTTCATGTATTATAAATATTCTGCAAGTCATACCTCCCTACCTGTAGCAGATTTATGTCTTAGTACATATTTAATATAAAAAAATCCTACAAGTATATTACTCTAACTTTTTACATTTGTTTTGCACTTCAGACTGGCTGTTCCTATGCCTAATCACATCATCATCATTATTAATTTTAATCCTCTGTAACGAACTCAAAAATTGATCAGATGACTTACATAAGAACAAATCAAAAAGGAGCAGAATAGAAAAAAAAGACCGCTAAATTAGAACAGGCTGGTATTTTCAGTACATTTGTGAAACCGCCAGGGAGAAAATGCTGAGGCAAAGGAAGGAGAATTTAATGGCAGGATACGGAGCCGTAGGTCTGTTGCGTGGGAAGCAAAGACCCTGTCCTCTTTTTTTCTGTGATTCCATCCTAATAATGCCATGTATGAGGAGTCACATAAATGATTCATGCCGATTGACTCAGTGGCTGTGTATGAATCTGGTTGCCATTGTGACCACCAGAGCTACAACAGACAAAAAATAATCCCCAGGGGTTTGCTAACCATCAAGAACTATAAATGACATCTGCCATGTTCCCCAGGTTCGGAAAGGCAGAAATTTGCAACTCCATAGACAGGCTTAAAAAAAAAATAAAATAAAATAAAAAAGTAATTGATGGATGCCTTGGAAGTACGGTAAAAGTAGATATTCACTGCCTTCAGGGCATATAAGTCTCTTAAAAATACACTGTAAGTTGTCAAGACCCTTGTGCTATGTGATGCGTATCACAAATATCCACTGAAATCTGCACAAGATCAGAGTATTTAGAATGCTTGTCCTCCAGAAAATAATAGCATTTAAAATGTCTGTTTGTGTTTAAACTATACATAATGTTTTTGAAAAAAATATGTTTGAAGGTATCAGAATTACTTTGCTGGAGTTTTTGCTGCAATAAGATGAAAACACGTCTTCTCAAGTTAGTATTTTTTTTTTCCAGTTCTAATCTCTATTACAATAACATGCACCCCCAAAGGTGTTTCTGAATTATCAAAACGAGGGGATTATCGTCAACCAAATCAGCTTTTTCCTGTAAGAAGTCTGTTAGAGCATTTTTACCTGCTTTTCAAAGCCATCAGTCCTGATACAGTGTCATTGAAGTATTTTTACTACTTTGGTAAATACAAATTCATTAGTTCTTAGTTCTATGTTCCAGTTGCTTACACAGATATCCTTAGCTAACTTAAAGTTGGTATCATAACCCTACTGTAAATACAAACTTCTACACATGAGTAAATACACAGATTAACCTTTTCCAGACACTACTTGTAGATTTTAAAGCAGCAGTGGCATTCCAAAGCAGTTAAGCACATGCAGTGACTTGTTATTGGGTCTTTGTCACCGACTGTGTTTTCTTTCTACTGGCGCTGAAATTAGATATTAACCACCTCCTCTCCCCGTACCTTTCCCAAGGCAGCACTGAAACCGTCCCCACCAGTGTGTGCCACGGGGGTCAGCCTGGGACAGCAGGTAACTTGTACCTCTGGCTTTGAAACCGTTTGGCAAGCACATCTTCCGGAGTGAAAAGCTGCATTATAAGTTCTTTGCATTATTCTTAGATGCACCTGCAAAGACTTTATGGAAGCAGATGTGTGCGCCACTTATATTTAAGTGCTGATTTTAGAAATATAGTTCCTTTTATTCCAATAATTTCTCTAATCTTCAAAATGCATTTAACTATAACAAAAAGAGCTTACCCTAAGCATATTAGCATGCTCAGTCAACCTTCGCATTCACTACTACTTCTAAGTCCAGTTCTCTTAAAAGCCTTCCCAGACATTAATTTCAGTAGTCCTCTCGCTCTGCCAGCTGCAAGATCCACCTTCTCCCTGGATACTTCCCAGAGGATCAGTTCCTCACTTCCTTCTGCAGTGGAGATCTGCAGAAGTCTTCCTGAAACTCTTTGACATCTTACGGCCTGGGCATTTCACCGCGCTTCAGGCAAGAAGCTGAAGGGGTCTGACCAGGTCTTCCTGAAACTATAGGAGGAATGTGCAGAACTTACCCAAAGGGGGCTTCAGCCACCCTGCTGGGGTTAATGATATGTTTGTGAACGTTTTATGGCATCTGTCAGAAAGGGAGGTCCTCTCTTTTGAAAGACTATTTTTAAAAGACTGAATTTACCCATTTCTTCTGAAAAACCCAAACTGCAATCCACAATTTCGTCTGCTTATTATTTCTCCTTCAGGTGGAGCATTAGTTATGTATTTGAGAGCATGCCTTTTGCAGACACGGAATTAGAGACTTAAGCTCTTTATTTACTGTATCTGGAAGCCCTGGTAAGCCAAGACTTGTACAGTATTTCACATTTCGTTTTTCTGAGCCACAGCTTAGGATCAGGTGGCAGTTAAGTCACTTAAGGTTATTTAAATGCATCTAAAATGTTGCTTAATAATTCAGAACCAGTTTGCTCTGTTTAGAGTATTAAGATTTTTTAAATCCTTTTAATTAACCAATTTCAACAGCAGTTTAAATAAACAGAAACAAAAAATCTGTCTCCCTTGAAAGGGCAGAAAATAAATTTAACTCAAATTGCATGTCAATTTAAATTAGGTATGATCAGGATTTCAGTAAATTTAGGGCCAGGCAGTTCTTAACGTTATATGGGTGGTGGTATAGAGTAAGGTATTCCTCCAAACCCAAATGTGATCATTCGCTCCTGGAAGGAGTAATCCTCTTTGCCCACAGTGGTGAAAACAACGCCACGGGACAGTAAGTTTAGCTGCAGCACTCGGCACGCGTACTCATCCGAGCAGGGAACTGTCCTCTGATGTTCTTGGCGATAACGTTAGAGCATGATCCCTATATTGCTATGCCAGGTAGTTTGGCAATTTTTTATATCAGTTCTAGAAGCCATCCTTTGTAAGGATTATTCTTCATTTCACCCAGTGCAAATGACTTCCTTCAAATAACCTACATTTAAACGCATTAGGTGGTGTCTAAACTCTTTAAATGGGAGAGTTCTATGTCCAGGACCATCTCTGGCTTTTAACATTCTTTCCCCTAATCATCATCTTGATAGAAGGATGGAAGAAAGATGTTATCCTAAGAAAGGATCCATGCAGTGCCATGGTTATACCCAGTAGCACTTTTAGTAACTTCGCATAAATCAGGAACGTGGCTTGAATATCTGTCTTATGGAAAAGGAGGGTTTCAGATTAATTAAATACTTTTCTCATATGTTAAAAAAATTTGACAATGTTTTTGTAATTTCAGGGAAAATGTAACATGTGATCCATGTAATTTTCCAGTTTATCAGTTACTGATATTTATATTTCCTGCTACATAAAGTAGTATTATCATCTGTTCTAAGGAACATAATTTAAAATTTTTCAGGTCAGGTGATAGCATGCCTTTATCAGCTCTGATCTAGTTTACACAAGGCCACAACCACCTACAAACGTAGACGTCCCTCCTTTTGTCATTTACAACTGTCCTTAGGTCAATAGTACCTGCCCTTGTCTTACCTCTCTTTTCAGGATACGTTGTTATTTTATTTATTCAAGCAGTTATGTTTAGTTTGGTTAAGACACTGAGAAGTTGCTTAAGCAAATTGGCCATGCCAGCCTAGCATATTCCCATGCCTCTTTGAGAAGTGTGATTTCTGATCTTTCTTCCTGATGGCTTGTAACAGCAGATGGACTGGACTGATGAACCTTGAGCGCGAGAGGAACGGACCACGTACTGTTGCAGCCAGAAGGCTGAAGCATTTGCAACCCCTGGGTTTTATTGCTTTTAACGTGATTGTTGCTCACAAAGAATAGTATCACGTTATTTCAGTCAGCACCTACAAAGGGTGATATTCTTGCCCCGCTCAATGGCAGTATTTTAGAGAACATTGAGGAGATTTTGCTTCTTGAAATGTAATGTTTACTTATGTGGATATACAATTTCCATATAGGCAGTCAAAAATTCTGTCAGTGTTACAAAAGGATTTTTCATAATGTTTTCTTCCAAGAAAGACAGACGTGATCTGTCTTTTCAGACCTGGTGACTTTGCATAAGTAACTGTGATATCTGAAGAGAAAGATTAAAGCCCTTCGTGTATCAAGTGACTGAAAGGAGATGGCAGGACTGTCTTCCTCGTCTCGTAGATGTAAGCGTATTCTAAAAAGAAATAGAATTACATTCCGTAGGTCAATATAGTTCCTGATCTCTTCCAACGGCTCTATTTGAATACGGGGAATGTTTAATCGATTTCAGGAAATAGGTGTGCATTTCAGATGAGCTCTTTTTACTTGAGACTGGCTAAAGTAAGCAAGCATTCACCACAACCCTGAATGCCCCGCGCGGCGTGTGAACTCTCAGCTGAGTCATCCTCATTAGTTAACCCAATGACTAATGCCAACCACGTGATTAATATATTCCACCCAAGCACATCCCTCTGACCAAAAGTGTTCTTTTATTCAGCACTGCCCCATTTTACAAAACATTTATTTCAGGGGAGGCGCGTTATTGTTCAGGGGAAGATGCCTTAGTTAAGCTGCGGAGCTTTGCTGTTGCGTATGGCGTTATCCAGCGTAAACTGGGGCTTAAGATATTTTGAACGCTTTCCCCAGAATTTATGCTTAATGCCAATTTTGTGGAGTTTTTTTTCCCCTCGTAGAAAGAAAATGTAATGATAAAATACCAATAAAGAGCCTTTGTAATAGTATGATACTAAGAATGCTGTGTCTGGTTACCAGAAAATTTAATGATCTCCTGCTGTTTTGGTAATTGCATAAGTAATACATCAGACTAAATCACCAAAGCAGTCTTAGGCGCGCTTTTTATTCTATTTACCTATCTACCAATCACAATGTTATACTGTAGATATCATTGTGGTATCTGAACATCTTAATCCTTTGAATTTGTGATAAAAATCCTTTGGGATTGTTTTTCCATGCAGTTATAATTAAGTGCACATGAATCCAGTCCTGGGTCATTCTCCTGTGAGTGACTGTTCCCATCCACTCCCCTTGGGGATGTATGCGAAGTTCTTGCAGCTCACTTGGAGCACTAAATGTACTTGTATCTTTTCAAACTTCCAGAAGATGTGGCTGTTTCCTTCCTTTCAGCCCTTCATCGATACCCACAGTAAAAGCTGTAGTATTTCTGGGAACATTAACTCTCTTCTCTGTAGCTAGCACACTTTAACATAATTAAATACGTGAGTAATTGTTAGTTTGATATAAGCACTCTGGCAGCAGTGCCCACAAGTAATGGACCGGTTTGCTCCTTGGCACAGCAGAAAGGATGCTTAACATACAGATGCTCTGATCTGTAAATGCCAGTACTTAAACCTTTTCTCTACTCAGCAAGAAAACAGAAAGTAAATAGTGTGAAGGAGCAGGAGATGGAGCTCTTCTGCCCACGGGTCCTTTGTCAGGGAAAGACACCTTCCAGGGTATTTCGTCGGCTACTCTTTTCCCAAGAAACCACACAAAGAATTCCTGAATAGATCAAAGGGAGGAAAGCGGAAAATCTGAGGAGAACTTTACAGCACCATCCTCTTCCCTCAGAATCTGAAGTCCTCAGGGTTGTTGGCTCGGTG
This sequence comes from Numenius arquata, assembly GCF_964106895.1. Lineage (NCBI taxonomy): Eukaryota > Metazoa > Chordata > Aves > Charadriiformes > Scolopacidae > Numenius > Numenius arquata. Next base: position 54,778,610 of record NC_133583.1, on the reverse strand, counting down.
GAGACCAGCACCATTTTGTCCAGTACCTGCAGAGAACTCCTCCGACTAACGCTAACTTCAGCTTCGTGCTGTCAGTGTATAAGGCAGCTTGTGTAGTGTATAAGGCAACTTGTGTAATACTTGATGGCCACCGGTACCACATCAACAAAAGTCATATTTTTGAAAGAGACTCTAATTAATTGAAATACTGTTGTTTTCACTTCTCCTGCCAAAATTAAAGAGTGTATTTGTTGTTTTGTCATTGAAAATGAGCTGTTTGAAAGGCTAGAGGAAGATGCAGCCTTTTTGCAATGATTTTTCAGCGAGATTAATTCTTATAAATACGAAACAGATATTCAGTCATGTTAGTAACTGGATGTATTTTGGCTGTATTTTGGGGGAGTACTGACCACTAAACAAAATTTCTGATCTTGGGCTAAAAAGAAGCACAGAACTACCTCAGAGCTACCCGAGTGGAACTGCTGTACGCAGCGTTTCCTAATGTCTTTTACTGGAAGATAGATAAACTCTATTTATATATTTCTTCTACAACCCACTGTTAAGAAGTCATAGGATTTGGTTAAAAATCTGGTATTTTTTTAAACATAATGAACACCTGGGATTTGGTGCAAGAATTATTAGTGTTTATGGTTTTTTTAAGCTTTATTCCACAAATATAAGGTATTTCTCCCAATTCAAAAAAAAAAAAAAATCAAATTTTCGTGTAGAATCATGAATTCATAATGTTGGACTTTTACAAAGCACCAGATAATTCAGGCATCACTATATAAATATAGCAACTCTGGGTTTGGGCTTATCCTTACTACGTACTGTCCTGCCATTATGTTCCATATTTTATACAACAGAGGAGAACACAGTTGCTATCTTAATTTGCTGTCTAAAAAGCCAAGTAACACAAGTCAGGTTTATAAGCCTTCAGTGATTAAAATCTATGCAGCAGATTCTTTTCTGATATAAATTAAGTTAAGTCAATGAAAATTTACAGCATGTACAGATTGGTGGCATCTTGGGTATCTCAGAGCTATGCACGGCTTTTCTACGTAGAGGGTATAACATCACGATTCTCTGGTTTATCAACATGTTCCTTTGCTTAGTAAATATATTCTTAGAACATGCTTAATCTCAAATATTGATTTGAGAAAATCTCTTCAGAGAAATAAGAGAGTAAGAGCATGAGATATCTGCATTAAAGTTTTGTGCTTAGCACGAGAGTAGAAGTCTTTTACTATGACATATTTTTCCTTATTTGTGATGGCTTTCTTCAATTCACATGTAAATTATCTCCAAGTTTATTCAAGTAAACCAGATTTAATTGCATATATTTCTATAAAGTGGCCCTGCTTTTGTTTGTTGCTCAAGTTGAGCATATTATCTGTATAACCCGTAGATATTTCATCCACTGTATTTGTTTGTGTGTCATTCTGAAAATATAGTTTTTTAAACAGATCTGGTACTTTACCAGGTGTGCCTTTAAGTAATTTCTATTGCATTTATACTTTAGGAGGATTAGGAAAGAGAGTAAAAGAATTCTTTGTCTGTTAGATTCATTAAATGTATTCATGCGTGTGTAAGTGGTATAGAGGCTGTGCTGCTCGGGAATCAGATCCTTGTCCGAGGGTGTAGAGAAAGGTGAAGGGTGTGATATTTACTGCTTGTGTAAGTGTCATAATAATTGTGTATTCGATTCTTTACTTTTAAATGACCTTCCTGGGCATTAAGCCTTTTTTTTTTTTTTTTTTTTTTGGTATTTATCTTTTCCCTGCAGAGTTAGGGAGGGTAAGGAACCACACCTTTGAAATGGTAAAAGTACAGCTGTTAAGGATGTGAATGTGTAATAGAACAGACAGGTCAGCAAAAGTGAAGATAGAAATAATACAAACATTGTTGTAGAACGAAAAAGGCTTTGCTACAAAAATGTATTAAAATGTTGTTTAAACTAGTCTTAATTTTCATTATCGGGTCATTAAAAAACCCAAGGAATTTATTCAGAATAAAGTGTAAGTAGCTGCTATGTTCTTACAGGAGAATTACAAGAGTTAACATTACTGTATTTTGCATCTTAAATCATTCAATCTTCAAACCAACTAGCTAGTGCTTAGTGGAAATAATTACCACAGAATTCATTTAAACAAATATCTGTTAAAATAATAAATTTCCTGTGCACCAAATAAACATCAGTTACGTAATGAAGCTCTTTACAGTAAAAGATGAGTCTTAGCTCCAGTGCACCAAAGCGTAAGGTCCTGTGAAAGTGTATCCAGAGTTGGAAGAAAAGTACTGTCTTACCAGCTTAAACCTGTTCCAGTGAAAGTGAGACATTTCGTAGCTCGATGATGAGATCTCCCACCGATAGAAATAAGGTCCTGTGACCACCTTATGGTCACGGAGGCAGAAAGCCTTCCCTGAAGAGGGGAGGGTTAAAGTTTGCAGAGAAGATAATTTGCCTGAAGATGAAAACTCCCAGGGCAGCATCTGCTTTGGCTTTGGGACACCCCGAATGCACACGCACGTGTTATTCTACAGCATTTGGTGAGCCTCAACAGCAGTAATTTTGCTGTCACTTGAGTTATACTCTCATTATACCTGAACATTGTGTCCTTCCTCTGGCACCCTCCTCACTCTCTAAATTTGGAACAGCTTAGAGCCTCTTTTGAAGGGATTTTAGTTTACATTTCATTATAAAGTACTTACCTTAGCAAAACCACAAAATATATTTTAAAAATACATTCGCCTCATCAGCTGGTATCACCACGTGACGTGCGGGCGGACTGTTAGAATGCATGTGACTGGTAGAAAGTCAGATATTGTAGGACTTGAAAATAGAGAGGAAAAACTGTGCTTTCAGCATTTGTTCAGGCCTCTAACAAATGCTGAATGGTTGATTTGTTGAATTTTGCAACCTTAATCACAAAGGCATTGATTTCACCACGAGGGTACCTGTGTGATCTCACCGAGTTCAACAGGATCAGATCCGATTCAGTATATAAACACACGCGTAAATGATTTCCTATGTAATTGCCAACAATATACAAAAATATTTAAATAATGAAGGTGTGTGGGGTTTGGACAATGTAACTTACATAATGTGCAGTGCTGTTCTGAAGAGAGCGCCGTGCAGTGACATCAAGGCAAAGGACTGGCAGCGCTGAAGTGGACTCCAGAATTTATCCTAATGGTAATGAAACAAGGTGCACAGATTTAGATAGGAAGGTAGTTTAATACTTTTGCATTGTGAAATAATAATCTACATAAATCTATTTAAGTGAATAAAATTCATTAAAACACTACATTGGACACGCTTTTGCGGGCTACAGCTCTTCCAAAGTCCTTTGATCTCTATTATACAACGTTCTTTGGTTTCTAATTCTGTTTTAAAATCCTGTAAGTTACAAAGCATCTTAGGTCTTATATTTCATACATTTACAAGAGAAACCATTTCTTTTGGTAGGAGATCTGTTCTCTAATAAGGCTTCTATTCTTCGTAGTAAACAACATATTTACAAACCACAAATAACAAAGTAGAAGCTGCAGAAGGGTTATGGTGTGATAATTAAGTACAATGGCGACCCATATGAACAGAAAATGCCAAGGAGCTAAAACAAAGCAACAACAGCTTTGTTTGTTGACAGATGCAGGAGCCATATTGTTAGTTAATTGGGTAATGGTGTAAACATTTGCAAACTCTGCTGTCCCTGGGTGAATTCAGCAGCACACGGAAATTATGGTGAAAAGCTGTGCAGTCCTTGTGCTGCAGGTACTCCTCAGTGCTTTTCCCTGGCCTTCTAAGTGGGAAGGCACTGAGGAAGGGACATCACGCCTTGTTGTTATTTAAGGGGCTTGAAGTTCACAAAGTTTGGGGTTTTGACCAGGATGTGTATCTTGAATTACACTCCAGTGAATAACAGGTTTCCATATGGTTGCAGCCTGGAAGACTCTGCTCGTTGCTGAGGCTTTGCTTTTCAGATTTGTTTGGGTTTGGTTTTTTTTTCCAAATGTAGCAGAGACTTGTCCTGTCTTTCCCAGCTCTTCTTGCAAAAAGAGGTTGCAGGGTTGGGAAAAAAAAAAAAAAGAGATCTAATTAGATACTGGCTTCAACTGAAAAGAAAGAAAATTGCCTCTCAGGTGCACAATACCTCGTGTGCTGTGAATTGCAGAGACCCCCCTTTACCGCGCTTTCTGTGCCTGTGCGCGACAGTGGACTGTAACAGAATACCAAAATATTAAAAAATGCAACAAGATACTTAATTAGCATACTTCTGTAATCACGAACTTAAATGCACTACTTTGGCTGTTTTTTACATAACAGGTTTACTTTCTAAGATAATAACCTTTCAATAATTTAAGCAGCATCTGTGCAGGAATGCATAATTGGGCTGTAGATAATAGGAGTCTAAAATTGAGTCTGGTTTTTATAAATTATTTTTCTCTTCAGAGAAATAGCTCTGAAGAGCTATTTTAGCAATAGCTCACCATGGTACATGAAGTTTAGGAAAATACATTCCTGCTTTGGGAATCAAAATAATGCATCTGTTTGGGTTTTTTTTTAAAAATTCTGTTATTCTTTTTTTAGTTCTGTTGCAGTCAGAGGTGAAATTACATTGATTTCAATGGACTTAGGAAGTGACAAGCTTTTAATATTTGTTTAAATAATGATTTTTCTGTAATTATCCAGTAAAACAATGGAAATACAAATATATTTTAAGTTTGCCTGATTTAGCTGGGCAGTGAAAGAAAGAGGAGCAATACTGGTTTTGTTAATTGGTAGCAGCATTAATAAGTTATACTTTTAAGAACCAAATATATTAAGCATTTCTTATATTAATTCATAGTATTTGGTATGCTTGACAATGTTTTCAAAAAATAATTTTAGAAAGCGGTGGTACGATATGATCATAGATCAAACAAGTTTAACTTTGGAAAAAAAAATGTGTATCAGTATGTATTTGCATTTATGCCTATAGCATAAGACTAATAATCTATTATTCACAAGCAAACTGCTGATACCGGGTATGTTCACGCAGCAGAAGAAAATAAAAGAGTTACCAGGGAATATAAGTTTAAAAAATGGAAGTGAAATATTTCAGAAAATGGTAAGATCAAAAGAAATAATGTTCATCTTTCTCTACGAAGCTTTGCAGTCGTCCTCTGAAGGATGTCACAGTGTTGCCATGTAAGCCTGAATGTCTGAAGGACACTAGGACCCTTGTCTTCTTGACTTTGTCTATATAAATGATTATATTATTTAATATTTACAATTAAATTTTATTTTCATAGAAGAGATTTATCCTATAGACAGCAATCTAGCTTCTGAACAGAATCCTCAGCACAGTTTCCTGCTGACTATAAACTCAGAATTACTTGTGTGCCTTAAGGGAAAGTCGGTGATGGGATGATGTTGAGCAGCTTGCAGCGTTTGGTGCCGAGATCCAAATGCTGAAGAATTTTGGCAAAAATGGTGCAGATAGTGCAATTTGGAAAACAGTGATACAGGCACTGCATTTAACTTTCACTGGAGTTCTCCTGTATGCCCACCTGCACAAGCGATGGCCTAAATACCTTTACAAATCCAATGAGGAGTCAGGGTTCCAGGGAACAATCCTATCATGTACACAAACGTACACACAGAAGTGTCTACATAAATGATATACGACACATAGTACTTATAATGCATATATATACACACATGCTTAATAAGTATGCACTTCAGTAGCTGGGTTGAAATGCAGTTTCACCATATGGTGAGCTGATTTAGCATCTTGCTCCCAGTGAAAGGAGGAGGGTCCTGCTTCCTCCCTTCTACTTCCTGCTCAGTGCTTTTGCTGCTTACCTTGCGCTGGATTTGGTCTGGACTGGATTTACGTGTTCACCAGTTAAACCCGCTAGCGTGAAAGAAAAATAACCAAACAAATAAAAGTGGACCATTTTCTCCCAGCCTAGCTTTGTCCAGGTGGCTGATAAGCATCAAAAAGAGTGAAGGTTAGGTGCTTCACCGTGTGACTTTGAGCAAGAGTAGGAAAATAAAGGCAGAATAAGTTTTCTCTTTCCATGGAGAGATCACGTTGGGTCATTTGATTGAAATTTTAGGATACTTAACTGGGACTACAGTTTTATTTTTCATCTTAACTCATGTGTTCTAGTAATCCTTCCAAAAGTTCTTAACTTTGACAAAACCAGATACATTCACACATTGGTTTATGGTAGAAAACCAGACCTTCTTGGAATTAGTCGTGGATTCTGTTTATTATTATTCTGTTTATTGTTATTACAAAATAATAATAACAACACACAAAATACAATATATATTTCTTAATCTGCATCCTGAGAATTCATGCTCACAACTTCAGCTATCACTGACAGAGGGACTCAAAAATCTCCCCAGTGAAAATCTGCCCTGCGACAATAAACAGTTCAAAAATGTCTACTTACATGTATCTTCCTGTTCTTATCTTTACAGGTGACCCAGCTGGATCCAAATAAAACATTACTGGAGGTAAAACTGTATCCTCAAGAAACCCTTTTCCTAGAGGCAAAAGAATAGATCAAACAAGATTGTAGGACTAATCATCCTTTGACAAGCCAGAGGCACAGCATCGAAAGGAAGACTTCTATCAAGGCCACCTTGTACTATCATCCAACTCAATTCAATGTCACATCTTTGCCTCTTGCAAGAATCCTGAAAAATTGAAAACAAAAAACGTAGCTACTTAAAGTTTCACATACATGAGTATATGTTTCCAACCTCATTTAAATAAGCAGAGGATAAAATTCTGCTATGAACACTGAACATTATGACTCTGTTGCTCACTTATCATCCAGCTTTTGTTATAATTAATGCACTGTTAAAATGTGAGTGATTGTTAAGTAGAATTTTTACTCCTCAAATGCCCCTTTTTCACCAAGAAATCTTGGACGTTTCTGCCTGTACTTTTGACACTAGAATGCTGTATATTTGATATCTCGCTGAGCCAGTGCTCTCATATATATGCATTTTATTTCTGTGTTTGAATTTCTACTTTGTCAACTAATTTAAAAAGGCAGAAAAAATTAATGGGACATTCTCAGCCATGGAAATTTAACAGTATTATAGTAGGAAGCATATAATTTTTGTTAGTACTTTCTGACTTCTTTGATAAGATGTAAGGTTTTGTTTGAAGAATATAGTTTGACATTTATGCAAGATATTTATTTACTGGTTCTGCTTTGGGTCTCAGTTCTGATTCAGTTTAGGAAGTATTTTCCATTACATTGCAGTGCGTGAAACTGCTTATTGCATGATGTGAATATTTAAATAACATTAGAAATGGCCAGTACCAGAAACCTGGTATCTTGCCAACACTTTCAGGAATCAGCTGATATTGAATATCAGCTGCTAAAAACCTTTCAAATACCAGATACAAAAGTTCTTTACTTTTCATTGTGAAAGAAAGGGCAGTTCCCATTTTAGCAGCTTTCCTCCACTCTGGCACTTGTTTGTATCCTATTACTCTGCTGTTTTAAAGCACCTTGTTTGTTTCATCAAACAATGAGTATCTTAAGAGGTGGTGTAATAAGAAATCTGCCTTATTATTGCACACTTTGGACAATTTAACAATAGATTACTGATCCCGTCTCAAATTAAAGAAATCCTAGTTCTCTTGTCTGAAATGTATGCACCAACTACCTGCTACCTGATGTGGAAAAAAAAATGGTACTTTAAATTTCTCAACCATAGAGTGAGCATACTGAGTCCAAGACCATAACGTACAATTGATGCCAAACCTGCATCAAAACTGGTTTGGTTAATCTTTTTTTTTTTTTCTTTTCTTTGGTTTTGGTGGTTTTTTTTTTTAATCTCTGGTTTTACAGGATAGTGCACAATGGCACTGCAGAATCGTCATCTGCTAATCAAATTTTTTTTTTTTTTTTTAAAGCCTGGCACATTGTTTTCCACATCTGTTTATATGTAATTCATAGTGTTTATCGTAGCAAAATGAGTTCTGATTTGAAGATTTTATACTAAGCAGAAACCAACTGCACACATCTTTTAGTCTTTTTTTTTTCTTTGGAAGGATGGTGATATAAAATTAAATGTATGCCTATTATTAGGGTGTTAGTGAAGCTGATATATTGTTACCTTTACCAAAAATGCAAATTTCTGAGCGGGGAAAGCCTTATTCTACCTTTTGTAATTCTGTAATTAGTGATCACTTTTAGAAGTGAAGTATCTATGACAAACAAAAGGTTTCGGAAGTGTAAGCAAATTCTAATCATTTGCAGTTCACAAATAAAAGGATTCATAGCCAACAGAAAGATAAATGTATGTGTAATGGAAAGCTGAATGCAGACACTTCATTCTGAACTTTTGTTTTCTTACCAAAAAAAAAAAAAAATCCACTATGTTTATTAAATAAGAAATTAGCATAGGTTGCAAATTGGGGTGATGATGTTTCTACAAACAATCACAGTAACACATACAGCAGGATTTTAAAGTGATGCATATCTTTTTTTTTTTCAGATTAGCTCTTCCTTCTAAGCTGACTATTGAGGAAAGGAATTGCTGAAATACTGCTACACAAAGCAAAGCGACCTTTCAGCTAACTTGTTTATATTAATCTGTTCTGATTAACTTTTGTTTGATCTCATCAGGCTGTTTTTTCTCACTCAACTTTATTTCTGTATTTTGACTATATATTCTTTACTTTGATACTAGTTTCATAAAGTTATTAAATGTGGCTTGAATATTTGTTGAACTTGTTGAAGTCAGTGCTCCCAGGGTTTGTTTGGCCTTTTTTTTTTTCTAAACTCTTTTTTTTTTCCCCTCATTTTGTTCATATTGCAAAATACACTGTCATTATCGAAATGTTCTAGTGATGATTAACTGGAAGTGTTCAAAGTGGTGGCATCACTGCCCTCTGATATAAAGATATCAAGACCAGTATATAGGGATCATTCTGCCACAACTTGTTTAAACAAGTGTATCACTCTTTAAATAAAACATGATTTTGGTCCTTAAATACTTTGGGCCTGATTTCAAGAAGCAACACTCTAGAGTCACCTTTCCAAATTACACCCTCAATGCAAACCAATCCCTGTGTGGAAACATTAATATTCTATGCCATCATTTTCTGTTCTCCTAAACCATGGTATTCACTTCACATGCTCTGCTGACGCAGTTAATCCTCTCGTCACTCTGCAGACTAATTGTGTAATTCAGTATTACCCTAAAACTTTAACACTGTTGCTACAGAGCACATCCCCGATTCTACCTTTTTATCTTCAGGTTCTTCACATTAATGGATTATCGTTAACATGATTAATGCATTAGTTTTAAGTCTTGAGGAATTACTGTTTAATGAACGAAATCCTGTACGATGTGTCAGCTTTCACTGTTGGCCTTCAGAGTGTTGTGGTGAAGGTGGGGTGCGCTCTGGCTTTTGAAGAAACTTTCCTGCCTATTGATATTGGTGTTTGAAATCATTATTAGAGAAGATGCAGAACACAAGTGTTTGCTCTGTATTCTCTGCATACGCACTCTTAAAAACTTAGTGAGAGTGCTGAGGGTGTTTCTAACAGAGCTATGTTGGGGGTTTTGTTTATTCTTTTTAATGTAGCAGAAAAGGACTTTGGCTTTCGTAAATTGTACCTACTCAGTGACATTAGAAACTTAAAATAAATTTTCAATTACAGTAATATTTCTACTAAAAAGTTATATGATTTCACTCTTCCGTATGTGGGGAAAAACAAAACAAAATCGCCATGACCTAGATTCGCAGAAGGATTGAAGCACTTTTTTGTCCAAGCCTCGCGTCCAGACTCCCCAAACAATGCACAGGAAGATTTAGGTGCCTTAAAATGGGGTCCACAACAAGCAAAAAAAAAACATTTAAGTAGGTCTCCAAACAAAGCAAAGCAGAAACCCCACAGAATACGTGTGAGGAGTCGCTACCAGGCAGAACCAGGAACTGGTCAGAGCGATCAGTAGGAAATGCGAGAGCTGAAGATGTCTTGTGTGTCACTGGAGCTAAGGCTTCCTACTCTCTGCTGGCCCAGGGTGCCTCCTTCCACCCGGGCTTCACAGCACTGAGACTGTACATCAAGGTAAGCACCACCTCTAACATTTGACAAAGCACAGGATGGTTTTTTTTTTAATTTCGAAACAGTGATGGTGGCCTTCTCCTAGGTCTCCTCTGCAGTTTTCACTGAATTTTACTTTATGCTGAAGTTTTCCTATATTGTGAGTGATACGGGCTGAAAGGAAACAAGCCCCTTCCTCAGACCTTTCAGAAGACGACCTTAACACCACTATAGTACAGGCTGCTCTTACTGTGTGTACTCACTCTCTGCTGTCAAAGCCATTCGACTGCCAGAGCACGGAGCTCTTTAAGCTCGCTGAGGGGGGACCATGCAAGCAGGAGCGTCGGTCTTCGGGCCAGCACATGGGACACTTGCCTGGGATGAGCCATCCAGCCCTTTCCAGTGAGTATTCATTGCAGTCATTGGTCTTTTCAGACAAACGCCCTAGGAAGAGAGACTGAATATCGATTCAGAAATTACTATATATATTGCACACAGCGTGAGCCACTGTTTGCTACCCGAAACCATTTCCTCACAGATGACAGAGATGAAGGAGTACCAAATTTAGCACTAAAACTTGTCAGGATCCAGACAGTTTTATACTCACTTAATCTGGTATAGATCTGCAGTTGCTGCCAGAAGAGCCACCTCTGCCCTCCCATCTTGCCCTGGCACTAAGCAAACTAATCTAGTTAAAAACAAACTCATTTTTTTCCCTGGAGTGGTTTTCAGACGGCTCCAGCTTGCCGAGTGGCTGTATGTACACCAGCACTGACAAAAAGCAGAAGGTGGAACGTGCAGGGGGTGAGAAACTGAAGATGAGAGGGAGAGGAAGGCAGGGCTGCTCCTTCTGGCAGCAGGGCTGGTTTCTGGGGCATTATATCAATCACGATTCTCGAAATATTTTTTTGACCACTTTGTTATTACCTTTAAATTTTACATTTACTTTTGAATTTCAAGCAAATTAAACAAGCGATATTAAACAAGTTTGGCTCTCTGAAGTTTCCCTAAGTTTTGTGAAAGCTGGCAGCCCAGAATTCAAGAAATAGGAAGCCAGACCAGAGGCGAGTGTGCGCAGTGAGGGCAAGGCTCGCTCTAGCTCTAACTCTTCCCAGTCACCTGAGCGAGCAGCCCGAGTACCCTACCTGCAGGGAAAAGGTTTCAACGGGATTTAATGTCTCATTAGATACCAGAGAATTCGCTCCTCAGTCAGGGCTTTTCTCTGTGGATTCTTTTATGTGTAATAAAGGCGGAAGTCACAGTGCAGCCTTAATATAATTCAATTAAAATGTCACTTAACTGCTGGTTATAGAAGTAGGCTTCATTAGTTCCTGGGCTCACAGGACTACTGGTTAACACGATCGTTATTTTGTACTTACTACCAATGAGTTTCATTTACTATTTTCCCAACTCCATGTTGTGACAGTCTTCCACAGTTCATCGCTATTCACTTTCGATCCAGTCATCTTGAATGTTTGTATCGTTCATTAATATCATCCCCTCGGTACCGTGTGAGTACCTTGAATAACACGGGTTCCCACACGGATCCTGGGGGACGTTGCTGGTATCCTTTCTCGCTGTGAAAACTGTTGCTTACTGCTTCCAGCTATCAATCTCTGAGCAATACTCCCTTTTTTTTCCTCAAGAAAAGATGTTTCCACTGTAGTAAACATCACTGCAAATGACTAGCCTAGTTTTCCCGCATTTGCCCTACTTTCATTAACTACTCCTTTTACACCCTGAAAATATATTAGTCCAATTATCTTTCCGGCGGGCTTCTTGTTTCTGGTATTTTTTAATGATCCTTTACACCTTCGGCAATTGTTCCTCAAGGTCTGTCAGTTGTTTAGTTTTGGTTTTGTCTTCAAAAAGTTAACTTTCCACAGTCGGGTTCTTCTCTGTTCTCCACACTTGAGTCTGTCTTTCAACTGCACCCTGTAACGCGCTGGCTCAACTTCTTCTGGTGGGCCTTCCAGAGTCTTTTTAAGTAAGATATATGTGTACTCTGAGGATAAGACAGTGTCTTCAAATAGTTTTGATTACAATCTTAGTCTTTTACCTGTGACTTTATTTCCCTTTATTATATTCCTCTTTATGCAGTTTTCTTCTCAAAGAGAAATGCCACTCTGGTGATTTATTTTTATTGTTTTTTTAGTAAAATAGTAGATCTACGTATGTTTTCATTTACCTCAAAATGTGTTTTCTATCGTTTTATTTGCCTCTAGCTTTATTTGACCTATTGTCACAGTCTCCATTATCATGAGTTACTATCACTCATGGGTATTTTATACCTTGTAACTACAGCCCCCTATTCATGATCTTGTCTTTTTGAAATTTTCTGAGATACCTAATTTGTTGTCATTTGAAACCTCCCATTCTGTTTCAGCCATTTTAGAAGTTTTGAAATTAGTCTAATATGTACATAGAAATATTCTTCATTTTGTCCAAGTGTATTTGCCTGGTTTTGTATGCCTTGATTAATTAGGACTTTTGTTGTGTAAGGAAAAGCAAGCATTTCCAAAATGTGGTGGCAATTGAGAAGGGTTTGGTTTTTTTTTAATGACAATCATAAACTCACATCCACAGAGGAACTTAATAAATTACTTTGTGGATCTAATTGAAAAAAAATCTAGGGTTTTTTTAGAACTTAAGTATAACCTGCAAATTGCAGGAAACAACCGAGTTGCTGAAAAATACTTCTGTTTTTTCAAGGTTTAGACAAAGGTGAGTAAGACATTGTGTGACATCGCAGTATCCTCTAATGTAGAAAAAAAATGAACGGAGACTTTCAAGATAAAAATTCCTTGTAAAGTTTGTTCAATCCACTTTAACTTTCAGTTTACCGATCTTCTCTAGTCCTATGAGAAGTGGTTTTAGGCACATGTATTAAAAGCACTAAAATACTCTCAACTAGGAAGTCTTGGTAGATACAAAACATTCATTTCAATTTATAAGCAATTTCAAAGTCAAATATGCAGTTTACTCCTTTGACAATTACATTTTGGCAGCTATAGCGTTCTTTCCTCCTCCCCTGTATTTTAGATGTTTTCAAGTGTATTTTTTCCTTCAGATAATGCTTATTATCATATTTGCCTTCTTGTCATCAAAGAATCACTATGCAGGAGCAGTATTTCATATCAATCAAAAAATGACAGATTCAACAAAATACACATTCTAAGCAGTTAACCCTTTGAGAATTCTTACTTTTTCTTTACATACACCCTCCTAGTTTTACTAGCATTTATCCAGCTGCCATCATAGTCTACTTGTCTACTTCTGGAATCAAACCAATTCCTTGTGAAATTACCATAGTTTTCCAAAACGAATCAAAAGGGTGATCTGATAACACTTCTTTTTACTGAAACAAAAATGCTGCTAATAACAGGAATAATCAAGCAAATAAAAGTTAGATTAACATCACTGGATTCCATGATCTAGTGGCTGCTTGATGCCTGCTTTAAGATTCACTCAGGTCAAATAAAAAATATTGTAAGAAGTACTCAGCGACCACGGTTCATAAGAAATGGCACAGCACAACTGAGCGCGCTACACGTGAGTGCTGAAAGTGGCAATATTATTAAGAGTCACCATGTTGCCTTTATACCATCCTGTAGTAAAATAATTTCCCATAAGCAAACTGAATCCTTAGGAGACCAATTAAACTAACTTTACAGCAGTTATGCACTACTGGGTTGGTGAAAAGGCGCTGGTCACAGCAGGATAAGAATCAAGCTCATAAATGAAGAGCAGCCATAGTAGTATGAAAGAAGAACAATGGAAATTATACTGTCAAAAAAAGCTGTTAAAGTGTCGTTACAGAAATATTAACTTAGGTTTGATCTTCCTATTTAAAATTCCAGTTTCTAATGGATTCCAAGAAAATGTTATTCCTGTTATGTTAAAAACATTATAAAAATTAAGGGGTTTCTCATAAGCAAGTAATTACATATATATAAAAAATCTTATAGCAAGAAATTTATCTTCCAAGAGAAAGTGGAATTGATTGCCCTCAAAGTGTAATATGGATTTAAAAAAAATCTTTCAGTTATTCAGTTATACATACAGTTATATAAAATATACCTGTGTTATAATCACAGGTATTTTTAATTACAGGCAATCCACTTACCTCAAACAGAAAATGGATTTTCAGATTATTTTTATGCCACTAGGAAAAAGGACTAATAATTATTCATAAATTAGGTAGGGTTCACATGACTTTTAAGCACAGAATAAGGCTGAAGACTTCAGACACTGTACAACGTAATAGTATATATCACTGCTTAAGCACTGCAGAGAAATATTGCCTCCTCCCCACTAAAGAAGAAATAGATCGTTCTACAGGGGAAAAAAATCTTGTTAATAATGAAAAAGAGGCCCTGTTCTTACAAGAAAAGTATTATCCAGACTTGGAATTACGTGAGAAAAATATACGGAAACTTAGACCAGCTGTAATATTAGTCTCAAAACCAATGATAAATTCCTAGCCTGCTACCTCGAGGGAAGAAGGTCTCTACTGCAGCACTAACCATCAAAAAAAAAAAGAAATGGAGGAGTCCTTTTGATGGAGATTTCTTGGCGAACAGCTTGTCCTGTCTGAAGTAATGAAAACCTCCAGAGGTGGGAGGAAAAAGCACAGCAGTTCTTCACCCAAAAGAAAAGAAAGGGAAAAAAGTTTGCATTACTTCTTCAAGCTTTTTTCCCCACCCCTGTGGTGATAATATTCTTCATTGTCCCATAAATTCAACCTTTCTGAGTAACCATTAGATAGCATCATGTCCTTAATGGGAGAGCATAACTTGTACCTAACTAACCATTCTCTGTCTTCTTAACCCATGGTTTTAACCGGTTTCAACCACCATCTTTCGCATCCATCCTCATCTGCAGAAACAAGCTACATTGCTGTCCCCTGTCTCAAGCTCCCTAAGGTTGCCGTTAGCAGAACCATGCCCATGGCCAACAATCCCTGTCACTTGCCATGGCACCCTCACTATCGCATCTCCCTGAAGCCTCACAACCACATCAGGACTTCCACCTCCGTGGTTTTGGGGCCCAATACCCGCTTTCCTGGCTGCTCAGGAGTTACCCCCAAGCACTGGGTGCAGGCCGCAGCTGAGGAGCAGCGGCTGACAGGCTGTCCTTGAGGGAGCCTACGGCCACCTCAGCTTCGTTGAGGCGTTCTTAACTTCTAGGGCCCTTCTCTAGGCACACAGAGAGATGCCCTGAACAGAGCCCGCTTCCCTGTTAACCATCGGGGCCAGCAGTTTGGCCACCGGCGTCCCCGTCTCCCGGCTACCGCAGGCTGGTGCAGCTGATGGCGCGAAGAGCCGCCATCGAGGCCTTCCCGCCGCCGGTGGCTGCCAGGAGCGGCTCGGGCCTGGACGGCTGCGGGGGGCTCCCGCGGGGCAGGGCGGCGGGAAGGCCGGAGGGACTCGGGCAAGGGCAGGGGCTGCGCTGGGACCCGCCTGTGCCTGAGGGGCGCCGGGGCGGGGAAGGGAACTGGCCCCGCTAGCGACTCCCGGCCTCCTGGGCAGCCATGAGCCCCTCACCGCCACAGGGACCGCCTCGCTCCTCCGGCCCGCCGTCCGGCCGCTCAGGCGGAGTTTGGTTCCTCAGGGACGGGCCCGCTCTGGGGTCTCTGAGGGGAAAGAGCCGCGGCGCTGACGAAATGGCGGCCGCGGAAACGGTCTACCTGGTTGTCTCGCACCCGCCTCCCCACCCCCTGCCCGCTCCTCCCTGCGGATTTACGCCGTGGGGAGCGGGACACCCCCGTCACCCTCCCGGCACAGGCCGGCAGCCGGAGGCGCCATGTCAAACCGCGCCTTCGCACCTCGGGGCCGGGGCGAAACAACCCGAGCGGCTGCCGCGCCCTCAGGGAGCCGCCGCCCCGCGGGCCTGCCCGGGCTGAGGAGAAGCCGTCCATGAAAAAACCCCCAGCAGGCTCCGGAGCCCCGGCGGCGGCTCTAACGCCGCTCGCCCCGGCGGAGCAACGACCCGCCGGGCCCAGGGGCGCAGGCGCTGCCCGGGGTCTGTCCCCTCCCTTCCCGCTCGGCGCCGATCCTTCGCGGCCGCGCTGGCAGCCCGGAGCGGGCCCCCACGGCCGCGACGGAAAGTGTCCGTCCGCTCCCGCCAAAAAATAAAATAAAGTAAAAATTGTTAAAAGCGGGAAGAAATCTCAGCGGGGGGGGGGGGGGGGGGGAAGGCGAGGCCGCTCGCTGCCGTGGGTTTGGGGGCGGCGTGTGCCCTTCCCCACGGGCGTGGGCGGAGAGGGGGCGGCTCGGCCCGGCCCTGCCCTGGGTGAGGGGCCGCGCACCGAAAAACTGGGCATTTCCGGGAAAAAAAAAAAAAAAAAAAACACACCAAAACAACCCCAAACAAACGGAGCCGAGAGCCCTGGCGTCGCCCCAGCGCTGCCCGGTGCCGCGGGGCTGATGGCAACCGGGGCGGGGACGGGACTGGACGGTGCCGTGACCGCGTATTGGTCCGTCATTAACTTCAGAGAAGTCTGTGTTTGCATAAGGGCCCCATTAAATAGTCTATGTTAGCTGTAAAAAGAATACAAGAATTATTTTTTTTACCCCCCCCCTCCAAGCGCGTGTGGGTTTTGATGATGCTGTTAAAGCGGTTCTCTCCTACCGCCCCTCCGCAAACACTCTAAATACGTGTCTTTAACGATATAGGTTGTATTTATCTATCGCATTCCGGCAGGATTGCTAAACTCCGGAGCTCCTACGGCAACAAACATGGAGGGGGGGAGGGGGGGGGGGAATCCTCCGGCAAATCCGACTGGGGCTGTCATGATCATGAATAAAAATAAAAGGCTTAATCTTATGCTTTCGGCTAATGAAACAATTTAACCTCCAAAATATGGATGCGCTCCGATGCGCAGGGCCGGGCCGGGGCAGGACAGATGCGGGAGGGGAGCTGCCCCGCACCTCGGGGACCCCGTCCCGCTGTCACGGGTGGGGGCACTTCCCCGGCCGCCCCCGCCCCGACCGGGCCGCCGTGCCCCAGCAGGCATGAGGGAGCTCGAGGGTTTTTAATTACACTCCTTCCCTTTGCTCCCTTCATTTTTCTGCACCCTTTGCAGCGAGACACACTTGGAATCAGAGTGGTTGTGACATTTTGGTGGCAGCTTATTGTGCGGAACACTTAAAGTTTAAAAAACAAGCCCCATAGAAGTTGAGGGGCTTAAAGCAGCCCCCTTTGTGGGGCAAGACATAGAGTTTTGATTCTGGACAATGGTGTTTCTCAAATTTCTTCCAAAAACCTGCACCCCATCTGTGATCTCAATGAAATCGCTTTTCTCTCTCCCTTCAATTCATTTGGCAAAGGCGAAGCAGATGCATGGGACGGGGTCTGAATTTTAATTATTAGGTTTTACCTGAAACAAAACAGCAAATCCTTTTTACCATGTGTTTGAAGTTAGGAGACGGGTAGAGGAATATAAAATATAATTAAAAAGCTCTCGGATCGTTAGGGAGCTGACAAGAGCCTTTTTAATGAACCTCTCGGAGCGCCCTATAGTAAATTAGCAGAGCGGAGCTTTTCCTGAGTCATTCCGGCTCCGAACCGCTGCCTCCTCTTTACCTGCGTGTGTGTGTGAGTGTGAGCGTGTGTTTCCACGCCGCAAGCCCACGGCTGCGGGGGAGGCTGCGGCACACGCGTGTTTTCCTGCAGCCACCCGCAAGGTGATGGGGAGAGGAAGGGAGCGCAGGGGGCTCCGCGCTCCCGGGACGCCCCCCCCCCCCCCCTTTCTCCTCCCCTCCTCCTCCGCTGCCCTCAAAGTGCATTTAACCATCAATAAGGTGCGAAGGGAAAATTGTCTGTCACTTTAATCCATGCCCGAGGGGCTGGGAAATAAAAAGGGAGAGGGAGAAGGAGGGAGAGAGAGAGAAAAGGAAAGGTCTTAAAGAGCCTAAAATCCATACAAGAGCTGTGGGAATGCGGGAGCCAGGCTCCGCTCTCCCCGGCCGACGGCCGGGGAGAGCGGAGCCTGGCTCCCGCATTCCCACAGCTCTTGGGGATGGCCGGGAAGAGCAGAGCTGCGCCCTCCTCCTCCTCCCCCCCCCGCCCCGGCTTTCCCCCTCCGCAGGGAGAAGCTGCCTCCCCCCTCCCGCTCCGCCAAAGCGATTAAGATTTCTTTCCCCTCCCTTGGGAAGCCCCAGCCCGGGTCTCAGCCAAACCCGGGGGACATCAGCCAGCGCCAAAGGCCCGGGGGACGGAACCCGGATTTTTAATGTTTAGCTTCAGCGCACGGGGGGGGGGGGGAGGGATGAGGGGGGATTTTTGTGTGTGTGTGTGCGCTTTTTTTCACCCCACTCTTTCTGTGTGTCTGTGTGCGTGTGTGTGGATGGGCACAAGCTCTCAGAGAAAAGAAATTTTAGAGTAACAACTAAAGGCTTTCTTGTGCAGTTATTTTAAGGGCTTTGTTCAGTGCCTGAAGGGGGATGCGCCCATTTGTTCGGGAGGGGATTCATCACATGCCCCTTTCATGTGAACCAGAGGTTAACAACCTAATGAGCACTTGGTGAAGAGATGAAGCGTGTAAAGAGCCCGATTTTCCCAAATCCTGGGCTGCTGTCTTGGGGATGTGCTACTCTAACCTCTGCTGGGCTAATAGTCTCAGCACTTCCAGCGGGGAGGCCCCGGGAGGCAACCGGGTCCAGCAGCGCTCAGGCAGGGCAGCAGCAGCGAGACAGCCCGTTTCCAATACCCCACCGGGGAGCCGGGGGGGCCCGGCCCCGCCGCTACATATGTTGGGTCAAGTCTCCCCATTGTGAGCGTGTAAAAAGGTGTAAAAACTCAATCATCTGTAGCTTTTTTAAAGGGAGGGCTTACCCTGGATTTGTTGCATAATGGATTGTTAAAAAAGTGGAGGGTTGAATTAAAACTGTTCCCTAGTCACTTTTAATTAGACCACTCTATTTAATTAGCAAAGTTGAAACATGCAATTAAAATTAGCTCAGTTTAGCACATATTAAAGGAAATGGGGGACGCGGCTCCGGCTCATATTAAAACGAGTCGGAGGAGAAATGGCGGAGAAGTTTGAGTCTAAGCGAAATGACTCTGTAGAGGTAATTCAGCAAGCGACCATCTGTTAGAGGACCCGCCGGCCTCCCCTTAATTACGAACCCGCTCCTAATGTCTCTGTAATGACCGTCCCCCCAACGCCAACGCCTTACACACGGCCGGCGCCGTCGGATGGTGCAAAGCGCTCGGAGAGGCTGCATGGGTGTGCATTTATGCTACGCTATTTTCTAAAAGCCCGGTGCCGGGACCTGTGCCGGGCCCGGCGGGTGCCCCGGGGCGGGGGGTGGGAGCGGGCAGCCCCGGCCCCCGCCGCTGGTGCGGAACCGGGACGGTCCCTGCCGTGCAGTTGCTGGACTGCGGGGCGGAGAGGAGCCCACGCAGGAATATGCGGAGCCCCGATTTTCCCTCATTTCCTTCCACAAATCGCTCTCCCTTGTCTCTTTTTCCTCCCCCACTGGGAGCCGGGAAATCGAGTTAATAATGTTTCAAATACTTGAGAAGTCGGGGCTAACGGGAGCTCCGTCTACCTTTCCCCGCTCCGGGATCTGAGGAGGTTGCCTGGACCAGGAGGAATGTGCCTTTTTTCTTGGCGGGGGGGGTGGGGGTGGGGGGTGGGGAGGGTGGGATAATTTTCATTCTTGTAATATTGGTTTGGGGATAATTACTTTTAATGTCAAAAAGATTTAGTTTAATATCATCTCTATTAGGCTGCTGGGCGGATAATTAAAAGTGAAGATGATAGCAGCAGGGAAACAGATGGCATTTGCTTACTTTGATTCAGTAGGTAAATAATGAAAAAGTCAATGGCAAACCCCCTAGAACAATTGAAACCTTAAAGAGCACTAACATTAGCAGGTACTTACAAACTGTCTTCCGCTAAGAACGAGATGAAAATACACTAATCAAGAACTATATTTCTCTGGGATGCTTCCGGGCGCTGCGCTGCCTGCGGGCGTGCGCGTCTGCCTTCCCCTACATGGCAGCCAATAGACGGGCTCTTTTTAATTAAGATTTTAGGACTTGTAATTGGGGGAAGATGCAGAGGCACCGTTGCATGCAGCCCTCTCAAACTTTTGCACGGGAGCGGCAACACATAGGACGCCTTTAGGTGAATCAATGGGAGCGAGGAGAGAAATAAACACCGGGAAGATCGGCTCTTTTTATATATAGATAGATATATAAAAACAAAACAAAACAAAACTAAACTAAAAAAAAAAAAGCAGACCCAGCCAAAAAACCCGTCTCGTGTTTTATCGAGCTGACCCAGATGTGAGCGTGGAGTCGTGGGCGCCGACTTCGTGCGTTTCTGGAGGCCGCCGGAGTCAAACACGTACCGGGGATAATTAAGCAGCAACCGGGGCACCGCGCGACGAAACGCGGCGGTTTTTTTCATTCCCGTAACGAAGTAACGTAGCTTTTCACACGTCTGGAGGGTACAGGTTGCCCAAACCGGGGGCGACGCTGTGCCCCATCATCTCTGACCCCAACCCCCACTACATCACCTCAGCCCGGGGGGGGGCTCAGCGGGGCCAGTAGCCGCCTGCGCCCGGCCCGGGCGGAGCACTCGCCGTGGGGACACCCGCTAGCCCCGGGCCCCGCAGCTGGCCCAGGCGCCCTGTGCCGAACCTGGGCTACTCCTTCTGGGCCCGGCCAGCCCCTGCGAGGGGGTGGGGGTGGGGAAGGAAGGAGCTGGGTCCACGCCTCGGCTTTGAAGGTGGTGGACCGAGCTCCCAGAGCCAAGCTGGGAACGAGAGAAGTCTCGGGGGCTTTAAAGTTGCATTTCGTTGGGTTTGGAGGAATTAATTTCTCTTTTCCTCGTAACCTCGCGGTGTCCCGCTCCGGTTCCCCGGCACACCCGCCCGTGCAGCGGGAACAGGGCTAATCTGTGGGTTCAGAAATCAAACATCCCCCCCCCCCTTCCAAGAGAGACACAAGAGCAGGGATGTGCATGAAGATTTTTATTGTGCCTCATCCAACAGAAACGAATTGCAGTAGGAGAGAAGGGGAGAAGAAGAGGGGGCATCAACAGCAGACCCCCCCCTCCCCCCCGCCTCCCTTATATACTCACACACTTAGGGCTCTGGCAGGCCGGGACAAAGCTGGAGAAAGCCCTTGCCCCATGGCAAGCTCTGGCCGCGGCTTTGCTGATCCGGGCTAACTCACGGCCAAGTTTTTGTTTTGCTTGAATAAAACCTGTGAAATGTGCGCACTGTTTGTCTAAGTTCACAGAGAAAGCTTCCAAGGGAAAACAAGGAGAGAGGAGAAATTATGATTATTAAAATATCAAATCAGTCTCCTGGGGGCTCCTTTTCTGAAGGCATTTTATAAGAAAAAAACAACAGCAACAAAATAGCGGGATCTCGTTTGTAAGTGCTCCCTTCAGCGACCGGAGCTGGAGAGAGGAAGGAGCAGAGTCTGCTTCTCCCGGAGGAGTGTCCCGAGGCCGGAGAGGAGGCCTCGGCCTCTGGTCCCGCTTTCCGGGGAGCAGAGGGGCCGCGGGAGGCGGCTTCGCCTTCGGCCCCCGCCGGCTCCGGGCGCCCATCGCCCGCGCCGGGGCTGCTCCCTGCCCGAGCCGGGATGGAGAGAGAGAAGCGGAGGGTGGGAAACCGTTAAACCCTCGTGATACAGCGGGGGAGCTTTCCACAAATATTCCCAGTGCTTGCTGAATCCTGGGACTGCGTTGCATGTTTTTGCAATATTTTTATTCAACATTTCTCGAACAAACCCCGGCTATTTCGATGTCGGGTTGATACCGAGCGTAGTGTTTAAAGAGCGATACACGGTTGAGTGTTTTGGATGAGGGGGTGCCTGTGGAAGTGGGCACCAGCGCTAGGACATCGGTGTCCCAACTCTGCCGATACAGTCACCGGGGAACGGGATGCGTGAGCCCACGGAAACCACATGTAACGCCGTGGGATGGAGACACCACACATTATGTGTTCAAACTTCTACACCGCCGTTTGCAATGTTACTAAAGGCATGAGACTGAACAGAAACCAGCGCATTTCACTGGCTGTTTAATGACCCACTCTTCTTCTCTTTTTTTTTTTTTTAATTTTTTTTTTTTTATTTTTGGAAACGGCAGTTTCCAAAATAGATCGTTTAAAACCGCCGTAAACGGAAATGATAACCCAGCCCTTTAATTTAAATCAAAGCTGAAAGAAAAGGGAAGAGGGGAAATGAAGGTAACCTGTGTCCTGCCTTGTTGGTGATGGCAGGCTGCCTCCGGGGGGGAAGGGGAAGGTATTTGCAGAAAAAAACCCCAGAAAACAAAAAACAAGAAAACAACAAAACAAACAAACACCAAACCCCACCGCAAACCCAAACAAAACTGCCGGAAGAAGGGAGAATATTTTCTCCGTGGTAAGCCAGCATAAAGCAATACTTTAAATGCTTCTTACTTAGTCTGATCGACTTCTACGAATTCTCAGTTAAATCAGATGATCTGAGTAATTCTCCCCGGAGAGTAAAATTAGTGGTTGCGAATAAAATTAAATCGGATATTTTGACTTCGCTGCTGTATTAAATAAAGGTGTTATAACACCTAAATCACTAGGAGTGGGTGGCAGCTGCACACACAGAAAGTCGGGCGCGAAAGCGTTCATTTCGAAAAAAAAATAAGTGAAAAATAGAAGAAGAATGATGTAAGTGTAACAAAAATAATGAAAAGTTTGAGGGCTCTGCAATTGTGCTTCTCGCAACCACAGAAGGAATGTGACAAAAGGGAAAGGGCAGCGGAGCATCAGCGAGCGCTGCTTGTCCTGCGGCGGGGCTGCTCCGCGGCCTTCCGCGGCCCTGCGCGTCCCTTGCGCGCTTCCCGGGCGGGTCCGGCACGTTTAGAGCGAAGCCAGGGCTTTCTCTGCTGCCGGTTCGGGTGCCCGAGTGCCGCGGGGGCAGGCAGTTCGCCCGGGGGCAGCCCCCCGCAGCCCACCCGGGGGAAGGTGTCGCAGCGTGTGACCCCGCAGGTGGGGACGCTGCCACCAGCCACCGGCAGACGGTTCCCGCGACGGGGACGGAGTTATTGACACATGTAAGAAAGAACTTTAAAAAGCGCCGGGGAGGATGGAGATCGCTGGTGGGAAACAGGAGGGGAGAGCCTCGGGGAAAGGAGACGGCGTTATTTCCCACCAAAGTGCTACCTCCTCCCCGTTACCAGCGAAGGTGACGTCAAACCCGGGCGGTTAATGCTAAAACAAAAGCTTCGGGGTTAATATACAGTTACCAGCCCGACAGCCTCCTCCTCAAAAATCAGCCCCTCGGGTTTATTGTCCCCGCGGGGAAGGCGCCTGTTGAACGTGTAGTCACGCAACCAGCTGGCAGGAGGAAAGGGCGAACTTCACTTTCTGGGGGGCGAAGGGCGGGCAGGGCTCTCCCGGGCTGCAGCGCAAGGAAAACACGGAAAATCATACTCACCTCGGGCTTCTCCTGCTGCAGCTGCGCCTGGAAAATTCACCTGCAGCTGTGGAGTGAGAGAGAGAGAGGGGAAGGACAGGGGGAGAAGGAGAAGAGAGGAGCGAGGGAAGGAAGAGAGAGAGAGAGAAGAAGGAAGGAAGGAAGGAAGGAAGGAAGGAAGGAAGGAAGGAAGGAAGGAAGGAAGGAAGGAAGGAAGGAAGGAAGGAAGGAAGGAAAAGGGAAGGAAGGAAAAGGGAAGGAAGGAAAAGGGAAGGAGAGAGTCATCGTTACGTACTGTACTATTATAAAACAAAATCTCCAAGGGGAAGGGGGAGACCAGCAATTGAATTGTCACCTTCCATAGTATATTTTCCCCCACCCTTCTGACAAGTGACACCCAGGAGAAAAAAAAAATAATAATAGTAAAAAAAAAAAAATCAAACAGTTGGCAAGGCAAATACCGTTCCCACTGGATTAAAAAAAAAAAAAAAAGCCAGAAAAGCCGGACTCTCAGGTTCGGAGGGACCGGGCAGGCTCTCGCAGCCTCGCACAGGCGCGGAGGCCGCCGGCCCCGCTCTCCCCGCGGGCTCTCCGCGGGCGCGGCGCGCCGGGGCAGCCGCCGGGCGGCCAATCAGAGCGGCGCTTCCCGCCCCTGGCCAATAGCAGGCGCCACATTGTTGTCCAATGTTGCCTAATGGCAACGCGGGGCGCAACAATAGCGCGAGTGGCGGGCGGGCGGCGCGGCGGGCAGCGCGCGCTCTGCCTGCAGCTCCGGCCGCGCGGGCCGCACGCGCCAGGCGGCGCGGGGCGGCGGCAGCGTCTCCCGGGGGGCGCGGGGGCCCTGCCTGCTCCGGCCCTGCCTGCTCCGGCCCTGCCGTCGGCTCTGCCGTCGGCTCTGCCGTCGGCTCTGACTGCCCCGGCGCCGGCTCGGGGCTCGCCCCGGCGAGGCTCGCCCAGCCCGGCCGCGGGCTGCCGGCCCCTCCGCCCGGCTGCGGTGCTGCTGCTCGGGAGACGGGGTGATTTTTTTTTTTTTTTTATATATATATACACACATATATTTATTATTTATTATTCTCTCCTGGATTTTAGCCTCCGCGACTTGTGGCGAGGGATCCCGTCGTTGAAGGTGCCGGATTGCTCTTTGAAGGGACGCTTTTAAGCTGTGATGGTAGTGGAAGGGGGCAGGGGGAGCTGAGCGTAGGCAGCAGCTGGGGTTTCCAGCGGGGCATCCCGCAAGCGCGGACGGGAGAGCTCGGCTTTGAGCCCGGCGCGATGGACTTGGTGCTGCGCGGCCAGATGCGCACGGAGAGCAAGGAAGAGAGAGAGCTCTAAGTTTGCTCGGATTTTCTTGTCTTAGATTCGTTCTCGGGAGCAGAGGGGAGGGGAGGAGGGCGCGGAAAGGCTCCCGACGGCCCGCTCCTCACTTGGGCCCCGCTCCGGAGTCGTTTGCCAGTGCCAGGGGGACGGGGGCGGCGAGCGCGGCGGGGGGATAGGCACTGCGGTTTGCATGCCCGCACCCGGGGCTCCGTGTGCCCCCCACCTGTGATCGCGCCGAGAGCTCCTCCGCGTCCGGGCGCGCCGCGGGGGCTTCCCCGCCCCGGGTTGCTTTGGAGGAGGTCAGGGAGGGGGGATCGCTCTACCGGGGAGGGCTTGCCAGGATGGAGCTGCGGTCGGAACTGCCCAGCGTGCCCGCCGCGCCCCCGCCGGTCCCCCCCAGCTCGGTGGCGGCGGCGGCGGCGGCGGCGGCGGCCACGCTGCCGGTGAGCGTGGCCGGGAGCTTGCTGCGGGCCCCGCCGCTGCTGCTGCGGGCGGCCGAGAAGTACCCGCGGACGCCCAAGTGCGCCCGTTGCCGCAACCACGGGGTGGTGTCGGCGCTGAAGGGCCACAAGCGGTACTGCCGCTGGAAGGACTGCATGTGCGCCAAGTGCACCCTCATCGCCGAGCGCCAGCGCGTCATGGCCGCCCAGGTCGCGCTGCGCCGCCAGCAGGCGCAGGAGGAGAACGAAGCCCGGGAGCTCCAGCTGCTCTACGGCACGGCCGAGGGGCTGGCCCTGGCCGCCGCCAACGGCATCATCCCGCCGCGGC
The DNA here is from genome assembly GCF_964106895.1 of Numenius arquata. Classification (NCBI taxonomy): domain Eukaryota; kingdom Metazoa; phylum Chordata; class Aves; order Charadriiformes; family Scolopacidae; genus Numenius; species Numenius arquata. The sequence continues at coordinate 54,753,050 of NC_133583.1, read as the reverse complement.
CCGCGTACGAGGTCTTCGGCTCCGTCTGCGCCGGCGGCGGCGGCGAGGGAGGCGCCGGCGCCTCAGGTAAGGCCGCGCTGTGCGCCCTCGGGGGAAGCCCGGGAAAGGCGTGGGGGGTGGGGGGGGGAGAGTGGAAGGAGCCGGGAAAGGCGGCGGGGGGAATGGTGGGGGGGCATCGCCCCTGTCGGAGCACCCCCCCGGCGGAGCATCCCCCGGGCGTTATCCCCCTGCGGAGCATCCCACGGGAGGCATCCCACGGCTCCGCGGGTCCCGCCTGGGGCAGCCGCACTGACGGTCTCTCTCCTTCTCCCTCCCCGCCTCGCCCCGCAGAGTCCAAGATGCAGAAGTTCGAGCTGTTCCCCAAGACGCTGCTGCCGAGCCGTGCCGTTACCCCGCAGCAGGCGGGCGGGAAGCCCCTCTCCCCGGACGGCGAGTCCGTGCCCGGCACCTCCTCTCCAGAAGCTCGCCACGGCTCGGGCTCGGAGAACGGGGACGGCGAGTCCTTCCTGAGCTCGCCCGTCTCCAAGGGCCCGAAGGAGGGGGAGGAGAGCCCGGGCTCCATCAGCCCGCTGGGCTCGGACTCGGGCTCGGAGGCGGACAAGGACGAGCAGGACCCGTCGCCCTCGGCCGGCGGCCGGCAGCGGACTCCCATCGACATCCTGACGCGCGTCTTCCCGGCCCACAAGCGCAGCGTGCTGGAGCTGGTGCTGCAGGGCTGCGGCGGGGACGTGGTACAGGCCATCGAGCAGATCCTCAACAACCGCGGCCCGGAGAAGGGCCCCGAGGAGGGCTGGGCTCGGGACGGCGCCTTGCAAGGCCTTCCGCCCACCCCCGCCACCGCCGCCCACCACCGGCCCTTGATCGCCGGCGCCATGGCCCCGGCCATCGGCACGCTGGGCAGCCGCTCCGCCTTCTCCCCCCTGCAGCCCAACGCCACGCACTTCGGGGCCGAGGCCGGCGCCTACCCGCTGGGCACCCACCTGGGACTCAACCCCCTGCGCCTCGCCTACTCGGCGCACAGCCGGGGACTGGCCTTCATGACCCCCTACTCCACGGCCGGGCTGATGCCCACCCTGGGGTTCCGGCCGCCCGTGGACTACGCCTTCAGCGACCTCATGCGGGACCGCTCCGCCGTGCACAAGGAGCAGGTCTACTCCGGCGGGCTCTACGGGCCCATGGTCAACAACACCCCCGAGAAGCAATAGCGGGGGGCGGCTTCCTAAAGCTCATCTGTGTAGAGGTAGCTAGGTAGGCACGGGTGGACGGACACGGGTGGCTTTCCCTCCCCTCTCCCCCCGCCCCGTACAGAGCCCGGCGCGGACAGACGTAGGTGTAATTAAAACGGTGATAAAGGTGCACTTTTCATTGTCACTCTTTGTTGCTTATGGCCATAAGCATGGATATCCTTGGTGCGTCGTGGGGTGTGTACACACACACACACACACTCTTTTTTTTTCCCCACACACATACATATATATATGTATACTAGCAAGTGTATAATGTTATAAAATGGAAATCTAAGTTATTAATGTAACTCGTAGGTGAACTTGGTATTAACGTTAAGCTAAAGGTTAGACAGCTCATTGTAATACTTACCAGGCATATAGATTAAACATATTGTCAAATTGAAAGCCTTTTCCTTCCCGCCCCCCCGAAATGTTCCGAGCTGTATATAACATTGGAAAGTAGATATATTTGTAACTGTCCGTAGGACCCCGGCGCCAACGGTGTATGACGGTTTAATGAGCCTCCTTCATTTGTGATCTGCAAGAAAATTGCTTTCTTGTTCCGATGTAGCAAACTTCTTGCTGTTTCTAACAGGTAATTCTGTGTTTCCATTTCATAGAAATAAATGTTATTTTCTATTAAAAAAAAAATCGTTCTTATAAATGGCAAGTCGTATTTTACGAGACGGTGGAAGTGTGTTTTGGGAAATTCATTTGACAAGTACAGTCAATATTTAAAGGAGTTTATGCAATTAGTACAAACATGTTTACTACATTTTTATCATCGTCAAAACAGATATTCTTCGGAAAATTTATAAATAAAAACGAAGAGTACAAACCAGAGCGATCTCCTTATCAACTGAAATTGTCAAATATGTTTATTTCTGGTTCTGGTCTTTTTATTATTTACGCCAGGGACAAAAAAAAAAACAACAAAAAAACAACCAACAAACAAAACAGAAGCGTAAATTTAAGCAGGACTTTTCCCATCGATATGTTGCCGATTTCTGTCATATTTAGGAAATTGGGCATTGTCGCAGAGAAGGAAAGCACGGTTAAAGCAAACGCCCGCCTTACCGTCCGCGGGTTGTGTAGCAACAGAGAGCCGATTTTCCTTCGTGTCTGAAATCTGAATGTGCATTTTAATTGTTTTTATATCAAGATAAGGAAAGAGATATATAATAATGACGCTTTTTCAGAACCCAAGAACGTGTTTTCGGCCGGCGTGAACGCGTTAAGAGACGGCGAGTCCAGTGCGGGGGGGCGGGTACGGCCAGGAAAGGTTTCGCTGTTTTACTTTTGGAGCTGTGTGTCCTTCCAAATCTTCCCTCTCATTTCAAGAGTAAAGGCTACACGCATGGGTTGGGTTTTGTTTTTTAATGTGGGAAGTTGTCAGTTTTGTTGTTGTTGTTTCTTTTTTGGTTTTTCTTGTGTGGTTTTTTTCCTCTTCTTTTTTTTTTTTCTTTTTTCTTTTTTTTTTTTTTTTTCTTTTCTTTAGAGTCCGACTATTCTTCGAGACCAAAAAGTAAGAAGGGCATTCCTCCCACTATTTACTTATTTATTGCCCTGAGTCGGAGGGGAATCGGGCGTGCTCTCCGTGCATCCAGACAGGAGATCCTTCCGAAGGCCGAAGCGCGACTTTCTTATCAGTCCTGGGAGTGTTTGGCCCAGGAAAACTATTACTCACAAAGAACAAGTTCAGTGTATGGTTGAATTAAGACTGTAAAAGCTCCTAAAGTTGGTTGGTATGGAAACCTAATCCCACCGAACCGCTCCGCGGCACAGCTGGACTGTTTACTTTCTCACTTCAAATATAACTGTGTAAACATTGGCTGGGAGCTGACAGCGCGGCTCCTACCAACCAGTTAATATACTGGTGGGTCTGGGAGGAGACGCGTCCCGCCGTACCTATGGAAGAAAGCCCCGGAGTAAAATCAAGGGACGGTAGCAAGTAAAATGCAATTATTCCTTCCCTCGGCGCAATTGATCAAGCTGGATACAATTTTAAGATTTTTCTTAAAAAAAAAAAAAAAAAAGAAAAGAAAAGTAAATATTACAGATTACACCTAGGTAAATACTTTTGACCCTGATCCATCCTGGGAGCAGCCAAATCAATATCACAAGGGAAACTTTTTAAAGTCTCGTGTTCCAAGAGCGGGTGAAACTTAATATTACTACAATAAAACGGTTTAATAAAGAAGGGCTTTAATAGTGAGCTAATTTGATTGAGTTTCCTAATTCCACTTTAATTGGAAAAGGAGTTGTCTGTTTGGTTATAAAGTGCCAGGGTTATGTTAGTCTGGAAAAAAAATGGACTTTGAGCATCTGAATAAACTTTTTTTCCTTTTTTTTTCTTTTTTTTTTTTTTTTTTTTTTTTGAGGGGGGGTGTGTGTGGTGGCAGCTGACTTTGTGCAGGATGAGTTTCCATATCTAGGATTATGAATGGGCTACAAAGAGCTGCTACTTAAAGAAATCAGGTCGCCACATTTCTCCCATTCTAGCCCTGTTGAGAAAGGCTTAAGAGCTGTTGATTTAACTCAGCTCCCCTTTTAATTATAAAAGCCATTCTTGTGTAGTTAGCCGAGCAGGACAATTTATCAGAATTGTTGCCGTGTCTTGGAGGTTGGCTTGAGCTTGGATTTATACAACCGACAATGGGGATCATGACGATTAACTTTCATACGGATAGGCGGTTAAATTGGGGAAGTAGGACGAGGGGGTAAGAAAATCTGATACATTGTCCCTATAGTGGTAATTGCCGTAGATTTAAAAAAAAAAATAAAATAAATAAAATCCGAGCTGCCTCCGAGAGGTTCGTATACAGAAGCCTCTGGCAGAACATGAAATATTCAGGTCCCTTTTAGAGTAAAATAAAATGCTGTCACTTGAATAAAAATCCGCGGAACCGAGTATAAATAATTTGTAAAGCAGAGAGGCTGCGGGCGAGCGCTAGCAAACTTCCCTGTTAATTAAATCTTAATCCACGGGTCGCAGGAAGCGGCGGGGCTGTAACAGCGGCTGCTGTACATACAGTGGGACACGTTCCGCGGTGATATTAGCTGCACTAGTGTTTAATATGAATCAGCCCTAATCCACAGCATAATAAAGATCAAATTAGACTAACCATTTAGTAGCGAAATGACATTCCTTCACCTAAAATGAACCTCTCCGCGCCCCGCTCGCTGCAAGGCGTGCCGGCGCTGGGGGCAGCGGCTCTGGGCTGGCTTCCAGGGCCGGGGCCGGCCGCAGCCCACCGGGCTGAGAGAGGCCGGGAAGGGGAGGGGGGGGGGGGGGGGTGTCCCTTTTACAGGCTGGTGGTTTTGTTTTTAAACCCGTCGGGGGCGGCTCCGCTACCCTCCCACTCTTTTCCAGAGCCGCCTCTCCCCCATCTCTCTGGCTGCGCCCCCCGCGCACCCGATTTGCTGCCGAGGCCCTGGGGATAAAAGCGGTTCGGAGCGAGGTCGTTTCCCCTCCGGCTCCGGCCATGCCTTTTGCTCCGCAGCAGCCCCCCCGGCGTGCGACCCGCCGGAGACCGAGGGGCGCGTCCCGACCCCCGCCCCGGCTCTCCCGCACATCCGGGGCAGGGCTCCGGGTCCGCCGCCGTGGCCGTTCTGGGACTTGATGCCCCGTTTCCCGGTCTGGAAACCGCCCCGTAGCCCAGCGTTGCCTCTGCGAGGAGGGAAGGGACGGGCGGGAGCGCGGCGGGGCGGCCCCGGGCGCCCCTCACCGTGGCGGCCGGCCTTTGTGCTGGTGCCGCCGTCCCGGCGCTGAGCAAACACAGCTGCTGCCGGTGCAGCCGGGCCCGCGGTGGCGTCGCTGGGGGTGAAAGCGGCTGTCACCGGTCCCACCGCCCTCCCCTCGCCCCCGCTCCCTGACATCTCTTCTTGGCTGTCCCCGGCGGCGGGTGGGAGCCCAGGTATCCCCTTTTCCCGAGATGATTCCACCGGTGGGAGCCCAGCGCCGGGCCAGGCGTTCCCAGGGCGCTTGTGTCAGGCACACCAACTTCCCACGTCCCCCAGGCGAGGGGACACCTCTGCCTCCCCTGATCATGCGGGCATCCCCCCCCGTGTTGTCATAACATCCCCATGGCAACTGCAGCGATTACTTCTACGCCAGAACAACAATAGGAAAGTATTTAGTATATTTAAATGTGATTAAGCAGGTGAAAAAAACAAAAACAGAAGCAAAACAAACGAGGAGGAGCAGCTCCATAGGACGAGCCGGGAAAGCGCGGCTGCCGCCGCCCGGGAGCCCCGGCGCTGCCGGTACCGCGCACGGCGGCCGCAGCTCCGCCGCCCCCGGGGGCTTCCGCCCGCCCGGGGGAACAACGGCACGTTTAGAGCTCGACAGAGGGAACCGGGCGGAGTATAAATAGTTACGAGGGGAGCGGAACGGGCTGCTTCGCTGTTTGCTGCTGCTGTTAGCATCAATTAAGGCGCGGGAAAATTCATTGCGATTTCCACCTCGCGGGTTTCAACAGAAACACTAAAACTGTTGCAAAATTTATTTTTTTATGTTATTCTTCCTTTCCGGTTTCCCCGTTATTTTTCTCTAATTTTTTTTTGTTGTTGTTGTTAGGGTAAAAAACCTCAAACAAACAAACAAAAAACCCCACTATTGCGCGTAAGTTCGAAAAGCAGAAATAAAAAGCACGAAAAGAAACCCTGAAATTGCACAGTGCTTTGTATTTCGTCTCCAAAACAAGCTGCTTCGGAAAAAAAAAAAAAAAAAAAGAGGCAAAAAAAGAAAAAAAATAGTTTTGACAGATCTTTTTTTTTTATCTAAAAACTATTCCTTTTCAGCCAGTACCCTCATTTCTGTGTTATTAAGGAATCTAACGCTCAGTGGAAGAGATGCTCCTGACCCAAGACGCCAAGTGGGGTGGCGGGGGATTCGCACTGCGACCTGCCGCCACCGTTCCCCGGGAGCGGCCGGGGCTCCGCCGACGGTGCCCCGAGAGCTGGACAACCCGCCGGGGCCTGGAATTCAACGTTAAATCGTGCAGCTTGGTTGCTGGATTTGGTGGAAATTATTGAGGGTGGCGGGAAAGGAGGGTGTGGTGCGGATGCGGGGGAGGTGGTGTTAATTGCGAGGGACGTGGCCAGAGGTTAAAGGGTGGGGGAATGTGGCTCATCCCGGTTAACACGGGTGATGCAGCTGGAGAAGGAATGTTTGCAAGGAAGTCCGGTGTTGGATAATACTGAAGGTGAAAGAAGTGAGGAGAGAGGGGAAGGGGTGAATTCTGGCACAGAAGACCGGTGTGAGGGGCTGATGGGGTCTTAGGCTCACAAGAGCTAATGGAGAACTCGGATGCAGTAGTAGGGGCTGTGGAAATACTCAGGAATCACTAAAATAAGATCTTGGTGCCTGTATTACAAGAGTGCAATGAAAATGTTGTGTCGCTTGCTGGGCATTGAGTTTGAAGGACAGCCATATTCATGAAAACTCTAAGGCAGCTCCTTGGACTGTATTAAAAGTCTATTATAACGTGTCTTTCCTGAGGGAGCCTTTAAGACTTTATTATACTTTGCACAGGCTGAGTAAGGCAGTGCTACGTGGCAGGGTTTACATTTTCAAGGAAGCTATGAAAAGCTCTTAATTTCAGATATAGTAATACTGGGTGCTGTACAGAGGTCAGGAGATTCAATTACATGCACGCTCATAATACAGGCCAAGGGCTGAACAAGTGACCATCAGTGCAAAATGGTGATGGGTGTTTTGACAGTGACTCATTGACTGTTCATGTGGAAGCAAGTACATCAAGAGAGATGAAAATGCTTAAAGACAAGAAGATATTACTAATAGTCTTAACTGCAACAGGCTGTTTGCTTACCATTTCTAACCATAACAAAGTCTGAGGCCAGCTCTATCCAAATGCTAGAGTAAACTTGCGTTCATCTTTACCCCAGGTGTGAATTTGGCAGACATGGACAAGGGCATGATGAGACGCCTGCCTGGGGGATAATTCTGTTTGGAATGTTGTTTTGTGCAGTATTGGATTTACCTGTATGTGGGAGCTAAAGTCTTATCTGAGATTTTATCTTAACTCCTTGCAAACTCTAAACTACAGGGGGAAAAACATTGCTTCCTGACAGCCTTCCTCTGATGGTCTGGAAGAGCAAAATCTTGTCATGTACTGGTTTGTGGATTAATGTTCTGTAAGAGGTGGTGATATGTGGGATACATTCTGATTCCTGGCTTCACACAGGAGCTCTGCCAAAATGAATTCTGTAATGTAGATCTGTTGGGGGTAAGGATGGCTCCTTTGGTGTGTTCTCATTGTGCATGTGCTTGTAGCTAGTAGGGACTTGGAGAGTTGTTTTCTGTCCTATATTCCCTACTTTCTTGTTTTGGATCTTATTAATGTGCTGAAAAGCTTGTAAGAGTTATGCTAAAGGTTGTTTCTGCATAGTTAATTCCCCCCCCCCTCCCAATAGCTGAATGGATGAAAAATGACCGGGTAAAAGTAGAGATGAATTTCAGAAAAAGATGTAGAAATCCGTTGAAAGCAGGTTACAAATCTGCTATGCATATCTTCAGAAAGTAGTTAACCATTTAACTGGGGAAATATAATAGATGGTCAGGATCTGTGCAAAATTGAGAAGGTTTGTGACAGCAGGGCAGGCTCCTGGGGGGAAGAGGGAAATGGAAAGGAAACCAGAAGCAGAGAGTGAATCTTTTCGTGTGGTCTGACAGGCAGATGGAAAGCATGAATTACAAAGGCTTTTAAAAAAGATCTGCTTGGGGTTTATGTTTACAGAGAGATTTAACAAGACTGGCTGGCCTTGAAATGCTGAGGTCATTGCTAAAATCAGATGTTTGGAAGTGAAATGGGGTACTAGCCCTGGACCAGAATATAGGACAGGTTCATAGAGACTTAGCATGACAGCAGCAGGGCCAGCAAGGCAGGGCCCCTATAAACCATTTAGTAGGTCCAGAAAAGGGCTTAAAGGTCAGCAGGACCTGGAGTCAGAGTAGGGAGGAGGGTATAACCCCTGCTAAAGGGAGCTGGATCCAGAGACTGTGAGCTTCTAAGCAAGAGTAGCAACGGCAGCGTGAGAAGGCAGGCAGAATGAGCTCGGATTTGTGCAGCAGAGACTTACTGATGAAACAGCTTTATAGGGAACAAAGGTATCAAAATGTTACCTCACTTTCTTGTAAGCGGGATATGGGATATTGATTTCCTCTCCTGGCTTGGGGAAGCCCATGGTTTACCTTGGGTAAAACCTATGGATTTCCTCAGCTCTCTAAATCTCCTGCTTGAAAGGTTAGCCATAGATATTTACAGCCAAATGAATGGGGCAAATAGTGGAGATTATAATTTAAAGAGCCTTTGCTTTGCAAGGGGAGAGTCAGATATCTTACACTGGTTAGGAGAATCTAATTAAGGACCTGTTCAATAGGAGTAAATGGCAACTGATCGGGCACTCAGAAGACAGACTAAAATTGCAGTGCTCAGTTCAGTGTGCTAGAATGAAGTTGAGATGCCTGGCTTTTTCCTGCTTAGAGGGATGAGTTATGTTTAATTTCTCTAATCATTCTTTTTATCCACATTATGAAGCTTTACTTTGACACAGAGAAGATAATCCTAATGCTGTGGGGCCAAGAGTGGGAAAATGCTCCATTAGATTTGGCAGGCAAAACATGGACTCAGTCCCTTGTGAAAATCTATACTCTTCTTCCTGAAAGCTTTGCCTTGACCAGTAGGGATTATCAGGGTCTCTTCTCTACAAGAATTAAGTCATAACCTTCTTCCTGTTCAATGGGTGAAAAGGATCCTAAAACACTAGTTGAATTTCTTTTTTCAGATCCATTGGAAAATATCTTAGAACGTGAATATAAGTAGTAGTATAAGACTTGCTGGGCTTGAGGGGGAAAATTTATCCATCACATGGTTTACAAATATAATCTGTTGCCCAAAGTACATCAGACAAATGAGTTAACCCAACTTTTATTTACTAGGACCATAATGGTATAAAAATATTCAGTATGTACCCCACACCCACGGGAGATACTTGGAGATGCTGGCAAAGGCATTATGATATGTTTTACCAGCACTGAGTTATTTCCCAAGGGTTACGTGAAAGTGCCTATGGATTCTGATGCCAGACTGAAGTGTATGTTAACTGGCCCGCTGGGATCCTGTGCATCTTCCATTTTGGCTTCCTAACTTTCCTTCTGGGAGAGGGCTCAGCTATTTTTCAGTGTCTAGTACTTTGGTCACTGAAAGAAGAACTCGCTTTATCTGGGCAAGCAAGGATGCTTACTTCTTTGATCTGGAAAGAACTTGAAACCTGTGTGAGATGAAGATGTCAACATGCCTGGCTAGCAGGGCTGTTTCTAACTGTAGAGCAGGGCTGGCAAAATAGGGTACTTGGCTCCCGAGTGGGAAATGGATCTATTGAGCTAGAAGTCTGTGGTGATGGGTGACAGGTGTGGTCTTAAAAAGCAGGGCCAACTGGGGAACTAGGGCTATCCTAGGAGCCTGGTCTCCTGTGTTATTTTATTCCTCGTCACTGAAATGTCTGAGAAGAGTTAGTCCTGATAAGACAGGCTGTACTGAACAACAGCAAATTATGTTCTATAAACTGTAAAAAGCTAAGACCAACCTGATGAAGTCATTGGTGAAATGTCTGGTTTTCTTGGATGCCTCAGCAGGGTAGATGCTGCATCTGATGGATGTCGATGATGTTGGGCAGGGGCGCTCTCATTAAGAAACTGCCTGCTGGAACTCCCTCCAGCCATCTGGCATCCAAAATGCAATAGCAAGAAGGATCCTGTTGGTGATTTTCAGTAAATGTTTTGCACAGAGCCATCTTTGTTGACCGTCTCTATTGTTTTGCAGATGTTTATGGTATCATGGTATCATGAATGTTTTATTTTTTTTTTTTAACCTTTATTGAAACTCATGTTCCCCCAATCCAAGGATTAACTTTGTTATAACAGAAAGGAAATGTGTATGAAATTTTTATTCTTAAGAGCATATATATCTTTTTAAACAGATCCTCAGATCACATGTTAAATTTCAAATATTTTCAATTTTAACATGCTGAACTACCATTGTGCTTTTTATTTATTTATTTATTAATGCATACAGATGACTTTGTTTTGTTCTTTGGTTTCTGAATATTGCTCCTCATTTTTGGAAAGATTAGGTTGTAGATATTTTTCTTAAAGCTTTTGAAGGCTTTGCGAGCAACAATAACAATGAAAATATTTTATTAATGTATATCACCCTGGCTGGTGGTAATTGGATTTTGTTTTGCCACAAATGACAATGACTTAGTCTCTTTTCCTCTCAGTTTAATTTCTGTTATAAGTGGGGCTCTCAGATGTTACACTTATAGACTCTGGACTCACTTGGGCAAGAGCCGCCTTTGTTTCTTCATAGACCCATGCACGGAATACTGTCTTGAAGCAGGATGCACAGCACCCAAGTGCTTCCTGTGACAGCAACATGCTGCTGGTGCTCAGTGCGTGTGACTCCTGATCTGTTCCAAGATTAATCTGAAAATGAAATGATTCTTGAAATAGGTATAACTGATGCTTCAGCTGAGTGTGGTACACTTAAAGTAAAGCATATTAACTTCTTATATCCAGCCTTTTGAAAGGTATAATTATCCTTTATCTTTGCAGGCTGGTTTGTTTAACTTTCACTGGGTTATTCTTGTGGAATAAGAATGAGATATTGCTGTTGCAGAGGAGCACTGGGACCGTGTAAATGAAGGAAGCTGTGAGGTTTTGTAGTGAAAACTTCACATGGGTCTCAGAAGATTTGGTTTGTGTACTAAATTCTGCTGCTGATTTACTAACACCGTGTGACCTTCATCTACTCAAAACAATTAGTAGTCACTTTTTAAAAAAAATACTAATATTGACTGTCTCTAGCTTCAGTATGAGACACATAAGGATTGAATTGCAGACTTTTGTACTACTTGAGTATTTATTTTTAATAAGGGTCCTAATTAAGTGTGCAATCTCTGTTGCAGGAAAGCTCTCCTGGACTCTGTCTTCATTCATTAAAATGTGTCAAATTCCTCAGAGTTTAGAGCAGAGCTCTAACAATGGCAAAAGAGACCCTATGTCCTGAATATATACTATCATGTGCCAAAGAATACGCTTGTTAATAAGCACTTGTTCAGTGATAAAGTATAACAACAAGGGGTTATGTATTTCCTCACTTCCAGCTACATGAGCAGAGCCCCTGACTTCACTCAGGAAGCTCTACTGTTGTGAGACATGGAAAAGTAAAATACCCTCTGCTTTATAATAAGTCATTCCAGCTCTGTCTAATTAACACTTCTTAGTGTTAATTGTAACCCCCTGTTCTGTGTTTTTCAGGGACAATATTTCCCAAGTACTGCTGACGAAATGTCAGGCAGAGGTAATAATTTTGTTTTCCTTGCTATTATAACATTGTGCCATAGATATAGTTATATACAGAGATACATGCCAATCAACCAACAGAGCAAACAAGATGAAGAAGTAAAAATCTTCTCCTTAGAGAGCACCTTAGGCAGACAATGAATTATGAGTTCTTCTCAGCCTAGAGAACTTGCTGTGAAAATGTATGCCAGTATTCCTACTGGCATACCTCACTGTGATTAAAAAAAAAAAAAAGGAGAATAATTTTAGGTGGCTTGTTTTATTAAATCAATAGACTTAACAGGATGGAGTAGTGGAGTACAAAAATACAAAATTTTTTTTTATATAATCTGCAGAATCCTACATTAGTGCCACAGAGATACCATTGGCCAGTATTTGCAGAACAGCATTTAGTGAACAATAAAGACATTCATGTTGTTGGAAGAGGGAAAGTCCTGTTGGCACTCAAGCAAACCTACCTATCCTGGTTTTGTAGCCTGGAGGAAATGAGAGAATACTCAAAGAAAGTGGGAACATGAGATTCGTTGTTAAAACACTGCTCTGGTGCTGGCAATACTACAGAACTATTGCAAGTAAGAAAGTAAGGATATGGGGCCACCGCATGTCACTGATGTTTAAGCAGGATTTTTCTTTTGCAATGCAACTTAAACATTGAAGGTGGAGTTTGGTCTGTGGCAAGAGAGTGTAAAGCAATTGGCTGTCTCATCCAAACAATCCTGTGTGAGATAGTAAGGGGGAAAGTATCTGTGATAGCTCTATATTTTATGAGAAGGTGAAAGTGAGAGAGACCTGACTGAAGAAAGAAACAAAACCAAGCAAACAACCCCCCCATGATGAAACACGGGGGAAAAAAAAAGGCAATTATGTGAATGCCAACTGAATAATGAAAATACATTGTCCAACAATTTTATTCACATCCTGTATGGTTAAATTAAACAATAATTTTACACTTTTTTTTAAACGGGAACAGGGTCTTAAATTTAGGCCCGGCTCTAGTCTTTCAAATATTACAAATGTCTCCCTGCCGCTTAATGTAACACTTGGACTTGCAGAAGACTTGATGGCCTCGTGAAACATCTGGAAGTGCTTTGACATGCTACTTCTAGGAGACCACTGGTGTTTATAACCTGGTGGCTATTTTGTAGAGTTTTATGCTATATTCCTAAACATCAAGGAGGAGGGAGGGGAAAAGCTGAAATTCTCTTTCCCTAGATTGAGACTGATATAACTAAATGGAAAATTTCAAGACAGTATTAACTACATTGAAATGCATTGAATGGCTTGACTAATTTAGAGGATGGCAACAAAACCCCATGGCATTTGATATATTTTTTTTTTTTTAATAGCTCACATGACTGTTACTTTATCACTATAGACTTTTGCTTTATCTCTAAAGAAATTAACTTTTTGATTCCTTTTGGCCTGCTGGCTTGGCTTCTCAGCATTGTGATTATTCTATGGCTGTGTTACCATGTAATGCAATTGCTCAACAAAAAGCTTACCTACAGGTAGGGAACAACAAGTGCCCTCTGAAAAACGAAAGCACTGTTAAATACTCATATGCTACAGAATAAAAATGTTCTTCTACACTTCTGATACTGTCTGATCTAGACACCTTTTTTTTTAACATCAGTATTTTTTTTTCCCTTTACATGAAATACTAATGGTAAATTTGACTCAATCACTCCTCAACACTTAAAATACTTAACTGCCTTCTTTTTGTTTGTCAGAATACCATAATTCCTGCATTCTGAATTTCTCACCCTTGAGATTTGTGGGTTGTTTAATCATTTTGCTGGACAAAAATGAAACGTTAGGCACATATACAAGGCGGGAGAAGTTTGAAGCTGAGGTGCAGCAGCTTGCTTAAGCTGGAGCGCCTACTTCTGAAGAAGAGAAAGGGCTGGAGGGAAGAGGGGAAATGGCGGCAGGGCAGGTGTTAGCTGGGACACGGACAGCCCCTCTGCAGACACTTGCCTGGCCAGTGGACCCAGCTTGGCCCAGCCAGGTTAGGGGTCCCCTTGTGCCTGCTTGCGGGGAGGTGGATACGTGGGAACTTCGTATGCCTCTTGGGAAGTGCCATGTTTTTTTTGGATGAGAGGGAGGCCAAGCCTTGAACTCCTGCCAGGCTTTATGAATCCCATGGCACTCCCCAGGAGAATGGGCAGTAAAGCCAACCTGTGAGCAGGGCTGTAGCTATGGCCTCAGCAGGTGGCCGCATCTCCTCAGCGTGCTGAGGGGGCGGCCATGGGGCCAGGCATAGCCAGCAGCTCCCATGGCAGGACTGGTCAAACACATGAATGATGAGTTTGTCTCCACCTGTCTCTGAGGTAATTTTTCCTGGTGAATGGTGCCTGTTTTTCCTTCCTCCCTCAACTGTCTGCTCACAGTAACAACCAGCTCAGCTGCACCTGACCGGTGTCCCCTTTGGATGAGGGGCAGCCATAGGTCTCCCAGCAGTGTTCCCATGCCTCCTTCCTGATCCAGCAACCCATCCTCTGGTCCCAAGGCTGAGCTATACCCGCTACCCTGCTCAGTCTCTTGGAGGACTGACTGTAGCACCATGGCTGAGGTAGTGGCTTCATTTGGCCTCTCCCCATATCCTGAGTGAAACAAGATGGCGGTGAGGAGGCCCAGGGCCTCTTGCCCCAAAGAGAAATTTCCACCTGGATTAAATTAGCCCTTGTAGCCCAAAGAACCCACTCCCTTCCCTCACGAGTATTTGATTTATGTTTATGTGTGTTGTTTCACTTCTAGCTTCTGTTAAGCGATTTTGGTTAAACGTGCGTGGCTTCTTTGCAGTGTTGTAGAAGCTCACTGAGGGCCTTTGAGGGCAGCCAGGGCAGCGGACATTGCCTGGAACAGACACAGAAGAGCTGGTGAAAGCAAGGTGTGAGGATCTTTTTACCTGAGGTTTTGGGATGCCATTGGCATACTATTGACTTATTACTTTCAAGCTTTGTCAGGTTCACCTATTGATGCTGAGGTAAGACAAGCCTGGTAGCAGACATTGTGTATTTCCATGGCAAATTCCATTGCTAATTTTATTTTCATTTTCATGTTCCTTTGTGAAAACTGAAATCAGCATGGGATATTGTCCATTTCTTTATGCAATATATTTTTGAAAGGCTGTAATCAAATGGTAGATCCTTGCAAGCAAGTCATGGCTGAATTCAGTGACAGGAGTCTCTGCCTGTATATGTACATATATATGTTGGTGTATGTACATATTTCTATATATCTGTTACCTTTGTGAATTCATTTACCATTGGTAGTTTCTTTACCAATTAACTTTTCTAACACAGCAGTCCACTCTGCATCATGTCACACATGCTGACCATGTGCTGATTTAAGGTTGAGGGGTATTTAGTAGCAGCGCTGATTATGGCAAACATTCTCAGGAGACCAATGAAAAATGGATGTTTTGTGATGAATTTCACTGAATTTTCACTGAATTTTTTTAGAGTTGGAAGGGACCGTATAGATCATCTAGTCCAACTCCCCTGCTGAAGCAGGATTGCTTAGAGAATGTTACTCAGGACGACGTTTGTTTTGTGTAGATTAGGAACATAATGTTACATATGAGAGATTAGAATGTGACACTAAGACCAAAATAAACACATGAACTAGCTCTGTGGAATCCATGCTGCAAAGGTAAGACATGAAATCAGGTAGTAGACCACATGGCTCTGTATCCGAGGCCCAGTTTTAAACTTGAAATACCGAAGGTAGTATGTTAGACCTGAGCTTATGAACTCCTATCTGTCTTATTTTATGCATTTGAATGGTCTCACTGACTTTCATTCTGAGCCATTTCCCAAACCTTTGAAGAATTTGCAGTCTTTACAACACAGGACTGCTTCTTTTGGTATGCCTTGTACAGCTCCAAGCATCCACCAAAAATACAGTAATAATACATTAGAACTTACTTTGAAATTTGTTTCATATTGATGTGGAAAAGCAGCTGAGTACTAGCCTAGGAAATATGCTGCTTGGACATGGAAAGACTGATACTATAGTCATTTCAGCATGGTATAATTGCTAGTCAAGAGGAAAGTAATTATAGTTAAGAAAAATATAGCTGAGAAAGTGTGCAGTGTTCGTTTTTTTTTTTTTTTTTAAGCTCTCTTGAGACATCTCATGTTATTTTACTGACCTCAGTGAAGACCTGAGAACCATACAATAAAAGTCACTATTCTCAGTTTTCTTGCATCCTTCATCCAGCTCTTTCCTGATGACCAAGCAGGTTTATATGACTATAAGCCCATGGGTTCCTTATCTTTCCAAAAGTGTATCCTGGTATATAAACAAGGAACTGCAAAAAAGATGCACAATATACATATTGAATTTCATCTTATTAATTGGAACTCTGCCGAAATGAAAGCTAACTTATTTAGTGGAAATAATTCCTCACAGAGGAAAAAGAACAGTTTTTGCAGGTCATGTAATATGCATCTCAGGCTTATCTACTAATATCTTGAAAAAAGTTGCATGGCCATGAACAGTATGAAATTAAGTTATTGGACGTACCTGTTCCCCTTATCTATTCTGAATTAAGTCAAAGTTGAAAGTCATCTCAAATCATATGTTTGTCCTCATCTTTACATTACACTTTTATAGTTTTAAAAGTAATTTTCCATATTGTTTTTACAAATTTTTTTCCTCCCTTTATGAAAAAAAGACAAAAATAAGAGACTGCA
The DNA here is from genome assembly GCF_964106895.1 of Numenius arquata. Taxonomy (NCBI): domain Eukaryota; kingdom Metazoa; phylum Chordata; class Aves; order Charadriiformes; family Scolopacidae; genus Numenius; species Numenius arquata. The sequence goes on along the minus strand of NC_133583.1, from coordinate 54,736,737 downwards.
TTCCCACAAAATACCATCGAAAAAAGAAGGGTGAAAAGTTAAAGAAAAATTTTTTTTCAGATACATCACAGCTCTATAGGAAAGAGGTCCAAGGGAACCAAAACTCCAGAACTTTTCAGGAGTTTGGATCTGAGCTTATAGTTCAGCCCTTTCTTTTTTTTTTTTTTTGTAAACATTATAGTTGTTACCCAGTGTTTAGTATTTTTAAAATATCATTGTAACGAAAATACTCTAGGCCAGACAACTGCTTGCCATGTTTTGGACAGAAAGTTCTTAATTAATAGCTCATAATCTGACCAGAAGAAGAGATTCTTTTTTTTTTTTTTTTTCCTTCTATAGCAATGCTATTTTCTCCTCCACCTGGTTTGTACTTTAATTGGCACATCTGTCTTTAACAGAATCGCTCCAGTAACTCTGTCCCTTGCTCTGGCTCTTAAACCTTCAGCCCTTCTCTCTAGGTTAGGTAGCAGATTCTTGTGACTGTGATATAGTTTTCAAAGTGTCTTCTACCTAATTGCCATTAACATCCCTTTGAAAAAAAAAAAAAGTAATCTCACTAGGCACTGTGTTTCTTCAGTGTGTTTTTTCCTGAGATTTAGTTACCAAGTAGCAGCGCAGGATGCTTGAAAGGGCTCAGGAAACAGCCACTCTCCTGAGAGTGACTCAAAGGGATGATTAGGAGAATGCAGGAGATTGGGTTTATAATAGTGGTAGTTTCTCCTAATCCTTCTTTGTTTTAACAACCGTGTATAAAACTTTAAAGGTGCATGCTGAGCTCTTGTTCAAATGTCAGTAGTGGAAGTGCAGAGATTAAGAGGTGTCTCTCTTGCAAGCAAGCAGAAAATGGTGCTGTGGTTTTGGGTGCCTGGTTGCAACTTGGAAGGCTTTGGTTAAACTTCCTGTTCTGCCAAAGACCTCCTGTGGGCTCAAGGGAAATTATGTGGGGCTCACATGAAGTACCGTGTCATTCTCAGCTCAAACTTTCCTTGTGTAGAGTAATTAGAGTTTGAAAGAGAGAAACAAGAAGAATTGCTGCATCTAGCAAACATGAGCTATGAGTATTGGCCAAAGTTATTGACTTACTGAATAAGTACTGAAAAGATTTTTGTTAAGATCTGACTCTTGAAGTCCTTGTATTTCATGAGAATCTCAGATTTTGCTTTTAAACAAACTTTTAGCCATCTGGTTGAAGAAGAAAAAAATGAAGTCATCAACCATAAAGGCTTGATAAAATGAAGGGAATGGCATAGCTGTTAAAATGTTATGTTTAAAGCAGTCCAAGACCAGGTCTGACTTCTTGTTGGCAGTACCAGAAGACAGGCTCTCACCAGCCATCAGAAACTGAAAGCAGCCAGCGTCTCGCACTGGCTTCCAGGACCTATAGTTTTAGATTTAAATAATTTATGTGGTTAATGAATAATAAATTTAATAGTAATGATTAAGGCAGATGACTCCTTGTTCAGTTAAATGGTCACAGCCAACTGAGAAATGTGTGTGGTGCATACATGCTGCTCTCCTCCTCTAAGTTTGCATGCATTCATCCTCTGACAAGCTTGTTCAATGCTGTGGATGATTCACTTTGCCCTTAGACAGTGCTTCACCGTTTCCTGCCCCATGCCTGGCTGCAGCAATGTGCTTGGTTTAGAGGAGGGCAGCTAATTAATTTACTGTGTTTTCCTCTCTTGTGCAGTGAAGCTCCAGAAACCACAATTTTCCTTCCTACCCAGTGTGGAAGTTGATGTGCTGTTCCTTGCTGGCTTATGTGCAGTGTTGCCTGTTCTGCAGTTTCTTAGGTCAGGCTCTACTGATCCCTCCACGCTGTTAACCCCAAAGTCCATCCCAGTGGGAATTAGAACAGCTCGGCAGGGGTGTGCAGAGATGGATAGTGCTGGCTTTGGAACAGGGTCCCAGGGTTCTGGAACAAGAGGGGAAAATTCCCCATTTCTTATATCTCTCCCCATCCCTGCCATTCAGCCCATTTCCTCAAAGAGGCTTTGTGGAGTCTGCAGAGCACAGAGCTTTTTTCTTCTTCTTCTTCCTCACCCTGCTCCTCCATTCCATCTGGTGTTTGTTTTCCCATGCTGCCTCTTGTTTGCTCCATTTGAATACTGTATGAGTCTTGCGTTGGATGTTTTGTCAAGTGGATGCTGTGTAGTATGGACCATGCGGCCAGGACGGGGTGCCTGCAGGCTCTAAGCTACAATAACTTTTGCTGTCGTGCAGTGGCTGAGATGTGCTGCTGCCTTGGGTTAAGATCTTTGTACAAAGGGACCTCAGACTGTCATGGGATATCACTCCATTGTGGAGGACTGTATGATGGAAGGGAGGAGGTCCTGTGCTGTCCTTCTGATAACAGCCAGGAATGAAACAGGACTGACATCACACCAGTGTAATTCCAAGCTAGTTTGTTGCCCAACTAGCTGTGGGTGGCATAAATATAAACATTTGGACACCGAGACAGTTATTCCTGCATTACTCATGCAAGTGGGAAGCAAATCAAGCTCTCTGATTTTGCTTGTTGTTATTGTTTATTTATTAATTTATTGTTTATTTAGTAATTAATTTATTAACTATTTTACTTTTGTTGACTGAGCAAAACTCCCATTAAACTACAAGAGCCTTGTGCAATTAACTGGATCAGAACTACTTACTCCAGAATGTTTCTTGAAGGCTTCCAGCACAATGCTGGTGGGATCTGCCTCCTCCCGTGTTTACAGTAGTTTGTGAGGTAGGGAACCTCATTTTATTTTCTTCACCCTTTCTCTGGAGCTCTTAGGAGGCAGTCAGTGGTGGAGCTTGTTCTTTGGCACAGCTTTCAGTCAGGCTCAAAACATACATTGGGTCATTGCAGCAAAATGAGTTATCCCCAAGTTGTGTGTCTCAAGCTGGAACTAGTGAACTGATGGCTTAAACTTTGGGGAATTCCCTATAGCTATCAGTTATGCACCTTACCTAATGTGTTTTTACAGGACTGTTTCCTTCTTCCCCAAAGAAGAGCTAGTGAAAGTTTGCTCCTGTGATATGTTTGTTACAGAACTCGTTTGAGCAGTGTCTTGATTCTGCTGCCACTGTGTGGTCAAAACCGGTCTGGTGCTTCAGGTATTCCTGTTTCTTACCGCGATTTGTGTGGAGCCGGCAGTCCTGCATCCTACATGTGATTTGCCTCCATGCCACTGTAAACGTGTAAAAAGACTAACTGCACTGAAATTAAAGGACTCTTTATTTGTGTTACCGGTGCAGCCAGACGCACCTGCAGCAATAAGGGTCCATTGTGCAGAGTAGGTGCTAAGCTAGGAAAAAACAACAAACAGTCCCTAAATCAGCTCATAATTTGATACTATGACCGTATATAACAGGTAAATAAAACTGACCTGGCAAGGATAAACCTTCTCATAGACATGTGCTTGAAGTCAAAGCCTTGATGAATAGCTGCTGTTGACTGAGCTGTTTGAAATATAAGCAAAAAGTGAAGACTGTTGGTGGGATTTCATTAATCTCATTTGTCGTAATTTCCACAACTTGTACTCACCCCAAGATGATGGCTTCTCCCTGTGTTTTTAAGGTTGAAAAGTTATAGATCTCTTGCAGCCTTGCACATTGTTGTGGTTTCAGTCACGCTTCAGAAGGTTTGCTATTCAGCAGTAAAGCACCGTAACAAATAATCAAATACAGGTGAACTTAACAAGAAAAAAAGCTTATATTAGCTTTGCTTTTTAGAAAATGATATGGTAATCATTTATGTTTTGCCAGTTCAGTAATATCCAGGAGGTTTCTCAGTCATTAACTCACTTGAGCGCATTAGAAATGTTTTATTGTAGTAATAAACAGTGATATGTCTTCAGGGACTTCCAAAGCAAGTAAAATAGAAAACGTAAATTACTCTGTGGTTTGGTTCTGCATTCCTTGCTCATTCAGGGTTTTCAGTGGCTTTAAGGAATGAAGGAGCAAGCCCCAAATATTTGTCAGGAAATCAGGGTGAAAAAAATTTGCCTTGAGCCCAAAGATTAAAAAAAAAAGCAAAATGTCAGCACTAGAAATTGACAGAGGGAGAAAATTCCAGCTACTAAGGGAACAGCAGCTGAGAATGTCATGCAATACTTTTATTAACACAGTACGAAAGGCAATTTAAATAAATAAAAAGGCCTACTTCTGCAGTTTTCAAAAGTCCTTATTTAATTTAGGTAAAAACAAATATGCCACAAATGTTAAACTGATTCGCAATAATCTGATGACCTCAGAGCCAGTCTTGGCTTGATAGTAAACAGCAAGTCACTTGCTCTTTCTCCTGCCTTGCAGTTTGTGTTAGTAAATCCACAGCGCTTTGGGGAAGGGACCTTTTCTGTGGGTCTGCGCAACGTCTACAGGCTGAGGTGGGATTCCTGCCCACCGCTGGGAAGCCACTGACAATATCAGTCCCTCGTCTGCTCCCTTCTTGTAATATCCCCTTTTGTTCTATTGCTGCCCGTTTGCTTTCTCTCTCCACTTGCTTTGAGGTAAAGCATGTGTCTTACTCTGTGTATTTGCACCATAATGGGGTCCCTAAACAAACTGGTAAATTTGATGTTTACTGGTTGTTTGTTTTTTTTTTTTTTTAAATTACTTGTATTTATTTTGCACCAATATGGATTGTGGACTGAAGCATGCGGTGAACTGCAGGTCCTTGCTGGAAACTGCATTGACTGTACTTGGTTATTATAACACAGAGAAAATGAGGAGTTAGCCATAAAGCCTCTAGCCTTATGTGTAGGTCTTGATGTTAGTTGGAAGCTTTGCAGTCAGAGTGAGCGCTTCTAGCAACTCTCTCTCCTATTAGACTTGCTATATGAACCAAGTTCCTATGTATTTCCATAATTTGTGAGACTTAAGCTGCAGCTGGCTGTTTAGGCAGAGTTGTGATAGTAGTGCAGATGACAGACAAACAACATTTGCACATAGTATGATTGCATAAACCACATCTCCTTTGGAAATTAGGCTGAAAATAGAAACCCTTTCCAGTGCCAAACTTGTCAGTTGTAATTAGTAGAGGCTTTTGCCTGTTCATGAGTGTGTTGAGCTACTCATGCGGCTGCTGTGCTAATGGGTTTACTTGGCGCCCTGGTTATACTTTCACGGGATTTTGTTAAATACTTTGAATTTATCATGGTGATAAGGAATATAGTTGGGGGGTGTGAACAAAAAGGTGAATTTATCATGTGAATCACTTTCTAGTTTCTTTTTCATTATACTTTTTTTTGTCACTTTTTTCTTTTTGTCTGAGGAAAGCTTTGGTCATATCCTGTGTAATATTTCTCTTTTCAGGTTGTTTAGTGTAAGGAATAAAGTGTTCCATTTCCCATTGAAGGAGATGCAGACCTAAGACATATTGCATTCAAAGTGGGTCTGTATTTACAATGATACATTATTACAGTGACCTTGCACAAGTTTCTTGCATAGAATCTCTCTGCCTTTTCCCCTCTGATCCTGATCCAGGAATGCAAGCCAAAGGGTGGAGAAGAATGAGCCTGTACTTCAGGACACTGAAAACCACCCTCCAGGTCTGAATTCTGTTGCAATGACTACGGTACAAGCGGACTTAAGATCTGGTTTTTGTAGTACTGTCAGAGAGTGCGATGTGATACTTGCATCTTGCTGTGCTGTACTCATTAGCAAAGCCAATGGTTAATTTGGACCATTCCAGGAGCTGAAAAAAGGCTTGATGGAAACACAAACTTCAAGATCAGACTCAGTGTTGGAGCAAACAGATGTAACCCCTTGGGTTCCATGTGTGGTGTATTTTTTTTCTTTTTCCTTCTTATGGAGGGGCTGGAGTGGATTCACTTCTATTGCAGTAATGTCCAAAAAGCCTCGTTAGCCCATGATGTTATCTATACTGAAATCATCCACTAACAGTCTCCTTCAAGGGTTTAGTGACCTATAAAAATGTTTCAGCATTGCTCTAATTTATGGTAAATAGTACTAAGTAAGAAAACAGATATAAGATCCCCTGACTCAAAAGGCCATGGAAACAGAGTAAGAGTAGCCTACACATTTCTAAGTTGTTGATAATACAACTTCCTAACTGAGGCTGAGGTGCTCCTGAGATAACTTTCCACTTTGCAGCAATCTGGTCTGATCAGCTCTGTGTGTGTTAGGCCACTAGAGAGCAGCAGAGACTGTGTTTAAAGGCATCACTCATTGTCCCCAGTCTTCAATGAAGCGGCACTTCTGTGTCGTCTAACCTTCAATTGTCAGATGCTGTCTTATTTTGAGACCCATTTTTTTCCTGTTCTTCTGGTTAATGCTCAGCTTTACTTGCTATCAGGTTTCTCTAATAGTGTTTTCCCCCGAGTACACACCAGATACGTACAGTCCAGTGGAAAGCGTACCTTCCTTGGCTGGGTTTTGTTTTAACTGTAAATAGCACGTTAGGGAAGGAGACTATCATCTAAATATGCTCTGAGGACATTCATGACATGGAACCCAAACTGAATTTCTGAAACTTGTCCCTTTACTAGAAATGTTTTGCGTGGTGACTAGTCCATTCCTGTAGTGAGCTAGTCTGTAATGATACCTTAGGTATTTTTATCCTTTTTATTAGCTATATATTCTTCATAAAAAGAGCAGAATGAAAGAGCTTGAAAGGAACAAAACTGTCTGTACTTCTAAAATGCTATTACTGTGATTACAGTGTCTGCCAGGGTCTTTGGCACCAACCATTAAACAAGAGACAGCAGGTAGATACAACAGGCAGGTAACAGGAAACAGTCCTGCATCTTCCATGGTGTGGGCACTGAAAGGGGAGATGGCATTAGTTCCTGACCCCAGTCTTGCAGAGGCCACTTCATAAAGGACAAACTCAGGGGACTTTTTATCTTATTCCTCAGTGTGCTGAGAGTTGGGGGTGAAAAGCATTGGCAGATGATGGATTGTGTGGAAGAACCAGATACTGCTTAAATGGATTTTGGTGTGGCAAGAAAGACTAGCGTGGGTGAATTGATCAAATCTTGGATAGTATTTAACTAATTAAAATAAGTACTATTATGATTATACAAAATTTCTGAAGCTTTTTGGATAATAAATCATGGTAATTATTCCCACAGACCACTGCATTGCTGTAGCATCATCCCTGTACCCTGCACTATATAAAGAAGTGCATTATCAAAGCACTTTATACAGAATATGTGTCACAGACATTATAATCTGCTGAAGGTGACACTGCCACAATATATGTTCATAGTTCTGATACTGTGAGAATTAGTTTGTGACCTCTGTTGATTCAGTGGGAGTAGGAGTCCTGGTGTTTCTGAAAATGCCTGGGAGTCTTTCCACTTCCAGGTACCTGAAAACCTTGAAAATCTGCCTATCCTATAACTTGAGATATTTACATTTCAATTTTGGAGAAAACTGACTCTGAAGCTTGCAGAAGGTAACAGTGGCAGCATTATTGTTGGTGGCATTTATTCTATTTGAGCAGCTGCAGATTACATTATTTAACGTCTGTTTTATCTGTGTTTCAGAACTGATTTTGGTGTTACAACAAAGGCAGACTTGTCTTATGAGAATCAAAATTACACTTAAGTGAATTCTGCTTTGGGAATTTCTGTCAATCACACAACTGTGTGAATTGGGAAAGACACATGATTGCAACTATGATTAACTTCTCCAGAGTCGCTCTGAGTACTGTCTATCACATTTCATCAAGAGATGTAGTATCTTCAGAATAATTGTATTGTACTAAAGGGTATCTTTTGAATGTCAGAAATAACTTCAGAAATAACTTTGAGGGGACATATGAGGAGGAGGCATTCTTAAACTGAAGGTTGTGAATATTTTTAAAATAGGGTCAATGTGTTTATTTGACATGTGTAAACAATTAAGGAACAATTAAAGAAAGGCGTGTCTGCCAGCAGGAGGTAACTAATGGCCAAGTGGGGCAAGTTTTCAGAGGTGAATGTTTTGTTTAAAGGAGGAATGGACTATTGGAGGGATTGACTGTGAAACTTCCACTGGGTGACAGTAAAGAGACCATAGTGAGCTTCATGGACATTCATAATGCTATTAAGAAAGCTCCCCTAGAAATCTGAAAAATCAAGTTGAGTTTGTGTGGTGGTGCGCGCACACAACTTAACAAAAATATATGGTGCAGGTGAAACGCGTTTTAACAAGAAATTAGCTTTTGGGGACCAAATCTGTCTGATAAAGAGAATGTGATTCTTCAGAAAAGAAGCATCTTTAAAAGGAGGCATCTCCACCTGAAGCACTCTTGACCACCTTTCTCCATATATTATTCCTAACAACAGTGTAAACAAATGGAGAATTCCCTCCCCTGACAACAGCTTGCCTTTGCCAACCTGTATGTGAACTACTTTTACCACCACCTAGAGGTGGGCAGGGGATAAATTAGCAGAAGATATAGACTGCCAATAAGTAATTAAGAGTGAATGTTCATGGTGCTGGAATGCTTGAGCCACATATTCTAAGTACATACCTGGCTCTTACAAATGAGCAATAGCAAATACAGGCTGCATTTACTTCAGAATTTGAGCCTTTATAAGAGCTTCAAGTAATTTAACTTATATGCATTAAGATTTTTAACTTAGCAATTTAACTTTCTTGAGTGTTGTAAGATGAGATTTGAAGAACTGTGAACAGGGTTAGTCCAAAAATCACTGTACTAGAGATCTCTAACTTTGAAGGGCAGACAATAGGGTTTTTGTGCCCCTGTAGCTAGTTAGCCAATGTTAATATTCACTTTGCTTTTATCTCTAAATTGCATCAACTGTCTCCAGTGACATTTAACTTACATATGTGAAGAGATTGGCATTTTCAGATTGTCAGAGTGTTATTGGATGAAAAAGCTGATTTTGTCACGGGACATCTGTTTTATTGTTAATTAGATGAAATAGGAAAGACATCAGAAGAGTACACACAAACTATTTCATAGTTCCTGCTTAAAATCTTGCTCTGATCCCTTGAAATTAATGATGCTTTACAGATTTTCACATTTTGATGTGAATTTCATTTAGAAAGTTTCAGGAACAAATGACAGAGAGTTGTTATCCATCTGTGCCTCTGTCTTTACAATTCAATTATTCTCTGCCATTGTACAGTCTCTCCTTTCAAAACTATCAGAAAAAAAACAACCAACCACAGCAACTTATATCATCACCACAGCTCATGTTTTGTGCTTATCAAAGTAAGAAGTGCTATTTACATTGGCTCATCAAGTTGAGTTGATCTTTTTGACAGATGTGAACTTGTGGATGCTAAAATCCTGTGGGTTTGGTTTTTTTTTTTCTTTTTTGGTGAAATTATAGTATAAAGACTCAAGCAGACCAGCTTTTCTCAGTTTTCACTCATTCTCAAAGATCTGTCCTGTTGAGCTGCAGAAAAGGAGGCAGGTTTAAAATATACTCCCAGGAGAGACAGAGAAATTGTAATTTGTGATAACTAGTGATAATATGTCATATTATTTCAAGATGAAGACAAATGAGAGATCCCATGGGAATAACGGGAGAACAAGGCATTCAGAGTAGTAATTTGGGCTATTGTAATGGTATGGAAGGCTTGCTGGAGATGGGAGGAAACAGGTAGGGCTGTCGTGATTGCATCTTTCTCGCTTACAATAATGCACCTGTAACTTGGGAATTGAGCACTGGATCGATTAAAAAGAACAATGAGGTGTGTGAGGAGCTAATTCAGCTCTGCCTCTTCCCTCTGCTCTTGAGCCCTTTGACAGGGCTTCGGTGTATTCTTGTACAGAATTTGGTGATGGAGAAACCAAGGACGCACGCTCGCTGTGGCAGGCTCAGGCAAAGTAACCCTTACAGCTGGAAAGGGGGAAAAGCTCTTCTGCAGTTCCTGTTTTGAGAAATGTAAGGTAAAGATTATATAGAGAGTGCAGAGCAAGTCATGGGCTAAATGGCTGGCGTTAGACTCTATCCACACTCACTAAGTGCTGGTGGGGGGAGGAGATAAAAAAGAAATGGGGAAAGTGGAATTTGACTGGGGGGAGAGGGGAAATGGGAAATGGATTTGAAGTCCCTGAAGCGATGTTAGCAGGAAAGTGCAAGTGACTTAAAAAATGCAGTCCTCAGGTGTGTGCACACAACTCCTTTTCCATCCTTGGCAATAAAGCCCTAATCTCCTGAAGCAGGTTACAGAGGCCCTTTTCCTCCATGTGTACAGAGAGCATGTATGGTTCTTAGTGGAAGATGCACTTCTTGAGTTGTCACATGAGATTAGAGAAGCATCCAGTTAGGCAAGTATTTTATCATAAGTGTCAGTATTGGTTACTCTGGGGGAATGCAAGAGAAATTCTAAAGAAGGATGTTTAAATTAACTATGTCTCCTGGCTTTGAATGTATAAAACCCTTTCAGTATTGGAACAAAGTCCCTAACCCCCCCGCCAAGACTTTCATAGATGTGGTCAGGTAAGTGTTGTTTTCATGAGAGAAAACATTGCAGAATCATTATATATGCCACTTAGAGTGAAGGTCCTGGCCCTATGTTTCAGGTACAGAAGTGCACATTATTATCCTATTCCTAGCCCGAAAAGGTTCTTAGTTCTTCTAATATGTAATACCCATTAACTAAAAATATAGGTCCATTATTCTCAATGCTGTACCCCCCCTCTTCCTTCTCTTTTTGGTCTGGGACTCATGCAATGGATAAACTTGGCAAAATACTTTCATTAGTGTGACTAAGAGAAGCTTACAACGTGTTTCATTTAAAAGGGAGCAAGATTGATACCCTTTATTAGTGAGCTGGAGCAATCTCTGCCTTCCCTTCTAAAACAGCTCCATATCTGTTTGGCTCTGGAGTGCACAGTCTTGATGAATTGTGAGTTAACTTAATGGAGAGGAAAATGTGTGTTGTGCTGTGTGAGGGCAAAAGGGGAAAATACAGAATAAGAATCGATGTAAGAGAGAAAAGACTTGATGGAAAATGAAATGGCCTCTTCCCAAAAAAGTTGATGAAGAGAAAATAAACACACTGGCAAGCAGGTTCAGAGAGGGAATGCAGGAAAATACAAGGCAGTCACTGAGGGGAGAGACGGATCACAGGCACAATGTACAGATTTTTAGATTTTATTTTTTTGAAGAAAGTGAGGGAGTATTTGGATCAAGGGCCTTGGTTCTGGACTGTCTTTGCTCAAATTAAATAAGAAAAGCTCAAAGGTGAAAAAAAATCCTCTCTTCCCCTGAAGCATAGGATCTAAAATAAACACTACAAGTTTAACTCTATTGGAAAAGTATTTCAGAATATTTTTGAACATTAGTGCCTTTTCCTATGGTCACTGACTCAAAAGAAATTGCTCACGAATGGCAGCTTTTTTTACTCTATAGATTTCTGCTACCTGGGTATATTCAGAGTTACATTCTATTACTTAGCTGGCTAAATCAGTGTTATTACTTCTGCCAGGGCTGTAGTGACAGTCCAGACTGTCCTGATGGCTTATTAACTAAGCTCTGATTTCACAGAGTCTACTGCTACTAATATGTAAGCCAGAAAAGACCTTGCTTGGCTTTCAGAGTTAGGCAATTATCAGGAGTGGCTGTTGGGGGTGAGAAGGGAAGCACTTGAAAATTGAGCTGACTTGATGAGGAAATCACTGAGAGACACAGTAAAAGAGCAGGACCCTATATACCAACATGATCTCGCAGTGTTCCAGGGGAATTTTGTTTGTATGATTATGAGTAGAATATAAAGATCTGTCCCAAAGTTTTAGATGCAATAAATCAACCTCACTTTCCTTTTATTTATTTTTAATTTTTTTTTTTAATTTAAAGGTGGCTACAGGAAACTAAACCCAAGATCAACAGCTATGTGATTTTTAAATTAAGTGTACATGTAATGAGCATTAACAGCTATTTCCATGTTACACACCTCAGGGGGATGTATTTATGTAAGGATAAATATCTGTTATTAAATAGTGTTGGGGCTGATGTTGGTATAAAACAGTGGCAGTTGTGTTTCTGAATCAGGATGTTGAGCTTTCAAGCCCACAATAAGGATCTGTGTTTGTACCCAGCGCTGGCTGGTATGCTTAACATAAAAGGTCAGAAGCCATGCCACAATTTTTGAGGTTGACCTTAAGAAATAAATGGTTTGTTTGGGGTTTTTCTTTTATTTTTTTTCCTTTTTTTTTGAAAAATAATTTTTGGACGACTTTTTTTTTTTTTTTTTGATCCTTAAGGCAATCTTTCTATCTTTCTGCCACATTTTCTAACACTCCTTTGCAACCCTGGGAACTAGAAATTGAATGTAGTGAGATTCCCATGCAAATATTGTATTTGAGTACCTGGGAATTTAGGAAAAATACTACAAAGCCATGATAAAAAATCACTGCCTTTTTGGCAACAGAACTGTTGCTCATCATATAGCCTTTGTGTTTGGTTAGATGGAGCTCCTCCTGAAGCTGGTAACCTTGCAGAAGGTAGAGGACAGTGGGGAGGAGGGCATGTCAACTTGCATGTCTATAATTGCAATATCTAAGAAGAGATCCCACTGTCCTTCTGTAGGCTGATTTTTTTTTTTTTTTAATTAGATTTGCTGAGACTAGGAGAATGGCAGGGCTGGGGAAGAAGTGACCAAACGATTGAAAATATCTAAAGAAAGAGCTGAACCTGGGGTGTCAAATGATGCTCAGGAGGGTTGGGAGTGGAGTGGTACTGGGAGGTTGGCCAGTGTCCCTGCTGGATGGTGAGAGAGAAACTCTGGAGTAAGGATTGCAGAGCACCTGCGGGTGCTTGGCACCTCTGGAGATCAACCAGTCCAGGGCCCCTGCACACAGCAGGGGCAGCTACAGCAGGTTGCTCAGGACTTCGAGCAACAGGCAAAAGACAGCTTTGAGCCCTTCTCTGGGCTGAGAAGGAAACCACCCTGCCATTGCAGAAGTGGCCTGTGGGTCTCGATTATAATACCATTAACATGGATTTCTAATTAGTAGAAAATTGACTCGCATGTTTGCAAATCCTTTTATCAGAGAACTGGCAGCTACCTTTTAGTAACTCTGTGGGTGCATGGCATATATACTTGTATACAACGCATCAACATTTGACCAGCTAAGAAACATGGGAAGAAAGAAGCAGAACTCAAAACAACTAACAGAAGGTGAAAAAGTTTACCAAAAAAAAAAAAGTGAGAAGGGGAAAAAAAACCCCTTTCAACCCTTCCAGCTGTTGAAGAGGGACTAAATCTTTAATGATAGACTCTTAGATAAAAGACTAAAATATTTATATCACCTTTTTAACCTGAATTTTATAGCAATGAAGTTTAACATTTTTCTTCTATTACCTTTGTCAAGTTTATGACTAGCTCTCATTTATGGATCCCTTAAATATGTATAAGACAGTTTTACTTATCTTGTTTACATGGGTTTTCTCTTTGGGCATTTGTCTCCATCAGTACATAGCAAGTTTATGGTAATTTACTATAATACATGTATATCGGAGGCAGTTTAAATGACACTTAGCTTTGAATATATTTAAGATTTCTTTTCCTTGTAGTCACTAGGAAGTCAAAAGATATATGAAAAGCTATTAATTTTCAAATGATAGTAACATAAACAATATTAAAACTTGTATTTGCTCTTGGAACAGTATGAGGGAGAAATATATAACAAATGGGGCATCACACAGTCAGTTATTAAAAAAAGTAAATTAATAAACTCAACATTCAATCTTTTCTTTTCACATGTCAAGGATAATCCGGACAGTAGTTTGATTAGAGGGAACAAAACATTTCTGATTATTTGGGTTGGCTTTAATCACTGACTTTGTTTAAGACTCCTCAGTAAACATTTGCTTTCAGTTAGTTTCATTTCCAGCCCTATGGAAAGGGATTCCCCATGTGTTACCCAGAGTGTGAGCCGCAGCTCCTCGAGTTATTGCCACTGTCTCCAAAGGATCTGAATGAACCACCTCTATGTGAGGGGCTGATGTTCTGCCAGTAGCATGTGCTGTGTCTGTGTAGCAAGGAAGAGTTTTGTTGCAAAGGTATTTCTGTGAGTAGGCACAGAATGAAAAAAAAAAAAAAAAAAAAAAAACATCAAGGTGGGAGGTTGTGGTTTAGAGTCCCAAAAGTGTTTTACCAGTTGGTGGCTGACCACAGATATTGTGTAGACCTGGGGTGTGCTTTGTCTAGTAATCTACATTGCTTTCAGCCTCATGGAAAGGTACGATCTGGCCTGAAGGTCATCATTTTGGAGGGAATGAACTGTACTTTTGCTGTTTTTTTTTTTTTGACTAGACTCCAGTTCATTCCTGTCTGTAAGTATATGAGTAACATTTATGTCTCTTTATGAAATATAAAAAATGAGTGCAATGGGAGTTGAATCCCCTGATGCTCTTGAAAATACCACTGCATGCTTATCTACTCTTTTAGGTGCCAGGAAACTTTTAAAAAGCTGCTCCCTAATCTTACTATTTAAAAAATATTGTTAATATGGAGAGACTATTAAAAGATGACAACTTGTTCAGAAATGAAGCTCTATGGCCTTTGATGGAGTGACTGGGAAAGACTTGCAGACATTAGGGAATACCAGAACGCCCAGCTATTAATGTTAACAGAGGCAGGAATCCTTCAGTACTTAAGAAATTTCACAAAAACATGTGCTACTTCCCCTCCACCCCAGCCCAGGCACCTGTGCATACTGCGATGCTGACAAGAGAAAAGCTTACTATTAGAGACTCTTTTCCTTGAATGTGTGTTTAGAGAAAAGTGTGACATCTTTGAACTAATAAAATTCATTTTTGTTGTTTGTAAGTAAAGGTGGATGCAGCATCCCTGCCGCATGTATGCGAATGTGTAACTGTAGATCATTGAAATTTGTTATATGGCAAAGGCAGAAAGAGCCATCACATTGGAAACAATCTTTCAGAGGAGGAAGCAAGGAATGAAATTCCTTTTATGAATAAACCCAAATTGAATGATTGTGCATATGCATTTGTATTTGCTTTCTCTCTTTGTTCTTTGTTCTTCCTTTAGGGATGCATTTGCATGCAGACTGCTAGTGATCAGAATGCAGAGCTCCCGTACAGCGGAGCTGTGTGCTGGCATTGATCTAGTGGTCTGTGCCAGCTCAGTGGTGCAAGATTTACTTTAATTTCCTTTTCCCTTTGTTCTTTTGCCTCTGTGCTTTAAATAAAGACTTTTCTTTTATTACTTCCAGAAATTTTGAGAAGTCATAGCTATGTGTATCAGTCATAGCTATTTGTATCCAAATAACCATGACCCATTTCTCTGTGATAGAAAACTGCAGAGCTCCCAATCCGATGGGTCCCACGCTTATGTATGTCTGAAATTCTCATGTATGTCTGAAATTCTCAAATTTATTAACTTTGGGGAGGTCTGATTTTTTGGTGACTAGATGGAGAGAGAGTATTTTGAAGCTATCAGGGTGTGCAGTTAGAGATTATGTGCTTCTGGGAAGAAACCTTTGATACAGTTTTGACAGAAGGATCCACACATGAACCAGGAAGGACCAGGAACATGTACTCTTCACTTATACGTCCTCCATGACTCTGATGCCTATGGAAAGGCCCTAGAGAATGGCGTAGCATATGTGACTTGGGCATTTTCTCTTTTTGTATTGTTAACATTGGGCAGACAAATAATGCACAGGAAAAAAAATTGTTTTGTCTCCTTCACACAGGAAGAAAGAGTAGAGGTTGCCTTTTCCTAGCTAGTTTTCCATGGCAGGAACAGCACAAATGCCTTTGTAAAGGGGGAAAACTTAAGAGTGCTGCAATAGTTGGAGTGTTTCTGGTATCTGCTTTTCTTTCTGCACTGTAATTGCATAGTTGTGGACTGGTGCAATGTGTATTTACATGGATTGATCCAGGGTCGGGTGTTTCAGCCTCTTCGCTTGTTCTCAGCATGGCTTTCTCAAGTGAAATATTGGGATTATGTCCTCCTAAAGAATTAGTAGAACTCATTTGTTTATATTCTTTAACATCTTTGTTACATG
Organism: Numenius arquata; assembly: GCF_964106895.1. Lineage (NCBI taxonomy): Eukaryota > Metazoa > Chordata > Aves > Charadriiformes > Scolopacidae > Numenius > Numenius arquata. The sequence continues at coordinate 54,720,785 of NC_133583.1, read as the reverse complement.
CACATATTTTTTGCAGGAGCAGTACATGGTAGTTGCTTTCATTAATTCATTTTCCAACTGGATTTCATACATACTGTTTTCAAGGATGCTTTAATGAAATCTCATATAGGAAAAAATGTGGAGAACGTGTATTTGGGTTGTGGGTTATTTTTGTTCCACTCCCCTCCCCCCCCCAAGGTTATTTGTAAACCTTGGCTATCTTTGGGCTTCTGTCCTTATATCACTGCTTTCTTTTATGTTGCTGACAAGCTACTTTAATATCCTTGTTGAGAGAGCCATTCTTGTTGCTCCACAGGTGTGCAGCAGCTCACTGAGCAAGGCTGTGTGGAAATCATCCTTCCAGCTTTCTGGAAGGTAGCTCCTACTTTTAGAAGCTCCAAATGCGGGTGGCCTCACCTGGAACTTAGAGCTTTTCAATCTCCTGCTTTGCAGCTGGAATTTCTGAGCTGTCAGCTGGTTTTTGGAAGGGAAGCAGAATCCTCTTCCAAGCTAGCAGACACATTAACTGTTGTCTCCTTGTGCAGCAATACCCTTCTCTTGGCATGTAGGCTGGGATTCCAGTAGCCCTACAGTGTTACAGCCCAGCATTTAGTTGCAGTAGCTGGTTGAGCAGTAGTTCCCCTTGTTGCAGGGTCTAATGACGATGTAATGGACTGTGACCGGAGTTGCGCATCTTGAGGTGTTGTGATGCAGGTGAGCACAGCAAGGAAGGTTATCTGCTGGGCAGAGTCCGCAGCAAAGGGGGACAAACATTGCTTTTAATGAAGAAACTGAGCGGAATTGCAAGCAGTAGATTAATTACTTTCCTCAAAAGGAAAATGTGCTTAGTTTCAAACTGGTTGTTCCAGTGAGCCTTGTATTGTATAACACTCACCTGAGACAGAGGCTGACAGCCTGTCCCAACCTTTAATTGACTAATTAATAGTTATTAATTAGTATTCCCTGCAGTTGTAGTCTCAACCATGAGTTAATTGATTCTGATGGGGAATTAAATGTCCCATGTCAGAGATGAGTGCCCATAACAGCATCTGAGGCAGTTATTTTGTGTAATAGACTAAAACAAACCTGTTTTATATGTGTGTCTATACTGATACTAAATTGCACAAACCCTTGGTTTTGCTTATTTAAACCTATTGCTCTGTGCCTGTTGTATCATGTGGTTTGTAAATGCTTAATGGAGACACTAAATTCTTATGTAACTGTGAGAGAGGGGATGCTACTTTCAAACCCTGTGCTCTGATGTGGGACCTGTTTCTCTCTGAAAACCACCGTAAAAACATCTGCCTTTCCAATTCACTTCTGTCATGAGTTAAAATCCTCTGGAGATGAGAGCTAACTGGTAGATTTGATAGCTAAGTATTCCAGCACTGACAGGCTGCAGTATTTCATAGCGGCATAAATATCATTGTGTCTGTTAAGTTTATTAGGTTAAGAGATTTTGGAAAATAACCTCTAATGGGCAGCATGATCTGATAGGCAGGTGCAGCTGATGGAACAAACATTAGTTTTCCTGTTCAATTTATACTGTTTTCTATGATTGAGCTCCTGCCAGGCAGGAGCAGCTGAATGGCACTGACTTTGGTTAGCTAGTCTTGTCCTGTCCGAATCTTCTCATGGTGCAGTGAAACTTCTGAAGCTGAAGGAAGCCTTACTCAAGGCTTTTCAGCAGAGTTATCTGTAGGCTTGTCACTACTCAAATTCAAGCTGTCAGATTTTACGATATTATAAAGACTCCTAGCAGCTCCTAGTTCAAAGTGTAAACATAGTAAATATACATTCATATATTAAATGGAACTCTTCAAACTCCAAAGCAGTGTGGGTCATTGCCATATTATAGGCAATGTGCAAACCATGCATGATAAAATCCTGACCCTATCAGAGTTGATGGGTGTTCAGCAGTAGAACCAAGATATCCCCAAGGGTATGCAAACAATATCTGATAACCTGTGCTGCAGGAGGTGGTACTTGCTTGGATGTGGAGCTTCATGACTGCTGCCATTTTACAAGAGTAGAGTGGATTCCAAGCTTTCTCGTGATGACTGTGAATGGTAAACCCAGCAATGAAACTGTGCAGTTCATCTCCAAAAGACAGAAGAAACCTTCTGGCTACCTGCCCTCGGGATATTTTGTATTGCTTAATATCCTTGATTATTGATTAGAACTCTCGATGGAGGAGAACCAAAGACAGTTCGATCTTCTCTAAAATGATGATTGAGAGGTGAGGGGAGGTGAGGGGAAACTGATAAATGGTTCTGAATTTAACACTTTAGGCGAAGCCACCAAGTGCCTAATTAACATTTAAAAGGAAGAGAGTTGCCCTGCAGGTGAGAAAAAGGGATGCTAAATTATTTTGAAAAATTCAGATGTCAGGCAAAGATGGGGAAGATTTACATGTTAATGGGATCCTCAGCAGGAGAAGAAACCTAAAAGTGGTGATGGCAGACAAATAGATACACCCATCTGCACCTTCAGATGTTACCACATAAGTTTGAGTAGTCCCACACCTATTTTGACAAAATAAAAATGGGTAAAGGTTTGTGGTTGGAAGAGATGGCCTGTGAAATAACCTCACGTTACTTTCAAAACCTTTCTATAGAAACAGGTCTTAACCACCTGGTCTGACAATATAGCAGTTTAAGACGTAAGCTCTGACTGCTTTAATGTGTGCGTGAGTTTGGGTGCCCACAGCTGAGAGTTGAATGTCGGGGAGGGTGCTGGTTTCTGTGAACTTGAAAAGACGCGACAGAGACCAGGAGCCTTTCTGATGGGATGTGACACGTACAGCTGAGCCCAGCTCTCAGTGTTGCTGAGATCACTGTAACTAAATTGTAGGAGAGTACTTGATCTGGCTAGGCTTTATTTTAGACCTTAAATCAGATTTTTTTTTTTCCTGGTTCTCTTTTCATATGTTTTTCTTTATAATTTTTGTACAGTTTTTTTCACCCGTTAGAAATCTTTAGAGTGAGCCAGATCTTACAGTGAACCAATGCAGCCTGCACATACCTTTTCTTGAGAAGCTGTACGTTGTCCTGAAGCACCCTTTCAAGGCAATGTATAAAATAGCTGTATTTTATGAGTTTATTAAATTTATGACTCCCATTTACTTTAATAAACTTTGAATTAAACTGAGACTGGTGACAGAAGCAAATAGCAATAAAGCACTCTGCTGTCATCTTTTTACTGAAAAATATTTTACATGAAGGATCCAATAGCCATGGCAATAGGTTTGGGTTTTCTTTTTTTTCCCCCTCTGTGTTAATAAGCTTGCTAAACATTTCTGCAGAATTATCCGCTACAGCTAATTCAGCCTAGGCAAGGCATTTGGGCCTGTGGAGAAGCTCTTAGAGATGTCAAGCATTTTATAAATCAGATAATTTTCCTTGGTCAGTAAAAGCCATGGAGATCCAGTCTCTGGGCAGATTGCACTCTTCAATTGAGATGTTAAACTTCGTTTCCTTTCAGAAGCAGTGTGAGTCAGCTCCAGGCAAATCTAAGCATTACAGCGGAACTAAAACAAACATAAAGTGGAACCAATCCTAAATATATTTGCATCTAGATTTTGGCAGACATTGTTATGGCTTTCTGTATTTTATGTGCCTCTTTCATTTCCCTGTGAAATATTTTTTTGTAAACTTATAAGGTTTTTAAACCACTAAGTTGTTGACTCTTCCACTTATGCTAATGATGCCTCTTGCTTCACTACTTTAATTTTAAAGAGATAGAATGACTTAAAGCTTTGCTTCTGCCTTGCCTAGATGTCTGCTAGCAAGAATTTGTGCTCTTGAGAATACAAAGCAATAAGGAAAGAAAGAAAGAAACAAACAAAAATAGCAGTAGATTATTTTTCTTAGTGTGTGAGGATGTATAACTACAGAGTGAGGTTTTTGGAGTGACCCAACACTTCTGTGACTGAAGTATTGCTTTTAGCTTCACTGTAAGTGGGACAGGATCCCAGATGAAAATAGAAACCTACCCTGGTCTTGTGCACCTTCTCACTATTTAAAAAAGGAATTGATACAGTTTGTATGCATAAGAATATAGTCATTCATTCAAAAGTGAGTTAAGAGAGCTGAAGTACTCCTCTGAGCTTATCTTTCTCCTTGTTTAACTACCCCAGCAGCAAGGCAGCAAACTCAATTCGTGGATGGGATTTTAAATGAGTTTGAACTGACACTAAATTGAGCCTAACCTTTGAATAGGCCTGGAGCTGGTAGGTAGAGCTCCGTTCTTTCCTTATTGATGAGTCTAAATGTTTCAGACTTCTATTAGAATGGCTTTGGTGGTGACAGTGCCCCTAAATAATGTACTTTTATTGTTAGCATACCTTTTCAGGTCATGCTCTTTTCTTTTAAGTTGTGATATCTACAAGATGGCATTTAGTTAATATAAAGAAAATGGCTAAAACGCTCTCCTTCCTCCCCCTCCCCTTAAAATAAAGAGGCACCAGGCTCTTTGGCTTATGTGGGCTATTGATAGCAATAGAATTATTCCAGTTTGCAGTTATTATGAAGAGTGTGTAAAGAACACTGATCTGGCCATCTGACTAGGTATATAAAATACCAAATCTACTTCTCTTCTGATGATGAAGTGGTTTCTCGGCAGTGTATTTTTCTTACAGCTTTCAAGGTCAAGTTTAATTAAGAGTTTCAGGTATTCTCAGTGAGGATTTTTTGTTCCTGCACTTTCTGGAAGTATGTTGCTAGCCAGAATTTTCATACAACTATAGAAATGTTAATAATGGATATACCATTGAAATCTGATTTTTGTTTTTGAAAAGCCATATATAAAATAGCTGAATGATTTGTCATCAATAATTTGTTTTATTATATTTCAAAACAGAAGAAATTAATGCTATTTTCAGTCAATATTTTAGATCAGCTTTTCAGTCCTGCAAGCATTAGATACACAGTATATATATTTGGTGAATAGCCTTATTTGACTTTTGGCACTAATTGTATGAGTAAAGTTACTTGTGCTTGTGTACTTTCAGTGTAAGAAGAACATAGGATAGAAATGTTGTGTATTTATAACAAGTCCATTGTAGAGATACCTGATTAGCATGCAAAGAAAATACTTCTCTAATAAAACAGTAAGAAGCAAAGATACTTTCCAGTTACAGATAGTCAATGACAAGAAGTTTTAAGCAAATATTTTAATAAAATCCTGTTAACTGGTGATTTTCTAAAATGAAAGCAAAACTTTGGGGCTGTAATCCATATTTTTATATATAGAAAGTCTTTGCAAAAAGGACTTAAAAAATGCAGTTACCAAAGTACCTTAGAGTTTTCTGCCAGAGAGGCTCAGGAAAGCAGAGCTTTTACTCCATTGGTATGAAGATTTCTCTTTTTATGGTTAGAGCTGGGAATGCAGATCCCATACTGTTCACCACTGAATACCTCCTAGGAGGTAGTAGTTGACACATACACCATGATAAAAACTCAGAGATGCTTGATCTATGTGCATACAAAGGCATATTTAAACATCTTTCTGTGGCTTCCTCTCATTATAATACATATTATACAGTTTCATGCCTTTAATAAAGTTCATCCCTAGATAAAACTATTGTGAACATACCAAGTATGATCCTTACCACAATGTCTCTTTTTACCACTTCTGCAATATCAACAGATAAGGCTAAATGTAGGTTACTTGTACCTGGTATAGATTCCTTTATGCTGCTAGAAAAGTGCAAAGAAGCTGATATAAATGATAATTCAAGTCTAAAGTATTTGTTCTTTTATATTAGAGAAGCTTTTTGTGCAATAGAAAAAGTTCTTTATGGACAGGAAAGCTTTAATAATAACAATCGTTCTATTCTGGTGTTAATTTATTATTTTTTGACATCTTAATTATATTCTGCCCCATAAAGTGGTGATTGGTAGTGTCAAGATTCCTAATCTGTGTCCATAAAATACATTTTCCTGTTTTTTTCTCATGTTGGTTGTTGTGTAAAACTTACTCTTACAGTCAGACAAAATTGCAGAGAGGAGGGTCCCTTCCACCCTTTCCTCTGCCAGGAGATGCAGAGCCAAGGAATACGGTGGAAACATTAAAAAATGACTCAGCCCACAAAAGAGGGAGAACAAACTGAAACAGTGCCCTGCCCTCTTTTCAGTGATGTAGGGAAGAAAAGACAGTGTACAAAGTGATAAGAAATTCTGTACAAGAGTTAGTGTTATTAGATGTTAGCTCAACCGTGTCTGGAGTTCTGCTTTATGCCCCAGTGAAAAGTCCTTTACATCCATGAGAATGTTTTTCAGAATAAGGCAAGAACAATAAAAACGAGCTTATTAGTTTCTAAAAGGCTCTATCCCGAAGCAAAGAAAGATTTTTAAAGAATTTGGCTTGTTCCTATGAAAAACTGTTCTACTGAAGTTTTGCAGATCAAATGTACCGGTCTACAGCTGTACAAATTCTCTTTCACAGAGTATGAATGCTGCAATTTGCTAATGTACATTTTGCTTTTCATAATATTCACAAAACCAGTTTATGGTTCAGAACATTCACAAAACTGCCATTTTTAAACTTTGCTTCTGAACACATGGCATGCTTTTCCTACTTTTAAAAGCAGGGTGGGTTGGTTTTTTTTTTTTTTTTTTTGGCAGGTGTCTTTTAGATAAACAGGACACTCTCCAGTCTCAAATGAAGCAAAAGTTTGAAGGGATGATCCAAATGCCTGAATTCCCTGGTCACAAGGCCAGTGTGGTTTTTTGTTTTGTTTTATTCAGTATTTCTGGATGCTCCTGAGGCTGTATTTACTGTAACTTTATATCCTTTAGGTCAACGCATGTTCTAATGCGGTTAACAGAGTGAATGAAGGACATCACAGTTAATATCCTAACACTGAGCAAGCATTTCTAGTGTTTTCCTTAGATTATGTTGGTTACAAGTATGATGGTCTCTGTGTAGACCAAGAGTTAAGTTCTGGTTTGCGTTCTTTTAGTGATATTATGATTTATGAGCATAAGTTCCAAGTGTAGATAACCCTGCACCATGCTGTGAAAATAGCTGCAATGGAGAGAAACTTCTCTCGTGAAAACATAGATGAATATTCTCCCTAAACCTGTTCTTGTCATCAGAAGAGGTGAACAGCACCTCTCTACTCTAATGCTTAGCAAAAGATGGAGGTTTTGGAGCATTTTGCCCTTACTGTTGCTGCTAACAACAATAAATTATTGCACCTTTTCACAGTTCATCCCTGTAAGTGCTTGGAGGCAGATGATTGAGAGGAACCTGATTGAGGCAGAGGAAATAGTTCCAAAGAGAGGTACTGCACTACCAGCTGCATGGATGCCCCATTGCAGGAATTAGTGTATTGTTTTAATGATTTCAGGGTTTGGATGCATTTCTTTGAAACATACACTTGAACTGTTGTTTACTAAACTGTTGCCAAGGCGTTATGCGTTGGGGATATTGTGATGGAGGGGAAAAAACACATTGCCACAGATGCAGTGTAGTTTTTTTATTTTATTTTATTTTGTCTGTCTGTATTGACTCAGCACCATAGCAGCTGTTCTCTTTTCAAATAGCTTTGTTTTCCTGAGGCATAGTCTATACTTATTTCAGGAAGTTGTAGAGGAAGGAGAGCAAGTAAAGGACTCCAGATGAATTTCTGAGCACAACTATTCTCACACTATTTAGGAGTGAATTTTATATCCATGCATACTTTTGCAGATGGCCTGAAAAGAACTGGAAACTTGAAAGTTTTAAGACGAATAGTATCCTGAAAGGATGAGGTGCTAGTATTAACAGTGTGTGTGAATGCGTGAATCGGGCCTTGAAGTACTATGTGCAAGGGCAAGTATGCCCATTTTACAGGTGAGAAGTAGAGGTGTAGCCTTTAGGTCATTTGCCCAGTATTTCAGGAAGTCTGACAAAGCTAAAAATAGGATAAACTCAGCTTTGCTGCTAGCAGAGAATGTCCAGGGAGTGCTTTTGGGGGGAGATCTGCATTATTCCATTTCTAAGCCTGAAGCCACCTGAGTAAGGTTTGTTAGGTCTGCTGTAGTGATTTGCAGTCTCACCTGGCTGTTTGCTCGTGTCTTCCAAGAATGTTGTACTTCCTCACTGAGGCAAAAGAATGCAGACCTTGTTGAAAACTAAGACAGAAGGCCCTTAATACTGGAAAGATATGTCCTTGTCTGCTTACTACATGCTCCATAAAAAGAACCGATAGTACCTGATTAAGGATTACTTTCTTATAGCAGATTTTCTTTCTTTTTGTCATATATTTTGCTGTTCAGTGTGTTTCCTTTTTCCTCATTTTTTTTTTTGTTTCCCACATGAATTCCCAAGAACTTGCTATTCTTCCTGCTCTGAGAATATACAGCCTCTTGGGGCAGGTAGTGAAGGTCTACTTGGCACTAAATTAACTTGCCTCCTTTAGAGATGTCACCAGCAGACACCTAGTTTGTTAAATACTTGTAGAAGTTGAACATCTTAGTGAATCAGGGAAGTGTCAGGCAAATTTCAAAACAGTAGTGCCGACCTATTTGTTTGAAAGTGGGAAGAAATGCCATATAGCCTCTCTTAGGTAATTTGTATGCAGTGGATTCTCCCTCAATGTCCTGTTATATTCAACCTGAGACACTTGTCACTAGTCAGCCAAAGGATTAAGAGAGAAAACTTTGAGTTGCTCAGAATTTCCTAGCCATATGCTTGGCCTTAAAGGATGTGTTAAGTATCAGGTGATTCAAATTGAAAAGCTCAGCAGCTTTATAATCTCCTGGTCTCTAAAGTCACTCCAGCTACAGATGCCAGAAGCAGAAGCTCCAAGTCTTACTCATTGCTGTGCGTGTTTGGTACATCTCGCCACTGCTGCTTTAGGAGCAAAGATCCAAAAAGGAAAGGTCTCAGCCATTTCTTTCCTGTCACAGAGTAAGTACCTGAAAATAATTATGCCCCTTTACTGGAAATATTTGGCATCAGTGCTGTGGCTCCACCATTAACATTTTCTACAGTTTCTTTCCAGACTGCCAGTTCTTTTTTATTACTGCCTTGTTAGTGTGATGAAATGATGACAATCCTTGCTGTGGATGCAGCCAAATGGCGTAAGAACATTTGTTTACAAAAATAACTGAATAAAAGACTGAAATGATCAATTAATAGCAGCACCTGCCTTATATTATCTGTAGAGCCTGGCCATGCAAGCACCACAGTCTCTTAAGGTTTTATGCATTGAATCTAAGGAGATATGCTTCTGTTTTAACTAAATCCAACTACAGTTCTCCAAAATATTATTTATTCTTTAAGGCCTCCCACTTCATTCCTTTCCAAAATTTCTAGCAGTTTTGCTGTTTGGAATCAAGTCTTTGGCAAAAATGTCTGTGCTTAATGGGCCTCTGAATAGAGGACAATCTATCTAATTGAGGGCTGATCTTAAGCCATATTCTCTTATCATCATCACAGAAATGTACAGCAAATGCCCTGGAATTTTGAATGGGCTTGAATCAAAATCTTGGACAATGCAAGTCGGGATCTTACTTCTTACAGCTGGTCTTTTATCTGTATATTGTTTTTAGTCATAAATTCTAAACTGTTCTTGACTTTGGAAGAATTTGTCTACTTCATGTTCTACTTTTTTTTTCTAACCAGGCACAAATGACTGAACACCTCATTTAGCATGGCTGTATGTCTCTGCATTAGCTGAATCCATAGGTAAACAAACATGATGCTATTGAGCCACTGGCAGGAAATAAAAGGTCACATTACCATCTAAAATGACTACTCCCATACCTTTCCCACTTCTGTGTCTACCTCACTTTTCTGATCAAAGGCACCTTGAGTTGTAATGTGAAGTCAAACATCTCAGGTGTCTCTTTTTGCTTCTATTAGTTCAATGTTGTCTAGTTCTTTATTCTTGCTCTACCACAGATACCAATATTAAAAAAACAAAATCCCGCAAAAGGTGTATGACTTGCTTAGTTTATACCACTCAACTTTTGTCTGTCCTCTGTTGTTTTTCTTTATCTGCCCTCATGTTCTAGATTTGTCCAATTTAAACTGCATTTCCTTAGGGCAGGGCACACTTCAGTGTGCATTAATTAATGTTTGAACCTTTCTGTTCACTGCAGCATGTCAAGCACATCCTCTACTGCTCTACTGACTGGCTGAGACCCGATGAGTGGTAGGAAGGTTGTAAAGCACTGTTTGAAATGGGTCTCTCTGTGGTCACTTAAGTGCATTCATTATGTGCCTATTTCTTCTCTTATTGTTTTTTCCTTCAGTCCTCCTTGACCCAAAATTACATTCTCATTTTCCATCAATTTTCAGTCCCCTTTACCTGGCCAACTTCCCAATTCAATTCTGCAACAAAATATTCAGAGACACTTTCATACTCCCTACTTGAATAGAGCCTAGCTCTCTAGAAGGGTAATGCTGACCCTACCATTTCTTCATCTTTATCTGCTTGTGGATGTAAGGAAAAAGGGTGGACTCTTGTGCTAGCTTCTCTTATTTGTAGTAACTTTCTGTAGTGACTACTTCCATCTTACAGGTCCTCTCTTGAAGGATTTCTTCTGAAAAAGTGTGTTGAGACTGCTAGTCACACCCTTTTACATTCCTGCTGTTGGTAAAGGTTCTGCGGAACTGTCTTGGGAAGACACTATCCTGTACTTGTGCTTGCTGTGACCAGCATCTAGTCTGCCAAAGCTTGCTTACTCCTCTCCAGGATTTATTTTTGCATCTTTCTCTGTGTGGGGTTTTGGCTGTTCTCTTCGTGTTTTCCAGGCATCCCAAACCCTGCTGCATTCCTGCTTGTGTCAGGTGCTTTCATGTTTTCCTGTATTAATATACTATCACAAGAGTTTGTTCAAAGTGTTGAAAACTACAGCAGTGAAAAATATTTTTCTGTGTCTTGAATACACTTTTGAAAGACTATTCAGAAGTAAGGATCTTGTAACTCTGACATAACTGCATTATGCGGAGTAGATGCGAGTTTTGATTTGAGAAGAGGAAAAAAAACCACAGAAAGAGAAGTCCAATTTAGCTGCCCGATGCTTTTTGTTAGCCAGGTCTGCTGCAGTACTTTGACGTTAGCCTAGTTAAATGTTATCACTGAAGCCTGTGCGCTTTCGATAATGTTTCTTGGAGCAGAGTGATATTTTAATTGCCCTCCTGCTTGTCTGATACTTTAGCCAGGTATTGGCAATGAAAGGTACTGATTTGCCAGTAGTGATGCAGCTGACAACAGTACAATTCTGGATGTCTGGAGAAGAAGTTGGGTTTACTGCCCTTAGGAGTATGAGAAAAGAGGGCTTGTTTTGAGATAAAGCCTTAGGATTTTGAGTAGGAAGTTGTCTCATATCTAGTTTTACTGCATGATAAATAGACTGCTCTTGACCTGTGTCTCCAGATAGCCTCATGTAGCTATCTGCCTCTCTAATTGCCACAGTCTTCCACGTAAGAAACACTTTCAAAGTAGTCAGAGTTACTTCCTTGCCTTATGGGTGCCTATAGTTTCCCGAGCTGGCATCTGCAGAGCTGCTTGTGTAGTAATGCCATCCTGTGACTACCCAGCTACTGCTGTTGCTGCTCAGGCCAAAGCCCCAGAGCTCCTAAACTAGCTGTCTGGAAAGCACCATGGAAATGTGGAAATGCCTCTAGTAAATGTGTGCACCTCCATAAGTGGGCTCAGAGCACACTTGGCACCTGCTGTTCCCTGTATTGGAAAGAGTAAAGGTAGAGTGCTAACTGAAAGGACAGGAACGAGGAGGCAGGTATAAATACAGAGTGGAGACAAGAGGGATATTGTGTGTGCTAAGACACGGTCGCCTGAAACAGCTGGCCTAGCTTGAGTATTGGATTGTGAAAGAATGGATGCTTGATGAATGATCCCAAGCAAGGGGCAGGGAGAGCGGGTCTGTTTATATCTCCTCGGTCTGAAATATCTAAACACTTACCAAAGCATTTCAGCCCCACTTCTCTTCTCCACACCTTCCCTGAGTCCTTGGCATCATATGCATTGCATGGAGAGCCTGTGTGACCACCTTGGTGCTGAAGCTTCTGAGCAGCAGCCTCAAGGTTCAGAAATAGTGCTGAGTGGGAGCTGGGTCTCTTCTGAGAAGGCTGAGGATGAGGATGCTAATCTTGCGCTGCATTAGGTTTGCAAAATTGTTTGAGAATCTCCAGCACAAAATATGCGGGTTTTGTGCTGTGCTGGGTGGAGCAGCCTCATGTGATAGCTCCCTGGGTTTTTCATGTTCAAAAAATTGTTCTTGCCTAGCAGATATAATTCCAGAATGCAAGAAAGTATATAGAGGAGATAAACTGCTAAATGGGAGAGAATGGGTTTATTTCTGCTACTTTCAACAGAATTGCCTGTTCTGCCATCATCTGAGAAAGAAATCAGAGCCATTAGATTTTTATCTGAGAAGAAAAACTGTAAATTGAGTATTTTATAATTCAAACCAGTAGATGTCAGCAGTTCCTTTTGAAATGGCTCTGGAAATGCAGCAGTAAATGAACTGACTTGTTCATACACAAACTTCGCTGTGATATAAAAACATTTTCCCCAAAAATCAGGAACTGTATAAAATGTAGCCAACAGATGAGGATGGACAACGTCCTCCTAGTTATTGGTGAGAGTGGCATGAAGAAATGTGGAAAAATTTTGTCTTGATAGCAGTAAAATATTAAATAAGGTCTATTTTAAAGGTATAATCTTTGATTATTTATCCACTGCATGACATAGCTTTCTCGTTCGTGGAAGTCTGGGCTAGTCTTTAAAACGTGGGGGCTGTGGTTCTTTTTTATTTTTTTTTTTAACTTGTGTGCTACATTAATTCAGATGTATGTTACAGCTGATGAAAGAGGTGGTACGTGTCTGCCTGTAGCTGGGTATACATTGTTTCTTGTGTTCGTGTCTAAAGTAAAAGACAGCATCTTGTAATTATCCAATTTTTAATCTCTTATTTGGTATGTTTTTTAGAAGCATGAAGATTGTATGAAATAGTTTTATTCTATCAGTCTGTAAGCCAAGAGTAGTATCACTGAAATCTGAATTGTTAGCCACTGTTAAAGTACCCCAGTGGGATGAAAATAAAACACATAATGTCCTTATTGCTAGTTTTTGGTCTGTGCTGCTAACGATGCTTAAATTAACACCCTTATACTGGTCCACTCCTTTGACCTTGAGCCAATATCAAAAGTGTTTGCAAAAGCATCTGAAGACGATTAATTTATTTTAGCTTGAGAGTCAGCAGGGGGAGCTCACACCCGTTTGGTTCAACTTGCCAAATATTGGTTATTAAAGACGTTTTAACTAGGCCACTTTATTTACACACGCACACACCCACTCACCCTCTTAGAGATGCATATGGGTTCCTAGACTTTATAATCTATACCTTAGCAAACTGTTTAAAAACTCTCATTCTCATATCCTCATGCTGCACGTTTCATAAAAAGAAGTGTCAAATGAACGGATGTTTAAAAACAGATCTAAAAAATGATTCTTTTTTACTTACTATCACAAGGGGAGGGGGAGGGAAACACCATGTCCCTTCATCCTGTGGTCAGGAATTGATAGTTGCAGAAATTGCAGTGAGCTGTGTGTTAGTCTGGACCTCTAAAGAAGCTGGATGCTTTGGGAGTATAGTCATTAAGAAAGGAGTTAAAACCAGGCCATTGTCAATATTTAAGTATGAGATTAGTAAAACCAACTTTATCTTTTTCTTAAATTGATTGGGAAAAGGTAGGTTCTGATTGATTGATGTGTTTGCATTCATACTAAGCTGCTGCTTTTTTGTTTCAGGTGAGTAAGAACTAGACTTTTACCATAGGTCCACAATATTTTCTGGAACATCATTTGGATGAGTTAGAGAAAGTCAGAGTTTGTGGAAGACCTCCTTTTCTGCTACAGCCCTGTGCTAAATGGTGGTGTTTTATTATATTGTGTGTATATATCTGATGTTTAGAACATTCTTAACTAGATTATAATTACTGTATGTAAGAGTAATACAATTTCTGCATACAGATCTTGAGCCACTTTAGCTAAGGAAGCATTTTTAATTCATTCTGGCAGGGGACAGTTAAGTGACTTCCTCAAGGTCACAGAGCAGATAGCTGGCATTGCTGGGAATAGATGACACCCTATCTCCTCAAGTTTCTGTGTGGTGCTCATCTATAGTGCCATGTCATGGCCTTGGGCAAACGAAGAGATTTTCTGTTTTCTCATGGCCTTTAAATTTTCAGATGTTTGTTAACGTATCATGTATTATTTCCCCAGATACTTTTTCATTGTAACTGAGAATGTTTTAACCTGTTGATTGTATTGATTTTTGATGTGGAAATAGCAGGCTGCTCCATTTCAAACCAAATTTCAAGGGCATGAAGATTGTTAGAATGGAAAAACCACTTACCTCAACACAGTTGTTCCTTTTATTTTTATCTCAGTCAGGCATAGAAAGACTCTGAGAGGTCCTAGCCCCATTTTCTCTATCCTGGATGGAATCCCGATGACTTTAAATGCTGGGAGAACTGGGAGGAAAAAGTAAAGCTCATCTGCTGTATAAGCAGACATGTAGCTGGCTGTGCTTGTGCTACTGATATCTGAGAACATGGCATGTACTTTCAGCCTCCCTACCTTTGCGTTGTCCTGGCTGGGTGCTGCTGCGCCATTTCTAGGGCAATTACTGTGACATGTTCTTCTCTGAACCAGTCACAAATGGTGACTGTTCTACTGAGGGTCCAGCCAGTACCTTGTAAAGCAAAAACATTCTTACATGATTTTTATTCTTCTAAACTCTGAATGTGTTTCTGAGCCCCGTCTCCCACCACTCTTTTTTTTTTTTTTTTTTCCTTTAATTGCAGCCCTAAGCTAGGATTATGGCTTTTAGGAATTGTCCTTAAATCCTTTGCTCTGGCTGTACGCTGCATGCTGCATAATTTTTCCATTTAATATAGATTTCTCGTTTTGGTCAATTGCTCCTAGTCCTATTACTTCATAGTAATCTTCATTTGATGCACATTTTCCTTTACAGGCCCAGCCATCTCCCTCACAAAGTCATTCCTTGTGCATGATGGGCCTGAGCCAACATACTCCGAACTCTGTGGCAATATTCCTGTTGCTCTCAATGAATTTGAAACCTGAAGTTAAGGATGAAAAGCATTGTCAGCAGTACAGGTTAGTGATCTGGATTCATGCAGACATTGGGTATGTGGGTGGAGAAGGAAAAGAGCGCTTTTTTCAGGGCATTTGTCTATCATAACTTGTAATTTTCTGAAGCTCATAATTTCCTGAAGAAGCTGCAACTCTTTTTTTTTTTTTTTTCTTTCCTTTCCCCCTGCTTCCCCCTTTCTCCATAGGCTTTTGCAGTTGCCTTTCTATATACCATTTTTCTGAATCCATAGGAAGAACAACTGATACGGAGCTCTCTTCTGTATGTTCACTGGTTATTGTGTGTAGCAGAGCTATTGCATTTTGCTGTGTCTCAAGAGCTCTCCACCTGCGGAGGGCAGGGTTTTTCTGCTACAGAGTTGGTCAAGACATGAAATGTAGAGGGCGAGGGTTTCAGGTGGGTAACTGGCTCCAGTTCCTGCCGATCTCCAGCTGTTTCCAGTGAACTTCGCTCTGCCTGGGTGAGGAAGGCAAAGCCTTGTTATATGACCGTAGGGCATTGAGAGAAAAGGAGCGTGATGGGGGGAAGCAGCAACTCTAGCTAGTCTAGGCGTACCTTCTAATATGTTTTTTAATGTATTTCTGTAAATGTATTCTGTGTAGTATTTTAAAATACAGATTAAAAAAAAAAAGGGTGTGTGTGTGTGTAATACTATTCCTCTCCTGCCCACCGTCAGCAAGTTTTTAAACCACCGAGTTGCTGGCAGCTGCAGGATGACAAAATGATGCTGTTTAGGGTAGCTCCCTCTTTGGCACAGGCTGGAATGAAATTGGGGAAGACATGAAATTAAAGAGAGCTCGTTTAAAATTGAGTGCTGATTACTCACTTCCATAAATACATTGGAGCACAAGAAATTTATTGTGCTTGGACATATTTGCAAGCTGCTTTTTGGAAATGGATACAAATACACTCTGAATAATATACTTTTGACTGGCAGACAATCTCTCTATGGTTCTACTGAAAAGCAACTTAGGCTAGATTTTTCAGTAGGATGGATGTCAGAGCTTAGTTTTCATTCTTTCTGTGATGCTTAAAAAAATTCAGAAAGCACAAGAAAACTTGAGAGACTGAGTGATTCTATGGTAAAATGTAAAATCGTACTTTTCAACAAATGAGAAGTACAAACGGTGTTGGTCCAGGTGCTAAATCACAGAGCAGACTAAATTTTCATGAAAAGTATAATGAGTCAAAAAAAAATAGCAATACAGACTAAAATATTCTACATAAAAATTTCTTCTTGACTGTAGTACTATGAAATCAAAGGAGAGGATATCTATAAAACAAAGATGTAACGTTTCAAATCTGGTTATAGAAAACTGTTTCTAGTTTTAGGACTGATGACATGGGCTCAGTCCAGAGCCCTAAGCAAAGATACTAAGATCTTAGCAAAACAAAAACACAGGGTAAGAAGTCTGTGGGTTTAGCGTGTGTGTGGCTTTTTTTTTCTTTTACCCTAAATGATACTGCTTTTTATGAATGTACCAAACAGAATTTGACAACAAGCAGGAAATTAGACAAGTTATCTCTGAATAGTGTGTATAAAATATTCTAAAAGAAAGGAAGCAAACAGAAACCAAATTATAGTGTGACGTTGAGACTTCTGATATCACACAGAAGACGTTATTTAAAAGAAAACCGAACAAACAAACCTAACATAAATCCGAGAGACCACATTGTAGTCTGAAAATTCTTCTTTGATTTAATTGCCTCCAGAGCAGGACCAAAAGGCCTAAACTTATGCTTTCCCATGCCATATTTTTATCTGCTCCACTGTTGGATGGAACACTAAAATCTGTTTTCTATTTTTAGATAACACACTGAATTTCTTTTGTACTTGCATAAAATGATATAAAAAAATATCAAGACATGAATGATAATTCATATTGTGTCTGGAAATCAGGTGTAATCTATATAGGCTTGCTGTACATTGCTAACATGGATCTGTAAATGAGGGCAAAGAAGACTGAATATTAAGGACAAAGTCACATAACTCATAGAGGCAGTGACAGAACTGGGAACAGAACAAGTGGAACTGTGTGCTCAGTCCTTTCACACTTGGAACAAACTGTTCCGCTTAAAGGCAGGGGAGGAATATACCACGTAAGTGGCTTACTAGATGTACTATAGGTTCTTGGTGCAAGTCTGGTAACAGCAGAAAAATTTTACACTTTACTTGTTTACTGTGTGAAGAGGTTTTATCTAGGTAGCATTCTCTCTGATTTAATCTGTTTCATTGCTACAATGGGAAGTAAAGGTGGGAATGATATAATATGTCTGATAGCTGCCATGACCATGAAACAAAATTCGTTTATTCAGAGGAGCAGGTACCCTTTGAAAGTTCTGTTAAAGTACAGAAGTAGAGAAGATACATTTCTACCAGATTTCGGGGATGTCAGCTGATATTTATTAATGACTAAAAATTTACTTCTCCCTCCATGTGATTTCAAATGTTTACACAATTGAAGTTTTAAAATTTGTTTTAAATCTTCTGCAAATTATGGCTCCATCAGCAAATTTGTTTTCAATTTGACCTGTAATGTCAGGTATCATTGCACTGAGTCATGTACTGCATCCAAGCAGGAAGACAAACTCTGTCTCCTTATTTTTCATTGACATTATTTAAACGTAATGATTTTCAGCAGCCTGGTGCTGCTGTTTGTAATACTGAATGATATTTGAAAGATAATTCAGCTCAGTATCTCACATCCTGTTATATCCCATGTGAATTAAACAGTTTCGCACTGTAGTCAAAAGAAATGTAAGACTAACGTGATGAACTATACAAAAATCCAAGAGAAAACACCAGTTTCAGACCTGTGTGAAAATGTGAGTGCATAGGAGTGAATGTAGATACCCACATTATACAGGCTGAGAAACCAAGGCATGTAGCTATTATTTGTTGAAGATTGTAGGAATTTAGCCCCGAAGGCTAGAGGAGAACCAAAATCTCCTAATTCTTCCTTCAGCAAACTGATACATGTAGCTTTTTGTAATAGTTTGGGTAGGCAAATGACCACTTACAATCTCGCCATGGATTGAGCATTGATCTTGGAGGCTGGAATTCAGTGTTTTATTTGCTGCGTGGCACATGACAATGCTTCAGTTCTGTAGAAGTCTTTTTTTTTTGGTGGTTTTTTTTTTTTTATCTGCTATAAACTGCAGTTAATAATGGTTACCCAGTGTCTTGACATGTTTGAACTACATGGAAAAAAAATCTGAAACAAATCACAGAATCTTCATGGTTGGAAGGGACCTTTGAGATTGAGTCCAACCACAAAAAACCCCCCCCAAAAAAACCAAAACCAAAAACCAACCAAACAAAAACAACACACCACACACCACACCCACCCACAAACAGACACAAACCAACAATCTCGGGCACTAGAGCATGCCCTGAAGTGCCATGTCTACACGTTTCTTAAATACCTCCAGGGATGGCAACTCCACCACCTCCCTGGGCAGGCTGTTCCAGTGCCTGACCACCCTCTCAGTAAAGTCTTCCTAATATCTAATCTAATCCTCCCCTGCTGCAACTTCAGACCATTTCCTCTGGTCCTGTCATTATTCACTTGGGAGAAGAGGCCAACACCCACCTCTCTATAACCTCCTTTCAGGTAGTTGTAGAGGGCAATGAGGTCTCCCCTCAGGCGGTCTTACTAATTTTAGGCTTCTATTTTAATTATTCCTTGGATATTGGTAGGAGGTACTTCAAGCTAGGGGAAAAAAACCCTTCTGTTAACAGAATGAAGCAAATGTAAAATTTGACAGATTAAAAGGTGCTAACAAGGTGTGGTAGCCTACTTGAAGGTAGCATACTAGTGCTGTTTAGAAAGGATGCTAATGTATGTATATATGAGATAACATTACAGAAACTTTTGATTTCATATGATCTACATATGATCTTCCATTCAGATGACGATGAGACTAAAGGATGAAAAAAATACAAATTTCATGGATTTCATTATATCTGCAAGAAAACTGAGCCAATGGTAGGAGCTACAACAACTCTTGCATAATATCAGTTATATCATATAATGTTGAAGAGATTAGAGAACAGAGAAAAATGATTCCTTGCTGAAGGGTAAATAAACTTTTGATCTGCCAAGAGAGTACCTGAGCAGCTTTCCGGCCTTAGGAAATAATCCCTGATAGGTGAAATATTTTTTTTTTTTTTAAAACGCGTTCACATATGATGGACTGTGCCCCGAGTATGATCTATTGTATTATTGATTAAACTGATCAGCATACTGACACTTCTGGAAGAAGCAGGAGAATAGGACCTGGGAACGGGACTGGAATATCCAGGTCACTTCAGTAGTATGCTAGGATCTACACAATGAAGGTGCTATTTGAGTACCTAACTATTCTGGGACAGGTAGTGATTTCATTGCATGAAAGAGAAAGCATGTGCACAAGTTAGTTAACTCTCAGGGAGATTTGCATGCCCAAATCTTCTTTGATTTTAATGTAGATCATTGGTGCATAGGTCTACTTTTGGCCTTTTAAAAGTACTGCATAAATCAAGTAAGTGACACATTCTTTCTATAGTACTTTGAAAAGCTGAAAATTATATTCACTCATATGCAGGGACCAATTTGTTGCAATGAAGAGGTAAATTGTAGTGATCCTCTGCCTGAGTAGTTTCTGGGTGGGGAAAAAAAGACCTTTCTAGAGAAATCTGCCTTTTTCCTCATTGCTTGATTGTGCTGTTTCTTCCAAAAAAGAGAATGTTGAGGCCTTTGGGGGAAGTTTGCTAGAGCAAGTTGTTCAGAATCAAAGGGCAGAATGCCAGTGGGCTGCCTTGCTTTCTGCAGTGAGCATAAACAGAAGTGAACCCTTGACAGTAATTTGAGAGCAATGGTTAATATCTCTGATGATGGTATGAGGCTGGGTTTACCAATGCTGTAATTATGTGACTCTGACTTGTTTCTGGATTATTTTCTAAATGTTGTTAAAAGAAAACTAGGGTGTCTTGCCATGTCTGTATTCTGCTGGAAGCTTCTGTGAGATACTTGGTGAAAGTTTGAAGTTCCTTATCTCTTCTACTATTGTCTAGAGTGCTGGTTGTCTATATCTGGGACACAGCACAGATATAAAAGGAAAACCTCAGAAAAGAGAAGACTCAGTGCTTCAGTGAGAGCAGCCTTTCTTAGGAGAAAGAGGGGAAAAGTAACCAAAAGGAGAAGTAAAACAGAGAGGGCAGACAAAATAGTCAAATATGAAACCTTTCAACAGCGAGGTCTCAGTCTGAGCTTTGAAGACAAAGAAGGGGCTCTGCAGAACACATGGAATTTCATAGACAGGGACCTCAACTGATCAGTCCCTGCTCTCAGCTTCAACTTAGCCAATCTTAATTTCCTTTGAGACAGCTAACAAGATAGAAACATATCTGAAGAGATGACAACGATGACCTATGTCTGGTATTTGGTACCAGGGTCCCAGAGCTATCAAGGTCAATGTCTGCGTGAGTTATCAGTCCCATAAGTTCAGACTTCCTGGAAGCAGCTTTAACTTGTCTATTTGTCTTTTATCTATATGTATATAGGTATGCACACATATCCATTCACCAAAACATGCATACATATATACATAGATATGTATATTCATTCTTAATGTTTCTTTCTACTCGTGCTTTCCTTGTTGATGTGCCTTTTAATTCTCCACCTCTTTGCACCATTTCATGCAGCAAGCTCCTTGCATAGTGAAAGAAAGGCTTCTCAGGTTGTTGTTCCTTTGCTTGGAGAGGAGTCCACTGGACAAGTTTACTTGACCTAGAGACAGTTTCCCATGACGCCTAGTCTATGCTATGAATGACATATTGTCACTTCAGTTTAGGAAAATTTGTGGTAAAACATAGAAGTGGGGGAAAAAATGGGGAAAATGGTCCAAGTGCAGTTCATTCCGAAATGAACTTCCCCCCCTCCACCCAATTTGAAATTGCTTTTGATGTGGTTGATGGTACTGCTTCAAAGGCAGTAGTTGGTAGCAAATGGGAAGAAAAGCAACAGTGAATTAAAGATTTGAAGAGATAAAAATGGTAATTTATAGGTGAGAAAGACTGATTAGAGATGTTGTTACTTTTTAGTTAATGAAATGACCTATCTAGTCAAACTGGATAATTCCCCTAGTGAGATATTTTTTCTTTGTTGTCAGTTTAGCAGAATCTCTCTCTTTTTTTAGTGAAAACGAAATGGCAATTTTAGCATTCTTAATTGGTTTGGTTCTTTTCCATGGTAGTAAGTGAACTGAAAAAATACTGCTTATGAACAGGTTATGAACTTAAGTCTAAAACCCATGCACTGTCGGCATCAAATAAAAAAGTGGCTAATGAAACAGTCTTCAGTTTCTAATTTCACAGAGAACTGATGTTGCTTTAAGGTGTAGTTCCCGCATAGAATGCATGCAGTGAATGAATATTAGTAATGAGAAGCAGAGATAATTTGTGGTTGAATGGTGTGTCTGTACTCAGTGACAGAATGCATAGCCAAAACTATATATTATACCAAATTCAATTGAAAGCATTAGTAGAAGTGTAGGAAAATGTTAAAATTACTTCTTTTAAATAATCTTTTTGTTCCCAGATAAATCTGCAGGTGAATTAGAGGTAATGTATAGCACACTTAAAGTGATTCATAAGAAAGTTATACACTCTAGAAGAATAGAAAGTATTAACAGTAAATTTTTAATACAGTGACTTAACTGATGGTGGGAGAGGTGAATTAAGTAAATTAAGCTATAGATGACCAAATGGATATTAATGACAAACAGCAAAGTTTGTCTAAAATAAAAGGTAAGATTTTTGCAGCCCAGCTGCTCATCTTGGTGACCTGTACTGGTGTCTTTGGCTAGACTTCTGAGTTTTTTCTTTCTGGTTGTTTTGGCACATAGTTCATTTGTCTCTGATGTATTGAAAAATTCATAGCAGAAATTATCTCCTCCATCATCTGGAATACTTTGCTCCTGATGGGATTTTCCTCTCTGCACATGATACTAAAGTTTAAACCTCTTACTTCTGTCACCCCTACTAGCTCTGCATCTGTCCATTATACAATTTTTAAAATTCATATAATGGTCCCATAGCTTTTGTGTTCCAATTTCCCCATTTATTTTTTACATCCCCACACTTACTTTATTACATTCCTTTCAGTGGATTTCTCATTTCATCCAAAAAGAAGACATTTCTAGCAACCAAGTTCTCCTTATAGTTCCATTTCTTGGAGTCTTACAAATGTAAGCAAGTTATTAAAAAATTACACTCGAATACAGAAACTGACTCTGGCAACTCAGGAGGGCAACATATTTTTTTTTTTTAATGTCCATATGATGCTCTCTGGGTCAAGACTCTTTTATTTATTTTCTTTCTTTAGGAAAAAAATGTTTGAATTTGTCACACAAAGTTTCCTTCCAATGGTTTGTTCTCAAAACTGCTCACTTTACTGTAGTTTGACGGTTCTCCACTAGCTCAGGTTGTAGGGAGCTATATTGTGGATTCTGAAAAAAAATGAATTCAGTTTCTGTCAACAGAAGGAATAAATGTGCATCTATGCAGGTAGTCACGGATTACTGCATTGTCATAAGCCGTTATGGCAATGTGGATATGGTAAACTTGAGAGAAAGAGCTGCCATCATGAACTGGAGAAGACGAGATAAAGAGTAAGTAGTCACGCAGCCATCTATTGCTGCAATGCTATGACAGGCTGGCACATTTTGTTTGTGGAAGGAAACTACACTTTTCTAACCTTCACTGCACTTATCTAACCTCAGAATGCTGGTAGGCCACCTAAGAAGGTAAAGTGTTTCTTCTCTAGTGGTAGTGTCAGCTGAATATTTCCGATTCCTCCAGTCTCTGACAACAAGAGTCGGCTTTGTTGTTTTTTTTTAATCCTTTTTGTTTTGATGTAAGAGGAATAGATGGATAATACTACTTATTCTGAAGTGTGCTCCTTGCAGTATTAAAGGATATTAATTCCACCACCTTGTTGCCTAAAATATCCATATAGCCACAGGAACTGAAAAGAAAATACCATTTGTATAAATCTGTTTTTTTTTCTTGTTATGATTTGGCAAAGAGGTGTTTCCAAGGTATCTGATTTATGGATTTTAGTAACCTAGGGAAGACTCATCACTTTCCTAATTTAACCAGCTAAGAAAATGTTGACCTGCCTGCTAAAGAGTGGTGGTTGGTTTTGTGTGGGTGTGGTTTTGTTTTTTTTTTTTTGGCATGGATTCCTGAAAGCACTGCAGGTTTTCTAGGGACTGGGTGATAAACTGTTCTGCACAGTATAGTATTAACAGAGAAGAAAAGAAATGCACACATCCTTTAAAATATGATTGCTCATTGGGTTTCATTCTGAGTCTCTTTTGGCCATACATATGAGTGAGGCCAGTCCAGGGCCTTTCCCATAAAGGTGGTTTAACTGATAATGCTAAAAATAACCCTTTTGTAGATACTGGTGCAGTAATTCCTACAGATAACTCTTTTTTCTTTTTTCTTTTTTTTTTTTCCTTTAACGTGAGAAAGCAGATTAACATCAATTAAAATGAGGTCTTTTTTGTGTTGTCTGATGTTACATCAGCCCCCACCTCAGATACATAATCAAGAGTTGTGCTTGAGCTACTGCAAATCATACAAGCCAAAATAGACTTGGAGCACAAAGTGTTTTCTGTTTTTTGTCTGTTCAGTGTAACTCCTGACTTCAGTTATTACTGTGGATCCTAGTAAATAATCCTGATATTTTTTCATTTCTTAGCTTTAGAGAAATGTAAAAGTATTTGAAAAGAAATATTTGAAAAGATATCTGTGTTTTGTCATATCTGAGAGCCGCAGTTTTTATAAGCCTTGAGGAAATCATGTAAATCTACGTAGTGTATGGTTAAAAAAAAAAAAAATAAAAAAAATCCCTCTATCTCAGGGCCAGACTGAGACCCACAGAATAAATGACTTTCAGAGTCATGCTGTGACTGGCACATAAGGTGTTCGGAAAGCCTTGAGTACTACTCGGTTGTTTTCTATGAAAAAGCTTTAGTAAATAGAGATAAATATAATAAGAAGAACTGAGCACTTTGGATAGTTCTGATTAAAAATATTTACCCTGTCACTCCAGTGTACAATAATCTTGCATGTCTCTTTCTCCCTACTTCTTCTTGTGTTTTTTAGATTACCTTTTCTTTTGGGAAATGCTATTTCTACCTGTGTTTGAACAGCAGCTAGCAAAATGGAGCCAGAGTCCTGAATGTGGTGTCTGTAGATTAGTCTAACACAAAATCTGACAAAGATGATAACAAAGGTTGAGGGATTTGTCCTACGATAGCTGGTCTATGTTCTTGCAGACTTGCCTCTAATTCTGATTTACAGGGCTGAACTCCCGCCTCATGCCTACAGTTTGGGTAGGCTTTGGGGATAGAGTGATAGGAGAAGATAGGCGGTAATTGTTCTGGTCTCCTGGTGCAGTATGTGTTATGAGCAGAGGACATCAGTGCTGTCAGTGGGCACCACTTGCCTGTGCTAAATTTGCTACTGAAAGAATGAACCCGCTATTGATCTGTATAGATCTGTGCTGCAACTGGAGAGCTATACATTCAACATATGAACTTTCCTCACGGTTTCCTCACTTCGGTAATGATTAGTGATGAGGGGCAAAAAAAGAACAGTGTGAAGGATGCCCGTGTCTCAGAAGAACCTAACTGAATCAACATTAGTTTTCCTCCTGTTGTCTCGCCTGACCTGCAGGCCTATTATGGGAGTGACTGATGCCTGTGAACTTGGATTTTTAGCTAAGTCATGGTGTCTGTTAAGTGAAGAATTAAATCATGACCTTAACAGGCAGAATGGCCTCTAGCTTCAGTGCCTTTCTAACCTGGGATGTGTGATGCAGCAGTGTGCGTTGTTAGGCATCTCCATCAAGCAGGGCCCACTTCAAGGCATGTTAACCAACTTTAAGATATTTGTTGTGAATAATAATAAATAAAATGGTTTGTTTCTTATGATACTTTAAAAAAACAAACAAACAAACCACAACCCAAAACCTCAGCAACTTGCAACAATTGGTCAAGAAAAGTAAGGACTAAAACTTCATGGGGAGAAATCACTCAAGATGTCACCTTGTTGCCTTTGACATTCCTGTTGAAAACAGAGGGAATCTGTGAGCACTGCACAAACTATACAAAGAGATGACAATTATCCTGACTTCAATAAGCATGGACAGTACTGTGAGGAGATTTGATCAGTCATGTTCCAGACTTTTGAAGGTATTTTTTCTATCTGCAGCTTATACTTTTTTTTTTTTTGGCTTGGGTGAGAAGAGGGTTGCTATGAATATTTATAACAAATCACTCCTACCAGAGGACACATTAAGTCTTGCAGCATAACAAAACTGAATTACCATGAAATAAACTTTCTTAATTAAACCAATTAAATTTCTTCCCAGTATGTAATTTAGAAACTCTGATAAACCCTGGTTGAAAAGGTTTGTTCTAGCCTTAAGCTGGCCTAAGAAAGAGTGAACATCTGGCCTGTATATGAAAGGCCTATTTAGGCCTTAGGCAGCGTGCAAAACATTCACTGCTGTCCACGGCACTGAATACTTTGTGTGGCTCCAGGGTTTTGCTAAAGGACAGGGGTATCATTAGGGCACAATCATGTTTATGGAATATGCTGTAACTAAGATAAGTGAGTCCTCAGACTTCTGCCACAGAGCTTACAACTCAGAAGTATTTCTGCATCTTCACATTTTTTTTGTAATTCTATCAAAATATATGTGCTTTTTAAATTTAATTTACATTTTTTAGATGTTGGTATTGGCAAGCAGCGTGAGGTTTTATGAAAATAGTATTTCACATTCCTTCTTCATACCGCATTTCAATCTTTTTGCAGGTACCAGTATCTGTAAGGTGTATTCTTAGCACTCTTACAAGATAAATTAAGGCTATTATATAGAAATGATGCCTACACCTCATTGTATGACTTCTGTTACAGGAACGATCAATAATAGTAATAGTAACTAATAGGAAAGAGATACTCCAATTGTTTAATGTGGCTAGAGGTAAAATAATAAAAACATAATATAGCGAACCTATGAGAAGTACTCTCTATAAATACTTTGGTTGGCCAAGCTTAAGGCCCTAATTCTAGAGTTTCCAGATTTACCCAAGTTTGAAAACAACAGGAACTGTGGGCCCTGAGGGTGTCATCTGTAGCTGTGTTTCTCATGAGTCTGTTTCCCAAATGGGAAAGTTTGGGAAATGATGCTGTGGAGGTCTTCCCGTTTTTTGGTATTTCAATAGATGCGTGTTGATGTTTGCAATACAGTTACTATATCTCATATTTACAATTACATCAGCACTTCAGAAACATAGTCTGTGGGTAAGTAACAGTTCTGATGGCCCAGAAAAAAGAAACAGTGGCAGTGGCATTAAAAGTAAATAGCTAAGCTGGAGAGAGACTTTAAAGAGAGCTTCTGCTTGAGCTGTAAGTGTGTAACCTGTGTGGCGGCTGAATCATAAGAGGTGTTTTGTTTTAGAAACACATACTATGCTGTTATACATCTGAAAGTGTAGTAACTTCTGGTTTACATCTGGACACAGCTGTAATTATCACTCAGACCTGTGTCTAAGGATCTTGTTGTTGCCTTTCATCTTCCTCCTGCTGTAATAGTAAAGATCTACCAGTCTGTCGGTGAGGTGAAGTCACCACATACTGAATAGGATTTTGTTATTTTTGTGTTTCTGCTTTGAAGTAATGTTCTTGGTCTCTTTGCCAGAGTCCTAAATCCATCTTGTTTAAGGGCACGATGAGATGTCCCTTCTACTCAGTTTCATAGAATCACAGAATCATAGAATGGTTAGAGTTGGAAGGGACCTTAAAGATCATCGAGTTCCAACCCCCCTGCCATGGACAGGGACACCTCCCACTAGACCAGGTTGCTCAAAGCCCCATCCAGCCTGGCCTTAAACACCTCCAGGGATGGGGCATCCACAACTTCCCTGGGCAACCTGTTCCAGTGCTTCACTACCCTTACAGTAACGAATTTCTTCCTAATATCTAATCTAAATCTCCCCTCTTCCAATTTAAAACCATTACCCCTTGTCCTGTCACTACATTTCCTGACAAAGAGTCCCTCTCCGGCTCTCCTGTAGGCTCCCTTCAGATATTGGAAGGCTGCTATGAGGTCTCCCTGGAGCCTTCTCTTCTCCAGGCTGAACAACCCCAGCTCTCTCAGCCTGTCACTAGTTTGTTCACTATCCCTTTTTTTTGAGTTTGCTATGTTTAAACATAAATAAGATTTGTAGGGTTAGGGCATTGTTTCTTTATTAAATAAGCATGGAAGCATGCAGAAAAGTGAGCAGGGAGAAGGAGCCTATTCAATCAAGATGTGAAGAACACATATCAGGGGCTAGTGGGGCCAGCTTAACACCCCACCCCCCATTCCCTGCAAAAGAAGAAAAAGGAAAAAAGATTAGAGGGAGCAAAGACCTGGTAACGGCTTTTGAAAGAAGGTATCATCCCTTAGCTGATGTTTTCATGCTTGTTTAGGAGCAACTTTGTCAAGAGAGAGGAAACTTTAAGGTAAATGCAGGGACACTTGAAAAATATGTTGTCATCTAGGATTGAAACGTAATGTGACAACCAGTAGCCTGCTGCCTTAGGAGGAAGCTGAATGTCTCCACTGAGGAGATGTAGTGCCCAAAAAAAAGTACTTGTACATCGAAAACACAGTGTTCACAACTTATTCTCAGAAGAGTCACATACACGTGCATAAACCCTTGCCTGGTAAGTGAGAGAAGCAGCTCTTACAGCAGGCTGGAGTCTTGCTCATTAGGATGCAATAGCACTGGAAAAAAATCTGTCAGCATGCCAGAAACATCTCAGAGAACTGCTACAGTGGTCGGTTCTTCGCTAATCAGGAGATAGAAGGGATGAATATCCTTTTCTCAGTAAATTCGTGATACATTTGAGGAAATAGTCTGGTTTCTATAAACTTACCTTATGCTGTTCTTATAACCATGGAGGTATTGAAATGCAAAATGCCTGGCACTGCCAAGTCTGATGAATGATTTACAAGTATCTTTCATTAATTTCCATCTCCTAGCTTGCACTGAAAAATACTGTCTTTCTCACTGTTTCTCAGGATGGGAAAATCATCCCCTTGCTTACAAAAAAAATCAAACACACATTTTGAAGAAAATAATAAATAAATCTTAACACCTCTACTGTTTTCTATTTCAGCCTGTTAAGCTTAGCAAATGTCTGAGACAAAATACAGTTGCATAGTCCAAAACTATGCCTGATGTAACTTGACATGTCTTAATATAAAAAGAATTTGTATTTCACCAGTCTATCTTTTCTCCACAAAACCTTGTCAATGATTTCCCTCAGCAAAACCAAGGTCAGTTATTTTTTTGTTGTGGTTTTTTTTAGCTTTTTTTAAGAAAGGCTAGTCCTGCTTTGAGGCAAGCTGCAGCAAATACATTGCAAAGCATTCTGTGGCTTACATTTTGGATTCCTGTGCAGTTGTATTTGAAAGTCTTGTATTCCTTTATTACTGCTGTGCCATGTTTAAAGATTATGCAAGAATTGCTGTCTCGTGGGAAGAAGTAATCTAACATGCACTTTGTTTCACTGACCGAATTATTACAGGCAACCTCATGGATCATAAAATAATTGGATACTGTCTAATTAAGTAAGCTTTATTGGTTACAGTGGCTTTTGATTCCCACTTCTGGTACCTCTCTTTTGCCTTAAGACTCTGCTGAGAAAGCACCTTTGATAGAGTTTAAAGAAGATGGCATACAAACATCTTGAAATAAGGGCAGATACCTGAAATGACAGTAATAGCAATTTCCTCTTCCTGATCTCCGGCTGCTGCTGGCTTCTGTACCCATCATCAAGAAATGTACCCTTGACCATTCTCTTTTCTTGGAATGCTTTCACAGATTTTATATCTTTATGTGGCTCCGTTACTGACTGCCTCCCCTCCTAATTTGCACAGAACTACCATGCAGGAAAAAAATTAATATTTCAGTTGTGTAATTGGGGAGTTCAGACAGAGAGAACAGGTGAATCCCCAGATATACCTGGCAAACTAACTACTACCCAGGTATCTTTTGAGAAGTTTCTGGCTCTGCCGTAGCATCTTGTTCTTAATTTCTCTTCCACAATTACATCCTGGCTCAGAGTTGAGTTCTGGTGGCCTTTTACTGAAGTCTCAAGCAACCGTTCTTGGCCAGACTTCCATATCCAGCCTTCCTGATCTTTCTGCTTAGTTCTTAAGTTTTTTCAACATTGCAGCTTCCGTTGACACTTAATTCTTGTTTTTCCTGTCCCTACTTAGCAACTCTTTTCTTCTTTAGTTCCCTCTTCTTCCTGTTTTTCTTCTTGAATTATTTTACTATTTTTTAATTTGTTTGCTTTCTCTCTGGTTGGTCTTGTCCAGTTGTATAATTTCACCTGCTATCTTTACACAACTGAGATGCAGCTCTGTTTCTCTGTTTCTGACTAGTCTGCATCCAATTCCATCTTCTTGTTTTTCTCTCTGACAATTGCTTCTGGGTATCATGCCATCAGCTTAAACTTAATTGTATGTCTTTCTTTCTCCATCTTCTCCTTGTGTGTCATTGTTGACAATGACAATATTGACACTATCATGGTGACTTACAACCTGAGGCAGGTTGGTTTTCTTGGATCCTGTTTTCTTCTGTGCTGCAATAGAAAAGTCCTATATAGAAACAATTACAATTAACAAACAAATACATAAAACTATATGAAAAGAGGAGCAGGCTGATATGATGTACCAGAGAACAGTGTTGTTGTACCACTTAAATTTCAGGAGATTATGCCTGTGACAACTGTGGTCAAAGAGAGAATTGAAAATCTGTTAAGTATGAGGACTTGAGACACTTTATTTAATTCAAGACTTTGGGAAAACAAAGTCAAGTGGTTTGATGTTGCTTACAGTGTTGTTCTAAATTAAGCAACATGTAATAATGGAAGAACAGGTACAAATTTGATTCCAGTAGTTCTTGTCCTTGCTAATTAATTCTGAGCATTACATTAGAAGGGTTAGGGGGTTGTTTTGATTTGTTTGTTTGTTATTTTGGGCTGTGTCTTTATTTTATGAACACAAACTATTTTCAGATTACTTGCCCTCTAAACCATATTTCTGAATACACCACTTCAGCCTCCATGAACTGGTTGTGTGTTGATAACAAGAACTGAATTTGTCTTGACATCTTGTTTGGAATATTTCTAATCAAATATTAACATTAGCACTGCCACATGTCTCTGTTATTTCCTTTATCTTTTCACTTAGTCCCACAAGCCTTCTCTAGATAAGAATAACACTAATGCATTACTTAAGAGTTCTTTTTATTTTTTTACTGGAAAGCCTAAATAATATAGAGCCCAGTCTGAGTAGCAGCTATGGATTCCCGAAAGAGGCAGAACCCGTGGAGACTGTCTTCACTGGCTTGCGTATTTCTGTGTCAGTAGTGATACAGGAAGGATTCAGCAGTGACAAATAACTTTAACAGATACGGCTAAATCACTGTTTTATTGGGATTATGTGACAAAATTGAAAGTAAAACAGAATGTTTGATGTTGCTATAAATCTTTAATGAATGTTCCATGTTTTTGTGATGTGTCAAAGACAGTCAAATGCAGGCCTTCTTTCCTTACACTAATAGAAGCAGAGATGAATCTTGCATTTTAACTGTGGACAAAAGGGGGGGGGGAAAAAAGGGTTAAATTTGCCTTTCATGCATGGAGACAGGGCTTGACACATGGCTAAAGTATAAATGGAGGGAGGTAAGGGTAGGAAGGCTGTACAGCTAACTAGGAGCCTGTGCCCAAGGTATGTGTGCTGTGCAACACTGAGCTGTCTGGAAGGTTGCGTGCCTTTACGGTTCCCCTTGCCTCCGCTGGGAAGTTTGTGTGCATGCAAGTATGCGAGCTAACCATTTCTTGTGTCCTTAGATTCTCCCTTCTTCCTTATTTGAATCAATGTTGTATTTAATTATTTACTGTTCGAATGCCTGCATTTGAAGTGCTCAGCCCTGAGTCTGCTTTTTGTAAGATACTGCGCTGAAACCGCACCAGATCCCATTTTCTCTCTTCCGCAGTAGCAGTGGTCAGATGGTCTGTCGCATCTTGCAGGCTTAAGAGTTTTGCTGATAAATCTAACTCGATGCTAATGGATGTGCTGTAAGACAATATGGAACAGAAGCTAGGACCCTGTGGCCTGTCGTGGGCCATGTAATTTATGACTGAAATGTCTCACATATTTATGCTGACAAGAAAAATTCTTGACGTTTCCTGCTAATGTGCTGGCCCACTCCTCTGATCTACTAATTCTAGATGCATTTTTGGCCTATTTTCTTCCATCTCTCTCCTTTCCCATTTCTGCCATCTACTCTGTCACTCACAGCTGCCAGGGCACTTCTTTTGCCTCCACAGCTCCTTTTATTTTAACAGTGAGAGTAATCAGATGACTGCAAGAGTTTGCCTGGAAATAAAATAGGTTCTCTAATCAGCTAAAGCTAGCGTTGGTATAATTTTAAAAGTGATGATATAGTCCAGCCTCACATGACTGGGCATGATTCAGAATACACTGAGTGAAATTCTCTGGCCAACATTAAGTAGGAAACTGGACTGAGGAATGGATATGGTCCCTGGATCCCCAAAAATCTATGAAAATGTGCCAGTCTTTTCCTCAGACATGATCATTTTTTTTATGTATCTGGTGTTAGAAGCTCTGTATTTCCCCGTCTTGCACTCTTCCAACTTGCATTAAACAGCCTCTGTAAAAATATTGATTTGCGATTTCTTTCCAATATAGACTGTAAATATTATTTTTTTTAAAATTTCTGATAGTACAACAGACGCCTTCTTGCATTGCTCTAGCAACATATTAATTCAAGCCATTCCATCTATAAGGCAGCAGCTTTCACTGGATTTCTATTTTATTCTTCTAAACAGTGCCTAGTAATATGTCACTTTAAAAAGAAATATGAAAATATGACATGATTTTAACCTTTCTGACACGTTGTAAGAATGAAAAAAACCAGGGTGTGTCACAATATGCACAGCAAAACAGGCAAGCATTATACAAATATTTGATAGTCTTTCCTGAGGTAAATTTTGCTTTTCTTTTGAACTAAGATAAGTAATACACTGTGTAAGTCTTGGTTGTGAGGCACCTTAATTTCTCTTTAAGTTGCGTGTTACTAATAAGTGCCAGATTTTTGCTGGTTGTTTTTTTTTTTTTGCTTGTATTTGTCAATGCTTTAATGGTTTCATAAAGTACAAATCCCCATTGCAGTTTAACCATCAGTCATGTGTACAGAAATCCTTTAATTTTACCCTGCATAGATGCTAAAATAAAGAGGAAATTACATATTTAAAAATAAAATAGGACAATAGGATTCAAAATTGCATCAGCCTCAATTTGTTTATACAAGCATGAAAGAGAAGAGGGGGAGACGTATCCTTTGGGACTGTAAATGGCACCTCCTGCTGCGGTATTAAATTTACCATTTGCAACCTCCTGTGCTTCTCTGAGTGTAGAGGGTGGCGCCTGACTTCTTGGCGCCAGAGAGTCAGCAAAGGTGTCTAATAGATGCAGACACAAAGATGCGGGTTGCTTACTTAACCTTGCTCTAGCTCAACCCCACTGGAGACAGCCAGCTGATCCCCCCCAACCTGGCCCAGGAGAGTGAGGAGGCTCCAGAAGCAGTTTATGGCTTTAATAATTTACATATCCTCAGTTAATCTCCCTTACCAGCAGCCAATTAGTTGGGGAATATTCATACTGCCTTGATATATATATTTTTTATGTACTGATCAATTAGTGGAAAAGTAATGAGGTCATAGAATAGCAGGTGTGGCTATTAATCTTTGTTCTTGGAAAAAAAATACTGTAAATATCTCTTGGTAAAAAGAAATACAGAGCAGACAGTGGTTTTTTGTGTTTTCTGATACTGTTTTGCCTTTCTTTAAAAAGGCTTTTAGCCAAATACCTGATAGTGAGTTTGATCATCAAGACTCTGACCCTACAAGCATGTGTTTAAGAGGCTTGAAACAGGATTTCTCACGTGAGTAAACTTATTCACATACATAAATCTCCGCAGGATTGGGGCCCTTAATGATTTAGGACAAAGCACCAGTGGAAAAAATGTTTATTCTGTTGCACCTGCATGATGCAGCAGATATTGTGAGAGCACCATTAGCTACTTAACGTACCAGCTAATGACTGGCAGACTTAAAGGAATGTAGCTGAATAGCGAGCAGCCTGGTCCATGAGGGTTAATGATACCAAATGGCTTAGACAGTCTATGGGAATACTGGAGACAGCTTTGCAGTCAAGCAGAGTTTAAGTAGCACCGTATCATAAGACCATAGACACAGGAATGACATGATGAGAATTGTTGACTTATCCTTGAATTGATATTAATACAAGGGGAGAAAAAAACCTTGTCTAGCATATGAAGGTTTTTTCCTCCCCTCTAAGTACATAACCACAGTGAATCTGCATGTGTTCTGGTGGGTTAATAGTGATATATTTCTACTGTCCATCTAACCCTCCTTTGCATAATTATATTCCTTCTCCCAAATGAGGAGAGAAAACCTATGAAATCTATCAACATGTCACCTACTAGTATGAAACAGAAATCTAGATAAGAGTGGCTGGAAGGAACTGCCGCTGTGGCAGATTTTTCTTTTGGGTGTAGCCACGCTAAAATAAGATGAGAGATGAAAAGAAACAGAAAAGAAAATAAAAATGATCCTGGAATGCATCAAAAATACAACAGAGAAATAGGAAATAGGAAAAAATACTTAAAAAAATTAAGATCAAATGCCAAGTCTAGTTTTTACCACAAAACACCAAGCTGATTTTTCATAAAATAAAAGAAGTCCCTGAATTGAGAAATATGTGTCTCTCTTAGATTGGATTGTGCAGTGAACAGTATCAAGAACTAAGCAATAATAAATCATCAGGCTGTATGTCAGAGTGAGCACTACAAGATAAACCCCTGTTGGAATTGTCATGAAGGTGACCTTATGAGCGACTACAGAAACACTAAAAAATAAAATAAAGAAAAAAAAAAATCAATGTTCTCTTTAAAACTCTGAAGCAAATCTATTCATGCTTTGTCTTTCACTATATTTGCTATTTTAATTTGCTGTTTATTAAATGAAATATTGCTCTATCCGGGGAACACTGCGTGATAAAATTATTGAAGATGCTGCTGGTGCAAAGCTATTTGTAGCAAATGAAATCCTGCTGTGTGCAATTCAAAACATCATATTGAACAGTCCAGATAGCAGCATCTGTGGATAGCTCTTAAGACTTTAGACTTGCCTTAGTTAGGTTGTTTGTTTTTATCCTGTGTTATTGATCTGGACTTCATCATATGTTTGTGTGGGGAATGGCTTTTCAGATGCTAGGAATGTATTTAGAGGCAGGTCAGGTGAATTGAATAGAGGCATAAAATCTGCTGATTCCTAGAAGATGTCAACACATGACAGAAAGAGCCTAGAGAGTGGGAGACCTCTTAAACTGGTATTGACATTGCCCAGAAATTTGCAGCATAAAAAGGGGAAGAGTATTCTGTCTCATGAACAAAGCTTGCACTATCAGCAATGCCTTTGTGAGCTTTGACAAATAACATGCTACCCTTGCATGTGCTCTGAAAGGTGCAGTCAGTGTTAGTTTTTGAACACTGCAGTTAAGGCTAGAGGATAAATAATGCTACAAGTGCAGAATGTTTTACTCATTGCATATGTCAAAACTATAAAAAAATAAAAATAAAAAATCCCCATGCTGCCAGGATAACGTATCATTCAGACTGATTCAATACCCTCTGGACTAGGCTGAAAAAGAAATGTTTAAGAAAAAAAATAATAGAAAGGTGGACTATTTGTGCTATTGAGAAGAAACGGGCATTCTGAGCAATACCCTATTCTCTGCTGCAGGCCTCTTGTGTGACCTTGGGCAAACCATTTATCTCCCTGTACCTCACTCATCTATGATAAAATAGAAGGAGTAGTCACTTCTCCTCTAATAGGGGTTTGGATGCCTAGGATAAATGGACAAACCTGGATAGTACAGTTAGCATGGGACACGCTAAAGAGGATGTTTCAGATGCTAAAGTGACTCCCATCCACTTAAAGAGAGCCTGATCTGACTCTGTGCAGAGTAAATTTGGGTATTTCTGCACTTGTGCCATGCCTTATCTATAAACTGGATAAACTGTGTATGGTTTAATTGATCATTGACTGTGGTATTTTAGCATCTCCAGGGTTGCTTAGAGGCTCGATTAATATTTAAAAAGCTTTTTGCGATCCTGAGATGGAAAGCTTTTATTGAAATAGAAAGAACTTATTGCTACCAGTGCTTGAAGGTATTGTTTTCAAGGTTTGTTTTGATATAGTCTGCAACTAGAATGTCTTATCGTGAGTCTTGCATTACTCTAGGATAAACTGCAGCCTAAAATCCTTCTGCCATGAAATTGTTTTCATCCTTCTATTCAATAATAAATGGTTACATGACAAAAATCTCCTAATCAGGACAAAACAAACTTTCTAATCTTGATATAGAGGCTGTTCAGAGTGAACTGCTCTTGCACAGGTATTTGGTGTATATACAAGCAGGATCTCAAAGCAAGTCTGTGCTACTGCAGTCTGTATAGTGCCACATCTGAGGTAACATCGCTGCATTGTCAAGGACTGTTGATTCAACACCTCCTAGGGATTCCTCTGTTCACCTGTCCAAAATGCCTTATTAAACGGGTATCACGAAGTAGGTTGCATGAATCCTACTGTAGCATTTTCAGTGGGTCCAAAAGATAAGTCAGTTGTTTGACAGGAACTGAGGAATTTTAAGTATTTGACACATCCTGTGCATTTCTTCTAACAGTGAATTGTTCTCACAGTGTTTGAATAAATGGCTTAGACAGTAGATTTGTTGGTATAAATCAATGCAACTGAGACTTCGCATGCTTAACAAATATAGTTAATATATTATGAGATTTTGCTGTTTGAATAGTAAATGACTGACAATTTTTGCAAGTGAAATGCTCTTTTCTTCAGTCCAGCTGCAGAATAGGCATGACTGCTGCAGGACTTCTCCCCCACTAGTGGTACTGGTCTCATTACTAATAAATGCTGGCAGGGTGGGGTTTTTTGCTGTCTCCTAGACAACAAAACAGAAGTGAGTATGTTGCAGATCCATGAAATAAGTTCTTCTCAAGACCAACTCATGTCATGCTGGACCCACAGAAAACGACTAGAACAGGACAGTTATTGAGTCAGCTGTTATTTCTTCCTTCTTTTCGTCCTTCCTTCCTTCCTTTTTTCCCCTGTGGTGGCAACTGAATGGAATCAAATTACTAATTGATTTAGATTTGTTGTAGCTCATCACTGAGACCTTGGGTGTGGAGACCATCTGAGCAACACATTAAGAAGCTTCCAGGAAAAAAATGGTACATCGGAAAAACAGTCCCAGAGCCTTGTGCAAAAACATGATAGCCTGATCCTGGAGAGTGATCTGAGTTTGAAAAGTCAGGCATTCTTTGTTAGATATTCTCTATCTATATGTTTAGCCTATTGCTAGGATGGGGACCAAGTTTCTCCCTGGCTTGTACACCTGTATTCTTTCCCCATGGAGGCTATGACATGCATAAGGTGAGGAAACAGTATTTGCCATCTGGTTTGCATTGAGTTAAGAGGTGAATGAAACATTGAGTTGCATTGAGGAACTGGGAAGGGCTCCCACTTTGTGCGTAGCCATGTACCTACAAGCAATAATCCCATCCATTTTTGTTATTATCTCAGGGATAGTTGAGCCGGAATTACTCTCTAATTCAGAAATTCCAATGTAAAAACATATTTTCCAAATTCAGGAATGCAGAAGTCTGCACGGGTCCATGTAGGGTGGGGAGAGACCATTAATGTATTTCATAAAAGTCTGCATAGTCGTCTTTCCATTGCTGGGCACTAATATCTTAAACAAATCTTGTATGAGCAATAGGAATCTTGTATATGTGTCCATTCTTCTTGACTGCAGAACATCTGGCTGAGATGCACCTCTGCAGCTAGGAGCAGCTGTACTTCCCCAGCAGCACAGCAGGGGAGCTGAGCTGGGCTTCAGCCTGTCCTTCCTGGCAGGTTTTTGTCAAGCTTTTTCTTAAAGACCTCTATTGAAGGGAAGCTCACAGCCTGCCCTAAGAACTATATTAAAATGCTCCATTGCCTTTTCTGTTGCACTTTTTGCTAGTGTGTTTTTTCTTGGTCTAACTTGACTATTTCTTGCTGCATTAGCTGAGTATGTCTTGTTCTCTTCCCAAGATCATGGGGCATGAATTGTTTCTTTCCTGTTGCATGATTTTTTTATTATTATTATTATTATTATTATTTTTTTTTACATGGGAATGTCTTTTAAGTATTTGCACCCCTTCTCAGGTATTTCTTCTTTAGCATTCTTCTTTCTGTCTTTTTTAACTGGTCACATTTTTGAGTTTGTTCTTTGACATTGTGACCCAGTGGGCTCTACGATGGATTCCTGTTTGTCTGCATCTTTCTGAAGCAGATGGTGACAATATACTAGCTGAGAGAGTGGAATGATTGTGAGCTGGTCTTTACAGGCTTGACTTTCTATGTTCCTATACTATGACTGCCTTTTTTGGAGCAGTATGATACTGCTAATTCATCTTCAACTGATAAACAACTTCTAACTATTTTTTGAAATAGGGCTTAACTTCTCTTAACTAACCAGTGATTTTATACTTCGTACATTTACAGCTGGCTATTCCTATGTATAGTATCTCACGCTGTTCACCCCATTTTTCTGAAAATTTCTCCAGTTTGTCCCTATCATTTTGAAATCTGTTTCTGTTTTCCAATAAACTGGCAGTCCTTCCAAGTTTCTTGTCATCTGAGGGTGATAGGTACGTGTCCTGTGATTATGCCATTAGAGAAAGTATTGAGCAGAGCAACATTTAGGACAAATCCTCTACAGAAACCATACAGTGAATTTGCCAAAGTGTGGAGAAACTACACTGATAATTTCTCTTTGAGTATGATGATTCAAACAGTTGCGTACCTGAAGTGCAGCAGTTTCATTCATGCCATGTTTTCCTAGTGCTTTGTTAGACTATCTTATAAGATCACATGGCAAACATTATTAAATTCAACGTATAATGTTAAC
Organism: Numenius arquata; assembly: GCF_964106895.1. Lineage (NCBI taxonomy): Eukaryota > Metazoa > Chordata > Aves > Charadriiformes > Scolopacidae > Numenius > Numenius arquata. The sequence goes on along the minus strand of NC_133583.1, from coordinate 54,682,468 downwards.
TGTTCTTCCCTTATCCACAAAGCCTATTACTTTATTAGCAAATAAAGGATGTTTTCTTGGCAAGAGTACTTCCTGACAAAATCTTTGTTGGGTGTTACACATTTCCTTATTATCTTGCAGGCACTTCTATGTTAGATCATTTAATTCCAGAATTTTTCCAGGAAATGAAGTTAATTAATAATTTTCCAACTCCTTTTCAAAGAATGGAAAATATAATAAAAATCTAGTCCTTTCGTCTACTGCAAGACTATCATTAATTTCCAAAGCTAACCATTAATGGCTCTCAGATCACTTCTAATACAGGTTTAAGCAGCCTAGGATATCAGACCTGAATCCTGAAAACTACTTACGTATTCCAAAGCAGAAACCAAATCACTGCTTGATTTGATTCTTATGTGGCTATCCGCTGTCTTTTTTTTTTTTTTTAAATATTCATGAAGTCGTGGGTACAACTGGCAGTGAGGCCAGCTGGATGAGCTTTGACCAGGCTACTAAGCCTTTCTAAATCTCTTCCGCTCCCTTTTTCAGAGAAGTGCTCAAAGTTATTCCCATGTTTCTTCTAGTAATGCTTCAAAGCTAGTACATACATCAAAAATCTCTTTGCCTTTGCTGGGGGAATGAAAGGATTTGACCCAAAAGTAGGCTTTTCAGCCTTCCTGTATTAGCCTTTTCCCCACCACAAACATGCAGAGAAGGCACTGTGCTGGACACTTTTTTTTTTTTTTTGGGAAAATGCATCACTATGGCACTGTTGGAGTCAGACTTTGAGCTTTATGAACTGAATATAGCTGGTTTGGTATCCTAACTCATGCCTGACTTTACTGTTATCAGAAACTTACTTTTCTCTTCTAACTTTTTTCAGTGAATTTTATCTTCAGGAAAACAATGCAGGGATCTGTCCAAAATTGGATGCTACTAACAGTACTTTCTCTGTATTTTAATAACTTTCTTCTGCTATCTCCCTGCCAATAACTGAGCATCTCCTGATCTATTTCTATTCACTTGGTATAAACATAGTAATGATGCCCATGTATCTTCTTAGTCAAGAGCATTATATACCTTTTACATACATAGAAAACAAATTTTCCAGAAAGGCAGTGATAAGGGTCGTTTTGTGCTGTATGCTATTTAATCTTCCCAGTGTCAGCTCTGACCCTTGCTGAGGAATTGAAAAGATGTAAAACAGCAAAAAGTAATTTACCTTCCATTGTTTAGTCCATTCAGCTTTCAGAATCAGATTTAAATGGTTTGCATTAATTACTGTGAAACCTCATGAGACTTGCAGATCTATCTTTACAGGGTTGGAAAAGATAGAGGCTGTCTCAGCAGAATAAAGGTAGAATTTTTTTTTTATTTGCCTTTTGGTTACAAACCTTTTCTATTAAACTAGTATAAGTAAGTAAAACTTTTTTTTTTTCCAATCAGCAAAAATGGTTTTAAGTTGCAATGGAATAAAAAAAACCAGAGAAATTATTTGAACTTTTAGCCTAATTCTGGTGAACTTGGAGAGGACTAGTGGTTAAAATATAGAATTTCTGTCTGTGTATCTGCAGAGACCAATTTTTATTGCTAGAGCAGAAGTCATAGACTGAATGCCGATTTCTGTTTCTAAGCATTACTCAATGCGTTTACACACAGCTCCATATTTTGGGAAAGTTTTCTGAAGACTAATGAAACTGGCAAGCAGTTCAGCATTGGCAAAGTGATTACATTTTAAATGAAATGGACTTTCAGTGACGTACTGCTCAAAGTTAGTGGAGACAACTGGCAAATTGAGGGTGGGAGAAGATCAATACACAGAATCTACAGGACTTTGGATCTGTTATCCGAATTATTGATTGAGTGGAGAATTAAAGCAGAGATGCAGTGAGTTTAATTCTGCTGTGTGACAGGTGGAAAATGGGTACATTAATTAGGGAGCCCCAGCAGGAACGTTCTCAGCAGGACTTGTGGTTGCTCCAGGGAATCCTTTAGTAATTCTGCCTTGTTTTGTGGTGGGTTTGATGATGTCATTCTTAAGTCCCATTTTTTCTGTGCGCTGCACTTTTTAATCTTTAAACATTTTGTCTTGCAGAGCCAGACAATAATGGGAATACAGGCAGAACACTTCTGGATGTTTTAGGATGGTTCTGTCAGACTTCATTGTTCAAAAATCATGTATTTTGATAAAAGCAAACTGTTACCATTTGCTGTGCTTAACAAGCAACAGGCAATCTCTTCTGTAAGTCCTTTTTATTGCATTTTGGTGTTGTCTGGCTTTTCCTCTTACATGGCACTTGAGTGTTCACTTACAAAACCTTTGCCACTCTCTTGATTTATTGCTTTCTTAATCTGAAATAAATGTAACAACTTAAAATAGCCTATCGCTTTTTTGGTAAGGCAAAATATAGCAGTTTGCACGAATGAGTACAGGACACAGGAAAGGGAAGTGACAGAACAAATGCAGCCTACTCCTCAAATGTACCTCACAGATCCACACACTGTACTGTGATTGCTCTTTTCCCTGGTAGAGATTATTTAGAGATTTTGGCATGAAGTGTGCCATCTGGGTCTGTGTCAAGTGCTGTGCTCTAAGTTGTGCCTTTTCATGAAACAGGGAAACATCCTGTCCAGCACCAATTGTCGTTGGTTTCCAACAGACCAGAGGCAAGCTGCCAATAAGGCTCTGGCTTAGGGAGAATTTGGTCCTAACTGCGACAAGAAATGCAAACAAAAATGAAAATTAATACCTAAAACTGTCATGTAGTACAAAACCGACAGAACCAATTCTAAAACCATCAGACTGTACATTCATTTGGACTATTTCAAGCACTTTGTGGATATTTTTCCCTTGACTACATTCTTGGTTTCAGTCAGTAAGATTGGTGTCCCAGTTAGAAGACAGGGAGAGGTAAACATAGAGACCTTTTGAAGTAAATTACTCCCCTGATTTATTTCTGTCTTGCCTCTGCAGGAGGTAACATTGCTGCTATTTTTCATCATGATGTTTGAAACATTAAAGTCTTAAAGTAGGCATTTAGTTCCCTATTTTCAAAATGTTTACTCACCGAGGCCTGGGGATTCACGTTGCCACCTGAACAAGCTAGACTTCTTTCACAAGTTTCAGAAAGTGAGGAGGAGAAAATTCCCTGCCATTGTCAGTGCAGCTCTTGGGTGAAGTGTCCCAGCAGCCATGCCTAATGAAAGTGCTTTGTATTTGACGTAGGAAGAGTGGGCTGACCATGTCCTAAGTTGCTTTCAGGCTCTGTAGCTCCAAGCCTGCTGCTCTGGAGCTGTGAAAGCCACAGCAGCTTCAGCTGAGACCAGTCTCTTAAGGTTAATGGACTCCCTTGTGTAGAGTAGGCATTCAAAACCTACAAGTCTGTTCTTTACTTTTTGACTAGTCCTAGAGCCACATACTCTGGAAATATCATGGCTCCAGCTTTCGGAGTGGATCTGAGCAGTCCGCATTGGGGTTCATCTAAGCAGTCCCCACGGCAGTGCGGCTATTGCAAGATTGGAGCTGCCAGCATTTCCAGGGCTTGCAGCTCCAGGGCAGCCTTGCAGGGCTTCCAGGCACCCTCCTGCAACGAGAGGCATGTGCAAGTCATGAGGACCTCTGCTTAACAACCCCACAACCTCCTCCCCCCCAGCCCCACAGCAGAGAGTGTGAACAACTCTGCTTAGGAAGGCAACCTATTGCAGATATGAACCGCAACTTGGGGCCTGGAGTCCTTGGAGGTTTCCTCGGTCTGCAGTTACAGGGCAGCTTTGTCATAAAGATCAGTTTACCTTGTGTTTTACTTTTGGGCCAAGCAAAGAAAGAGATGGCTCAGGGCTCCCTAGAATCCCAGGCAACCTGTCCCAAAGAAGATGTCTGTGAAAGCACTGTGAGCATACTGACACTGAACAGGATCAAGGGCCATTGTCCCTTTCATGTTATTGGCTCCGAAGATATTTCCCAGCTAATCTAGAAAATGTCATGCTTCGGTCCTTTCAAGATGCAATTTTTTTAGAATGTCTCAAATCTTCATTTCAATCCAATTTGGAACAAAACCTTAAAAGACATATTTTTGCCAATTGCACTTTCTTTTCTTTGGTTAGCTCTATTAATTGCAGCAAATGATCCATAGCATTGCAGTATATCTAGGTAGCTACCATATGCTGTCTAAATGGAAACCACCCTGGTGTGTCTCATTTCAAGTTCATAAACAACGTGCTCCTACAGACTTGTAATAGGTGCAGGTGATCTTTAACAAAAGCTTTGTGAAGCGTGGTTATAAATATAAAATGCTGAGTAGAGGGAATAACTGTTTTCAGAATGGAATGCAAACCTTTGAAAGGCAGGCACAAACAAACTTTATATAAGCAATGTCTCTAAAGAAAAAGATTTAGAGAAGTGGTCATGCAGGTAAGGAGAGGGGAATGGTTAGTGCTAAAGCCCATTATTAATATTAGTCCTATTCATCCAGTGTAATATATTCCTAGAAGTGCATGCTATCTTGTACAACATAGGCTGATATTTATTGCATTTAAATGGTGAAGATACTTTAACTGATCACAAATAAGCATAAACGATCATCTGAGTACACGTATGGCAAAGCTATTTAATTAATCACAAAGTACAACAAAAGTCCTCAACAAAGTCAGAGTTACTACAACTTCCAGGGATTTTCTTATGTGTCTACTGAAGTGGGCCAAGTATGTGCTTTCAAAGATATCCCAGTACAAGCAATTAACTGTTTTTAAAAAAGGCTTACTGCCGCCAGCATTGTCACCAGAGTGGTATGATTTGGTCATGTGTGCTATATTCTAGTGCTTACAATCTAGTCCTACAAAATCTCAACATTTCTATGTCCAATTAGGTAATGTGGCATTGTGTTGTGAGTAGTGACCCTACGCATTTTGGTTTAAATGCTTTGGTTGAAAAGTTACTGTCCCTTTGGAACAGATTTTGTTCCTCCATGCTTTATATTTTTGTGTAACAGTTTTGAATACGCAGTTTTGTATCTGCATAAGCAGAGAGTAAAACTGAGTCACATTATGTGTGACCCAAGTACAAAGATTCAAATCAGATTTTCCTTAAACATTGCATTTATGATTATGTTCATGATTATACAGTCTTTTAATAAAATGAAATGACTGGGATATGACATATTCAAAGCAGAGGTCAGATAATTAATTCACACATCAGACTGTTTTCTCTTGCAGCTTTCTAAAATTCTTCTGTGTTTGATATGTCTCTCTAGTTCAGTATAATCTGTGCATTTGTGAAATGGTATTCATTATGTCTGAATTCTTGTATCCTGTCATACAGATTATTTTCCAGACTGCATGCATTATACAGTACGTATGTTAGCCATGGGTGTCTACCTTCATAGTCTATGGACTGATTCTTCTTTGTAGTATACATGTTTCAATGAATGATCCTCAGGACATGTGATAGCTATTAAAATTTTCCATATAAATTATCCAGAGTTGTTATTAAAGTTTTGGTTATGCAGTCAGTTGAAGAAACTCCTCCAAAGGATGAGGAAAGAACAACTAGAAAACTGGCACGATTAAATTCAAAAAGTCTGTGACTGATAAAAGAAGAGAAGGTGTCAGAGAACAATGGATCCAACAGTTAGCGCTCTGCTACAATATACAGCACCTATTTGAGGCCCCTTATTTAAACAGGAGGGCAATTTAATCTTTAGGTAACCAACAAACTATAGCAATAAATCCAAGTCCAAGCAGAAGTCTGCTTGTCACAGTGGATGATTAGGGCCACCATCAACAAGGCCCCGAAGCACTATGGTGTTAGGCATGATATATAAATAATAAAGTGGTATATTGTAGTCAGAGTTATTAGAGAAGTTTTTATTTGGAAAAAAATGTCTTCCTTTAAGTGATGTGACTGTAAGAAGTAGAGAGATCATGTGGTCTTTGGTGATCTGTTTTGCTCTGAATGTTGCCAATATAAAGAAATAATTTTATAAAAAATTGTGGTAAATGTAAGTTTAAGAATAATCAAGGATTATTCTTAAAGGTGGTCTTCTATGTAGTTCAGTGCTCATTACAGTTCAAATAGGAAAAATAAACCATACAAACATATGAAGAACTAAAGTATGCAAAGAATTCACTGACTTTTGACCTTCTTACTTCTGTAGATGAATACTCTCAGTTGTCACTTGAAAAACCACCAGAGTAGCCTGCTCTATGATTAGGAAACTCATTCTGCTGTCAGGGAACCAGTAGCTTTCAGAGTCTAACCAGAAGCTTGTATCAACAGAGTAAGTGCACATTCTCATGTTATTTTGATGGTTCTTTTATTTCTTCTGTAGTGAGTATTATATCAGTCTCTTTTCTCCTACTCTTACTAATAGCATCCTGGTAGTGTCTGTACATTTCTGCAATTGCTTATCCATGTTTACTGTCTTTATGATGGTTAAAATCTTTGCAGGAGCCTATTCATAATAACCCACTTGAGCTGTTCTTGATAGGTAAATGAAGGTCTTCTGTTCTTCTACCTCTTTTTTGCTTTTTTATTACCTTGGATGAGATGCATATAAAAATTTCAAAGGCATTTCTTTGCCTTGTGTTAAAACTCAATGAAATAATTCCCTTCTGGTCCATTGACCATGTTACTATGAGTGGACACAATGCCACCAATGAAAACTGAAACCTTTATCTCTAACACTTCAGCATTAAACTTTGTCTGAACAGGTGCTATCTTCCTTTCAGCTAACTGTTCACCAACCATTAGTTTTTCTAATACATTAGGCATACTTTTGGGAAGGCTTGGACTTCCTCCTTCTTTTGTTCCATTGCTACCTATTGGTTTGGTAATTTTCTCTGCAGAAATCATGACCTAAGCAGTATTCACTTAAAACCTGGTTTACTTGTAACCTCCTGTATATTAATAGAATTGTTTTCCAATACCATGACTGTGTCTTCTCCTTCCTTTTCTCCACCCATTTATTTGTTTAATTTTGCTGTCTTTCGACTGTGTGAAATTTTCAGGGGAGAACTTTAACTTTGAAATGCATAAATAACACCACAAATATTTTACAGGAGCTGAGGGTGAAAAGAAACTTCCTCGTAAGACATATTTTTTTTTTAATTGCCTGGCTTGTTCTGAAATTTTACAGCCTGAGATGAAGTAAATCTATAAGCAGTAACATGTGGTAAAACACAGGTGTATGATGCCAAACTCTGCCTTGCTTGCAGCCACTTAAATCCAATGGGAAAGAAGTCATTTTAGTTAAGGAGTACCCATTTTAAGTTAACCTACGTTTTTAATGTATGGGTTTTTTTTAAGGTACTTGATCAGTGTAATGTATTATTATCAAAATAATCTGACAGTTTGGTTTTATGTGAAATGAAGTTAATGATCTTAGCATCCAAGCAAAGCCAAAGCTAAAGAAACAATTGTCATCTTAGGGGGCTGTAAGACTCCCCTTGGCTCTGAAATGATAAGTACAACAGATGTGCCACCTCATGTCTGTCTGTCTTGCTAGTGCACTTGAGTTGTTTTTTGTTGGTATGCAGGTTCTTAGAGGAATGTTTATGCAATTGATACCTAAAATCTTGTGAACATGTTGACAAATGTGAAAAAAGTAAGTGGAGGCAAAGCAGAAATTTCTGTTATTTCAAGCAGACCCTGAAGCAGTAAGTGTGAGATGGAGTTGTGTTTTTTAGCGGAGGAGGCCACAATTAGCAAACCAGTAGGCATCTTCTCAACAGAGGGCAGCAAGCCTTGTTGATAAAATACACAGGTATTATCTCACAGTTAAATGATTGCTATGTGCACGATGACCATATTATTTACCGTTGTAGTTATTCATAGCCATGTTTATTTTAGGTGAGATGGTGACTATTTAAATGCATTTAAAATTATTTTAGTTTTGATTCCTACAACAGTCTGAAATTGATTCTACCTGCAGATGGTAACATGACTCAGAGGACCTGAGCTGATGGAGTATTCTCTAAGACAATTGATAATCATTGTTTTCTGTCTAACAAAGATGTGGTCTCCAACCTGTATTTTGTAAGGCCTAAATTAAAGTAAAAAAGTTTGCTGATATAGGTATAGTGCCAAGCCCTCCTGGTGGACATATGGCCCATAATATAATTAGGAAATTACAGGTGTGCCAGTATAAGCCAAGACTACATTGAAGCTTTAACTTACTCAGTAATGTAGAAAATGAAAAAAACCACAACATGGACTTAACTGACATTACATATGATACACCACAGGAACAAGTTTTTGTCCTACACCTGACCTGAGGGAAGATGCAGGCTTCATTGTTGGTTGTAGGTAAATTACAGTGGAAACAGAAATTCCTCTTTGTATTTCTCAGAAAACTGACCCAGGTGCTCCTTGTGTCTCCTCCCTGGATCCTGTCCCTACCAGGTCATCTCTTCCCTATCTCTCCTTTTAAATTTTGCTACCTTCATTTTCACTGAAATGTATGAAGAGTAAATTGTCCAGTAGGGGAATAAAGGAAGTTGGTCCAAAAATTTCCCAAAGACTTACCATAGTTCCACTCCCTTCATTCCGCAGCTGCAAATCCTCATTGTCTCTGCTGATGTTCAGGAAGGACTATTGACCCTACTTTTTAATACTTACCTTTTCAATATTTTCTTCCTTTTTGGCTATGTAGAGAAGTCAGCTAGAAATCTCTGCATCACTGAGGCTTTCTTAAATTTTTAGTGATATCACTGTTAGTTTCTTCACTTTTTTTGTCATGTACATCCTGTCAAATCTGGAATGAGAGTTTGAAATATCTTTCCTAGCCTCCTTTCTCAGCTCTAGAAAGCTAACAGCAGTTAGGTTTCCAGGGATTAAGAAAGTAAGTTAGACCTGTCCTCATTCAGTTCTGCTCTGCTGCAAGCTCCATGATCATGGGCAAATAAATTGGACACTTAGTGACATTTCTCATCTCCAAGGGGTACAGATCTGTTAAAGATGCTCTGAGACTGCAGGATGGCAAAAGTATAAGGTGCAGTGAAGATAGGAGGATCAAGGGGTATTACGAAAAAAAAAATATTATCAGAGCTTTGCAACGCATCTGCAGTCAGCAAGAAACAGTTAATACATTTCCTGAATCATGACATGATGAACTTTAAACTTTTATCTTTGGACAATGACATATCCAGCATTTTTTTTTCCCCTATTGCTTTAGCTTTATGATACAGCCTGGGTGAAAATCAAGAAACTGCAGAATTTTTGAGGAAAAGTAAACAATGCTTGGTAATGACTTGGATTAATGTTTCTCTTACAGGCATGACTTTTTTTGTGTGCAGGATTTTTAAAAAAAGCAGAAGTCACAACATGTACTGATCATCCATGCAATTAAAGAGTATTCTGTGCCATGAGATAGACTTTCCTTTGTGATATTTTTATATAGCTGGAGTTAATGCTGAATAGAATCTACATCCAATCAATGGTATTGTGCATCATCAGATGAAAAACATATTCAACATAACTGCTGTTAGTTCCTGTTTAAAGCCCTAATCAGAGTCTATGCCAACATGTAATCACATTGCAGAATAAATTGTTATAATATAAAGTATGTGGAATAGATACTAAGACATGCTAAAAGACTGCTTTCCATCTCCAGAAATAATTGCTGAGAGGTTTCCTTGGAAATGCCACAAACCACATGACCAAGTGACTATAACAGCTATTACAGTAAAGAGTGCAGGGTAAGAATCTGTCCAGCATAGGAGCCAATAAATATGGGGAGGGAGAAGGTGACTAGGAGGTTGGTATCACGTAATTCCCCTCTGTACATAGGCCACAATAAGGTTTGAGTACCACTGGTATCACTATCAATTTAAGAAAGACTAAGTGATGCAGAGATTTCCAGCTGAGTTCTCTGCAAGTACATAAATGGCATGACTATAAAAGCATTTTCAGTGAAGTTAATGATTATTTGTGCCTTTAAGCACCTCCTTGACTGTGAATGGTTTATCCCAGGAAACCTGTCTTGTCAGAGATACTCTTTTGATGTACAATCCTCTCTTTGCTCCACTCTTGTTCTGCACAGATATTTGCTGTTTACGTTGCCAGTTTTATACCAGGCAGCTACCCTTGGCTCAGCGTTGTGCTCCAGGTCTCTCTCCTCCCCACCCCCAGTGGGAGCTAAGCAGCAGAGCAGCCTTCATATGGTATTTTGTTCCTCCAGCTGAGCTTCTGGATCACTCATCCAGGTGTACAAGAATCTCACTGTCTTCACATGTGCTTTTCTGGTTGAAGGTGTGCCAGTGTCAAAAATTTCTGTTTACCATACAGCCCAGCTTGACTTATGTGGGGTAAATGATACTAGTCTGGCTGTTTTGGGCTGAAACAGTACTGATGGTAGCCAAGTTGACAAACTGGAGAAGGCAGTAATGTCTGGCAGGGGTTGCTGTGGAGGTCCTATGAGCTAAGCCCATTGGGAGATGTCTGGAGCTCAGCTAGGGATATGCCTCCTCGTGTGGACCAGGAGACTGAACATTGTGTAGCTCCTATGGCATTAATGGGGAAAGACAGGAGTTTCATTCTAGCACACAGCTTTGTGAACTGTAATGACAACTGCAGGACAAGGAGGTGATTTACAAAAGGGCTGAGTTAATTTTATGTGTTCCTAATGTGTTCCCTTTCTCTTGTGCCTCTTCTAAGCACCCATTGCTCCAAAAGCTTGTTCTGGTGAGACCTTTGTAACAACCCAGAAGGCATTAAGCCTTGGAGTGTGCCAAGACAATGGGTGCCACATACTGTTTCTTAAGACCTGGCTGTTCATATATGCAAACATCTGTGTCCAGCTTTTGAAGTGTCTGTGAATGATACTGCTAAGTAGAACTATTATGTGGTAATTCTTTGGCAATTTTCTTCTTATGGTTGCTGGTATGTAATTGCCAGGGCCTCAGTCTTCAGTAAGTAGTGGGGTGGGTCTCTGCTCGGTTGCCCTGCCCCAGACCCTTGTCTCTGGAGCCAGATAGCAGTGTCAGGCCCATGATTCCTCCTCAGTGTCCACTCTGACGGGGGCTGAAGAGTTTTAAGGCCAGCACTACTGGTGACCTGGTAGGGCATAATGTGTCTTAGGATTGTTATCACCCACTGCTCAGCCTGTAGAAGGTCTTTTACTCACCTACTTCTAGTTCTTTCCTATCACGTCCTGGTTGGCTCAGCTCCCCAAAATTGGACATGTATGGATCTGTCTTTCTTTTCCCAGAAATTCTCTGCACTGCTTTAGAGAGAGCTATCAAGCATGTCCAGTGACTGTCACTCTCCCTTGTCTGATGGAGCCTCTGGACCCATCTAATTAAGATGCTGTGCTTTGCTCTTGGCGTGTGTGTGCACACAGAGCACTCAACACAAAAAAAAAAAAAATCTGTCTCCCCTTCACTGCTACTCTCCTGTTTGGACAAAATGAAAATCAAATGCTGCAGTATAAACATGAGGGTTACAAAAGTGTTTCTGGTTTCTTTGAATGTTGTTACTATGGAATATATAGGCCACTAACGGAGTTATGATTTAAACATTCTCCCCACCATGAATCTGCTATTGCACAATTTTTAATAAAATAATTTGCAGCCGCTCCCAATCAGTTGTGTCAGCAGATTTAGTTCATCTTTGAGGCCCAGCAGGGATGACAGTCTATTTGTTATTAGAGTAATAAATAAACAAGGAACTTGTCAGAGGCAAAACTGGTATGTGTGCCTTTGTAAGATAAATGCTGCCTTTGAATAGACAAATATTTACGGTCTTACAGACCAAAATTGTCATCCTAGCTAAAGGCCTTGTATTGCGAAATTAAAGAAAATTTTTTTTCTGATTTCTGGATCTTTCCAGTGAAGGCAAAAATAGCTCTACCTAATGTAAATGTACCAATAGATTTCGTGATAGCGATCAGGCCCTTTTAGTAAAGCTATAGCCCTGTAATCCTGTATCTTTCTACAGAGAAATTTATGATGGGTATTTATGGCAGCATGCTGTTGGTATAGCAAATATTAAAAATTTTTCACATCGCCTCCAATTTCATGTCCCTAAGACTGCACTACATATGTTCCCTGAGGCTTGTGGCAGGAGGTTTTCTGAAACGCTTTAGAGGAATTAGGAGAAAGGATTTACTGAAAATCAATGTGATTCCTGATTCGCGTCCTTTGAAAATCTTCAGGGGAGAATGCAGGAGGCTGGTTTGTTTATTCCAGCATAGCCAATATCAAGTTGTATGTTTGGAGGATGACTATATTCTGTACAGAACTGGAAAGAAATGTTAAGTTTTAAAGTTTATTATATGGCAAGTGATCTCCTATATGACTATTTTTCTGTGGTGATAAGGCAGTCACTGTATCAACAGACAGAAGGAAGTATAGAGTTGAAGGGTCAAAACAAGATTGACAAGGCTCTTAAGAATGAAAAGATGCGAAGCGTGAAAGCAGAAGGATGCCAGCTGTTGTCAACTTTTAGGAGTTAAGTTCCTGCATTTCATTAAAAATTGGGGAGAAAATAAAAGATTCATCAAAGTAAAGTGAAAATTCTCCTGCTCCTGAAATTATTCCCAAGAATTCTCAGAAACTCCCATGAGGAGTTAACACCTCTTGGCCTATGCGCTATTGTACACTTAATTTGTCTTATATAGAACATGTAATGCACAGAATGGTCCTTGTGGTGTTCAGATCGATCAATGTGTTTATTTGCTTGAGTAAATTGCAACAACCATGAGCAGAAACATAGAAGTTTGGACAGTTACAATATGAAGTGTAGTCACAGCTCCCAATTCCTTGATACAAACGCTGGGTTTTGTTGGAAGCGGGAGTCTAAATGATAAATGGCATCACTAGTCGTGAATGGTACTGGGTTTTGGCATGAGGTATAGTAGATCTTGAGGAATGAAGTTATACCAGTATTACCTCTCCTTGTGCTTTGATCTTAGGAATCTGTAACTCTAGCCAGCAAGTTTCTTTAGAAAATTATGATTCTGTTAACTCATGCTACCTCTTATGATCTTCATGCTATAATTATATATTTAAAAAAGTGTTCAGAGGGAAATCACAGCTGGGGGTTGACTTTAAGTTACTTTGCAAGCTGAATCAAATCTCATTTAGAAGCAGATAAGGCTTACTGGGGACTACCTCAGAGTTTTTCTTCAGGCAAAACTTTGATTTGTGTCCTGTGTTGTTAAGGTGTGATGACAGCCCACACGTAAGTCCAGTTCTGATCTCACATGCCTTAATTTGTCAATCATCTGGGACTATTGAATTTACTTTGTGTATACCTGTGCAAGTGAAATGAGAATCATTCCTTTTGCATTTCACAGGAACTACAATGCAGAATTTACTGCTATTACTTTAGTAGTATTTTTATATGCTGGATCCATCTTTTGCTGCTGTCATTATAACGGAGTTTATTATGATCTGCAAGCTAAATAGTCTAAGCAGCAATAAGAAGCAAATTAAAAACCCCAGAGCAGTATGATTTCATTCTTCTTCACTGTGATCTAACTGTAATGTAAAGCTTGCTTTTTTTTTCAAGGGGAAATAAAATTTGCTCTTCCGTCACCTTGTTTCTCTTTTAGAGACTACCTCATTGCCCAATTCACCAAAAATAATTTCCTAAGCCCATTTTTTGTGCTGTATCCTGATGTACGCACAATTTGCTGAGATCATTTTTTCTGACTGTCATCCAGCAAGCCACACCATAACTGTGCTTGTGCCCCACATGGGACACAGAGAAGCAAGATTAACCACCATCTAATTTCTACTTTTGTCATAAATGTTGCCTATAACACATGGCAGACAAAGTGTGCTCTCTGAGGAGTTTGACACAGCCACTGTCTGGCAGTCTGGGTGGTAGAGAATATATTATTTATCATACTCAATGGGATGAGGCGGGCACTGAAGCTACTTATTGGAGCAGCTGTGAACCCCCAATCTCCTTAATTTTCAAAACAGGTAATTAACTGGAAAGTCATTTATAATAACTACTGACATCTCCAGAAATCACAGAATGGGTTGTTAACTTTGCAGCTTTATTGTACTGATATTTTTGTTGACAGTTCAGTACTGAAGTCTGTCAGGAAATGGCATATTCTTTACACTGAAGGAGAAATATATCTTAACATTTCTGACATGTCGATGTTAACCTTGGACAACAGAAGAAACGGTTGGAAGCTGGGTGATTTGGAGGACAGAGCAGTAGGCTGTTCTTGTTCATGCTTGTTTTTTAACTCTTGTGTGAAAAGGAGAGACCGGAATCTGAACAACTTGCGTTTTATATACTATGAGTTTCGCCACTTACTGTATTTGGATGCTGAATTGAATCCTAAGGTAACAAGATGCATCTATGTAAATGCTGATGCATTGGCAAGGGCAGTGTACTGGTGGGCATTAGACTGCTGAAAACAAAAATCTGCTCTGCTTCACTCTAGCTTAAGTAAAGGGCCAAGGTCCAGGACACTATGAAGAATGAATTGGTTCTAACAGCGCTGTCATTCCAGATAAGCAATCTTATATTTAAAGTGGTAATGTGGAGAATCGTGTTATGAGTCCATGTATCAAAACTGACTAGTAAATGGAGTCAGTTGTGGCATCTAGGTGCAGTGATAAGGGTCTGGCAAATGCATTAGACAGATGAGATTCATCAGATAGGTGTCCTTACTTTATACTCTGCTTGCCTATGATAAACCCTTCCATCTTCAAATGACTATCAGGGAGTTTCAGGCTGAATTTTTTGCTCCTCTCAAGAAGGCTGTTCAGGGTGAAAGACAGACGATTTAAACAAATGTCTCTGTTGAATGTTTCTGAACTGTGAGGTGTCTTTATTATGAAGTTTGATTCTTGTGAACAGGAAGCAGAATTCAGCAGAAACCTGGTCTTTGCTAACTGAACATAATTTGTCAAAATATGCGTGATACTAATAAACTAACCCCCAAATGGTAGTAAGCAGCATTATAGACTATCTATGAGGAGATGTTTTTCTTTAGAACTTGGCAATATTGTACTGGAGTTTGGGTTTACCTTAGAAAACTACTGTCTGTGGCTGTTAGACTATGAGTCAAGTTCTTTGTAAACTCACAAACCATAGATTTATGACCCTCGTAGTAACAGCACCTTGTTGGTAATAGCGGTTACAGAAAGTATGGGACAGGATTTTGCAGGATTTTCAAAAGCACTCGGCAATGAATAATTCTGTATCTGCTGAAATGTGTCATTTACTTTAGTGGGAACAGAGTTAGACAAAGGCGGAGTGCCTTGAAAAATTCATCCCATTGCATAGGGCATATGTATGAAGCAAACATGTTGAGATGATGTCTTTTGAGGCCATTTCTTTATCTTAAAAACATTCAAGGTTGAAAAAGAGAAACGGAAATAGTGAGACAGGGAAAAGGAAATACGTACTTTGCATGAGAAGTCTATCTAAAAACTTGAATCTTTGAAGCAGATTCTCCTGTTCACTGCCCCCATTCTTCATACACACTGAATACTGTTCCCTGGTAACTCATTTCGTGAGGGTTATGAACATGGAATGGACAACAGAATTAAACTCTGGAATTTTATGTACTAAATCAAATTTTGTTTCTGTGTTTTTACGTTTGCCTTATTTAATTGGATTTTGTCTATTGTAGTGGGAAGCACATCTTCCTTCTTTGCTGAACGTAAAATTAGCTTTCATTGGTGATTTGGGTTTGTTTGGATCTATATAAGCTTTCCCTCTAAATGAGTTTGTTCTTTCTAAAGCAAATATCACTCTCATATTTTGGAGGTGCAGAAAATTTGTAATCTTGTTTCTTCGTTTTCCTTATTATGTTGTGTTAATTTATGTATACATTAACATGTATTTGCATGATTTATTCATTTAAAGCTGTACATGTTTATTTGAAAAGAAGCTCAAAGAGCTTTATCACAAAAATGCTAAATTCAACACCATTGACAGTGTGTGTGTTTTTGGACTTTAGCCACAAGAATAAAAAATGGGTCTATCATTTTGTTTCATTAAAAAAAACTTTCTGAAGCAAGATTTTCTATTATTTTAGTGACTGAGGGTGAAATTCTGCAAGCAATATGAGGATTAGGAAGAAAGTGTTTAGTTCAAAGGCCCTGCTGCATAAGACATTGTCTGGAGTATTTTCTTCTGGTCCTTGTGTAAGTCTGGCAGACTTAGAGGAGGCAATAGTAGATCAGGGTAGAGCTAATGATTATGAAGTGTCAGCACCCACTAACCATTGTGAATAGGAATTTACAAAATCCATCTTCAGCATGCTATGAAAATACATTTTTTTAATATAAGAAAGTTGATAAAAGTATGAAGATGTCTTCATTTTTATCAGCAAAATGAAACCCTAGCGTTTGCTAATGTTCAAAAAACAAGAACTTCCTTTCCATTAACTGTAACAATGAAATCCATTTTATTGCAAAAAAGTAAACATTCAGAAAATTTTCAGATGGTGCTGCTCCTTCTTCAACCTTGAGCAAGTTAGACCAGAGCTAAGTCAGAGGAAAGAATTAGCTCTTTCTGGAATCACTCCTTAGATCCAGTCTTCCTGCACATCAGAGCTCTGACCTTGATCCCGTAATCAAGCAATCTTCAAGGTGTACCATTTACTACCATCAAGACAGAAAGCAGTCCTGGGGCCTCAAATTTGCCACCTTGTCACAGGCAGAGTACAACGTAAGGAGCTTGTATCCGTAGCATAAAAAAGCCATATGTCCATTTCAGTAGAATACAGCCCTGTTTTGGATTTTCTATTATGAATATTGACATTCCCTGAGTTAAAATCAAAATCAGAGACACAATGGTGCTTCTTTCATATTCTTTTGTTTATGTAGTTCCTGCTGCTCTAATAGCTGGACCGTTTCAATTATCTTTTGCTAAAAAAAGATGAAATCGCCACTTCAGCCTCTTGTTTCAAATAGTTGAAAATTATGAAACTAAACTAAAAAATAAAAATTATATAGAGAAGCTGAGTGGAAAATTGAAAAATCTGTAGCAGTCCATGGTGCTGTGTAAAATAATTGGCATTAATTGCTGTTTGGAGCAGGAAATAAATGATTTTCAGTTGACATTACATAGAAAATAACTTAATGACAATTGCTATTAAATGGGCACAATTGTAAAAAAAGTAGTCAATGAAAAGTATTGAGCATAGAAAATTTTTCTATTAAGGGAAATTTTTCATTAAATGCATTGGTATTCAGCATATGGACCGTTTATCCACAGTCATCTCACATTTTCTGATAGGTCATCTCAGCCTGATTAAAGAGCACTGTTAGAGCACTCCTGCACTTTAGAATTGTATTAATGTGTTCTCGCTGAGACAGAGTCCCTCAGGCTCTCAGTTAATTGTAGTTGATGCCTACTTTCAAGCCTCACCCACTGTCCACACTGTAAATCTTTGCACTTGCTCTAAAGAGGCTGCCTTAGCTCCAGCTCCAGGACTGGCTGGAGGAGAGGTGGGCTTCACTCTGGTACCGTGACACTAAGTTCTTCAACAAGTCACCAGAGTGGCTGGCCTCAGAGACAGCTGAGCTTTAGGGCTGCACTGAAACTGCCAGTCTTCTGGCCCACATTCTCCAGCTGTTCCTCCTCACTGTAGCAGCTTCTGGCTTGCTGTACTGCCTACAGCATGGCTAGGAGGTGTTCAGAGTTTTCACCTTGTGCCCAGTGGGCGCTCCACGCTGTGCTTCACCTGTCAATGGAGATGAAACCCACTGAGGCTGGTCAGGACTTCTAAACCAAAAATATCCTCTCGTTTCAGTTTTGAAAATCTTTGCTTGTAATTTTTCTCTGAGATACCATAATTATCACTCACCATGAATCTAATATAGGCCTTTGCTGGGAAGGAAGAGCATTTCAGATCTGTACAGTTTTTTGTTTCAAGCCACGGTGCTTCTCTGACCATCCAGTATTCCAGGTAAGCATTAGATGAGAAGCTTTCAAATCCCCAGGTGTGCAGAAGCCAGCAGAACTAGACCAGATCAGCTGCATGGCGCTGTCTACTTTGGAGATGTTTCCCTGATAGATGGCTCTCAGTGTTTCCTGCAGAGCTGTGCTTCACTACAGTCCTTACTACATTTGGTGAAATAGAGGGCGGGCAAGAAATTTAGTGAGCGGGTATCAGACTGACTACAAATAATGGAGACACAAAGGATATCCCAACAGCTATAGGGCTGCAGTGCACAACGATGTTTCCAGTGCCCTTTGACTTGGGAAAGGAGAACCTGTTCCTAGAACCAGCTGAAGATCCCCTCCTCTTCAAATCCAGTTTTCTGTGCTTTACCTTGAGGTCAGGATTCAGTCCTGAATAATTTTGAACAGGAAAAGAGTGTTTTTTGCTCAAGCTCCAATTTTAAGCTGCTCAGTCTGCAGTTCTTTTCACACATACCCACTCTTCACATGCTCTTGATGATCTGCAAATAAACAAACAAAAAAATCAACAGCCACCAGTTGTGAGTTCGCCAGCCCACTCTGTTGGATTGCACTGGAATTGTGTAGGCACAGGGATATTAAAAGAACTGTGTTGAAAAGGTTTTGTGTATGAGGCTGAACCTAGTACAGAAAACGTATGTGATTGTTATTGCACAGAACAGGATTACACAATTAGCTTAGACATGAATAACAGAGCCTTTAAAAAATTCACTTCAGTCTCCTTTACTTTATTCTGTGAATCAGAGAGTTCCAAGGCCAAATAATCAGAATGGGAAGGAAGTACCCAGGTCCTGTGATGAGCACCAGACAGCTCAGATTCCTGTCACCACACAAAACTCCTTACAGGCTCAGAGACTAAACACAGACCTGTAGTTTGAAGGTTTAAAATACAAGGCATTAATTAGAGGCCAGATCTCAATTCCTTAGGCAATCTTGACTTACTCTCGTTGCCTTCGGAAATCTTGGATTCTGCTTACAGTATTGTGGTATGAGGCTTTAGCAAAAGCTCCAGCACAGATGTTAATGTGTAGAGATGAATTCAGATTACATTTGGACTGGGGCTGGAATGCAAACTTCATGAAGCTGAGGTATGTAAGAGTCCAGCATTGTAGTTTTTAACATTCTTTGCTCAGGAAATGAATATTGTTGGATTGTAGCTTTTCTGGATAAGCATCCAAATCAATATGTGTACATTAATGATGTACAAAACATGAAAGGTAGGTTTTCTAAAGCACTCTGCAGCCACATTTTGAAAGGTATTAATATCTCTGCAGCTCCTAACCAGAATTGCAGAAGTGCCTGACCAACCTCTTCTGACTGATTTCCACCGAGCTTTTTGAATTTCATGAAGCATTAGCTTACTTGTTCATGTTGCTAGAAAACTTTAAAAAACAGGCCCCACTTGAGTGGGGAGGGCAAGTTTCACCCAACTGCGTTGGGCATAAATTTGTAAGTCAGATCTTTCTGGAAGACTTATATATGGGATATCCTGAGAGGAATACCTGCACAGTGTTTGTAGCAACACTGAAGATGGCTTTGATGCAAGGGAGGGTAAAGCTGGAAACAGCACAGTTCAGTGAATGAGCCTCTACTGTTTGGGTCACATATGGGCTTGGGTCAAGGCCAGCCTTAGGATCTCAGGGGAAAATTCTGCTGATGAGCAGTGTGTGAGCGTGTGTGTATCTCTTTAGGAGTGTGATGAGATTAAGAATTTAATAGAAAGTCACTCAAGAGGGTTAGTGCTTGCTATATTTCGAGCAGGGCAGAATTTCTGAGAAATAAATCCTATGATATTTCTGTTTTCCAACTGCTCCTTTCAAGTATATGGTGGAAGTCCAGGCAGGTTCTGATTTTATTGGAGGCCATTTACCTAACCCTAGGAACTGTTGCCTATTAATTTGAATGTAGCTAAGATAACTAGCAGACTAAAACCTGTGCTTTCTTTTCTATTTAATTTTCTCTGCGTTTTCCTGTGGTGAAGTATCACTGCAATTCACATATGAATGTTAGTTTGAATGGTGTTATTGTTGCAAAAAAGTTTAATAGGAGCCCGAGGGTGTATAATATTATTGAAATGAAAGTTTTTTTGAAACTCATATTTCAGAGCTCATTAACTTACACAGTTCTGTGGGGGGTAAGGATCAGTAAACGAACAGCAATTATCTATAATCTGCTGTACATGTGCTGGTGTCTTCCTTAGCTTCCTATTTAGGTCTCTATCTAAATAGATAACCATTTATATATTCACATGTATGGTACAGACAGAGAATTTATCTCTTGAACCTATTGTTTAACACTACAAAAATACAAGGTCAAAAGATCACTGCACATGTAATCTTTGACTTGAGCTCAAAGACAAATCAGAGTCAGAACCAAGAGTCTCAAAGCTCAAGAGCTGGGCTACACGGGTAACCTTAACTCTGCCTTGTAGTGAACCTACCAGTGCAGCTGACATACTTGTTGCTCAGTTGCGAAGTCCATGTGTGCTGTTGTTACTGTTCTTTAGCCAGGAGTTCGTTAGTTTAGGCCTACAACAACATTTATCAGTGGCAGCACAGACCTTAGTATGACTTGTGAGACCCGTCCAAGAAGTCAAGTGGATTGTCAAGCCTGCACTGCACCCTGTGCTGCCGAGGCTTCACTGTCAGCAACATTCATGTCAGCTAATTTAGAGCTGTTTAAGGATTACGACATACATCACTCTTTGGCTGCTGTCCTAAGTTAGCCAGGTGGGGTAAAATGCATTCTGCCTTAACACCTAGTTATAAAGTGTTGGTAAAGAGTCAGACTAAATATAGTGTATAGTATAGTAGGCTTATAACTTGGTCAAATCCAAGCTACTATTGGTCTCAATACTTAAAGACACTTTTCCATAGCAAAATTAAATTTTAGTTCAGAATTCATCTTTCTTTGGTGGTTAGTTTGGTTCCACATCTGCTTAAAAAAACCTAAAGGCTGGATTTTTTTTCTTCTCATAGGTACATATATACATTTCTCTCTGCCTTTTCTTGGAAGAATTTGAATAATTTCTCCTGAAGCTTCCAAAACCAGTGACCTTTACATACAGACAAACCTTAGAAAACAAAAGCTCGAAAGAGGAGAGTTTGAGAAAACTGGGTAGATAAAAATAGGAAATAAAATGGGAACTTTTGTTGCTCTGGTCCAGGAGTAGCTGCTTAATTCAATTGTGACTTGTGATGGCCCAAATACCAGCAGTGGGCATAGTACAAGAACTTGGTGAATATTATACATAGACACTGAAGAATGCCTAGACACAGTAGACTGTGACTCTCAACACTGAGAGTGAATCTCAAGCAGTTTGTTATGGTACTGGAGCTCTGGCGTATGGAAAAACCTGTCTTAGAATTTTTTCCTGATTGCAAATTTCATATTATGATTTAGTAGATATAACCTTCCTTCAGATTCACTGCATTTATATTATTCTCCTTTTATTGCAATTTAGGTTCTAGGATTTCAAGAGCTATCTGCAGATTTGGCCCTGTGGCTCTGCCACTCTGTGCTTTCCTCTGCTATGCCTCGCCTCTCTTGCTATTCTATTTTCCCATAAGACTTTCCCCTCTGCTGCCGTTCTGCTTCCTTAACCCAGAATCTCTCCCTCTGATGTTTTGCTCTTCTTGCTCCCTTGGAATTCATCATCTTCTTGTCCTACAGGACCTCTGCTCCCATTGTTTTACCCTGGAGGTTTCCTTGCCCCCTCTCCAGTTCCTGGCAGGATTAGGAAGCACTGTCTGCAAGAATGCCTTCCATCTGCAAGTTTCAGTAGTGTATGCCCAAGGCAGCTTGGAAGGGATTGGTTTTTATTTTAAAACACTATTTGGGAGTAATAAAAATTCCTGATTTTTTCAAATAAAAAATAGGAGTTGTTAAAGGGATAACCCTGGGGTTTCATTATTTCTCTTTTTTTTAACATACAGTATTTCACAGTGAAGTTGTTAAAACTCCCCCCACATCACCACTCCCAGAACAGGTAACACCATCCAGTCCCACAGGCACCTGCAGTGCACAGCACAGATCACTTGCCCTGCTCTGCGCTGTACGAGCCACTGTGAGGGGTAGGGAAGGGAAAAGCAGGACTGATCTCTGAGATCAGGCTGGATCCTTTAGCTGGCATCCCAGTGGCAATGCTGATAGAGGGTATCTTTGTGGTTTTCTCATGACACTGGAGTTGGGACAATCCATTTACGCTTACAAGGGCTGCCGGAATTTGCTCACTTGAGTGTACTGATGTTGGCAGTATTACTGCATATACAAGCGGCACTCAACGTGCTGTTAACTATGTATGTCCTCTAACAACAACAAATTGAACTTGTCTCTCTCTTATTCTTCTTGACCCTTTGCCCGCTCCAGGTTTTCTGGTTTCTTCCCTTCCTTTTTTCTCATTTTCTTCCCACCACTGCTGGAAATTTAACAAGAAAATTTCTTTCTCCAGACTTGTAGCCAACTGTATCTCTTTTGATTGCTTTTACTCAGGGCTATGACAGCTCTTCACTTTGAATTTTTATTAAAAAAGCTCAAAGTGGGATAGGGAGTTTATACTCCTGATCTAACTTTTTTAAATAAAACTGTTACAGTTCAAAGCCAGGACAGCTGCTGGTAACTGTCATTCAGAGTGCTGGCTGTCAGTCTGATTTTTAAAATGACTACTTCCCTCTTCCCCACCCACTGTAATAACTTCACATTCAACACTGAACCTCAAAGCTGTGATGTCACCTGGGGGTTGTATGTACAGCAAATACCGACTTAAACATTACCAGGCTTTTGAAACCAAATAATTGAAAAATCAGTTCCTTCTTACTTTTCTGTTAGTAAGACAGCAACACCAGTGCTGAGAAATATCTGCCTGTTGTCAAATCAGTGCCAAGGATGTGAAATTAGGGCCTTCTGTGTTTTTTTTTTTTTTTTTTTTTTTTTAAGGTTTTTTTTCTTTCCCTATAATTTCTGGTCTGCCTAAAACCAGTGTAATAAATTCAGCTCCAATCTGAGTCAAGTGTTGGCGCTGATGCCAGCTCACCAATTGCTGTAGGATGGGCACTGAGTTCTGGGACTAGAAGGAAAGAAACTTTTCTTTGTGTCGATATGCATGTACTGTTTGCATGCTTATGCACACACAAATCAGGTGCCAAAAAATGCCAAATGTTACAAATTCCAGGCTTACCTTCTTACTGGTGAGCTTAGCAGCACTTGTAGGAGTTTGGATAATCTCCTTGGTATATAGTTTACACAATAGATTGGGCCAATACAGGCTTCAGATCAGGCTCAGATTTCCCCAGACATGATAATAGAGGGAGGCAATGATTAAAAATAATACTGGAAGCTTGCTTTGAAGTTTTGGTCTGTAGTATCCTATAATGCTCATGACCTTGGGCAATCCTGAACAGTATAAAGAACCATTCTTGCAGACTTGCATCTTCACAGGGTCAGCCCTTGCCTGGAGGTAATGCGATCGCTGGGCTTGTACATGCAGTGATAAAGAAACAGGAGTTTGGTGTTATTTAACCAAGTTTCTCGCCAAAATACTTGAAGGGAAAATGGAATTGTCTTCTTCTGAAATACTGAAGGTTTTTTTTTTTTTTGGTTTTGTGAGTGCCTAATGTAGCTGCTGCTGCAATTATAAATCCAAATAGTCTCCTCTTGGAGAACTATTAGCATTGGCAATGACATCAAGAACCAATTCATCAGGACCCACAGCATCAACTTCAGTTTGGTAGTGCAAAACAAACAGAAAGCTGAGATGCTGTTCTGGGTAGAGGAAAGAACTGCTCTGGGGAAGGCATTACATTATGGACACCTTTTTCTTTTAACAATAACATTTAATAGCCTTTTAAAGAGCATTTTCCCCATTCCCCCAAGTAATTTCTTGGCAGGCAGTTAAGAGAAAGGAAGAAGTTTTTTTTCTAAGGGCTTTTATATGATACTAAATAAATCTAGCAGCCTTCTGAACAACAAACCCCTCCCTTCTGCTGCCCAGACTGTCTCTTACCACCAGCCGTAGAGTGGCCTGATGGTGTCTGACTGGTAAGCGCTGAGAGCATTACCAAACCACACTGAGGGCGAAGCTCTCCAGCAGATGCCAGATGGAACCGGCATCAAGTTATTATTATTATTTATTAATTATGCACCTGACTAATGTGCAGAGCAATTTAAAGCTGTTAAAATGCACATTACAAATGGAAAACAGAAGGCCTTTTCTTGAAGAATGTGTCTGTTCTCCAGGGACAGACACCTTCTTCTAAATGGAGAAGTTTCGCCTAAGTCAGGGCAGAAGGTAAAGCACTCCTGGCCCCCTCAACAGTATGTCTCTCCTGGCCCCCTCTTTCTACACTGACCCTAAAAGCCCTGCTGTCATATATGGCACATGGTGGAGGGTTAGACACTGCTGAATTTGCACTGTTCCTTTGCAAATCTTGCCTCGTGTACAAGGGACCCCCACTGGCTTTTCTTTCTGGATTCCCTTGGTGCTTGCACAGGAGCAGGCAGAATTTGTCCCTGAGTGTGGAATCTGGTTCTACAGCTGAACGGAGGTGATAGATGCTGGAGCTGCAGATCAACATTTTGTATATGAATCTGTTTTTCAGGACCTATGCCCAACAAAAGAAGAAATATGAGCAGCTGTTCACAGAGTGACTGAGAGGTGACAGAGAAAGAGGAAAGGCCTTTTCTTGCAACCAGAGGTAGCATTAAACTTGTAGGGGTCAAGGGCTAAGATTTGGGTCCTTTCTCATTCTTGTATCCTGTTGTGGCTTGTGTAGCTATATAATTTGGGATCTCTAATGGTGTGGGGCTTAGTATTGTTTGCCACTAAAGTCAGCTTCCCCTGCAAGATGGGAGTTACTCCCATGAGTGAGGGATAAGTAATGGTTACAGGGAGAGCTGGGATGAGGACAAAGACATGCCAGGAGTCAGAAAAAATCAGATCAGAGAAACAAGCAAAGCTAAAACTGTTGAACGTCTCCTGGCTCCTCTCCCACATTTTATTTCCCCAAAATTTCTGCTCTGCTGTTTATTTCCCCCCCGGAATCCTCATGTGGACAGGAGTGCATTTGCTGAGGGATTTGAAAGGATCGAGGAGTGGCTGGAATGTAGCAGAAAAGCCAATGCAGAAGTTTGTGGAGCTGTTAGCAGCAGCTTTGGGAAACATGAGTAAGGGGTCAGAAAGAAAGAAGTAAATCTACTTGTCTGCTCAACATCAGTCTTGGTGAGACAGACAGCTTTATACTGGAGCCAGGATTCCTTGGCCCCGCTGGGACTGGCCCTGGTTTGGCTCCTGAAGGCAGTGGTTATTTCTTACTATTTTGACCTTAACTATTAGCTTGCCTGAGGGACGTTTTTGATATCGAATTAAAAAAATAAACAACAGCACCTAAAACTATATCCAGACTGTGAACTGGACTGAATATTGCGCTGACGATCCAGTTCTTGACATTTGCATGCCACGGAGCTATGTAGTGCAATGTGATATATATTATTCATGCTCTCATGTACCTCATTTTCACTCTGTGTGACAGCACTTCTAGGATCAAGGTTCCGCACACTTCAGTGGACCTGGAGGCTTTATGGTTCTGATGCCTGGAAGCAAAACAGAAAAGAAACATTTGGGATGTGAGGTGTCTTTTGCCCAACCAGGTCTTTGGTCAGCGCGCAAATAGACAATATCTTTGGCTTAAGCATGCACCTTAATTAAAAGGACTCAGTTAATGTAGTTTAATTTAAGATTCAATTTAAAAAGAGCTTAGTTAAAGCAATGTAGATAGCTGTGTAGACACTTTGATCTTTCTAAACTAGACTTTTTTAGCTGAGTTTAAGACATTTAGGCCAACGTGAAAAAAGGTGCTTGCCAATTAGTAACAAGGGCTTAGCTCATCCTAGATAAACTGCTTTAAGTAAATCAGAATAAGCTTGTGGGCAGATAAGGACTAAATAGGTCAGAGACAACTGGTGTTGACTTAATAGATTTGCATTTCCCTCTGAGTTAGTTTAGAGCTGATGCCCTCACACTGGAGGGTGCCTTTGCTGATAGTGCTGTTTTTCAGAGAAGCTATAAAGCTGTGTTCCTGACCAACTATAAAACCCTACAAATGCTCTTTCTTCTTTATGTTAGTCTGCTTCTATTTAGAATAAAATTTGTGTTTGGGTTGTCTAAATTTTAAATCAATGAATCTGCCTTGTGCTTGTGGCCTTGATCCTGGGTGCTGAGCAACAAGTGCACATCACAAATCAAGAGGATGTTGAAAGGATGGCTTTAAGCCACGTTTGTGGTGTTCTACCCCACTCTAGAGATAGAATGGTGTTAACTCCCACATAACATCCATCCAGGTGGCTCTAAATTATGCAGGCTGCCAACAGCACTTTGCAGCTAGAGAACATGACCCTCCTCATCCTCTTTAGCAGGCTGAATCTGCTTTGGGGGAGCAGCACATATAAAGGCGCTGTGCTAATTCTCCTGTAGCAGATGACTCCTCATTGTCCTGGCTGTGGGGTTGCCCCCACTGTCGCTGTAATTGCAGAACATGCCCAGGGATGGCCTGTACTGATGGTCACTGGGAGCGTTGCACAGTACTGATGGGTGAGCTTGAGATGTTTTCACAGTGTAAGTCGACAGTGGACGACAGAGATTCAGATCCCATGTTTTTCCTTTTCTTTTTATGTCAAATAGCTATTTTGCTGTTCTCAGGAATGTTCCCAGACTCAGGAATGGCGGTTTCAGTGGTGACAAATATGTGCTCAGCAGTTACTTTCGTACCTTGTTTTTCAGAAGCGCCTTTCAAAGAAACTGAGGAGATAGACCCTCTCCTCCTGTCCCAGACAATCTCTTAAAGAGACCGACCATAGTGTCACACTGTTGCCCAAGCGTCAACTAACCATTGATGAGGCTTCTGAAAAGCAACGGTATATCATTATTCTTGTTATATACATGAGAAAATTGAAGCAGAGAGAAGCTAGGTCATTTGCCTAAATCTGTACATTAAGCAAGCGTCAGCCAGTGGCATGAACTCAGAGCTGCTGGGAATAGGACCCCATGACCTGTCTCTTAGACCATTTTACTTCTGTTGAAAAGGCTATTTGACATCTGCATTCAGCTTGCAAAATGCTTTGGTTCCTGACAGATTTAAAGCAATATGTAAAACATTAGGCTGAGAAGTAAACAAGAGAAATTAAACCCCTACACCCAGGGCCAAAGTGGGCTAATCTGGGTTGGTGAAATAACACACTGCAAGCAGTGAAAACAAACCCTTGGTTTTTGGAGACACTGAGGATTTTTATGATGTGTATATAAGAAAAGAGCATTAAGGTTTGTTGGAGGCCAGGCACTCAGAGAGAGCTGGGCTTATTCCTTTCTCTTATTGTGATCCCTATACTGTGGTTCTTTGTAGACTGCAGTGAAGATGGAAAGCTACACCCAGTGATCATTTTTAATTAAGAATAGTTGCTATTATTTAGCATAGTGACATGGACAGCGTATCAAGGGAATTTCTGACTTTGTAAGATAGACAGAATTGATGACAAAAGTCTTTCCTGAAAGCTAATTGTTTCAAGCATATCCAAAATTGTGCTTGCGTTGCCTGTGCTATTAATCAGAGGGTGGAAGCCAGTCAAGCAGGAAACACTGGGTATGGTGTGCTGAGCTTCGGGGGCAGATTCGCTAGGCCACATTGCTTTTGTTGAAGTTTTGGGCAAGGACTGAATTAGAGCACAAGATTTCACTCTGTTCAGAAGCAGCTGTCATCAGTATCACAGGGACAAGGGTCCAGTCCTAAGACATGGGCTCTGCTGGGTCCCCTTCTTGTTTGTCCCAGACTTGTCCTCTGAGGTTCCAGGCATACTCTATAGGGCGCTTGAATAGGGACACCCTGCCTGGCATTTGGATAATGGGCTGCTCTTGTGCAGAAGGC
Organism: Numenius arquata; assembly: GCF_964106895.1. Lineage (NCBI taxonomy): Eukaryota > Metazoa > Chordata > Aves > Charadriiformes > Scolopacidae > Numenius > Numenius arquata. The sequence continues at coordinate 54,654,679 of NC_133583.1, read as the reverse complement.
AGCATTACTGTTGGTCAGTTTATACCGATGGTAATTTATGGGGCAATTACTATGTGGTATTTCTCACTGCTTTGAGTTCAGTCCTACCAAGGCATGAGGTGGGGCTACCAGGTGCTTGTTGTCTGATCCAGGTGAACCACTTGGCTTTCACAGTGAGATGCTGCAACGTGCTGAGTAATTGTGCTCTTAATGGCTGCATTTCCTTTGCATGTTCCTGGTTCTGACACATTGCTGGGTGTCAGGATGAGGCCTCCATGTCCTTTCTTCTGTTGTATCCGGTCAGCTTTGCAGGCTGTGGTGTGCGCCCTGGAATACCCAGGGTAGTTTCGTGTCTGTAAGTAGTATTGTGCTTTCTATGTGATCATGTGACTAAAGTTATCCTTCAGAGTTACCACCTACAAGTAAAAATTCAGCTACTATTTCCACACTGAATCTTATCACCTACTGCAAACTTTGTCCCTTTCCATCCACCCATAGCTTAAAATGTCAGAAGTCATTCCTATCAGCGAGGCTGCTGCTGTTCTGGGACACTTTTAGTCTTGTGAGCCGACACCTCTCCCTGTCTTCTCCTGTTTATATCTATTACAGTCTTTTTTTGTATGTAAGTTTTAAATTCTCTATAACAGTTCTGTGTTTCTACCATGTTTAGGAAAAAGGGGTCCATATTTATGAATAGAGATTATAGGGTGTAAAATAATAATAGTAAAAACCATGATACTAAAATTCTTATAAGAATCTGGGCCATGCTGATAGTCATGTCATAGTATGCAACTGAAATTAAGTTTATCTTTTTTTTTCCTTGTTATGAGTAATGCTGGAATATTTCTAGCAATAAAGTATAAGAAAAAAAGCATGTCAATGAGGGGTTAAAAATATTGACTTTTGGTACTTATAATAGGAAGACTTTTCTTAGTTCTGCAGGCAGGCTCGTATCAACTTTGAATTCAATTTAGGGATTGAATTTAACATGCGTAACCCACTGGGTTTGAAACTATAAAGGGACTTAAAAATGTACAACAGATAGGACCTTAGAAGTCTAAAGGATCCTTCACAAGATGAAAAGTATTTTATGTTGTTTGAGATACAGTAGTCTCTGAATTACACTTCAAAAAGCTTAACACATCCTTAAAATACATTTACAAGGGAAGATAATAATGTACAGTTTTAAATTTAGGCAGTGCATGTTCACCAATAAAGTTTCATCATCTTGAATAATTTAAGCTAGTGTGGATATTATCATTGAACTTAAAGAGAAAACTGAAAAATGTGGAGACCCCTGCTTAGTGCTGATGACTGTGTAATGCTGTGAATGGTTGTAAATTCTTTGGGGAATCCACTGATGCATTCTTCTTGTATATTTATAAGAAAACTGTGGTATTAAAGTTTCATTTTCTTCTGTTTTAAACCTAAGCAAAAACAGGCGTATAAAAGCCATCGAGGAATGCAGAAGTATTACTAATGTTTCAGAAAATGGAATTATTAACCATAACACAATAATGCTCAAGGCCTGCTAGATGTTGCCTACTGATCAGCCCGCCTTGAAATTATGTTTATTTGCTTAAGTGAGTTTTTGGTTTATATTCTGTGAAAACATTTTTTTTTTTCCCTGTGCGTGAACCCAAAATTGCTTAGTCTGTGTCCTTTTCCCTCGGATGCGATACCATAGCAGCAGCAGCAGAAGCACACACAGTTGCTAGCTAGGTAGCTTATTATTATGGTCACACTCCAGCACACAGCATACTTGTTGGAAGTTTCCAGAAATATTGCACTGCAGTCATTTTCCTTGCCGTTATGCTAATGGAATCAGGAAAATCAATTGTCCTTAAGGAACAGGGGAATGAGATGTGCTGTAAATGCCACAGGATGAGTGATTGGTTGATTGCAGGGATGGTGATTCAAACGCGCCTCATCTCTACATTATCCTGATGAATTTTTATGGCCCTGCCTTTTTTTCTTCTATAGCTGTGGAGGAAGGTTTATGGCTTGCAGCTTTTTAGTTGATTGAATGCAGCTGGCATTGTTGCAGTGCAGAACAAATAGGTACTTTTTCTTTACAGCCTTAAAAGTAGATTGAAGAAATTGCACACCAACATTTTTGCAACAAAAGCATTCTTAAAAATGCAGATATTTTATGAAATTACTTTGCTCTCCTTCTCTACTGTCAGTAATCTTTCTATCAGAATAAAGGACAAAAATTGCTTGAGATTCTAGAGGAACATAGCTCCAATTTTTTATTCTTATCACAAAGAAAGCTAACTAAGGAGTTTCATTAGTATTCATTTTAGCCCAATGTAATTTTCTCCTTCCTAGTAACAAAAAAAGAAAAAAACGTATGCCTCTAACACTACTGAACCAAAGAAGGTCATCCTAAGTATATCAGCATTTTCTGTAACTCTTTCAGATTGTATTCACAAGGTAGTAAAGATAACTGCTTCAGCTCAAGTTATAATAGTTCTAGTTACAGAATATAGAACACTATATAATATAAAGGGTCTTATTTGATTGAATAAAACAACACCCATGATCAGCTCTGAGTGCTGAGCTGCTGACAGCTAAAACTAAACACATAAGAGCATTCAATTTATGTCCAATTAATTTGCTGATAATCTATTCTTCCACTATACAGTTTCCACAGTACAGTGTTCATGTTATGTAGGGAACCTTTTTATGAAGTGTCTTTTTCAGAGTTGGGAACTCAGCTTGTTTTCCCCCTTGAATTAGCAAGCTTTAAGAGACATTAAGACTTGGGGTTACAGTATTTCCTTATGGAGTTACGTAGTTACAGTGTCATGACTTTTTGAATATATTGCCATTACTTTTTGCATATATTTAATATTTTCAAAATGAAGAGATCTCTAATAGCTATGCGCTGTGACATACTTCTGACACAGCCATGCCTGTGCATTTCTAGCCTGATTTATAATGACTTTGTTATTCTTGGGTTGCTCCTAAACACCGCCTTCCAGCCACATGGTTACTTGGTAATAGTTACAGGAATCCACGAGAATTTAAGATGAGCTCAAAATGTTATTTCCATCCGTGCCTAGATCTGGTGATGGTATCTGTAGGTGAAAGAGTGCGCTATTGTTTTAAATACAGAAGGTCTGATTCACCACAGTGTTTAATCTCATATAATAAATTGCATCTGTGCCAAGCGGGTGCAAAATACCACTGCTGATGTGACTGGGGAATTGTGATTTGATCATGTTTTACACTCAGTTTGTACAGGTGTTAATATCAGCATGAGTGTAAGGAAATGAGGAACACTAAAATTAAAAGAAATCCCTTTGTATGGAAAATTAAATTCATATTTATGGTATTGTAAGGTTTCACTTTTACATGCGCGTCACTGAAATCATAAAAGGCCTATAACATTTGGATCAAAATCATGTTTAACAAAATACTAATGTTCTACAGAAACGTTTATGTGTAACAGATTATAGTACACACCCCGAGTAAATGTAGGCTTAAGTAGGACATAAATAACGTGCAGTTCTTGTCCTGTGAATTTCACCTACTGACAACATTATAACGAGAAACAGAGGCGCCAGATCGTAGGGCTTACCTTAACAGAGGAAATGAAATATGATTTTTTTAGCATTGTGATGACTCTGTTCACAGATGTCATGGATATTGATGACACTGTGTTTTAGTTTTTGCTGCCAGGTTACTGGAAGCAATTTTATTTTTACTCTTTTCGTCCTGTTACCTCTGTTATCAACACTTCTCTACAAAATCTTCACTTGTGTTTTCTTCTCGTTTCAGATACATAACCAGATAAAATTATTGTGAATTGCAAATAACCATTATTAGAAATATATACTTTCCTGGTTTATTGTCTGTCAGATAGATTTGCTAGAATTTAATTTCATATATATAATATTGTTCTTTCCAGCGTCCTGATTTCACAATGGAGCAATTTCCTCAAAATAATTTATTGGTAATTCATTAATGTGAAATGGTAATGACCTTCTCAGCTTATTTGTTAGTGATGTTTCTTTTTTAATCTGAAGCACATAAATGTAGTTTCATTAACACATTTATAGTTAAAATTGCAAAAGTTATTTGTGTTCTCTTTGGTCGTAACGGATTTGATGTGATCTGTGTCAGCCAAAGGGAAGCAGAAGAGCAATAGTTGCATCACCAGGGTTCGCCAGAACAGATTCATGTCTTCCGAAGCGCGTGTGGATTCCAAGGCAGCTTACATTGATAACGCTTTAAGAATGGCTTATTATCATAGTTACACAGGCAGTGAGCCAGAGTCAGCTTTCTCAGACTAATACGAATGGTCTTTCTTGGTTTTTTTTTTGGTCAACCATCGAAGGGGATGCGAGGAAGTAGAAAGAAGCCATTTTGAATGTTAATGAATGAGAGAAAATCACCGCTTATCAGATTACAAAGCCCGCACTCGTTCTGGTGAGCAGCAACCAGAAGATGTTCCTACGTCTGCTTAGGCAGTAGACAGATATTCCCGGTGGAACTAAGAGAGCTCTAACAGTCCTGTCTCCTGTGGACGTTTGCATTCTCAGAGCATTTATTTACATTTGGGTTGTTTGTGCTGTATTATGCCTGATTGAACCAAAGTCTCTTGCAGAGCAAAGCGCTTTTATTTTGACATTTTCACATGGAAGTCAGCCATCACCCCTATAAGGAGAGTAAGCAAGATTTATGATGAGAATATTGATTTCCTTTATAGTCTGTTATAAAATACATCTAAGCACAAAATATAAGCTAGACCTCTTTGTTTGCTCCTTCTTGCCATCTGATGTCAGGACTTGCTGGAAGTGCCTTGATATTTTAAATCATAATGCAGTGAGGAAGGCAATTTGGGATCACCTATACATCTTTATACGTGTATTTAAAAACCGTAGAGGGTTTTTAGAGCTTTAGCAAGACTGAACAGAACTTCCAGCCTGCGGGAAGGGCGAGATGCCTTTCCATCAGCCCTGTGGTACCTGTCTTTAGGCAGTCACCTAAACCAGCTCTGGTCTGCCCTTAACATGTTGTCTAGGCCAGGGCAGGTGTTTCCAGTGAAGGGAAAGTTGTCTGTGGTCCTCTGCTCCAGTGCTGAGAGAATGGCCAGATCTGGGGTTTTGAGCACGTGTTTATGCCTCTCTACTTCTGCATCTGCCATGGGGTAGCTGGACCAAGGATGAAGCTCTCAGCTGTTGTTACCAGACCTATATCCTACCAAGGTGTAGCTGATCTGAACGCTACAACTGTTGTCCCAAATGCTTTATGTACATGGTTTGTGTGAAGTGTTAGCAGTGGTCACACCAAATCTGTGAGCTATGTCTGGCTCCTGCTAATGTGACTGACAAGTGTCCCTTTGCAATGAGAACACGATCAGCCCAACAGCCAAAGATAAGTAAATTAAATCTTTCCAGGCTCTGAGTCCCGGTAATTCTGTTCCTTCACCTTTTGCTTCATTTATTACGAGTCTGATTTTTTCCAGGGTAAGTTTTTTGAGGTAGGAACAACATGGACACAAAGTCAAATAATGGTGTTAATAATATGGTGACTTTTTGCCATTTGCCAATTTGCAAAAACTTACTGAACACATTTTAAGATAGCTAGCATTAATAATGCACAAAACCTGCATTTTCTCCTCCTCTCTTTGGATCTCTCCTTATTACACATATGGCTTGACCTTAAAAAAAAGAATGAGTAATTTTTTCTTGGAATGGAAAATCTTTCTACTCTGGGTTTAAACTGAAAATAGAACCTCGCTTAAAAAACAGAAACTGAAATTCATGATTGTTTCAAATTGTGTGCATGTATCACATAGCACCACGTGCCTTACTATTCCTTATAGGAAACCATCAACAAAAACCAGGAATGTCAGTTAACCTTGAAGTGAATTAATTTTGGAAGCCAAGTACATCCTTTAGTGACTCTCCTTAGTTAACATGTGTACTATGAATAAAAAAATAACAAAATCGGGAGAATCTGATTACTATAAAGTAATCCCACTAGAGGGTGCAACAGAGTAAATTATTTCTTGCATGAAAATGTGTTAAACTTGCTGAGAGTCAGAATTATTCCTTGTAACTGAGCCAGCTCAAAGAGTGACTGAAGCTCAAAATGGGAAGTATTGTCTGCCTGCTACTCCTCGGTCATCAAGGCTAAGACATCAAGGCAATTCTTTTAGTAACTAGGCACTACCCAAAGTAGAGAGCTTTATTCTGAATTGTTCACTTACAGCCTTTCTAGAGAAGTCTGTGTTCTGTGTGACAAGGGGAAGACAGATTTATCCATGTTTGCTTTGGAATTAGAGATGTATATAGTTTTAATATAGAAATATCTGATATGTATATTTTTCTGAAACATACCCAGCTCTTCTAGTCTTTTTTTAATTTGGAGATGCTATGAGTGGCAGACATACCAAGTAAGAGCCATTTGATGTTTCAGTTTCTTCCTGTTCTGTTTTTATCATGCTTAATTTCCATGCTATGCTTTGATGCTGTGCACCCATTTTTTAGCTGTAAATGCAGATTTCACATATTGTGTGTATTCCAACAGAGAAAGAAAGATTTACTGGTATCCCATGCAAAAAAAAAAATAAAAAAAATTTCTCCAAATATAATTATGCAGTGGCATTCTATTTTAATGAAAGTTACAGATGGATACAGCTTCTGCTATCCAATAACAGCTGACGTGCAGCCAAGGTGTATACTGTACAAACATGTTAACAGTGCTGAGCCATTTCGGTAAAAATTAGCTTTTTTTTTCCTGCAGCAGTTATCTGTAAAATAAGTCTCTTTATTTTCCCTTTTGTTGTTTTTCTGTGCTTAGAGAAAGTCAGTCTCATAACTGCATGAGGGTTCATATAAAATTCAGCTGGTATTTGCTATACATTTGTTGCACAAAGCTGTTTGGAAAACAGTGCATTAAACATGCAAAAAAATCCCTCAAAAAGCCATTTATAAGTGAAATGACTTGCAATTCTTGCTGGATGTACAAAATTATTGACTCTTCCTAATGGTGCAGCTTCAGTCCAAGCCAGGTGTTTTGGCTGCAGGTTTGCTGCCAGGATTCCTTGGGCAAGGGCTGCAAAGGGGTCCTGCGTGGAAAAGAGCAGTTCTTGAAAGTCTTTCTGAATACAAATATTTAATGAGAGATTGTGCAGATAATTTTGTAACACAATAATTGATTGATGTGTATATGTGCATGTTTATGTGTATATATATGACTAACAGTTTCTGAACCTCTAGCTTTATATGCTGTCAGAGAAAAGATAAGTTGAAATAACATAAGGGTCTGGCGTAAATTGAACAAATGTGGGAAATTCAGTTAAAGGCTGAAATGTCATCTTCAATTCACCCCTGCTGTACTTAGTTATTGCAGCACACTTGGTACATAAGGTCACCCACTGTTCAGAGTCTTGTCTAAGAGGAGGCACTATTATCTGTGATGTGCAGGTATGAGAGGATAAGTGAAAGACGATGTTTTGGTCCAACTTTGGAGTTTTCCTGATTTCATGCAGTTTAAATGATTTTTTTAATGTAACTTTGGCAGGTTTGTCCTGTAACTGAGTCTCCCTTTTGGATTTTTTTTTTTTTTGTTTACATGAGTTTGCAAGCTTCTTATTTTGTGTGTTTATTACATCCATGTATTTATGAGTCTGGGTTATCAGGGTCATTCTGATGACTGGCCCTAAGTGCTACAGAGGGGCCATTCTTTCCCTGAAGTACTTTAATGAAGATTTGGAATAACCATGGGCTAGTGATAAGCATGCAGTTGGGGTTTCACTGTCATTTGAGCAGGTATTTATTACATTTTTAGAAGGATTCCTTTATCGCACTGGGCTCAGTCAGTGCAATGTTAGCTTCTCCGGTGTTCAGTCTGTGAAAACTCCTTGCAGTCCACTCTGTTCAGTGGCTGCAAAGCCAAGCACGATGTAGTCCAGAGGGAGGTCTTCTGTCATCCACGACTGCAGAATATCTGGTTGGGCCAAGGCCTTCTGACATTATTCTTAAGAGTGGAGTTGCCGGAATCAGTTAAGGTGCTTGAAGATCCCTGTTTCACCCCATGTCTTCACACTGGGATATATAAAATCCTTCCTGATTGTATCAGAGAAGACTCTTTAAAAATCTTTGTCCTATGATTCTGGAGGGTCTGAGTGATGGGCAGTTCTGCTTTAAAGGCCAGATTGGGGTGGCTGACCTTGTTTCCTTTAATCAATAAGAAAGGAAAGGCCAGTATCTGGGATAAATGCCTTGTCCTTGCTTACAGCAGAAATGATCTGAGAAGCCAGAAGCAGCAGTAGAAAGCCCAGCAGCAGCACTTCATACACGCATACAGAACATCTATGCTCAACAGTAGGACTTTTAAATAATGCCTGCTTTATCATTTATCAATTTCACACTTGATAATTAGTTTATCTTTTCATTTCTGTTATAAGAAAGCCTGGCCTCCCACGTTCCTGTCAGCCTTTGCTCATTCATGCCCTTCCCTGCCCTCTTCCCCATTACCGTCCTTCAGTTAGAGTGAGGTCAGGGAGGCAGGTTTGGTGTGCCACATAACTGAGTAGCTAGCAGAGTGTAAGATCAGGAGTGGAATGGGAAGGTCCTCAAATAGATCTGCTACCAATGACACACAACCTTTTTTCCTTCGTGATGTTCATTTTGGAGCCCTGACTGCCTCTTAAGCTTTGCTAGTTCAGCTGCACGTGGGCTGTGCAAAACAGGGAGAGAAGCAAAACAAACCCAAACAAATAATGTAATTGCCATTTTCCCATACTGGTCACAGGGTATGCTTACAACATAAAATTAATACCTCTGCTCTGTAACAGAAAAAGGGATCTAGTAGGCTTGTCATTTCTGCATGTTGTGGTTGAGCCTAAGAGCGATTTCAGGGGAAGTCACAGAAATCTATATCTTGAACTACCTGGTATTCTGAATTTTCAAGTGACTATTACTTCAGATGGTGTATTGCTGTGCAGCTATCATGGTCAGGGCTAAAAAAAAATCAGTTTGAAAGCTCTTTCAGCTTTTGGCACCTAAATCCTTTGGCATGTGGATTCATTTAGAATAAATTGACAGTCAGATCAGCAGATCCAATATGTGCTTCATTAAGTGTTTGACAAAGACATGTTAGGCAGTAATCAGTGCATGAAACTATTGATGTTTACGTAGTAGTAGTGTGGTGTGGTACATGATGCGGTGTTACTGGCCATCCCAAAAGATTCACATCTGTCAGAATTACTATACAGAATATCCTGCTGTAGGTATTGGAAAGGCATCTGTATTATCTCAGACGTGGTGGTGCAGTAACTAAAGGCATAAGCCTACTTTTTAGCAGAGATCTTTGAAACAGAATGGCATGACATGGAGCCAACATGTTTGATTTTTGTAGAACTGTATTCCTGTTATAATAATGGTGCTCTGTGGTTATGTAGAAGGTGAGCACAAGTATTGTGGTGCATATTTCAAATTGCTTTGCTTGTCCATGAGAAAATTTTTCCTTCAGCAAATACCTGTTGAGGTCATTGGGAGCTTCTTTGCATGTGGTCTGGTTACATACACCTGGGATTTCACCTTTCTACATCAGTCACCACTGAAACGTAAGTATCTCCAGAAGAGTGTATGACAACCTCCTCTAGAATAGCTCACTTCACAGTGGAAATGTAAAAATATTCAAGAGAGTGGCTTGACAGCAGTCCTGCAGATAGGGATCTGGGGGTAACAGCAGGCTCAATATGAGTCAGCAGTGCACCCTGGCAGCCAAGAGGGCAAACTGCATCCTGGGGTGCATTAAACACAGTATAACCAGCCGGTCAGAAAAGGTGATTATCCTGTTGTATTCAGCGTTGGTGCAGCCTCACCTTGAGTACTGTGTGCTGTTCTTGGCTCCCCTTGAACACATCCAGAGCAGGGCAGCAAAGCTGGTGAAAGGGCTGGAAGGAATGTCCTATGAGGAGTCGATAAGAACTTTAGGCTTGTCTAGTTTGGACAACATTGCTCTCTACTGCTTCCTGAGGAGGGTAAGTGGAGTGGGAGGTGCTGATCTCTTCTCCCTGGTATCCAGTGATAGGACACATGGGAATGGTTCAAAGCTGCACCAGAGGAGGTTTAGACTGGATATTAGGAAGCATTTCTTTACTGAGAGGGTGGTCAAACACTGGAACAGGCTTCCTAGAGAGGTGGTCAATGCCCCAAGCCTGTCAATATTTAAGAGGCATTTGGGCAATGCCCTTAATAACATGCTTTAACTTTTGGCTAGCCCTGAATTGGTCAGACAGTTGGACTAGATGGTTGTTGTAGGTCCCTTCCAACTGAAATTATTCTATTCTATTCTATTCTATTCTATTCTATTCTATTCTATTCTATTCTATTCTATTCTATTCTAAAACATCTTTCAGTGGGTAGGCAAATCCCACTCTAACCAGAGACAGGTAAAGATTATATGCCTTTGCTGGTGACTAAGATTAGGCATATTTAGAGAACGATGTCTGGGCAAGTGTTTTTTCAGTAATTTTTAATGAAATAAAAAGATGGGAAAAGGTTCAATTCTGACAATATGTGAGCTGTATGGGCTATATTGTAGACCTGCTGGGACATCATCCGTGCAGGATAGTCACTTGCATCTATGACCTTGGCTCTGGGGGAGTTGGCTGTAACACTCCCAGGCAGGATGTTCATCTCATAAGGAAGGAAGTCTGAATTAGATGTTTAGTGAAGTATTCTGTAAACACTCTAAATACATGTCAGTAAAGTGGGTACATTGATAGGCCACTGTCTAGATAGTGTCATCTGTGATCCATTTCTGTAGTGAAACTGCACACAGTATCACTGAAGGACAGTGAAGGGCTATTTATTAGACATGTAGTATCTAAATAAGAAACTACAGTTTTGAAGTTCAGTGCCTTGTACTGCCTATGATTTGTAGGACAAAGCCAAGGCACAGATGGAAGATAGACTTGCAGAAAAATTTTCAGGATGGAGAAGCCAGCTTTGTCTTGAATAAACTGCATGAAATGCTTTTCCCTTTGAGATAAAGTCTGGGACCAAATGGCTTCTTTGCACATCTGAGAACTCTTAGTTTACTTAAATTGAAAAATTCTAATATTATTTAGGATTATTATTATTAGATTATTTTTAAAAATAAAGAATCGTAGAAGATTTTTGTAGGTAAAGAACTCAGCTGTAGTAACTGGCAGTGGAAGCTCTTCATTAATTAGCAGATTTTTTTTTTAATTCTTATGTTCCTAAGTATAGTATCAATTTTCAGGGAACACATGGCAATCACTTGTATGTTGACATTTCCTAGAAAAATCAGTTGGATACAGTGTAAAAGGAACATTGTCTAATATGCACAAAAAATTATTTGTTATTTGCTATAAAATTTTAGCTCATTCTCCTACTGCCTAATCTTTCTTCCTGTTTTTTTATTTCCCTTAAAAAACACTAATTAAAATATTCCTATGGTACGGAGTTTATGGGGTCTGTGACAGTATAGAATACAAATTTGCCCGCTGTGGCCATTTTTTTATAGTTCCTCCTGGGAGAACGGCAGATGATTTGTTATCTCCACACAAGGAGATTTGTTATCTCCGCACAAAGGTTCTGGATAAGATTTGTGGCTGAAGTTCCCAACAAGTTTGTAACAAGCGAAGAGAACCTCATGGCACACCTGTGTGCAAACAATTCTGTGAAGAGATGCTCAATAGTATCTAAATATCAATTTGGTCTGCCAGAAGTGCGGCATGAATTGGCAGGTTGAGATAAGGAGGGGATGATTACATATCTGGATGGGAACACACTGATTGACTTAGGAAAGCTGGCTTAGTTCAGAGAAATAATTGGCAGGTGTTTCGCCCTGTTTGCTGACTTGAGCAATGTAAGAAATGTTGAGAGCTTGAGATACCTGTAAGAAATCTCTATGTCACAGACTGTATGACTAGCACTCATTTCAAACATAAATAAGAAAATGGCTTAGATAGAAGAGCATGTACAAGTTAAGGGGCTGTTAAGGAGGAAAAGGAGTTCATGATGGGAGGAAGAAACTGAAGAAGAAAACACCGAGGCTGTGCTCGAGTATACAAAGATGAAATCAGATGAAATGCCACATGTGAACATTTGCAGGGAGACTGAAGGAAGCCCCGTTCAGTCAGGAGTGGCAAGAAGGCTTTGTTCGGTGCCAAGTTCACTTGTTGAAAACCTGTGCTATGGGAAAAGGAATAGGAAGAAGAGACGGAGAGATGTTTTGGCCTTGTAATGACAATATGCACACTTTAATTGTTTAACAAATCATATGTAAATCAAGACCAGTGAAAGGGATGTAGGCTGTTTCAAAAATTATCTGCCTCTGAAAATTAGGTCTTCACACCCAGAAATAGAAATCTAAGACAGAGTCCATGGAAGCCAGTGTACAGACTGTCAGCCCCGTCGTTCCATTTGGAATGCCTTTGAAAATGGGAAAATTATGGTAGGATAGCAATAAAGAGCTCAGTTATCTACTGCCTTTCACTTTGTCTTATTGCCTACACAGATGCAGAATGCCAAATTTCTGCTGTTTCTCTGGCGGTGGCTTGCGTGGGTACACCCGCCGCTTCCTTTTGCTCAGGAGACCGTGAGACAGAGGAGAATTAGGGCATGGCCGCTTTCAGGGTGTGCTGTGCATGGAGGATGTCATGTAGCAAACAGGGACAGTAAAAGGAACAGGAACAGTAAAAGGCAGTGTCTGGCGCTCTGTAGAGCTGGGCGTTGTAGCAGAGAAGACCTCGTCAAATCAAGGATTTTGTTAAGCAAGAATGTTAAGTGAGCCAAAAGCTACAAGAACGTTGCTGTGGGCCCCATCTGGGAAAATGCCACAGATGAGATATTGTGGGAGTATGTAAGAGGATAAGTGGTAGGAAAAATGATATCTCAACATATATAAATCGTCAAAAATACATGAGGGTATAAAGTCTTAATATTAATTTCAGTGATATTTAGGGAATTTTTTTTAAAGTGGTACCTCTAGGGGCTGAAGTAAATAGTCCCCCTTAGTATAAATGTTTGATTGAATTCCCAGTGTGCCAAAGTCATTGGGTATCACTAGTAGTCTGGAGTTACATGAACTGAAATAATGATTAGTGTAATCAAATCCAGGCTAGTGCTTCAAGGCACAAGCTGATCATTTGTGGACATCAGGAAGGAAATATCTCATCCCTGTGCAGGGTTGCTTAGTGGGTGAGGTATATCACGGAAAGTGTTTGGTTTGGTTTTTCATTTTTTCATAGATCGCTCAGGGGTGACTACCAAGTCATGGACTCATCTGTTGAGGGGAGTCATTACAAACAATCCTTAGGAGATCTTGCTAAAGAAAAATCGTGAGAAAAGGTGAGAAAGATCTCATCTGTTTTAGTTTCCTGAAAACTTACTAAGGGCAACATTGTAGCTCAGCTGTGGTCAAGGAAATTGGTATGAACTAGAAACACCTCTGCATGAAGTGTTTGTACACCAGAATTTGGGCATAAAATGGGCTGTTCAGACCAACCTCAGAAGACTAGAGGGGACCTTGGCTGAAACCTCTTCCCAGATTGTGCTGTTGAACAGCAGCCAGGAGCTTAAATTGGTATAGGCCAGCAATAAAGAAACATTCAGGGGAAAACAGGGGAGGAACTACAGTTGTATTTGGTGCATCGCTTGCACTGTAGTGACTTTTCCTGTTACTCATGAAGGGCAGCTCCACCGGACCCGGCCAGGCAGCATGGAGCCACTCTGTGCCCTAAAAGCAGCCACGCAGGGAGATAGTAGATTTTGGTCAGCTAATGTACGTTCACATCGTGCCTTCCTTTCTCCTGATTTTCTCAGAGGGCAAAACCTTGGAAGCTAGTCTTCAAAATGTTGTAGACAGCTCAAGATGCTGACCCAACATGAGAGGTATTTCTTCAGGGTATTATAAAGGAAAAAATAAAACCCTCTCTGAAAGCCTTGGCAAAGAGAAAGAGAAAGATCTGAAAGAAATGTATTTTGAATAGAGCCCCTAATTTTACACTGGAGTGGCACATACATAATCCAGAAGGACATCTCTTCTACCCAAAAGGGCTTCACATTCCTCCTTTTTTAAAGTCACATTCTTAAGTGGGTTATTTACAGCCCTTGCCTCCATGAATGACATTATTGATAAATTCCATAGCCACTGCCAGTAAGGAAATGTGTAAGTTGGGAGAAACATTTTACATTGAGCCATGAAAAACTTGAATATGAAACCTGCACCCCCCCCCCCCCCCTCCTTTTTCTTTTTTTAAACCCACAGGTGCAGAATTCCTCAGGCACAGGTCTTCACTGGAAATTTGCCAGCCTGAGCCTCATTATATGGACCATTACTGCATTACTGTAAAATCTCCTATTGATTTCAGCCATTGTGATCTGCTGGGAAAAACACCCTGTTCAAGGTTTTATTCACAGCTGTAACCTCCCAAGCAGGCCGGAAAGGGACACAGAGCCAGTGAAGAACTCAGATCGTTCACCTAAAATGATCCCATTAGCACACCCGTACCAGGCGGGCGGGCGGGCAGTTACGTTTCCATCCTAGAGCGCCTTTGAGGCAGGAGAGAGGGGGTTTATAATGCGTATCCCTGAGCCAGCTGGTGATCCGCGTTTCAGGAGAGCCGCAGCTTGCTATCACAAGAGGATTGCTGTTCTGGCTATTCTGAAATGAGTGTCAGGAAGTGGATGCCTTTTAAAAAGTGACTTGCGCTCTTTCCTGAGCCTGTAATGAGAGCAATCAGAAAAGCAAGATGACTCGTCAGAAAACATGAACTGCTAGGTACTGAAGGAATAAATCTAAGCCTTGCATTTATTAATTGCAGCTACATGAGATGGACTAATGGATTAAATGCATTGTAATGTAGTTGCCGGTTAAGTTTTTTACTCACTCTGAATATGATCAGAAGTTTTCCAAATCTCCCTTGCTTAAATGTGCATTTAAACCAAAAATGACATTTCAGAGGATATGAAGTGATGGACTTGGGACAGATGTGTGTTTGTGTATCATTTCTCAATATGCAGATGCTGAAAAGTCTGTCAGCAGTGAAACCTATGGGATGGAGGACAGGAAAGACTCCCCTCACCACTGTAACGTATAGAGTGAAGGAGAGAGATGTTATGTCCAACTGGCTATGGACTCAGCTCTCAGCAAGTGCTTTTCTCAAGGAGTTTTGGTGCCTAGTTCACAGATTGTAGCTGTCATGGAGCACACATCACAAAGCCATGTATTATGAATGTGTCTGTCTTTTAACTCGAGGCGCAGGAGAAGTACAAAGATAAATTAGGTGCTCCCTAAATGGAGGAGTGGATGACTTTCTAAAGGCATACAAGACAAATCTCAGGCATGCAAAGCACAGGCACAACCTCTGGTGAAAGACATGTAGCCTTGGTCTCTGCACTGGTTTATCTGGAAAATCATGGAGTTACATTGCAGACCTTTCTGCAGTTTTGACTGCAAAGATTATATACAGGGAAGAAGAGGACCTCTTGCAATTCTGATATATGTGCTAATGCTCCTCAATGAGTCCAGAATCCAAGACTCACCTGCAAGCTACCTTTTGCTAATGTAGCCTTAGTGTGAGTGCATTGATGATTGAAACTACCAGTCGGAGCAGATCTGGGAGCAAAGGTGTGAGGGGTACTAATATATCTGCAGAAAACAGCAGTTAATTAGCTGACTGCGATTTCTGCAACTTCTGGTTGTTCTTAACCTGTAGCAGCCTTATGAGCCTTTCTCTTACTAAGGGGTGACAAGGCCATCACCCTTGTAGGTATTTAGATGCCTTGATTTCCGTGGGAGTTAGGTGGCTCAACACTTTTGAGGGTCTGAGTCATAGTTCTTCAGTTAATGGATTTCAGCTGCAGGACTTCTAGTCAGTTGTGAATCAGATAGCTATGTTGGTATTGGTTATAAATGAAACACCTCATCTTGTCAAAAGAAATGTTTTTCTTCATGTGTAGTACCTCTAAAATCTAACTGTGGCTTTTTCCAGTCCTCTTTAAGTTATTTCTTCTGTACTGCAGGGCCTGTCACATGGGGAAACATCCTTACTTCTATTAGTGGCGATGAGGAATAATTAAGTCTGTAGCACAGAGTGACACCATTTTTGTAGGATTTTCTTGAAAGTCTAGGAAAATGGTGAAATATATTTTCCTTAGGCTCAGAAAAGGGCCTAGAGACTGTGCAGCCTCTCAGATTTCAAAAGCATTTACCTTTGCTGAAACTCTAGATAGGACATCAGTTTTAATAAGGTACTTACAGACCTAAAATGAAAGTAGCATTGCTGTGATTGTTGGCTTTTGTTTAAATCTCTATGGAATCACTCAGATGCTGAAAGATTCCCTTATAGTAAAGGACATGTCAGACATCATTTTGGTTTTTGAAAACCTGGAAGTGGTATTGACTGGAACCTATGTACAAAGGTGAACCTGTCTAATCAGATCCACTTTCAAAACAAAAGAAAAACAAAAAGAAGACAGCTAATATGTTAATACTTTATTTTTTTTAAGGTCAGCATGTTATGCATAACTGATTTGATGTAAAAATAAGCACATCACTTTTAACTTGAAATACTTCTCTTTCCTTTTCTGTGGCAGGTTTACCATTTGTAGAACAGAGACTATAAACTCTGAGATGTTTTTATTCTATGCTTGTATGGCAAAAATACAATGTAGTCTTAATCCATGGTTAAGGCTGTTATGTATGATGATAATATAAATAACAACATTAGTCCATTCCTCATAGAGGACAGAGTACACAATGCAGTGGGTGTCACTACATGCTCTGTCATGTTAACAAAAGATGACAACTTTTCATTCCCAAATTTTAGTGAAGCTGTGTTTAAAGCAGAAGTAAACACAGATGTAAGATTTTACTTGTAACCACAGGGTTTATTTATACACCAGGAAACTTCTTGATGTTTAATATTTGTTCAAAAGCCTTCAGTAGTAATTTCTACCAGCTAAAGCCACACAATTGACAAGGAGCAAAACTAAACTCAGCCAAAAGGCAATTTATGACTCTATTCTGTGTTTCGGCTTCTACGGGTAACAGCAAATGTCAACGTGGAGACACTCCAGAAACTCATCACTTGACAACAGAAAGAAGGGTGACCTGCCCTTAATGGAAACCCTCTCCTTGCTACTGAGGAGTGGTTCAAGAAGTCACTGGACTTCATCTTGGCATTTCAAACACATTTACCTTTGCTCAAATGGTCAGGCGGGGGTGGGGAGGGAGGGCTGTTGCCACAACCACCACACAATGCTGTGTCTAACATATGGTCTAGTGGGAAGTGTCCCAGCCCACAGCAGGGGGTTTGGAACTCAATGATCTTTAAGGTGTCTTCCAACTCTAATGATTCTATGATTCTAGTCTATATTTGAAAGGGATGGTAAGGTTTTGTTCTTTGGGCAAGGAAAACTAAAACTCCTTTGGCTGCAGAGGAGTTGAGACTGGACAGTGTCATGGTTTCGTCTGGGACGGAGTTAACTTTCTTGCTGGTGGCTGGTGTGAGTCTGTGTTTTGGACTCGGGATGAGAGTGGTGTTGGTAGTGCATTGGTGTTTTTTGTTGTTGCTAAGCAGTCAAGGCCTTTTTAGCTCCTCATACTGCCCCACCAGTGAGTAGGCTGGGAGTGAGCAAGAAGTTTGGGAGGGGATACAGCTGGGAAAGCTGGCCCTGACTGACCAAAGAAATACTCCATGACATATGACTTCATGATTACTGTATGAAGCTGGAGGCAGAAGAAGGAAGGGGGGATATTCAGAGTTATGGTGTTTGTCTTCCCAAGTACTATTACATGTGATGGAGCCCCGCTTTCTTGAAGATGGCTGAATGAACTCCTCTGCTGCCTGCCAATGGGTGAATGAACTCCTTCTTTTGCTTTGCTTGCGTGCGTGGCTTTTGCTCTACCTATTAAACTGTCTTTATCTCAACTCACAAGTTTTTTCTCACTTTTACTGTTCCGATTCTCTCCCCTATCCAAACTGGGGGGAGTGAGCGAGCTGCTGTGTGGTCCTAGTTGCTGGTTGGGGTTAAACCACGACAGACAGTCTTATGAACAACAGGGTAGGATCAAAATAAAGTGACTTCAGGGGCCTGAGTACAGACATTGTTCTCCTGAAGTGAGACTGTTTTCCACTGATACCCCCTGCTGCCTGCTGACGCTGCTGGGACCCAGGCAAGAGGTATATCCATAAAAGTATGTAAATTCGATCTTTCAGTATATTCAAACATTTAACTCACTGCCTGGGCTGGTCAAAGTCACAGGCTTGGGCAAGGACTACTAGGAAGTGCTCCTTGAAAATACTTTTGTATAAAAACACCGTGATAAGAGATTGCTTTTGTTGAGAACTTGAGTCTTGGCTATGCTTTTGGTTTGCGTGTGTCTATTCAGAATCAAGACTGGCCTTGAGCAGCCTTGCAGGGGTGAGGAATCCAAGCTGGAGTCAAGATTTAAGTGAGCAAGACAGTGTTATTTGTGAATAGAAGTTGTTTTAAGCTGTTTTAAGGAGTTACAAGGAGTGCAAGGAAGGGTTAAGCTGTTTGTGTACTTATAGCTAGACACAGGATTATGTAGTTCTTGAATGACTGGTTTGATCAGCAATGCTTTACTCTCATGTTCCTTTGCTTATCTTTTCAGAGAAAGAACAAAATGCTTTATGAACATTTTCTTAGTATTTCCTACATTTTTTAACTTGACCTTTTTTAGTATTTGAACTTAAAAACCAAGTGCACTGAACTATCGTTTGGTTACAAACTTCACTGTATCACTTCACTACTATGAGCAAATACTCCCTACGCATGCATACCAATTAGTCCACAGTTGTTTATAAAGTGCATAATGGCTGGAGTAAGTTAATACATTTAGCAAATAAATGAACCACAAGGCAACCTGGCAAATATGGGATAAAGAAAATATGACAGTTTAGATTCTTTATAGAGGCATAAACCCCAACTCCCACCAAGATAATCATAAATAATAAACTTCTCATTTTAATAAAAATGTGTTTTTGGAGAGATAAGAAAATATATGAATTTATGTTAATGCTGCTTGTAGAAGACATCCCTATGAATATTAAGAAAGTGCAGCTTATATTTTAATCGCAGTTGTAATTTACCTTCACAAAATATTTTGTTTCCTGTGGTCAATTAGAAGGGTAAAGATTTTACTTTAAATTTTCTAAATAAATAATTGAAATGAAATGTGTTTGTAAATTGCTATGCTGTTGATCTTCCTCTAGGAAGTATTACCATTTTCAGGTAATTTGCAGATTCTTGTCTGGAATGGTTATTTAGACACTCTGACATTCCTCCTGTGTCTGGCCATGCCTTGATATCAGGGGAATATTTTAGATTACGACTATCCAGGTGCTCTGCTGCAAGGTGGTACCTCTCACTCCAATCTTTCTTTCTAAAAGAACATTGCTGCTTCATGAAGGGCGGGAGGGAGATGGCAAAAACCTTATAAAACCTGATCTCTGAATCTTCACTGTATCCGCACAGAAATTTTTCTTGACAGGCAGTTTCTTGGCATTGACTGGCTGTCAGCAGGAGCAGCGTATCTCCTGAAAATGAGTCCAGTTCCTCCCGTGGAGTGGAGGAGGCTGTGCTGAGACTTCTTACATGACGTTTTATACAAGTAGTTATGAATTCATTCTAAACCTGTTTTTACTCAAAACATGCTTAGTATTGTAACAGGATGAACACAAAAGTTCAGTTCAACTAAGTATGCAGTGGTAAGTGAAGTCCGTTAAGTCGTTGCTGACCAAATAATCATTCATTCTTGCAAGTAAATCCTAGTGGTCCAGAAGATGAAAGCCTGTGCTGTCCTTAGGTTCGTGCCTATGATTCTAGAATCTTAGTTTGATTTTTACTTAAGGGGAAAAAAAACGATAACTGCCAATCTACTGCATACTGTATCTTTTTAGGTTCACTTCATCTTTTCCTACGTTTCTGACCCACTAAAACAAACTAAAACAAGCATGCCAAGAATCACAAAATGTTCAACTGCAGACAAGAACGTGTGCACCACACCTTTTGAATGTAAAGTCTGTGTGATTTAAATATGTCCTTAAGCACGTTGCTGAATTTTGACTTAAATATTTACTCATGCAGTAATTGAAATAATTTTTATAAATGGATACTTTAATCACTGTACTGTAGGACCATTCTCTGCCCAGGCCAAACAATATGTCATTTTTTTATGCTATGATGGATTAAGGTTTTGCCTTGTCCTATTTAAATGTCCCCTTGATAGGCTGTTAAGAGGAAGAAGATATGGTTATTTAATTACTGTTTTCAAGAAAAGAGGAGTCTTCTTTCTGCATATTTTGTGAAAGAAACTTAAATTTATAACTGTATTCTGTCAATTCCTTCTACAGGCCTAGATGTCCCCAGGTGAATTAGGCAGGAACGTGCTTCTTTGGGACTAGTGGTATGTCTGGGGTAGGAAATAGAAGATTCTTAGGGTATCTGGAAGCAGATTTAGGAGTTGAGGACAATAACATGCCAGACTTATGGGACAGGTCCCAAAATGGATGAGGGCTCTTGGTGCTCAGTGTTGCACTACTTAAAATTTGGTTCTTAGCTTTGGGAATAGAGTTCTAAAGTAAATGGCAGGTGCTTGAGTTTTGTGTATGTGGGCTGAAGAGAGATAAAACGACAGACATAGTAATGGGAGGGAACTTAAACCAGGCAATATGCAGTGCCAGTGGAATCATCCAAAACCCTGGCTCTTTTGTATTTAAGGAGTTCTTTGAGTTCTGCAGTCAGTGAACTCTGTGAACAAGGATCCAAAGATGGTGATGCTTCCTACATTTAAAATGCACAAGGGGCATGGGAGGGAGCAGGACAAAGCAGCAGAAGGCTTGTCATGAGAATGTTCTCAGAAGAAAGGAATTTAGCTTAAATTTTGCTCCAACTGAGGAGTTTCAAACATTCACCTCCAATGAGAATATTTTTCCAAAATTACCTATTTTGCAGTGGTAGCAAGAGATACCTTCTACACCTCCAAATGAAGTGGGTCAATGTAAAACTAATTATGCAAGAGTCATGGGGGGACAGAGAGAACAAGGAAGAGGAAGTCTATGATCTAATGGTTCGAACTGAAAAACGGGGGTGTAAGGACAATATTAGTGTTTGTAAGGGTGGTTACAGACACACAATTCACTTGCCACTTGCCACACAGATGCCCAAATCTTTGCATTGATATAATAAAATAAAATTGAGAAAGTATGAGTATGAGGATGCAATAAATGAAGTCATCCAGGCATAGTAGAGTTATATTATTATGGTGATTAGTTTTCTGGACATCAAAAGAGACAACAGTGGAGCATAACCAAGGGGACTTTATTAACACAAATCTGCAAACATCTCCATAGGAGGACTATGCTCCAGAGTTCTCAACAACCCTAAATATGTAGCAAGTAAGTCAAACCTCTGCTTTCTGTGTGCCAGGGGAAGTCCAAAAGTTCCTGACCTCGTTGCTGGAAGCAAGAACAAATAGGCACTGATTAGACTCAAGTTAAGTGTATTTCACCTGAGGGCTCATTAACTATAAGAGAAAGGGAATTGGGATGCCTTTTGAATGTAATAAAACACAGTGCTTGGACTGTGAAAAAATACTGCCTTGATGGCAAAAAATGTATATAATGAGTTTTGTGCTAAAATTATAAAGATACAGCTTAAGAAACAAATTTCCAGCAAATAACAACTACAAGAGGCAATGTTAAGAAAGTTTGCAATTACTAATACGGATACCAGAAAATATAGAACAAAGCAAAAATGTAGCATAGCTCCAGTGTATGAAGTTATGCTATAATTGGGTATGATGTTGAATATAATCAGAAGAAGTCTGATTAGCAGATATGGAGATACAAAAAAGCCCCACAAGGATAAGGAGGAGATACTACTAAATAAAGATAAAGCTTAATATTGATATTAAGTATGGAAAGAGTAAAAAAAGAAATTGGCATCCAAAATTTTAAATATGGAGCAAAGGCGAGCTATTAAATGATACCCTTTATTAAAAAAAAAAGAAACCAAAACCAAACCACACCAAACCACAAATCAAAAAGCAATAAAAAAGGGAAATGTGGCTAGTGATTCATCAGGAAACTCACCTGAAGGAAAAAAATCAATGACACCAAAAGGCCACTGGGGACTCTCTATAGAAGGATTGTTTTGTTCCCATTAAAAACTATGTGTTTATTAATTCCTACACAAGTAGTGCAGGACTGTAAAAACATCAAACCACATCCAGAAGGGAGATGGCTTTGTCAGTAATGTTTACCCATATAAAATTTTTACTGAAATGAGGAGGATCTCACCACTTTCGTTGTTTGATTAGTGCTTGCAACAGCCCTGGATTCACAGATAATAGCTGACTCATCAGCCCAATGCAGGAGGTTCCCTGAAAAAGCTTAAATGTTGGAATCAGTTTATAAAACCCAGGGTTGATGGACATGAGAAGATTTCTACATTTTAAGGGAATATACTTATTTCTCGGAATCTCTCAAAACACATACTTCACGTGATTTAATTTTGATATCAATAAGTCTATCATGTGAAATTCTCAATTTTAGAATTAAAACAGCAGTATCTCTAACTATACACTGGTATTCATAAAAAAAAGTCCATGTCAGAAGAAAAGATAAAGTAGCACTGAAAGAAAGTGTGAATAAAACAGAAAATCACACAATAATCATATGCTGGGCAATCCTTTACGGAATTTATCTTAAAGCAATTATAAAGAGATATATGTTAGCTTGCGTGGTGGATTTAGGAAAAACATGACAGAGACACAAACACGAAAACTTAGAGCAACAAGTTTGCACTCTGCAGGAGCCAAAACCCAACAAGATCTTCTATTTGTAAACAAGTAGTTTTTGGCCTTTTTTTTTCTTCCCAATGGGGAAGAAATTAGACACGTTAGCTGTCAGACTTATTTTTAATAGTTGATCTGGGACAGCCGTAAGAGCAAGAAGGAGTGCTCAGGAGCAAGGTCAAGCAAAATAAAAGGATTCATAAAATGCAAGTGTCGTATCTCTGCAAAATGCATATTAATAAATAAGCAAACCTGGACGATCTGCTGATATATTACAGGGTTTCAAAATATCTGGCTGTGTAACAGAGGTACATAATCTGGTGACACAGGTATAGAAATGGCAATTTTATAAAAATATGGAAGATTCATGCACCTTCTGGATGCTTCTGTGAAATGTTTGGGATCCAAGCATCTTCCTTCTTCAGGAGGGCTCTTCTCTAGTTGGAAACTGAATACTTATCAGCCAGCTTTCCACACTTACAAATAGTTTTGAAACTCCTTCCAAATAAGGATGAACCAAATCAACCTCCCTCCTGAGTCAATAGAAATCAGTATTTTCCACTAAATCCTGGTGGAGATAGAGACAAGAAAGCTTATGTTGATGCAAACCAAACTGTGTTCTAGAAAAAGAAGTCCCTTAGGTAAGTACAAGAAAATTCCTCTGTGATATTTCGTGCATCATAGACTCTAAAAAAGAAGCTTATTTTCAATGTATAGGTACAGAGAAAGTGTTTTTCTTGGTAGAATCCTTGTGTTTAATTGGAGAAATATGAAAATTCCTTTCAGAATTGAATTAGCATGTGAAATGACTTTCCTCATGCATTGGGTTCAAGTGCTTCAAAAACAAGGAACAAGACAAGGCTGTTCATTATAATTTGTTTAATTATTGAACCATTAGTGCCAAAGATTAGGGACACTGAAGAAGTTTAGTAAATAAATGTACTGGGAATAGACATTATATGCTGATTACTTCATGCTGGCTATACAAAATACCAATTTAATGTAATGGAAGCTTTCATTTGGCAACCAGTTTACAGACAATGCCTAAGTTTCAAAAAAGGATAACTGCCTACTGAAAGCAATGTCAAAAGTGTTGGATATGTAGGTATAAATACCAAAATAGAAGATCTGTATAAGTTATCATACTAGGTTTATGTTATCAAATTTATCTGTAGTGACGTAAACAAATGGATGATACCATAGATATAATGAATATATTTTGCCTGCATCCTTTTCCAGTGATTCCAACTTTTTTTTTTTTCCCCAAGAAAGTTAGGATGTTAATAAGTATTTTTTCTGTGATCAGCATGAAAAACAATAGGGACATTGGAATTGCATATATCATTCATAGGTCAGTCTGGAGCTATAATGCTTTTTTACTGGAGAGAGTCTCTTACAGATTAAAGCAGAATAGAAATGGGCATATATTTCATGATAGAACTGTGTATCAGGCTGTATTCCAAAATTATGGTCCCAAGAAAGTGCATTTAATAATTAGGTCTTCATGAGGTATAATGAAAAAAGAACCTTTGGCTGAAAAAAAGAGCATTTAGACTACTAAAATAAATAGAAAGATCCCTTCAGGGATGAATGATGCTGAAAATAAGGTATATTAC
Organism: Numenius arquata; assembly: GCF_964106895.1. Taxonomy (NCBI): domain Eukaryota; kingdom Metazoa; phylum Chordata; class Aves; order Charadriiformes; family Scolopacidae; genus Numenius; species Numenius arquata. Next base: position 54,630,260 of record NC_133583.1, on the reverse strand, counting down.
ATTAAAATGCATACACAATAAGTTAATACAGATTACTTGCTTAATTGAAACACGTCTGGAAGAAAATAACAACAGTGACTGCATAAAAACATTTCAGACATGGGATAGCATTTTGGTAATTAAGATTTTGTCTGGTTATGACTGCTTTTTTCGGAGGTAAACCACATTAAGCTATTTAGTTATGAAGTGCAGATTGTAAATATGAAACAACAGGGAAAGAATAAAACGTAAAGAATGAAATGAGCAGAAGTAGGTGATAAATATTGACTTTGCTACTAATCAGGTAGGGTAAGTTCTGTGCTGCCTGGTTCACAGAATATTTTTCTCTCTGTATAATAAAGTACATTTTGTTGTGTTGGATGTCTGTCTAAAATGCCAAACAAACTGTCTTTCAGAAAAATTATATGGCATTGTTGCATTTCAATGTTTACTGGAAATCTGACAGGAATAGTAAAAAAAACCCTAAGACAGGGAACTCAGCTAGGTCTTACCGGTATGCAGTGGGAATTGGTGTGCTAACAAGATCTCAGTTGCCCTTTGTATATAACCTCTTTTAAGCATGAACCCATGCCCTTTATTAATATTTTTTACAATCCACTTAGAAAAAATAGTAAAGTATCTAATAGGAGAAACTTCTTTGGGAATTAAAAAGAAGAGTAAAAGTAATAATATATCTTGCCTATGAAAAGAAGGCATCAACAAAAGAAGAAATTAAAAAAATGCTATGGTCTGGTAATTAGAAGAAAAATAGTAGGGAAATAAATGTCCATCTGTAGTTGTCCATACTTAGAATCATAGAATCATAGAATGGTTTGGGTTGGAAGGGACCTTAAAAATCATCAAGTTCCAACTGTCCTGCCATGGGCAGGGATTTGTCCTGTCCCAAATGCCCTGCTGCCGACCTTGCTGAAAATGTTCAGCTTTTCCTTGAAATCTAAATTCTCATGATAAAGGTGAAAGATTAACTGTATAATTAAGCCATACTTTTTGATTTATAAAAAAGTTTAGAGGTTTTCTCTGACAGCATAAGATCAATATATAATATTTTTCTGTTCAAGTCCCAGTCACAGGAGGCTACGTTATAGTTTCGGCCAAAGAGACAGCATCAGAGACTATCTAAACTTGCCAACACAGGGAAAGGACAGCGTAAACTAAAGTTTTGTGGAAACAAGTGTTCATTCAGACCATGCATATACTAATTCTGGGGAGGTCAAAATTTGACTTCTGCCTAGATTGGCAGTATCTTTTTAATATCCAGCTGCAAGTGCCTTTTCAGCACTAAAATTATTTTTAATGTAATGTTTCCTACCATGGATGAAAATAGTTTTTATAATCTAAAGTGGGACTTGAGCCCAGTATCCCAATATATAAAGCCATTACATTAACCAGCTGAAATGCTCCATCATAAAAAGATAACTACCTTTACATAAATAACTCCTGACCATGCAAGCAGGGCTCGTCTTTGAAGGTGAGAGAGAACATTGTAGTTTATTGTATTATATGAATGATAAAAATATTTATAGACCAGACTACAATGACCCTAGTGATGAGCACTGAGAGATTTACACTTTAAGGGGAAAAAAACTTTTTAAGAACTGACATCATCATCAAACAATTTGTGTTTCTTGGTGAATCCATGAGCTGAGCCTGGTGTTTTAATGACTAGAAATCATGAATATTAAACTGGAGAAAAGTTGACAGTATTTAAATGAGCATCATTAAGAGACACATAAATTAACAGGATTTTTAGTTCTTGTGGAACCGCCGTTTCAATGTTAATTAAACAACTGGAGTGCTCTTGTGCATTCCCAGCAAACTGTCCCTAATGTGTTCTGCTGAATATCATTATGGGTGGCTGCCTTGCTGTTTAATTATTTTCAAGCTGATTTTTTTTTCCCGTCGCTGCAGTGGTTTTATGCTTGTCTTGCATTCAGAAGGTGATGGGGCTTAATCCCAAAGGAGTCTGTCAGTTTGATCTACATGTGGTGCTTATACTGAAATACCCATTTTTGTAACTAATAAAACATGCACATATAGTGTTGCTGCCTAACCCTGCTGAAAAAGCCCCACTATTGACTGCATTATCTTTGTACGTAACAACCATTTGATGACTTACTGGGATTTTAGCAGTAGTTCTCTATCACAGTGGTAATCATTATTTATTTCATTCTGCACACGCAGGTGGTAAAGAATATAAATTTAGATATAGCGAAGGGAAGCAAAATAAGCTTGAGATCTAGTTATTTTATAAATGTGAAGAGAAATGCTACACAGAGCACTGTGTGCTGTATCTGTTTAATAAATTCACTGTTGAGCTGTTCCTTTACTTCTATCTGCATTATGTATGTGTATGTCAGGAATTAAAGTGGTGTTTCTTTTCACTCTTGGACATCCACCTACCCCTCTCAGTACCAGGTCTGTAGGGAAAACAGACTCTCTTTGATTCTCCTTAAATAGACCTTGCCTTGCCAATCTCCTGTAACTGGCTCTGCGTCCTTCCCTTCCCATGGCAGCCGGCACTCCACCTGCCTCGCAGGAGTCCCCACGCCATGTTTGAAGGAGACACTCCCTCAGACTTTCACATTTATCCAGACTCCATGTTAGGCTGCCTGCTCACCCAGAAGCTGGCACAGGGCTGTACAGACTCTTGGGATCCAAGACCACCCCTGCTGCTTAGGTGTTTGTCCATGCTACCTCTTCTCTTGCCAGGTGGGTGCCCATACTGTCTGCCCTCTCCAAGCCCTAGCAGATTTCTACATCTAGCGCATACAGGTAAACATCCCAGCTAAGCTTATTGGGGGTGTTACAGTGTGTGCTCTAATCGTGATGCTAATGCAAGGCCAGGTATCTACGTATGCTCCATATAAAGGGGTCACTGAGGATTGCTCCAGCTCCAGCCTATGCAGTGAAGAGGATGTGGCTATTTTCTGCCCTTTCTGGGCTGCTTAGGCAGACCAGAGCGAAGACTCTTAATATTAAGCAAATGTCTATTAAGTCATATGCTCTTGCCCTGCTTCCTTCCCTCCTACCCTGCAGCGTCATTAGAACGAGAGGACATGGCCTGCAAGTTATGGCTATGTATCACTGAAACCCATCAAATCGAAATCTTTCCTTAGAGGCTGTTAATGCATTCCTACACCATTTAACATCAATTGACCGACAGTGGGGCCTGCAGAATAGAAACTTGGGTGGCAACATGACAAATTACTGGCTGGCCAGCCCGAGTATCATAAAAGGTCTTTTTAAATTTGTGAGTTTTCTCAGTCCTGGTTTCTGTCTGGGAGAGGTCACACTTGGTAGTTGGTGATGTTTCCATACTTTGTGCTATGTACTCTGTAACTGAGTAAGGCCACAGAGTGCAGGTGTTAAAAAAGCTCTACCATCCTACTCATTTGTAATGCCTATAACCGTGTATGCACGCCTCTTACTAGTAGTGACAGTGGCTTCCTCCATGGAGTTCAGCAATCTGTAGAGATAATATACTTAGTTTTACTTTGCTGAAGTTATGATAAATGAAGTAGATGGAAATTAAAAGTCTGATACAACCGTCAGCTTTAGGATTATCTTTCCCTCTGCAAAAAAACTTTTTTGCCAATTTTCTGGGAAATATGACAGAACATTTGTTGATGGGGGAAAGTATTTTGCATCCAGACTTCAATTTAATTAACTAAAAGTTGTTTCTGAATGTTTTTCCTTCCTACCTACTTACTCAAGTTGCCTGTATTAATAGAAACAGTTGATAGATGTCTTCAGGGGAACTTCCTATCTAATTAGTAGATTTTTTCATACTGCATCTTGCCAATAAAAACAAAATTAAAATAACCAAACAAAGCTAATTATGTGGTGCTTTGAAATACCTGTCACATAGTTGAACATGCATTTCCTCCTCTCCTTATTGTACATTACATCAGTTAATAGATATTTATACATGATGTATTTCACTTTTTGCTGGAATGCTGTTGCGACGTGTTTGTTTAGGAGGTGATATGCAGGCCCTTTATGAACTGTTCCTGACTGGAGCAACAAGAAATGAGGTAGTTGTAGTTCTCAGAGTAAGCAAACATGTCATGCAGACAAGTTCTTGGCTTTATTTGTTTAGAATAAAAAAATTCTTGGACGATCCTTGGAGATCCTCACCTTGCACCAAATCTCCAAATAGCTGGTGATTAGAGATGTGAGCATTGAATGTAGATCCTAAATAGCAGAGAGTTCTGAGTGTTTGGATGCAAGATCTAACCTGGCTAGATTTAGTGCGTGGTTTAGCCTTGTTTTGGTTTGAGACAATGAAAAATGATGCTGTCCACATGCTGTCTCTGAGAAGATGTAAAATAGTCCTCGATTTGGGAGTTCAGTACAGATTTAATGAAATATATTCCCTATATTCTCTCCAGATTTGTTCCAGAATACAAAAATTTAACACAATGTGATATTGTTTCAATTTGGCTTAAGTTAATAACAAAGTTTATTTGGAGGTAGACCAACTCTTCTATGAGTCACCTACTTAATGAACTTTTACCAACTTTGACCATTCACTTAGGATTGCCTGACTGCAGGGAGGTGGATAGAGGCAGAAGTATGTGCAGTTAGATTCTATATTGCATCAGGAAATACGAAGCTCATTGAATACCTACTGGATACAGCTGCCAGAGCTGGCAATTATATTTAAGCAAACTGCATTTTTTCACAGTATATACTACAAGAAGCTGGCAGAGTTGCATAGTACTGTGTTTTATTATTTTTAAAAGGCTTGTCTAAGGAGGGGGGTGTGTGTCAATTCCTGTGGCTGTCCTCCAACACCCTACATGACTTCCTATAGCAGTAGGAAGTTGTAAATGCCAGCAGCAAATGCAGACAGTTGCATGGTGCTGCTTGTGCAAAGATGAACAGAACTGTAGTGGATGAAAATCTTGGCTACAGGTTTCAGGAAGGAGAATGACAAACCTAACCAGAAACAAAAACTCCCATCAGGTTAGTCAGCCAGCAACACCCACAATAATTCAGTAATCAAAGTAGGAGGCAAGCGTTCCTTCACCAGAAATTTGTAGGAGGAACAATTTAAAGCCCATAAACTGAAAACAGTGTCTCAAGGGTCATGCCAAATGCAAATTCCAACCACTGTTGAAGGCTGCAACTTACTTATGTTGAAGGACAATGATCTTCCTCATTTATACATATATTACAATATTTATATATTACAATGGTCACACTGATATGATTCTGATTCATTAAACCAACTTTTACCTTTGCCTCATTTGAATTTCTTGGAAATATCTAGTACAGTCTATAGATTCCTGCCCTTTGTGTGACAGAAGAAATATGAACCTTCAAAAATGGATTTCATAATGAAGACAACTGTATCATCTTATTGTTCCTCACTGACTCCCTTGTGTTTATTTCCCTAGTAAGTACCATGGAGCACAAACTGTTATTCCTGAACACAAGGCTGTATACAAAGCCATTATTTAATTTTGCTGGGCCCATAGCCTAGGATCAAGTATGGTTGTTTAGGTGCTAAGTGATTTTCAGAACAGAGATTTTTAGAATATTTCTGTGTCAGTATTGCAAATTGCAACCATTGTCTTGTCAATAAGGCGTTATACAGGTGAGTGGCTCTGTAAAAGTCATCACGGTAACGAAAACATTTATATGCCTATGGCTCCCTATTTTGGATTTTCTTCTTTGCTGTCTTTGAAGCTTCAATTTACTACCTGTATCCGAAGATTGTTCTGAGGATACCTGAAGGTTTTTCAGTAGAATCCCATATCCTAATTTTTGTATCTGCAAAGCTAAGCTCATGTCTGTTTCTACTTCTTTCTCTTAAGTCAATGAGATCTTTGCCATCTGTAATCATTAGGAATTAAAAAGTATGGATAGATTTTAAGTATATTTATTTTAACCACTTTATGAATAAAATAGACATGTAGTGAGTCCTGTGTTCAAAATCCTGACCACTATTGCATGCAGCAGTGTAGGGATATGTTCACTAGATGAATCCTTCTCTGGGTAGCTCTTAAGACTGACCTGCTTGCTTGAACCAGCTGCTGAGACAAGTTTTGGTTACCAAACAGGGAAAGTCTGGGTTAGATTGTCAGGTCCGCAGTGTATGAGTTTATTGATAACCATGTATATTCTGATTCTGTGTCCTATTTTACACTCTCCATACAGGTGCCAGTGATGTAACGGTGTTTGGAAACCTTGCCTAAACTCACCAGCTCTTTTTTTTTTGGCCTTCCCCAGCAGACTTTAACAAGACAATAAATTTGTGGTTTGGTACCCTTGCTCTTCTGAAAGGATCTGGGGTAGTGTACCATAGGCAAACTGGTCCAGGGACCTCACCAGTTGTGGCTTTATGCAGTTTATTATGCACAGGTACAAGCCATGCAGGCTTACTGTCTCTGGCACACCAGGCAAGCTGGGTCCAGTTTTCCTCAGTGTGCAGGAGGAAGAGAGAAGCTTGCAATTCCATTACTTGGAAAGTCATTGCAAGCCTACAGTGCAGTGAGATGGAAAGCGGGGAATGCACGAAAGAGAAAAGCCAGCAAGCAATACAAAGGCTTGAAGACAGTCTAAGGAATAGGAAATGTTCTAGGGACAGGAAACCAGAGACTTAGGCAAGAGCTGAACCCTTCCTTTAGTGCCTGGCTTTGCTTATCTCAACTTCTAGACACAAAAATCCTGGCAGTAAATATGAGCTCACTAAACTAAACACATGCCCAAATCAAACCCGTTTGAGGTCTTTTCCTTCAGTATCTTTCCTGTAGTGATAGGGACAAGAGGAAATGGCCTCAAGTTGCACTAGGGGAGGTTTAGATTAGATATTAGGAAAAATTTCTTCACTGAAAGTGTTGTCAAGTATTGGAAGAGGCCGCTCGTGGAAGTGGTTGAGTCACCATCCCTGGAGGTATTTGAAAGGTGTGTAGATGTGGTGCTGAGGGTCATGGTTTAGTGGTAACTTGGCAGTGCTGGGTTAACAGTTGGATTTGATGATCTTAAAGGTTTCTCCCAACCAAAATGATCTTATGATTCTATCTCATCTCTGAACTTCCTGCATTGACGTGCTAATGACCTTAGTCAAGAGCCTGTGCTGTGCAGGTGCACTTCTCCATGGAGCTACACAACTGAGCCTGCGGTCCCCAGGGGCGGGCAGCACCTCTGAGGCACCATCAGGTGCCTGGCCATGCTGGGTATTGCGTGTCCAGGAGAGCTCCAGTTGTTTGCAGGAGGTTTGTAATGACAGTGTTTTGAGACAAAAAGCTCCGGCGCAGGAGCGTATAGCTGTCTCTCTATCAATTGAAATTCAGGTTTTCAACCAGCAGTAATCTGATACTCTTTGCTTCTGCGATTCTGAGCTGCTCCAGCACGCACATCAGAGCCGTACACACAAAATCAGATATAAAACAGCTTTTTAGAAATCTTTCTTTGTTCAGAGCTTTTTATGTTTATTTTTCTTGTACACAATGACGATTCTAGTTAAAACAACATTGCATCATTTGGCTCAGGTTACTAGATAATTGGGGGGTCTTTAAAGTGGATTTTCAAGTTGAGAGTAATGGAGACAATTTATAGTAGAACAGATGGTTGGCCTTCATTTGCCTGTTGACAGGTAGCGTGTTGTCAGCACTTCAGGTTGTTATCATACAGAGAACAGCAGTTCAGAATCTTAATTGGGACCCAAAAGGATATACTCTACAGCTTTTTCTGGGCATTTACAGGCACAGGAAGATGTACAAAAGAAAATGGAGAAGAGGAAAGAAAGCTGATGTGTAAATATGATTCAAATGCAAAAATACTGAGTTTTTGCCTGATGGTTTCAGTGTAAAGTATTTTGATGAGAAGAATACAAAAACTGGGAGACTGAAAGAGGTCAAAAGAATATTTATTCCCATGCAGGAGGTGTTCGCATCCTCACACAAGTGCTTCCTGTTGTAGCCACAACAAACAGTTTGTTACAGCAGGCAGAATAAACTAGGTGAGCAGCTATGCAGGGCACCTAGAAGAAATTTTGGAAAACTGAGAGATTTCTAACTGAAAATTTTTCCACTGTGATTCGGATATTCACTATATCGAGCAGGAAGCAACTGAAATTGTGTTTTCTGAGGCAGTAACATTGTGATTGCTTATAATGTACTTGTCCTAGCAGGAAGAATGTACAACAAAATCTGTAGCACTTTTTAAATGGCAAGGTTTGCATCAAGTGTTACAAATCAATCTCTGGCTTTGTTATCCTCATAGTTTATTTTATTATATTTAATTACTTTATTTTATTTGGTGGTGTGCTAAACTCCTCCTGGGAGGCTGTGTTTTCAAAAAGTCAATGGTTCCAAAGGGTTTGAAGAAGAAATGCTTGCTTGGATAATGGCTGGGAAAAATGAAGTGTGTGCTGGCAGCAAGAAAGCTGGCGGTGTGGTCCGTAGGGGACAAATTCCTCTCATACATGCTCTTTAGAGAGATTCGCCTGAAATAATGCCATTACCCGTAAGAATATTGTCAACCTTTGCTCTTCAAATATTCTTTACCTCACACATTCAGTTATGAACTCCTTTCACAACTCATTATTATTATTGAGGGCTAACACTGTGCTTGGCCCGAGTAAGTAACACGTAATTCCTGCCTAAAGGGCTAACAAGCTATGGTGGACTGCTCTCTTTCAGAAAAGAAATAAAAGTCTAGAAGCAGGTCACATCCCAGCTATGATATTTTCCCAAGGAAAGCAGCTCAGTTAAGCATACAGCCAAAGCATGATCTCCATCTGAGAGGCATATGATGCTGTATTATTTAGGAGTGGAGTATTTTAAAAAACCAAAATCAATCTCTAGCAGCTGCCTTTTCAAATCTCGAAACAAAAAGGAAAGAAAGCAAACACTTCTAACTCAACTTTGTTTTTAAGAGTAATGAGACATCAGAGGAGACGTTATTATAAAACTATTTGATATTCCATACAGCAGTACAACAAACACCTATTGCCGCAGAAATTTCAGGAACATGTGGGAGATGCACGCAAGCTGGGTTAGAAACAGAATGTCCTCTAGCAAGCTTCATTTTTTTTTTTTTCAGCAAGCCACAAATGCTACTTTCATCCTCAAAAAGAAAAGGGAGGGAGAACTTTACATTGGCTGAGAAGTGTGAATCCATACCACTGTACCTTGTCTTGCAGATAAACAGCTGACCTCGGCTTCCAGCAAGCACTGCTTCCTCAGCTGGGCAAAACGATGGGACTTTTTTGCATATTCATTCTACAGCAAGGTTTGGACACTCACTGTTTCACCCTTGCAAGAGACTATTTTGGCCAAATCATGATTAAAAGGATATTTTTAGCTGGCTTCTAACAGACAAAATGTCAGAGGATTTGTTTCTGAGTCAGAGATACAGCTTCTGTTCAGAGTGTTTTTGGAGCACTTCTGAGTTCCTGAAATATTACTGTTCAGTGTTACTAAGTTTACCATTCTGTGCAAAATGAAGTGGGTGCTAAATATTGGACGGAGAGCCATGGCATCTATGCATGGGATCAGTGACACTCAGCTTTAGGCAGATGACATGTACCATGAAATTAGCAGGCTTACTCACGCTGAAAGCCATGCAAGCCTTGGTGCTTTGAAAGACCGGAACCAAACTTGTCTTTTGATGTACAGTACAGGTGTAATACAGGTAACGACACTAACAGCTGGTTTGCTCCTTCCCACTGCTGCATTCGTGTATGCACCTGGAAGGTCATGAATAGGATAAAAGCACCATTTATTCACTCTCTTTGCTCATTCAGGTCTTGGAGACATTGCTGAATCTGAACTACAGAAATTAGCTGAGCTCAGGTGATATAAACATGTTCTCACCAGGAAGCAAAGGAAGGCCTCCTGACTACGTGAAAAATTGGGTCGAGATGAATTTCAAAAGTGCTGTTGATTTTAGGGCCTTTGCTGGCCTTTGTGCTGTTACTGCTTTCCTTGGGTGTGCCTGATAATATTAACTTCCCACACAGTCCTCTCCATCTGACAGAAAACTGCCTACTTTGCCAAAAATTTGTTTAAACTTAGGCATCTCTAACAACTATATGCACAATCTGACGAGGTGAACAGCTGTAGAAGTGAGATGTATGGGAAAAAGACTGATTTATCTTTTATGGCCAAGAACGGGATGAAGGATCTGTGCTAATACTAAACATAGTTATACTAAACCTCTGTCTGCTTTGGCTGCTCTAATGCATTTACTCTCTATCTGGTGTTTTATCCCTTAAATTAATCTGCCTCAGCTGCAGAGGTATGAACAGATGCTTGAAGACTACCTTGCTGAGAGGGACAAAGCCACAGAGATGGTGATATTTGACAGATATTTCACGCTTAGCTCACCAAGAGTGTACCATGTTCTTTTGCTGCTGAACCTCAGGGAGAACATGGAGTGCACAAGTATGCCAGGGCCCCTTGTTTCATCAGGGGTAGGATCATAATATCCTGCCTGTAACCTGCCAGCCCCTCCCAGCCAGTGCACAAGGGTCCCTGGCTCCCAGCTTCCTTGGGGAGCAATGCATGGCATCTGCTGGGTATGTTGGGGGTCAGAGAGCCAAGGGCAGTGGCTTCATATGCCCTTGTTTTCCACCCTGCGCTGCAGGTGAGCCAGGCACATCCTGCCCCTAATTATCCTCAATTAATAATTAAGCAGTTTTTTTTGGTTTTTTTTTTTTTTTAAAAAAAAGGTTTCTCTTTCTCTTCCATTTTCTTTCCTTACTGTAACATTTTCTTGTAATACTGGAAAGCATTTCTTCATTGTTTGGACTAATTTCCAAACAGATTAAAAACTGTTGTAGCAGTCAAGCTTCAGTTCCTTCGTTTATTAGATTCAGAAGACAGCAAATTCCTTAAAACACAGATATAAACAATTATGGTAATGCATTCTGATTTTATAATTAGTTTTCATCACATGAAACATATAAGTTTGGGCTTTAGATTTTTTTATATCCTCCTCTCTTCTCAGCTCTGAGTTTGAGGTTCATGCGTTTCTGTTCCCATCCTTGCGCCCAGTCCTTGGTGGGCCATGTGGTAAGAGATAGAAACTTAACTCTCAAAGACATCAAAATATGAGAGAGAAGGTAAAAAATGCTGAAATGGGAAATATTTTAGTGTAAAATGTATGTAGCATATCTGGTCTTGTTTCCATTATGAAAAAAATAAAAAGGAAATTGTGTAAACTATGGTATACCTTCTGAAAATTTCCATTCCCATCTCACAGTGAGATCAGAGTGGGGACCAGGTAACATGCAAGTGTTCAGAGTCCAGGTGGAATAATTCACAAATGGTGTTAATCTCTGGAGTAGGGGAAAGTTGCTCTTTTCATGGTGAGAGACAGAGAAGTTTTGCCTATGGATATAATATGAAACTCTCAGCTACTTCATGGTGAGCCTGACCTTGCCCTGCTAGAGTCAGTGAGATATTTTCCAGTGACTTTTTTGGGCACAGAGTCAAGCTGTCGGTGCTTTGCTGAAAGCTGAATTTGGACCCTTGTTGTTATTACATAGAACAAGAGCTTCTTAATTCTTGTTTTAATTACTTTTGTCTTGCATATCCAGAAGGATAGGAAATGAGTTTTATTAATACATTGAGAGTGTAATGATCATTAAAGAATAAAGAAAGGATTATAGTATTCTGGTGCAGTCCTCCCACACGGAACCCCGAAACCTAATTGTAGCCCTTGAGGGTTTGAGCATTGCCCTGCTTAATGATAATTTGTGTCACTGTTCCAAAAAAAGAAGTGGCTGTTAGGGCAGAAAAAAACCTCTGATGAACAATAGGAGAGATGAAATTAACATGAATGGGCAGAAGCCCCATATGTGATCGCAGGATCCATTAAGAGAGGTTTTTCCAGGAGAAAGAGGGAAGTATTAAGACCATTGTACAAAACACTGATGAGTTTTGAACAATCTCATCTATATAATTCTCATTACTTACCTTCACGGAAAACAAAGTCAAGCTGAAACAGGTGCTGGAGAGGACAGTAGGGTGACAAGAGGGGACTGGAGAGCCTGCCTGACAAGCAGGGATGTATCTATTCTGTGTATTGAAGTACAGTGAAGAAAGCCTTGAGCTACACCTGCCCAAGCTAGTACATCCAGATGGTGCACTCAGATGTGGGAATAGCAGCATTAGTGTAGCCCTGAACCTCAAGTGAAGTACACTGCAATGCAGCAGTGCTGCTTTGCTCAGGTGAAATGCTGCGCTGAAGCACCTTTTTCCTATAACTGGAGCTGGCTCCCATGGAGTCCAGCTTGCACCGTTCTTCTCCCTGGGTTGTAACACATCCTAAAAGCTTGCTAAACCTGCTCAAGTCAAGACTGAATGGACATAATTTCTCTCTTTACAAGGTTATATACTGAATCGTGTGCACATATGCTGTGGGAAGGGTGGGTGAAGACGGCAGAGAGAAAAGAACTAAATCTGGGGCAGGAACAGGTGTACTTAAACTGGTCATGAGAGAAGTAGGAACTCTAACTGACAGAGGAGCAGTTTTGCAGTTGTTTTACATTTGGTTATTGAATCTGGTTCTTAGCAGATATTTGCTGCCTTCATGAGCAAGTTGAAGGATGCAGTGGCTAACAACTGAAGCTGAGTGGATTCACTGACCTTCCAGTTCTGTACCCTGCATTTGGACCTTTGCTGGATAAAATAGATCACTTGAAGCTGAGAGTTGTACAAAATATGTCACATTTCTTGGGTAAATTCATGTCCTCAGTGAGTGCCAGAATGCTCAGTAAATTCCTTGGGGCCAAGAATTCACAGGGTCTCCTGAACAGTGGGGTCTAACATATCCGTTAATTTTTTTCAATCAAACACAAATAACATCCAGCTCTTTTTTAACATGTTTTATAAGTATATCTCAATGCAGCCAAGAAAGAATATCAGTGTCTTGTAGATAAGAGAAATATTTTAACCAGTAGTCATGGAGAAGTGAAATGACACAGATCTGGTTGCAGACCAAGCAGGGGGAAAAGCTGGAAAGAGAATCCAAGTTTCTTGTGTTTTAGGTATGAGAGGCCAGTTGAAGCCAGTGGCTGATTTACACCAACTGGTGCTTGAGAAGGTAAGTAAGGGCCCCACATGTCTGTGCCTTTTAAACACGTTTGCACATGTAGGAGACAACTACAGTATTACCAGCTACAATTGCGCAGCTACTTCTGAGTGAGAACTCTGAGGTGGCACTAATTTACAGTATACGGTGACCTCTCTGAAGCCCGGATGTTGAAAATAAGGATCTACCTAAAACTACAGTGTGTTTTATAGGCCAAGTTCCAATCCAGGTTGTGTTTCTGTGGTACAAAGGTTGCCTTACCCAGTCAATGCATATGGTGAAAAAGTACAGTGTGGAATTTTAAAATCTTCATTGAACTTATCCAATGCAGAGTGTTGCCACTGGCTGATGTCTGCTGATGCCCTGAGACCTGCACTAAAGCAATGGTTCACTATGAACTAAATATCTCCTGTACAAATATGAACTGAACTGCTACCTCTCAAGTTGTCGCTGATCCTACATCTGATCTTGATTCATTTGTGGTGGGTATGAATAAAAGTTCTACAAGTTCGGAACATGATTGCTCCTTATCTGTGGCAGTAGATAATCCTGAACAAGAGGCTGTTAGTGTGACATTGCAAAGAACCGAAGCTCAGCTGATACGAAGAACTTTGTGTGCACACGTAGGGCAAGGCTTACAAGGTGAATCACTGTTGTGCTGATGTGCATGGGGCAATGATCTGGCTGGGGGGCAGGACCCATCTGAGATCAGCGTGAAGGTGTGCTGAATATATGCTGTGTACGCTTGAGCACTATGCCAAAGGCAGTATATATGCATTTGTTTATTTCGCTCTTCAATGCAATTTGTACAGACTGGAAGAGACAGAGGCAGTGGAGGTTAAATATTCAGGGTGGGGATTTAGCTGCATGGATCCTATTAAGGTTAATGGAATTTGTACCACTAAGTCACTTCATGTCACTCAGTGAATAGTCAGTAACCCTTGTACTGTACGCCTTAACAGGAGTTTGGTCATAAACAGCAGCAGCACTAGAAATAAAAATCATTTGAAGAGCTAAATGAAATGATTATTTTAAGGATAGCAAGTTCTGTTGTAGTTGCAATTATGTTCAGCAGTTGAGACAAAGAGTTAAGGAAGAGATTAAGGTTTTGTAAGAAGTAACTTTTGGTTTCCTATCTGAGATCCTTCTATAAGCCTCATGATGCATCAGTTTTCAGTATTATCCCCATGAAGATGTCATCATATTCTCATCCTGTCCTGTTCCAAACATCTCCTAAGAAATTTGAGCCACCTTATCTACATTGAGAGCTATGCATATTGAGCCCTTGCCACAAACTGGGCTGTAGTCAAAGTGCAGCCAAGATACGGCTTTAACCTTGGATGTAGTACTCTGAGGTCTTAGACCTGAGATGCTGTTTCTGTTATATCTGGGTGCAAAATATTCTGTCACGTGTAGCATTGCATGCTGGATTGTTAGATTTCTTTCTGTGTACCACAATAAGAAAACAGGAGGGCAGGGGAAATCTGTTTTTTTATGCAATAAATCAGATCTCCCTGGGGTGTAGTGAAGTTGCAGATGCCCTTGATTGGGCGAATTTGAATCCTCTGACACTGTAGCACCTGTAATTCTCCTGAAAATGCTTCACATTATAAAATGCTTGCCATTTCAAAAGCAGCTTTTGAAGTTACTTTTCCCAGCAACTCTGTTCACCTGTGACAAGATAAGGGTTAAAAAGCCTTTCTATCTCTAGGAGAAAACAGTAGATTATAGATAATCAGCCTTATCCTCCTCAGAAACATCCAGGGTAGAGGTCAGCTCAACCTTTATGAGAGTCAGGACTCATGTTCTGTAATATAATCATGTGTTTGGTGATGGATTCAAAGAAAATTGCCCAGTACTTGCAGGGTTAAATCACTAATAATGATGTTAGTAGTGATCTGGCTGGCAAAGTATAATTCCCCTGAGATCACTTTCTCCAAGAAACGCAGCAGTGTGCTGTGGTGCTTTTTTGAGCGGAAGGCATTATACCCGGTTTCCATGTGGATTAGGTGACCACTTTCGCATCTAACCCTTTTTTGACACTTAAAGTTCATACGGCTTATCAGTGAGGTGATAAGAGGGTGACATTCACTGTTGTCTGACCATCCTTTGTCTTTATTTGTCTTCATTACCAGTTTTTGGTAACCTTGGAGAAACAAGTTACAGCACTGATCAGCCCAGATGACAAATTTGCAAGCAAGCCAGGGTGAGAGCTGAAGAATCTGATCTGAGGTGAGTCCCTGTTCCTCTTGAGTAATACACCTTCGCAGACTGCACTCTTCGGGATGATTTGGTGTAGCAAAAAGGTGCGAAGCAGGGAAATCCAGACCCAGGTAATTCAGCTCACGTTTAAAAGGAGGTTTTGCTTGTTGATTAGGTAATCCTTCTCTAGGAAACGCACGGCACCAACTGCTTTTCATGCTAGATTAGTGCTCCTGTGGTCAATTTGCTTTTACTAATGTCAGGGCCCCACGGAGCAGGTTCATCTGTCGCATAGCAACTGCTTCAGCAGCAGTGGAGGTAGCCATGCATAAAAGATTACACATGATGGCAGGGCACAAGTGTGAAGATTTTCAAAATTAGATACAATCTCAGCATGAATATGAACTGCAGAATTGACATGGAAGGATTTTTTCAAGTCATCAAGTTTCCATATTTATCAGAAAAAGTGGTTTAACTGCAGCGCATGTAAAACGAAGAAAATGCAGAGGGCAGTAATTTAGAAAAAGCAGCAAACAAGCCAGTGTCTGTATACAAATAAATGTAAACAGAAAGCCCCACACAGTTTCTGCCAACTGTGAGGCTGCCTTCGGTTTCATGCTACAGATGCCCTCAGGAGAGGAGGCGATCTACGGTATTTTATGTACATTTCAAAAGGTCACACTAAAATGTCCCACAATCACTAGTAAGAGCAGGTGAGATAACTTAACGTGACTTCATTTACAGGGGACTTCTGAGCAACCTGTAAAGCTCCCCCACCCTGCTCTGGGACTCTGCCTCCCTTGCTACCTCGTTCAGAAGAGCAGGGACGTTTTCAGCTTTTACTGTTTGCGTTACATCTGGCTTCTGCTTTGTCACACAGTTCTTGGACATTTCTTTTCAAACTACATTCAATCTTTTATTTTAAAAGATGGACAGAGGGAGAGCGAGATTGATCGATTAGTTATTTTAGAAGTGCTATGTCAAGGACTGTGTTTTGTTGCTAAACAAGGTTTTTCTTCCCTGTCTCTAAAATAGAGCAAAAGCGAGAATTTGAAGATCTTTGTATTTGAAGTGCCCTGCTAATTTGACAGACTACTTTTGCAGGGAAGGTTTGTTTTTGTTTTGTATTCTTCTGTATTCCCTCTTACTGGGAGGACAAAAGACTCGGCTCAAGCTGCAGAGTACTGTGGCTGATCCTTTTGTATGCAAGACTAGCAGACTTGCTTGAAACAGGAACCTTGGAGGTAAATCAGGCTAATGAAGCAGCTCAGAGAGGCGATGTGCATTATTTTGTATCCTGCAATGATTTTAAAGTCAACACACATACAGTACCAAATATTTTGTAGCCTAAGATACCTGTAGGAGATCCAAGAGAAATCTGTTCACCCAGTCTCCTTAGTGCTTTCATTTAACTGATAGTAATTAGCTCTCTTTTAATAGTGAGGAATGTAGGAACCATTTCACTCTCTGGATAAATTTTATCTAGGCAAGAAATTATATTATGACAGTTGCTATCCGTGATGCTAAAATGCTTTTATTAGGACAATTACAGCTCTTTTTACTCTAGGCTGAAAGAGAAAGTGAAGAGCTAGCTTTGCTAGAGAGAAAGCAGTTTGTTAGGAATGGCCTTTTGCTGCAAAGAGATCAGGGTCTTCTGGATTAATCTTCGGATTATATAGATTTTCCAAGGATAAGACAGCTAAGTCATCCTCCGTCTCTAAGGAAGACAGCATTGTAGCTGCTTTGGCTAATCTAAAACAACAGCTTTTCCCTTGGAGGGTGTCAGTAATCCAAAAGATTGGTAGATAAAATAATTGAAGTTCTCCGGGGTTAAGTTTAGAGACTGCAGCCATTTTTGCAAGAGCAGCAGCTTATTAAACTGACAAAGCCACACTTCAGTACCCACTGGCCCTCCCTCAGCTGTCATCACAGTGTTATTTCCTTGGCACGTGTTTGGGGCACTCTGAGCGGAAGAGAAGGCAGGAGGAAAATGTTAGGGCCTTGTAACAGCCAAAATTCTTTGTTGCCATGTGTAAAATTGATAATACTGTACAGTTCAGCTGCGTTTACCTACTTAAGATATCAAAGCATCCTCTAGGCTGTAATGATGAGAGTTATCCTCCTCTATACTATCCTCATTTGTAAGTGGGAAACTGAGGCACAGAGTGTTTAGCTGGCATGCTTTCCATTGCACTACAGGTTAGTGACATAGGAGGGAGGAGAATCCCAAAACCTCATATGGCATTTTATACTTTAACCTGCCACAGCATGTTCTCTTGGATGCAATGCAGAACCTCGAAGTCCGGTAGCTGGTATCATGTCATAGGCAAGGCCATGTCATAGATATGAATAAAAAGGGTGAGCTTGTGCCTGTAGCCTGACACACAACATAAAACACACTCAGCCCGTGGACCCAAGGGTCCTCCATCCGTCCCTGCATCGCAGTTTTTGTGAAAGAGCATGCACAACCTTGTAAACCACAACAACATTTCGTATGATGTCTCTGGTTCTTGACCCTCCCCTCGCATGCTTCTCTAGAAAGGAGGGAGCTAGGAAATAGAAAACTACTACTAAATCAACACTTTATTCGGGTTTGGTCCTGTGAAAGATGAAAGAGAGAGACTCTCCCAGGGACTACCCAACCATGAGTCTTTTTGTGTTTGAAGAGCCCCATCGTTAGCCTACACTGTTTGCAGATATCTAACACATTCAGACTACATTTTTGATAAAATATATAAAATAATTTTCAGCCTCTACCTACGTGATATAGCCAAGGGCTCATTTTCTATCCTGCAGTTGGACTGGCAGCTTTGTAAGCCCAACTGTAGCTTTACTCAGAGCACATTTGGTAACCCCTATTTTTTCAAGCAGTTGAGTCCTTCCCTGTCAGAGTGCGAGCAGAAACATGCTGCCATTTTTCTGGAACTTATTAATAGGAGACAGATCATCATCCTTCTTCTCTGATAGGAAGGTGAAAGTAAGGATAGGAGTCATGTCTTTCTGTCTAGATGTATTTAAGTTCGTAACAATTATGTTTTCTCAACAAAACCCAAGTGTTTCTTAAATGTATATATATTGTACAAACATACACGTGTGCAATTTTTGTACTTACAATATGGATGAACTCTTTCATTCTTCTTTAAACTGCCATTTGTTCTCTTCTAAAAAACACACACAAAGGAGAAAAATTGGAACTGGCCAGTTTGAGCCATCTATGGATTTATGTTGTCCAATCCTGCCTCTAACAACAATCAGTGCCAGTTCCTGCCATCAAAGGTGCAGTTATCCTGAAGCTGTGGGATAACTGAGGCCAGTCATCCTTTCCTACCAATCCTGCTAGGTGAAGGTTGGTGCAGACTCTGAAGAAAGTGCTTCGAAACCATTAAAAAAAAAATTTACTGCTGTCACTCTGTATATACTCTCTATTTACTGCAGTGCATTTTCAAAGCCTTGGTTAGGCGGCAGTTCCAGAGAAAGCAAAATTATCAAGATAATGTTTCTGAATTTGCAACTGTTCAGTCTCATTGTGTCTTCTTTGTACTTATGGAAGGACAAATATAATCACAAAGAACTCAGTAGGGCTGTTAAGCTGCTTTTTTGACTTTTATCATAACCTCTCTTCATCTTGTTTTAATGCAAATAGTCCCAATATCCGCAATTTCTCTTCACATTCAATTTATGTTTCCACCCAGTAAAATCAAACCGGTTTATATTACCTTAAAAAAAAATCAATAGATTGGGTATGGCGCAGACACTAAAGTTAATATTTTTTTCCAGTATTTGTGGCTACTCCTGTTTATCTGTGATTTTATGGATCGCCAAATTGTATTTAGCTTCCAAACTCTTCAACTGAAATCTGGTGGGCTCTGATAGAATTTATTTTATCATCTTCATCTGTTCTTAAATATTTATCCATACACCATAATCTCTTTTCTATCAAATACTTTATTCAAGACATTTTTAAAATTTGTTCTGTGTTCTTTAAAAGTCTGACTGTAATAAGCTATAGCTACATGATGCTACTACCTTTTCCTTACAAATATTTCAGATCTAACGGTATGATCACTGAATTCCAATTGTGCAGCAACTTGTATTTTATTGATCAGCCTTGTTCATTTTTTTTGGAAACAAAGTCCAGGAGAATTATGATCCTCTTGCCTCTCACGCAGGTGGTGTATAAACCCAATGGGTTCTGAAAGAGAGTGAGTTCATCAGAAAGTATGTTTTTACTATTATTTTTTTCCAATTAGTGCCAAAGTAGTTTTAAAAGTGTAAAACTTGATCATCTGGTTTGATATATTTTTTTATCAGCAGATTTAGTTACATACTTAATCTTCTGGTCTGGACATCCAGTTATACATATAACTCTCTTTGTATTTCTTTCTTCCCATGCCCCTCTTCTCCTTTTCCACTCTGCTTATGTCACTGCTGTGGAATCCAACACTTTTCTACAGATTTTTTGCTACTTTACTGGATTTCCATGATTTACTCAAAACTGCACTATTTTGGAAAACTAATGTTGTTCATTTTTAGGCTTCTTCATGCAAAAAGTATAATTCAAGCACTATACATACTATATAAAATTTGTTTCAGTACAGAAAAAATAGGGTCCACTTAATTTTTTTATTGATAATAACATTTTCTTGCTGGAAGGAACAATCAGCCTTTCCATTTCTCTTACTTTGTTTTCCTCATTATACCTTTTCAGATTAATAGTATTTTGCTATCACCCACTTTCACCTGAGATTCGATGTTTCCATTCCACTGTATATGCAGTCCTACAATTAGCATTTGCTAATTAAAAACATCATATTTCACTGTTAATAGCCACTGT
This sequence comes from Numenius arquata, assembly GCF_964106895.1. NCBI lineage: Eukaryota > Metazoa > Chordata > Aves > Charadriiformes > Scolopacidae > Numenius > Numenius arquata. The sequence continues at coordinate 54,610,174 of NC_133583.1, read as the reverse complement.
ATCTTCTTCTTTCTTTGTTCAGGTATGGTTTATTTTTCTTAGTCTGCATTGCTTAAGTACCATGTTAGGACTGTCTCAATGCAGATTCAGAGCCTTCATCCATCAGTGACAAACTGAACTGTTTGTTCATCAAAAATTTTTGCTTAACTCCCAGATTCCTGAATGACTATAAGTGAGCTTGAACTCTTTACCTTTCCTCATCATCTCTCTCACTTTACCCTGGGGACTTAAATCTTGTCTTCAATGCCATCTACCTGGTCTAAAATCTGGCCAGCACTCCTGCGTAGTTTCTTTTTTTTGGTCTGTATCTCATGGACTCTAGTATTCATTGCGTAACTCAGAGTAATCATGGTAACGGTTGCCAAAAAGGTACCTAGCACTGGGATTCAGGCCTAGTTAGATGAGAGGCTGCCAGTAGAGACAATGGAAAGAGAAAGGCACCTCCAGAGAGCAATTAATTTTAACTTAGGCACTTGCCTTAGGATGGGCATGAACCACTGCATTGGCAGTATCGCTTCCTCTCTCCGGTGACTGCAGTGGGAGCTTAAAGTTGGTGCCCTGCCTTACCTTAGATGGCTAAAACTAGGTGAGATGAATCCTACCCTCAGTTTCAGAGTGTGACATCCAAAGATGATGATGAACATATTGCCTCATAAATCAGTCCTGTTGGCAGGGAACTAGCTGGTCCATTTGGGAACCAGACATTTAGCCACTATGTAGGTCTGAAAAGAAGGAGGCAGCCCCATCTCTGAGTGGATATGATCTGGATAGCGCAGCCTCTACGCACCCAGAAGGCTTCTGTTAGTGAGGGAGTTTGCTGTTGATGCTGTAGGTGATCATGCCTTCGTCTCCCACCAGCTATCTCAGGTTATTCAAAGGCTCTGCGTACCTATACGTACTGTACTGTAGTTTCCAAGTGCAGGCATCTCACGCAGCTAACTTGTGTACCACAGTGACCTGTGAGAATAGTGTATTTAATCCTGCATCCTTTATTTCTGGTCTGTCAAGAAACTTCAAATTGATCTTCAAACTTAATTTTATAATAACCTGTAGGTAGTTTAAATATTTCAGGCAGTTCACCTCCTAATCACCTTTCCTTGAGGCTAAATAATTCCCATTTCATCATTCTCTCAGCTACTGTTAGCCTTCTCCAGTACATTAATCATTTTGGTTGCCCTCTGCTGTACTTTCTCCATTTTATCTACATCTGTCTTCCACTCATGACCAAAACTGGACATTATATTCCAAATTTGGTCTACCACCACAGGGTCTTATACAGTAAAAAATGTAATTTTATTGGCTTTGTTACAGATATACCTCTTTCTTAATGTATACTAGCATCTTACTAACTTTCTTCACTGCTGCTGCCTGTTGAACTGAGAGTGCATGAACTGGATCATTCAAATACACCCAGGGCTTTTTCCTCTCTCATGTTAGCTACTTTATTACCAACTCATCTATTTTTAGTTTTAATGCATCTCTTTGTTAATATCAGCATTATTTACTGTGTCTATACTAGTTTTCTATGAAGATGAAAGAAGTGGAGGATATTGCAATACAAAGTGAAGATACTGATGTTAATCAGTGAATTTTTTCTTGAAAACCTGGATGATTTCACTGGAATTTGTCTTTTTATCTTCTGCTTTATATTTCATCTTTCCTTTATGCCCTTCACATTTCCATTAGTGCTACCAATACTATTCTATAAACAGCTATATCCTCCACAGTTTCAATGATCATCCCTATTTTAGTGTCATTTGTATTATTTAATAAATACAGAGAAAAATCTTAAAAAGGACAGTCTGAGAATAGCACAGTAGGGATATAGTGAATGTTGAAAATTCTGACTAAATTGCTGCTCTGATATTCTCAGAGATACAAGCTCATCTTTTTCCTAAAAAACCAAAAGAAAATGCTCCCATAACAAACAAACCAACCAACCTTCCCAAACCACCAACCCATGAGCAATTTGAAAGAAAATTCTGTTCAGGAAAATATGGATAATCTTATTTTCTGGACAAAGCTAAGATTTATTCCCACCCCCCACCCCCCCCACGCCCCCCCAAATATTTTGTCATATAATCTTTAGACAGATTTAGAATTATGAACCTTACCATAAATCAAGACATTTTGGATCAGTGACTTGTACATTTTTAATAACAGAATAAAACAACAGAATCAAATATCATACTAGATAAGTATAGGGGAGGATGGGTATAGCATACGGTTTTCTTCTAAATTTCTTATTATTTTAGTGACAAATGATTCCAGTAGTTAGGATGTCAGGTTGGGACTTAGGAAATTTGAGTTCAGTTTGAGTTCAATTGAGTTCAGTTTCAGGGCAAGTAATGTAATTTATCTTTGCCTCAGTTTCTCATTGATGAAAGATTCTCTGTAAATGCTGAGCACACTGGATACCTCGGTCATAGAGACCATATAACAAAATAAAGGTCTCAAATGACAAACCCATCCTAATCCCATTTTACCAGAAGCAAGAGCAATTTTTTTTTTTTTATGCAGCAACTAAACTTAAGTTGCTAATCACCAAATCCTGAAATTTGGTCATTAGCCTTGACTGGTTTTTAATATGCCGGAGGGAAGGACGGAGGTGGTTTCTGGAGCAGGTACACATAATTAAACTAGTTTACCCTCTGCAGTTACCAGTAAGGAAGATGTAACATCCAGATTTCTCAGGAATCCTTGGAAACAAGCGTAGACAGAATGGTAAAAATGGCTAAAAATGTGGGCCAGAATTCCCAGAAAATTTATATTGTAACTAGACACTGGATCCTGAAAAATTATCCCCTGTCCTCTGAGAACAAAACTACTGATAAGATTTTCTGGAAAAAATTTGCCTTTTCCTTTGAAATGTTCCAGGTTGTTTGGATAATTTGGTCACCTAAAGAAGTAGGAAAGATGCACATGTAAAGTTTTGTACTGTCCACCTAAGGTCTTCCTCTACTCCTTTATGCTGTTCATACTGCACATACTGCTTTTCTTTTGACCTGGATACCAGTATGGTGTCATTGAGAGCTATTTTAAATGCATATTTATTAGTTATAGATATTTAATAGTTATGGGCAAATTGATGCAATATAATGCTTGACCCCATTCAGGTTAGAAAATACCTGAGAAGTCCTGAAATTCTCTCTGCCTAAAATATTAGCTAATATTTCAATAGACGTAAACACAAAAAATGGATGCAACTCACTATTCACCTGAACAAGCAATGCCCGTTTACCCCAGATGAGGACTTGACTCCAGTGTTTAGAGTGAATACATATGATGGTATTTATTTTTGCCCAGAAGGCAACCAGAGGTAGGATTTCCAAACACAAATTGTACTGGCGTAATCCATTTAGCTGGGATTTAAGGATTAAAAAAGAGTAAGAGAATGACTTGGATACCCATGATGTAAATAAGATTATATAATGAATCATTTCCTAATGCGTTGAGAAAATAAGATTAGACTGTTGTTGGTCATGTGAGCAGTTTTTCACTGATGACCAAATCCAAGCCTCTGAAAATAATCCTTTGCTTGTCCTCATCTCTTACATCATATCAGGAATGTGTCCTAAATGATGATAATTTTAAGCATCAAGTGTGAATGCTGCAGTTTTGCGTGACTCCAGGATATAAGATGACAGGGAACGGGTGGTCCACAGTTTACTGCAATTTCAATTTCTGTTGCTCAGTTTCTGTCATTAAAGTTAGTTTATGAGGGTTAGAAGCAAGCTGAGACCATAGAAAATAATAGAGCTCTGCCACCAGTTTCAACGCAGCCAGAGTTTACTTGGGAGTTTTCATATGGTGTCTGTCCACCATATGAGGAGCTGGACTGGAACTATTTGTTACGTGGTAATAACTAATAGTCCTGGAAAACAGCACTCTGATGTTAGCCATCAGCTAAACCTGGAGAGCAGAAGCGGCAAATGCTTTATTCATTGAGCCTCCATCTTTTATCCTTTTCAGGTTTCAGCTGTCATTAAACCTTTTTTTACCAGAGTAGTTTTAAATTACCGCATTAATTTCAAAATCAAGCTAAGTTCCTTAGTAAGTGAACCATTTTCATCAGGATCTGAAAGAGTTCATTATAAAGTTGATTCACTAAGAGCTCTCAACTTACTACATCAAAAGAACACCACAATTTTCACAATTCATTATGTTCTTACAGTAGAGGTTCAAAATATTTATTGAGCTGCTGCTATTGGGGATTCATGTAAAACATTATAAAAGTATTGCTGATTTTTTTGGTAGTAGTTTTTCTTCCCAACTATACATATGGGGCCAGTATGCCATGGGAGATGCATATCCAGCTGTTGTAAATCAGTACAGCTCTATTGACCTCCTCCAAGCTACTCTAATTCATAGAGATCTGACCTATTAAAAATCTTTATTTCTGCTTTTGCATGTTTATATCCTAGTCAATCTTCAGCGATGGGAAAGGTTGAGATGAAGGAGTAGATCAATGTGAGACCAATTGTTAAAATTTTAACTGTGTTCATTGGTAGAAATAACGTTGTGTTACTGCAAGGTTTATATAACACATAACACAGTGGGGTCCATTTATGAGATGAGCTCTTATGTACTACCACAACACAAATAAAATACTTGTTTTTCTCATATAGCACTTGCAGGGAATAAAGTGGAAGAATAACTGTACAGGAGAGAAGGGAAATAGAAAGAGTTTGGACAATTATTTACCCAGATCCTGAGGACTGGGGCGATGTGTTTGCATCAGCCCTATTTCATTGATTACTTTGTATTATTCTTATTTGTAAGGGAGGTTTGATCATATAGTTTGAATTAACTGTATTTGGCAAAATCAAGAATATATTCTACTGAGTAACCAGGGGAAAATCTTAATATGGTCTTGTTGGGTAAATTAAATGAAGCAATTCCCTTCACAATGCTTGGTGTTTCCTACTGCAGTGAGCCTCTTAAAATAAACTGAAAGTTAGAAAATTGTGCTCAAATCTAGTAAGCAGTTTTCAGGGAGATCTGATTTTATGTTTGACATGGCAAAGTGACTTCACCAAAATAACAAAATCACTGTAGTGCCTGTCTCACCTGTACTCTAATAGAGCTTTACTATCAGAGAGCAAATGGGAAGATACTGATCCCAGAAATAGCCTACAGGCTCCAGGCTGTAAAGATATTGGTTTAGACCTCTAAATATCCCTTTTCATAGGGTTTTATAGTGAAGAACTATTGCTTGTTCCAGACTTTATTGGTAGCATGCTCCATATGAATCATTCCTTTGCTTATGAAAAGCGTGGCTTAGGGGAAGTTTATCAGAGTTTTGGAGTTTTTCATTCCTGCAGAAATTCCTCTCCTGGACATTTTCATGGAAAGAGATGTTTGGTTCCAACAACTCCAAAAACAGATCAATATCTACAAAAGCAATAAAATACCTCAGCAGAAGAACAGCAAGTGGAATTCAAGAGCGATTTGTCCCTGCCAGGAGAGCCTACGGCAACAGAAAACTTAGTGAGGAGCAGTGGATCACAGTGGCACAGTATCACCCACCCAACGCTGGCAGAGCACAAAGGACCAGAAACTAGGATCCAGCATATGGTAAAAAGGCTTGATTTGCAAAGAGGAGCCAGGTCTAGAGCTATAAATACCTTGCCAAAAGAGGTGTTAAAACAAGAGTTAATAAATCACATAAACTGTATGATTTCTGTAGCATACTCATTGCTCATGTTCTCCAGAGCAGCATTGTATGCTGGCAAAGGTAAGGCTTGGAAGTCAAGTGACCATCGAGACAGTAGATGTTGCTTCACCTAGCTGGCCCCTGGATCACCAGCATAACTAAGAATATATTTTACCTTCAAGAAGAACTAATGGTCCTAATTTTCCTAATTGTCTCCAGCAATTCTATACAACAAATACTCCTAGGTGTCCTGAAATCAGCGGTGTTCAGGAGTTCGAATGTTGAAATCTTTTTTCAGTAGTGTAATAATGCACTTTCAGATAGGATATCTATATGCAGGCAATGTTTCAATGTGTTAATATTCTCTGGAAGAGAAGACTCCGGGGAATTTGTTTAACTACTTGATGCCTCTGGGTACATCACATATCATTTGGGTGCGTTGTGTGTTCTGGCAGTGGGATATAAACTTAGAGAAACTTTCTTAGAAAAACTCTCAGCTGTGAGAGCAGCATTTGCTACTTTGCCTCTGAATAACTGAAAGGAAACGTTCAAAGGATGCTATATGAGCAGGGATGTCAGAGCCTGCTTGTCGAGAAATTATCAAAGAACTTTGGGGCTATTCAGGCTGTAGAAATGAGTTGTTCTCTCACAGCACTTTGTCACACTATGCAGCAGGTACACTGCTATTGTTACAATATATATTTGTGATTATCCAGAGTTAGATTAGTATGGCTGATTCAGGGATTCATCAAAATGAGCTTGTACCTTCCATAAAGGTTAACTTTGACTTGTACAAAATGCATTAAAGATGAACAGTCTTCAGCACTATGGTCTTCAGAATTTTACAGTGAATGAGCTACACGTCATTGATTATTTACGGAGCACTCCACACCATAGTAATTCCAAAGTAATATCAAGATATATGTATCCTGAAGCTTGTTGGAATGGAAAAAATGTTACCAGTGATATTTTGTAAAATAAGTACAGTATAAAGGTCATTGTGGGGAGGTGTAAAATTACAGGATATCTTGGCCATGAAATTCAGTTGAAATAAGTTCAGAAATTATTAATCTGTCCTCAGAGTGAAATGATGCATTGGCAAATCTGCAGTGAACTGAATTTCACTTAGGTTTTTGTTTTAAGTGGAAAACTGAAGGGAAGAGAAACCCCAGCTGCACAAAGATTTTCGATTTCACCATGTTCCCACAGAAGAACTGCAGTTTTGACAGGGCTTCAGCTTCAACTGGCAGCACGTCCCATAAGAGATTTTTTTCCTTTCCTTTCTTATACAAAGACAGTGTTTAGTATTGTATCTCTGTGTGTTTGCCTGGAGCAATCTAAGGTACTATGGCTTTTCTAATAGCAATTCACATTTGATTTTCATATTCTGGCTGTTCAGGGTTTCCAGTAGTGTTTTAGTTTTAATTTGACAGAAATTAATAAGTATAAGGAGAAAGATATCATACATCGGCACTGTAGAGCGGTATTGTCACACTTCCTAATTCGTTAGACAATAAGAATAATCTACCACTTCCAATTTAGACTCAGTAAAATAAACACATGTATATTAATGATTTTAAAATATTTCTGTTCAGTCAAGCATGTCTTCTTTATGCAGAATAGCATCAGATCAATAATTAGTTGCCATGCATTTTAATAACAAGAGTTTTTGGTTAAGATTGTTTTTCATAATTTTGCATTTATGTTTGACAAGTTCAGGAACTTGTTTTATTTGAAAGAAAAAATACTAATGCAGAAATTACTTCTCATTGTATTATTGCTTGCCAAATCTAATATGTAAATACCCAGTAGAACTCATGCTTATGTTAATGGAGAGAGGATCATAGAAATCTTGTAGACAGAGTCTATTTGTCCCACTTTGTTCCACACATTAGTATTCTCTACGGTACTTAATTATTCAGTGTTTTAATTTTAAATTAAAAATAAATACTGTACATGAATGATAATTTGAGTGAAATGATAGGAAAACACTGTCACAATGACATACAAGATAAGTTCCTTTATGGTGTTCTTCTGGTCAAAAAAAGTATCAGGAGCTATTCCTTATATTTCCTAAATTTAACTCTGTGCCATCATTATGGATCTAAAGAATACGTATCAGTGACTGGTTATAATGTGGAAAAGAAAGCCAGCTGAAATCATTGTATAGCCAAAGGCATAGTGAACTTATTATTTAATACTGGATTTATTACTTCTGTGCACATTTTGTGGAGTATGAGGATTGTCACCTTTAGTTACAAAATTCATGCTTGGTGTAAGAAGTAATTTTTATATATGGGTTTTCTTTTATCCTAATGGTTTTTCTCAAAATAATTCATTAACAACAAGCTGATAGCTGACAATTTTGCCAAGATTTGGCTGACCTTGAAGGTTGCTCTGACTGTAGTTGTTGGGCATCATGGTGGACTGTAATACCAGTCTGAAACAAGAGGAAGTTTTTATCTCCTGGAAATGGCTACAGAAATGACCTTCTTATAGAAAATGGCTTTTCCATATACACTAAACACAGTGATTGACAAGAGAAATAATTTTCTAGGGAAAACAAAATGCTATGGATATGTGAAAGACCTAAAAACTGACAGACTCCTTTAATTTGATACCAGGATGGAGATGAAGCTTGATCTGCCTTCTAGTGCACTTTTGACTTTTTTGGTGTGATTGACAGTGGCAACTGATGCTGATCACTACCACGAGGTTCTTGCACCGATACAACCCTCATAATTATCCTACTATCACAATTACAATGGCTGGAATACAACATAATCTCGGTGACAAACTTTCTTATTTTCCATATCTATACAATGAGAGAAGCAGTACCTTTCCGTCTCCGTTTTTAACATAGTATTTAGGCAGTTGTAGCCTTCTGTGTCATGCAAAAAAGAATATTGATTTGGGTCACCTTTTGCTTAGAAATTGTATTTTAAAAGGTATTAATAAATCATCATTTAATATAATAACTATGCTATAGGTGGGAATGTAGATGAATGCAACCAGGTGTTAAATTATATTGAAATATCTTTAATTACTTGCTACTAGGTTTGAGAACGTTTTAAAAGAATCTGGTCATAGAAATCAGGCTAGAACTAGAAGGGTCTTTATGGGTCACTCTTAGGATTTCAGAAGTAAATTTAGAAGATAAATACAGGTGCCGATTCCTTTTCAGAGTTATCACGTCCTTGTTCTAAGAAACCACACTTGTGTTTAGGTGACAGTACTTGTGTTTAGGTGACCCAAGATACATAGCCACCACACAGAGCTACAAGTAATGGTCTATATGTCAAACTTCTTGCTTCCACCCTCCCTCAGACTGCAAACCTATACTCATTTGTAGAAGTAAACCTTATTTCACAATTCCTTTTTCTCCCTTCTCCCTCCCAGGTACCTGGCTTCACTAGTGGGCTCCACCTGCAGGCGGTTGCGGTGACCAGGGACCTCCCTCTTTCTCAGCCCAGTTCTGTGACAGTCACTCTGGAAGGCTCTCTGTCTTCCTTCTTCATTATGTGTGAAGATGGTTTTCTTTGGTTTCTTAAAATTAAGAGCCATCTCGGATTTTTGCTTTGCTGTGGTTGACATCCTTTGCTTTCCCAGACAAGCTTGGACCTGCTGTAGCTGGGACCTGGACTGAGCTGTGGTTCAGTCACTTTCCACCTCATTCCTCTTTAACACATTCCACTTCAACCACGTTTTAAAACTCACCAGCTTGTTAGCAGCTTTTGTACTCTACATTTACTTTGGGGAGTTTGGAAGAGGCCCTCAGCTCTAGCAATACACAAACCACGTAAAATTACACATTGTTATTGATAATACAGTTCAAGTAAAAGTCTGATTGTTGCATTGTTAATTCACAATGGAAACAAGCAGGAAGCCAATCCCCTGTTGTTACTGGTGCTCAAATCATATAATCCTGTACATTTATATTAAGCTCCGTCTTACAGGCAGTTGAATTTTTTATACACTGCTCTTAAGGGAAGCCTGTTACAGAACATCTTTACTCTTCTGATTTACCTTCTAATTTCTAGCCTAATTTTATTCTATTTATACTTTTTGCTTTAGTGGCAGCACTCACGTGTAGCACAGAATTATTTTTGTCTCTTTAAGGTGTTTCCCATGTTAGACTGCATCAACTGCAGTAATTTTCCCTCTTTGTCTTGCTTTCACCCCTCATCCCTCCTGTCTCAGTTGTCCTTCTTTGCACCCGTTTGAGTTTTCCCTTCCTGAATCCGAGGAGCAGAATTATTCAGACTATTTCAGAGGAGGCGGTATGAGTTCCTTGGGCAGTGGTGTAAATTCCTTGCATTTGGAGATACCTTCCTGGATACACCCTAAAGTTGCATTTGTCTTTTTGACAAGTGCATTACACTGACACCTCACAGTATCTGCAGTCATGGGGGAGCGCAGGCTGGTAAATTCAGCAGCTACTCAGAGTAAGCTGGGCAGATGCTGGCTACGTGTGAAGGGTAGGGATGTGAATATTTTTTTTTAATAAATCAACACTTGACTCCACTTTGAAGAAGTATCTGTCAGTTCTAATTGGTAAATTTTAATAGTTTGTAGGCTATAATTTAATAATGAAGGGCTGGGAGTTCTAAATGAAACAGAAGACAAGAATCAAAGCAAAATTCATGATAGAAACAGTTCCTGCTAAAAGTCGTATTGTCCAAGAATTATTTTGTATTTAAAAAGTATTATCCATTTATTATATGCAGCCTTATGGTTATCTGAATAAAGATTCTTCTTTCTGTGCCAATGAACAAAACGGAAAGGTTTACTTGAAATGTTGAAGCACAAGATACAGTATTATTTTTTGCCATCTTGTTAATGGAAACAAGATAATTGTCAGTATAAGAGAGCCGCATTTTTTCACCTAGAGGACAATTCAATAAGAAAGGGATAGAAATAAGTCACTTAACCTTAGTAACATATTCCTGTTAACGGGAGCAGCAAATCAATACCACAGGACCAGGGGTACAGGACATTAATAATCTTTTCTAGATGTTAAGACAAGAATAGTCTTTTCAGTGGTACCAAATCCAGGATATAGCTGTGTACTAATAGAAAGATACTTAAAATTAAGATTGGAACTGTGTTTAATAAGTTAATTAATTTCTATTGCACAGAGAAACCATAATCTGAATTATCAAGCAGGGTAGGACTTTCGTTAGTATTAAAATGAGTTACAGAAATATGTCATATTGTAGTGAGATGACCACATGCACGAAGCTGAAATGGTGAATTCAGTTTTAACTTGGCAGCTGTATGTCGATCGTGTCATTAATATAATCATTGATCCTGTATGTTTCAATTCAATATATATGAAACTTATATGATGCTTATCTTCCATAAGGTGCTAAGAGTTACAGTCAGGCCTCATCTATGGGTAAGAAACTGAATTGCAAAGGTATTCCAGTATACTATATGGATATATTCAATATACTCTATGAATATGAAAATGCTACACCAAAATAATTTAGTTATACCCAAATTTAACTTTATTCTGACACCAGTACTCATACAGAATCTGCCGGGGGAGATAATCTTGATAGCTGCTCAACAAAGTCTGTAACACCGCTGACCCACAGCAGCCAGGCCAGCTTTGCTGTGTAGGCCTGATCTTACCTTTTACATAGCACTTGAGATAGGAAAAAACCTGCTTTGTCACAGCATTTAACTGTGGGCTTAACATATGATAGAGTTCAGTGGTAGATTTGCATTTAAGCATAGGTTTAAGACAATTGCTTTACCTTCTAGTACAGATGCAATAGGATATTTTTTTTCATATATAGTCAGAAGAACTTGTGGCAAATGATGCATCACTTCAGAGCATATCTAATATACCCAATATTAGGAATAGACTGGATTGATATTGCTAACAATTATATTGGAAATACTTCTGTATTTTCTTTGAAAGAAGATCTCTACTATGGTTGAGACCACTTGAAATTTTTTAGTCTAGCATTTGTTTTGATATAAATAAGCTGGAAATTCATGGGTTTCCTTTGGAGGCTAAGCTATATGGTGGGAATAACAGGGTGGTTCTTTGTGCATTGCATAAGCATTTCCACTCCAAAAACTTGTAAAGCTCCAGAACTCTGCACCTTTCTAGGGATGACTGTATTAGAGAAAGGGCTATGCAAATGTGGAGCCTTGTGGTTTAACTTGAACGTTTGACAAGTATATATTCCAGAGAATTGTTTTTCCCTCTGTCAACAAAAACCACATTAGACCCCACAATATACTTTTAAGCTCAGAGCCCTACAAAGTCAAAATTGGTATGAAGTGGATGGATTGCCATATCCCTTCTGCAGATTCAATTAAAAGACCTGATCATCAAATGAACTGACACTTTGGGCTTTGCAGTGGGTCCTGAATTGTCATTCATTTGCTAATTATGCAGTCTGGTGCTGGTGATTAGGGAGGAGGAAATAAAGGCAGAGTTTGACTGTGGGTCTGAAAGTGAGCTTTCAAATGTGATGATTAGAGAAACCCTCTTTTTACTTGCAAACTTGATACAGAGTCAGAGAAAGATTAAATCCAGATCCAGGAGCTTTGTTTGGACTGAGGGACATTTTCAGCTGCAGCTACACTTTGCACAGCTACGTTTTAGCCCAATCAGTATGCATAGCGGGTGGGCCATACAGAACCCGTGATACCAACTGCTTACAGGGTTAGAAGTTTGCTTTCTGATCAGACATGCACGTTAGACTTCAGCAAATCTGCTGTACTGAATCTGTGAAGCAATGCTTTTCAAATATAAGACACGATTGAAGTCAATAAATATAAAGAAATTGTGTTATGCTGTATAACGGATAATAACAAATTTTGGCAATGCTTTAAAATAAATGTTCTTCTAATATTGTTCCACTGCAGGTATTTTTACTGAGAGAAAATTCTGAAATTTCAAAATGGTAAAGTCTTCCAGGAATGGAAATAAACTGATCAACGGGAAGCCTAAAATCCAGACCCACTGAGGTATAATGAGAATTGAAGCCAATTTAGAACTTGCAAAAGAAGTTAAAACTAACAGTAGGGTTTTTTAGCCATCAAAATTAGATGACAGCAAGGGAAATAACAGTGATGTTGACTTGAGGGAGGAGGGGTTTAAGGTTGACATAGAAGCTTTCCAAAAATAAGATGATTTCATGTCTCAGTGTTCAATTTGGAAAATGGCTCTGAACTTGGATGGGAAAAAACTGGCTTTATGGGAGTGAATTTGGAAGGATGGAAATGATGCCTTTTGAGGTAGAAGTAAAATTCAAGGAGCGCTCTTTCAGGTAATCTGCGTCACAGTAGTCTGAAGTAATTGGCATTAGAAATTGCATTTCTACTTGAAGGGTATTTAGGACTACGTTAAAGTTGGAGTGATATGAGAAATTTCAGACATGATTCCTATACTTAAGATAGGAAAAAACCCGTGATCTAGTTAAATGTAGGCATATTAGTGTGACATCAGTAGTATGCAAGGCATTAGAGTGCTTTTGGAAAGAAGAGTAATAGAGAGCATAGCAAATGGAAGAAGTAGGATAACACACAGAATAGGTTTACTGAAAGCAGATTTACCAGATTAACTTGATAATCTTTCTTTAGATTATCCTGATCTTTTTAGACAAAGAAAATGGCAGTAGATGTGATGTGTATACACTATGAGGAAACCATCTGACCCAGAGCTACATGGAGAATTGTTCGACTGGAAAAGATGAAGATTAAACCCAGAATTCTAAAATAAGTAGAAACTGGCTAAAGGAGATAATAACAGATGATGCTGAAAGAGGAAATACCAGGCTAGAGGAAGCTAAAAGTGGAGTTTCTGAAGGCACAGTCTGGGGACCAATATCACTTAATATTTTCATTAATCAACTAGGCACAAAAAAGAGTAAGAACCTGCTAGAGAAATGTGCTGATGGCTGAAGGTGGGAGGGATTGTCAATAGCAAGGAGGCTCACAGCATACAGAAAAACAGAATATCCTCAGGGACTGGGGATATATAAATGGGATTGCATTCAACAGTTCGAGTAGCAAGGTCAGGTAGCTGGGAACTAATGACAATTTCTAATATAAGGTAAGGCTTGTCAGTTAGAGTGATACAGAAGAATTGGGCATATATTTGGCACTGTATCAAAAGAAGCATTTCCAGCCAAGATAGGAAAAAATTAATGCCCTTTAGAAGGCTTTAGTAAGCCTTTTTTCATGAATGTGGTGAGCAGTTGTAGCCAGCCATGTTTGAAAGAAAGAAATTCAACCTAGAGCAGGAGCAGAGAAGGGTGAGCAGTTTGATGGGGGAGCAGGGATTGTGCCTTAGCATACTAAAGGCTGCAAAGAATCATCCATAAACAAGATAAGAGCGAAGAGGATTTTTTAAACAATAAATAATTATAAACTAGTCATCAGTAAGTTACCCTGTATTTTAGACAGGGCTTTCTATTGAAAAGTATGAGTTTCTGGAAAAGGCTTCCACAGCAGCAGTGGGGATAACCCCTGTAACTAATTCTGTGATGGAGATGGGTACATTTCGCATGCTGTAGCACAGATTGGGCTCCACGACCACTGTCCCACCATCCTATTTTCATTCATTATGATCCCACATTCATATAAATCCATTTCGATTTTTAACCCCGAAATCCCCTCAGGTGAGCCACCAGCACCCCTGATCCAGAGCAGGGTTATGATGCTTCTGCAGCTTTGGCAGACAGGGGTGTCAAGGCGATTCTCCAGCCACAGGAAACTGGGGGGTGTTGGGGAGAATATTTTGCCTGTACCCACCCCTTTCGCACTGAGAAATGTGGGGGGAAGCACTCAACTTTACCGCACAAAGATCTGAAATTGAGCTGCTCATAAATAAGAGGTGGGTTTCTCCAGTTATTCTTTTGGCTAGTCAGACCATCATTATTCTAATCCAAAATGTTCAGCTGAAAATATCGGCTTCTCATTGACAAAATGAATACTGTCGCCTCCCCCAGCCATTAGGGTTTCTGGGTTTCTGCTAATATCTTTTCCATTTTTCTGTATTTAATTTATCTAGCAGAATGAAATAAAAACATGCTGACATTTTCAAGGAAATCAGATACTTCCCATGAAAGTTTTGATGGAAAATTTTCAAAGAGCCCTGAGGCTCAGGAGCTGGTTGCATCAGGGTGTGGCCAGCTAAATCTGCTGCCTGAATCATTGGGGGCAACGCCTGAGCATCTCTTAGACCCTCTGGACTTTCAGGTGATTACTTCTAAGAGCAAAACCATCTTTTCTAGCAAGTCACATGCTCTGGGTGGCACTGACTTTTCTCTCGCAGCAGTTCTGGCTGACCTTGATGCGAGTGGTGCAGAACGCTGAGACGCGGCTGCCTCCACCCTCCCCTTCCTCCCCCTCGCACTGCGGAGGCACATGAAAACTGACCACAGCGTAGCCCTAAATGCTTTATTTTTAACTTTTGCCAGACGACACGTGTATCTAAGGCCAAACAAAAAGAGCCAGAGAATGGGGTGTAAGTGCTTGTCAATGTCAGACCCAATCATTGTCAAACAGGGGCTGGATTCTGCAGCTACGCTGCACGCAGAGCTCCCGTTTCCTTCAGTGGTGCTCTGAAGCCACAGCGATGAATGCCTAGAGAGATGGATAAAGGCAGACAGACATAGATACAGACTGACAGAATCAACCCCCAGATGGAGGCTGCTTGAATTTACCAGGAATTAAGATGCTGTACTGCTTAAGAAAGAGTTCCATGATCTCATTAAGTCTCTTTTATGTCTCCCTTTTTATTTTATCCTCCACCCTCTTACAAAAGAATACTTTGTGTTATTTGCAGATTGAATTAGAGGAAAATTGTCCATGGACTAAACAAAATGTTTGCATTCTTTTGTACTAGCAAAGTCCTTCGTTGAAGGCTTGCGTTTTTTAAAGGAAAAGAAAATGCAGTAGGACATAATAATGTCATATATTTTAACTTGCTCTTGCAAATCAGGACTTCTTAATATTTTCCTTTTAAATAAAAATGCCATTTATCATTATCAAATGAAGTGTTAATGGAATCAGCTTGCACACAAACTCATGCATATATATATATAAATAAATATAATATATACATAAAAAAATCCTTACTGCAGAGAATGATCAAGCACCTTGTCAGCAATCCATATTATATTCGTTAATTTGATTCCTGCCAAAAAATCACTTAAGTGAGACCTTCTGATTTCTTTCTTTAACGCTTGAGGCTCCTTTCATCTAAGCAGTGTTTATTAACCTATTTCTGAAAATCAGCATAAGCACAAGCTATATTTAATCTGTTCTTTTCATGTGCTTTACGTTTTTTTTTAAGTGTGTTTTGTTTTGCTTTGCTTTTAATTCCGGTGTAAGAATCAGAAATAGAACATTGGTCAGTATTAAAAACCCCCCACTGGTTCAGATAGTAACGACTGAGATGATATAAAACTAAGGTTTATTATGTTCATTTATATTCTTTAGGGGAGACTGATTCTAGTTTAATTCCAGGGCTAATGATAATGACAGCAAGAGAAGTATACTCACCTGAAGAATAATACTGGGACCTGATGACTGAAGTTTGGGGTACAGCTTCAAAACTCTGCGCTCTGCCCTTAGTCTTACCAGTGTCCCCTTCTGCTATCTCGAATAGCCTGCAGGCATCTGGCTCCCCATCAGAAAGGTGGGTGCAAACTTACTGAACTCCTTAGTTAACTGGAAATCTGCAGATTAAAAATTTGATATGACTAGATATTCTTGTTAATATTTTCGCACCAAAAATTGACTTAAAACCCCAGTAACCAATTAGTTCTGTAGCTCCCAGAAACCAGATCCAGTTTGAAGACGAACAATAGGCATAATTTTTACAGAGCTGGCAGACGCACCTATAGCTGCGTGGAAGAAATACTGGTCCCCATTCATATGAATAGGGTTTTGCTGCTGAAATGAACATGTCCAGGATTTCACTCATAGTTTTCAACATCCTGACTAGAATAAGACAGACTGGAACAAGGAAAACTTGCCATTGTGTTCAGTGTAAAAGCCAAGGTAGCTCATAATTGCCTACATGAACCAATTTGTGCATTCAGTCGCGGTGTGGAGATACCCTCATTGACCAAATGCTCTGCCTTTTACAATATTAGAGCTGGATTTTATCAGCTCCAAGGAGTTGTCCCTAACAGGTTATGTTATGACAGGTTTTATCCTTCTCCCACCTCTGCAGCCAAGGCTAAAACATTTGCCAAAACTAAACTCTGTCTTGTAGATTTAATGAAGCTCCTTTTACCTGAGGTAAGGTTGTGGCTACAGATTTATATAGGAAGGAGCCTTTCTGTCTGGGCACCCCCAAAATTCCTACCAGGAAGCTGAAACTTGTTTTCCAAGCTGCTATAAGAAGATGATTGTGGTGGTGTTATAGTAATTATAAAAATGATCATAATCTGAGAGCTGAAAGAGAAAGATAACCAAAAGGAGCAGGTAAGAAAAAGTTATTTTGCTCTTCTGCCCTGTATATTTAGAGAAGTGGGTGGCATTCAGTCAGGAGATGGCTTTGCGTCCCTTAAAGGGAGTCCTTCGCCTTCCTCGTTAGGCAGGCAGGGAAAGCCATGGGATAACTTCTTGAAATTTAGAGACTGAATCAACCTCAAGTTCTCTGAGAACCCAAAATAAATAATGTTTGATGAAGCCACTCAGTTCAAACACATTCCTGAAAGATGTTATACCTCACAAGTATCACTTGCATTTGTATACATTGAGAAATAGAGTGGGTAATAAATCTTCTTACTATTTATTGCTCTGCCAATATGTATCTTGGCAATATTAAAATATATGCATGCATGCTTATGAATTTTATTTCTCTTCAAAGGAGCCGGCTCCTTATACTAACAACCACAGCTATGACTTGATAGACTCCTCTTTACCTGCCATGCCTATAGAAATCTCTAGAGAATTAGAATTCTCATTAAGTGCACTGGAAAGCAGAATATAATCAAATGTATGCCAAAGCTCGCTGTTAAAAATATGCAACTATAAATTGCATTTCTGTAGAAGTTGTTGCAGTCCTACAGTGACCACTGAAGTCTTTTTTATTTATTGTACCATGAATACAGAATAGATAAAATTAAATCCTCCATAATCAATGGCTCCAATTTACATGCGTTACTTGTCAAAGTGACTTTCTCTGGTCCCCACAAAATGCTATATAATGTGACATCTCACAAGTCTTCAGGAACATCCCAAGATGAATCTGAAAGATAAATATTGCAGTTGTGAGTCTTTCTGTCATGACTCAAATAATTTTAAAATTGCAGAGATGTATTCCTCTAACAATGTTAAAATTGTTCTAATGCAGGATAAAATGGTAGTTTTAGTCTCTGTAATTTTTATAGCAGCTTGTAATTTCCATGCACTCGTTACAATTCTCAGATCAGGAAAGATTACAGGAGAAAATGTTTTCACTGGAAAATCTGCTCTGCTGCTCATCTTCCCTGTGAAGAATATACCCAATATTTAGAATCTAGGAAGGCTTTTATGAGTTGTTTGATGTTGTAAGTGTCAAAGTTAGGCCATTTGATTTGGATTAGCGTCATTTCTGGAATCTCTTAAAGGGGTAAGTATGAGCCTACCTCCTGGTTTCTCCCCCAATCATGCTTTTATGAACACTGATGCACTCATCCGTATCTATTCTGAGGTCATTCACCAGCAGGATGGGAGATGTTTGAAAATCATGAAATGTCAGAGTGAAAAATGTGTGTCCTTTGGTTCTGCTTTGAATTGGTTCTAAGTCCCCAAATTAGAAGAGCTATGATTACCACAGAAAGGGTTTTAGAAGAAGCTCTTGAACAGTAAAAACCCTCAAAATGCAGGTACCTTAAGTGTGCTGAGGTCTGTAGAGTGCTGTTGACACAGGTGGCTATCACTAAATATACTGCACTGGAACTTTGGATTTGGTTGGTGATATGTAGGTCAAGTGTAAGGTCCTGCACCTTGGTCACGACAATCCCAAGCACAAATACAGGTTGGGCAGAGAATGGACTGAGAGCAGCCCTGAAGAGAAAGACGTGGGGGTGTTGGTGGACGAGAAGCTCAACATCAGCTGGCGATGTGCTCTGGCAGCCCAGAAAGCCAACTGCACCCTAGGCTGCATCAAAAGAAGCATGGCCAGATGGTTGAGAGGTGATTCTGCCCCTCTACTCCACTCTGGTGAGACCTCACCTGGAGTACTGTGTCCAGCTTTGGAGTCCTCAGCGCAGGAAGGACATGGACCTGTTGGAGTGAGTCCAGAGGAGGGCACAAAGATGATCAGAGAGCTGGAGCACCTCTCCTATGAAGACAGGCTGAGAGAGTTGGGGTTGTTCAGCCCAGAGAAGGCTCCTTGGAGACCTTAGAGCAGCACTTCCAGGACCTAAAGGGGGTGGAGAGGGACTCTTTATCAGGCAGTGTAGCAATAGGACAAAGAGTAACGGTTTTGAGCTGAAAGAGGGAAGATTTAGGTCAGATATTAGGAAGAAATTCTTTACTGTGAGTGTGGTGAGACAGTGGAACAGGTTGTCCAGAGAAGTTGTGGATGCCCCATCCCTGGAAGCGTTCAAGACCAGGCTGGATGGCGCTTTGAGCAACCTGGTCTAGTGGGAGGTGTCCCTGCCCGTGGCAGGGGGGTTGGAACTCGATGATCTTTAAGGTCCCTTCCAAACCAAACCATTCTATGATTCTATGTACCTTTCAGTGATCCTTTCAGCTGTCTTTGGGTCAGGGTGCTGTTGTAACTGTAGCTGTGATGACATGACAGAGGGAAAGAGCAGATATTTTCTAGATAAACTGATAAAGGGGGAGAAACAAGACCATCCTTTGGGCTCCCATGCAGATCAGAAGGAGAGGAGGAAGGGGCAGTGTACAGAGAGGCCAATGTGATGTTGTTGCAAAAAAGACACGTTGAGTTTGCATCATGAAAAAGTGTCTAGGAGTGTTAATGCCATGGCAGGCTGCACACCTACAGGCAGTATATCAACAACAAGTTTTTTTCTTTGATTGAGCTGCTGAGGATACATTTTGGAGAGATACAAAGCAGCCCAGGGGAAACCCTGCATGGGCGTTTCAGTGCATACAAAGGATGGTGCTCCAGGGAGAATTCAGGGAAGAGTGACTTTATATCCAAGGAGATAAACAGGCAAATCATCTGCTTGTCATGGGACTGGGCCAGCAGCCCTCTGCCTCTCTCTGTACCTTTGGGAATAGCCTGGGTTTCCTAAACAGTGAAGCAGCAGTTATGCTTCATGTCAGTGGTTGGTAGAGAATTGCCTGCACTCCTCTTCCATCTTATATATGACCATAATAGTCAGGAAAATAACCCCATACTTAGAGAAGACAAGGAAGTTGTCCACAAAGCAAGGTCAGGAGAGCATACTCCACAGGGCAGAATAAGGGACCAAAATGGCACATCCTGTCCTGCATCCTTCAGGCTCGAATTAAGGGGAGATGCAATATCCCTGCATATACCTGGCTGGAGGGAACTGGAACTGGTGAGTGAGGATGTTTAATTAATGAATAATTAACACCAATTACTTACGATTGACATCGAGAAATATTTTGTAGCTGTGAAACAGATTTTGAGAGACTTTTTTTTGAGAGGTGTTGGGTTTTTTTTTTTTTTCCTGTTAGTGAATGTCCTGTGTGCTAAACCCTGTTCTGGTGCCCGAGCAAGGCTGGTGCGAGATGGGGTTAAGACCAGACTCTGTGCAGTCTTTGGCCCTTTCTCATTCTCTGGCTACCAGGACTGACTCTGAGACACAGGGCCCTAAATCACTGGCCTAGAGATGAACAAATCTAGCCTAAAGCTGCCTGTGTCTTTATACCCTCGACCCTGTCTGAAGCAGAGCCCAACTAAACACCTTTATTTTTCAAAGGGAAATTGCTGGAGCACCAGTGTTGTAGTACCCCAGAAGCCAGTTGGACCCAGGGCTAAACCCAGCCTTTCTGTATGAGATCAGGTCTTTTTAACTTGTTCTCTCCATTCTTAGCGTCTGAAATTCTGTAATAAAATTAAGACAAGTAGAGAACACAGACTTTTGAGCTAGAAACTGAAAGATAAGCCTTCCTCCCCTCTTAAAATTGACGTATATATTTTGTTCTCATAAAGAGCTGTTGGATACAGCATCACCTCAATTATAATGAAACAGCAAAGAAATTCCACATTGGGAAAGGTTTTCTGAGGGTATATTCTCAGTTACTGCTGAAGATTAAAAATAACCTTCTCAAGCAATAAATTGGTTGAGACAGTAACAGGACGAAAATCATAGTGAAATCTAGTAATGAAATATTAATGCTACCATGTTAAGCTGATTCTGTGAAAATCATAAAAATTCATTTTACAGAGCTGCGTAGATCAGATAGCCGGTGTCCTGAGCTAGCTAGATTATAATGTGCAGTGCTTTCTACTTGTGTCCTGTTCCCACATACAATTCCTATTAGCAGAAAAGATGACCAAAATCTTAAGTCATGTAACTGCTTCAGGAAAGCAAAGAAACCCTGTTGGAGTACATGGCAGTAGCTCTCTAGAATTAGAAGGCATGTTGCGAGTGACACAAAAGAGAGCTGTCAAGTACCTGGCGCTTTGCTTTACTGCTCTGCTAAATGGCCATTGTAGAGCTGCAGCAGACATATGGGGAGATTTTATTTCTAGGGCAACATTATTTTGCGTGAAACTGAAATTAGATAAAACCTAGGCGTAAAGGTATGTTTGAATTTCAGTTAGTGCTTGATCTTTGTATGCCAGAAGGACCTCCCTTGGATACTCAGTGTAGCTGCGGGCTTTCTTGCAGGTCCTGGAACCTGCAGCTTTCAGAAGTCAGGCCAATTTAAATTGTGTAGATTTTGCTGCTTTACATAACCTATTTGAATTCGGTAGGTTTAAAAACTTGCAAGGTAAATAGGTACATTCTGCATATGCCTGTCCTACTGGCTTAGGCAGTAGCTTTAATGTCACACAATTAAAGAAAGTGGCTAGAGGAAGCCTAACAAGACCTAGCCACATGGCATTAACCGTGCGCAGTGCTTTTCAGAGCAGAAGGGGTGACTGAGTCACTGTCCAGCCAAGGTAACTCCATTTTATCTGTGTCCCGCAACCTCCGGCTTGTGTCAGCTACCGTCCCTCTGTGACACACCACAGAGCAGCTCGTGAGTTATCAGCAGCAGCCATAGCTCAGCTGGAGGTGGCTGCACTAAACTCACAGATATAACAAGGACTGTAAACGTTGTATTTCTAACAGCAGGTTGGAAGGAGGGTGGTGATCCTTGCAGTCAGATTGGCTTCCCGTGCCCAATAAAAAAATCACTCCCAGAGACATACTTGGGCACACTGAGGCACTGAACAGAAAAGCACAAGTAGCTTCCCTTGGAAAGAGATGGGTACCTACGGGGTGAAACGGCAATCATAGGATGAGAACAAGAGCAGCTGGAGCAGCAGACCTTGCCACCGAGCCCTCATCTGGAATAGCTGGTGGAGAGACAGAGTCATGGTACCTCCAGAAAGCCAATGTTGGAAGCAAAGTGCTGAGCCTGAGATGGGATCTTCAAAGGGCAAACCAAACCCACAGGGGCTGACCATGTGCCCAGGACAGACATGAAGGCCTGTCACCAAGCTGCTCTAAGGGGAAGGTTTGTAAATACCAAAGGGTTGTTCCAACGGCCTGCAGAAATCCTGGTCCTCACCCCAGGCCAGGGTCTTTCCTGATGCCAGGCACCCACTGTGTTCTGAATCTGAATTAACTCTAGGACAATCACTACTATGTTTTCTTTTTTCTCTCTAGGGCCTGAATTCTGTAGGGGTTTGGTCCCCTGAAGTCTCAGAGGAAGGCTCAGTCAAATCAAATACAGAGCTTCTTTGCTGCCTGTGTGCCAAGGATAAGAAAGCTAAAAAAAGTAAATCACAGCAGCTTCCTGGACTAGCCTGCCTGTAAGCATCACCTCGCAGCCGGGTCCCTCGCTGCACAGACCTCACTGGCCTGAATTTTGCCTGGCCCTTTGCTGTACACATGAGCCTTGCGGACCTGCTGAGGGGACACTCCAGGGTGACTGCAGAGCGCTGGGTACATGTGTCCTGGGGCAGCGCGGAGGCAGGACGATCCCGAAGGCTGAGTACTGAAACAGAGCAGAGAGCATAATCTGTTTTAATGGATCCTTCTGCTGCTGCTGAATAACTCCCTAGTTCGGATTACTTTTGCTGCAGGCACGATTAGTCAGCAATTGACAGGGCAGGGGGTCTCGGTAGGGAGTCCGTAGCTAGCTAAGAATATGAGCCAAACAAACATTATTTTCCAGCTTATTGGGAGAAAAACCTGCAGAGAGCAGAAAGTTTGTCCCTCGCTGTTTTCCTGGGTAGGGGTGCAGTCTTGAATGCGATGAGACAAACACTTGAGGATGGCTGATAGCACTGGAGTGCAGAATCAACAAGGAAATGATACTGGATCCCAAGGCATAGAGAAAAAAAAAAAGAGAGCTGGTAAAGACAGCTCAATATCAGAGCAAAGAAAAGCTTCCTGAAACCATGTGAACTCACTAAAACAAGTGTCTGAAATGATACACAAATGGTTCTCACCTCCTTCCACCTGAAAGAATCGGACATGTTCACAAAATGCTTCTTCACTGTTTGCCTTTGAATAATGAAACAAAATATAATGGTCAGTAAAGTTAAGCCATTAAGAGTAAATCAGTTCTGTTTCCATTGGAAAGCAGCTTGGGTTACCCTGTAACACTGAAGCCATCTGTAGTTCCCACATCGATTTTCTTCTCCGTGGCACCAAACACACAAAATCAGCAGGCGCCTTTGAGTGCTCTCTCAGCCACATGGAGAAAATAGATAAAAGCCCTCTGGGCCTCCTGTATGTCTATGTGCAACCTCACCTGTGTGACACCTGGCTGTGCCCGGCACAGAAATAAGCACAAGCAAGCTTGGCAGCCTGCTGAATAGGCACATTTGCTGTGGAAGAGAAAATACTGCCAGGAAGTAGTGACCTGCCTCTTTTCTGCAATCCGCTGGTGTGCGGCATCCCAACAGGAGTAGCGTTGCTTTGTGCCAAGCACCTCTGAGATGGAGGAGACTGTGCCCAATTTGGTGGAAATAAAAAGCAACCTCTTCTTTTTTGTTATTTGCTGTTCTTATGGAAACTCTGCTTCCCCTGATCCACTGCAAAATGCTCTTTTTGGTTTTCAGGCAGCTACAATTTTTGGCCTTTTTGAGAGAAAATACCTGTTTAAGTATCTCTGAAGGCATGGCAGCTTCTTCACAGCGCCTGATGTTTCATCGCAGCTGACCCTGCCTTGACCAGGCAATGGCACAGCACTGGGTCCCTCCCAGTCCGGGACACTTTTGGCAGCTGGAAAACCCACTGGCTCCATTTTCTCAATCAAGCCAAGTGGCTGAGCAGCACATGGCAGTTCCTGTGTCCCTCCTTTAATTAGACACTCTAAGAAGTGAGAACAGCATCAAATAAGGTGAGGTCCCACTATTAATAACTAGCAAGTGACTGTATATTTAGATACGTAAAAAAAAAAAATCCAAATAAAAACCTGTGAGCTTAAGATCAGAGACAGAAAGCGCCTTTTATCTTTCTGAGCCCATTTGAACGCTCAAGTTAGGGAATGAGTCCACTTCACAAGACCTCAGAGCCCTGCCAAAGACTGTCTCCAGCCTCTGCATTTGGCATTGCTGCCACCGGTCACAGCGTAAGCAGCAGAGCCCTAGACAGTCATGGTCTGCCTGCCCCACAGGGCAACAATGGCCTCCAGAGAAGCCAGCACTTTTGTCAGGCAGACTGGACATGGCACTGAACCTGCGTGAACCCACCTTGCCCATAAAGCAGCCTGCAGAAGAGCAGGTCCTCCCTTCTTTCACGGAGCGTTTGCTGTGGTGGTTGGAGTGGGAAGAGAGGGAGCGCTGCCACTGCCACCGAGCCCTCGGGACTGCCTGAGAGCTGCAGCCCCAGTGTCCTGCAGAAAGCCACAAATGTCAGCAGAAGATGATGAAGTATGAATTCAAAGGTTAGTCTATTTTTTCCCCTAAGCTCTAAAGGAGGGAATCACTACCTTCTGAGATGGATAGTATCATTAATCAGACACTGAGAGTTCAGTCCCTTGTACAGTGCCAAATCATCTGGACTTTTATCTTCCCGGCCCTGCACAGAAGACAAATCCAGGCCTGCTAGTGCTTGGGAAGGGGGGTGGGGAAGAAGTTATTAGGGGGAAATTTTTGAAGCATAAACAAAATTTCAGCTAAAGGTTGTTCCTGCCATGACACGATTATAAATGAGATGATCAGCAACAAAGAACATTATTTTTTGTGGCTTTAGCAAAATGATGCTTCTGTTCTAATGGTAAAAAATTTAGTGGAAGAAGGACAGGGTTCCTTTAAAAATTCCAGATATTTTAATTAATGCCAATAGCATTAAAATATTATGGCTTGAGATGCTTATGAAAAGTCTCTTTTATTCATTAAATTTCCCAGACCAACATAATTAGAATTCTTAACATTCGTGATCTCTCAGCATTGGCTTCCAAAATTAATGGTCTGAGTAATTTCTTACAGCAGATGAACTGAGTTTCAAAATAAATGTATTGCAGTAGTAAACATCAGCTTTCTGTAAAGGCAGGATGCACCATTCAAAGACAACTTCCGAAAAGGAAAGCACCCTCCATTTTCTCTCTCCTGGGTGTCTGCATTCAAAGGACATAATGAAGGATCGTAAATTCCCATGCTCAACATATAGGGAATCCCTGAGCAGAAGACGCCTGCACCACTTGTGCATGCAAATCATGCTGCAGTTTTAGTGTCACACGTTCTTTCTGCCACACTCGCTGTAGGAGAGGCTGGCGCTTGGGCTGAGTTAGGAGGACAGGTTAGTAAGGGATGTTCTTTTCTGTAGGTCCCTGCTTCAGTTGCTGTGGAAGTTGAGAGGGCTGTGATGAATGCACCTGGGCACGGGATGCTGTCCTGGTTCAGCCATCTGAATGGTGCCCTGCAGATCTGGGTTCTGCCAAAAGCCCGCTTTGTGAGCCTGGGAAGGTCGTTTAACCCAGACATTTTGCATGGGGTTGCTAAACGTACGCTCGTCGTTTTGGCATCTGATTTCCAGAGCGCAAAGCACTTCCAGCTGCAAGTCCTGCTGCTGGGCTGTGAACCCAGGAAGCGCCACGCTGGGCTAGGAGCTGTAAAACCTGCCATTTCCGACTGGGCACGGTGGGATCTCGCAACTCTTTCTGGCAGCCTCCTGATGGTGAGACCCAGGATCCTGGATCCCATTCCCAGTCCTGGAAAGCTGTCAGCTCTGGTGGGTGCAAATCATTCTGCCCATTCCCCTGCACCTCATTCTTGTTCCAGTTCTGTCTCTTTTTACCCTGTCTCTTTGCCTGGCTAGCCCGAGTCCCTTCTAGTTGAGTTCAATTCCTGAGGTTCAGTCCCCTTCTCTGTTCAGCACCAGGCTTCCCACACCTGCACTGCTGCTCGGTCCCACCATCTTCACCCTGTGTTCATCATCAGACCTGTCTAAACATCCCTTCCTTTTCTTATGGCTGCAGTTCCTCCAGGATCCTGGCCCAAGCCTCCTTTCTTCTGTGCCAGCATGGTTGAATTTGTTCCCCTTGTGGTCTTGGTGCCAGAATACAGGTGATCTTTGCTCTCACAGTGTAGCGGTGAGGAGCTGTGACCACAGGAGGTGGAGGTATCTTGCTCTCATTCTCTAGCCAGGCATTAACATGTACCCAATAATTCATGCTAGCAAGCTCTGTGTGAGTACTGCAAAGGGAATTATCTGCTCCGTGCTGATGAGTCAGTGGGATGGGGCTACCCTGTTCTGGAGAAGCCAATGGGCAAGGCGAGCCCAGCAGGACAGGATCCTCAGAATTTTTAGGATTCCCACTGAAAAAAGTCTTTGCTGAGGAAGTCGGATTGGCTTTTTTTGAATGCTTTCATTTGGCCACACTTGCATAGATTTTCATGGCAGTGATGAAAAGGCACATCCTTAATGCAAAGGTCACAATTTGACTAAGTTTCTAGTCGCCTATCCAAACCGTGAGGAGCCGTGGTGCATCTTAAAGAAGAGGATGTCAGTTCTTTTTCTCTTTTACCATTACAAAACAGCACATTGTTCCCTGGCCTTGCCCTTGGGAATAGCTATATTGTTTTGGCTGAAGCTTTCCAAAAAAATTCAGCCTGAGGCAGATGC
Source organism: Numenius arquata (assembly GCF_964106895.1). Classification (NCBI taxonomy): domain Eukaryota; kingdom Metazoa; phylum Chordata; class Aves; order Charadriiformes; family Scolopacidae; genus Numenius; species Numenius arquata. The sequence continues at coordinate 54,583,318 of NC_133583.1, read as the reverse complement.
CCAGGATGGAAAATGACAAGTTACTGGTCAAAATATGACAGTTATAAGCAGCTGAAAGTAGAGTCTTGTAATTGGAAATGTCAGACAGTCTTGACAATAGGCAGTGCTACCAGCCCACCAACCTCTGGAAGTTTGCTCAGGATTTTGTGTGTAGGTAGAAGCAACGTGTGCACCTCTGAGTAGTCTCAGTAATTTTATACACAGCACAAAAAGGAGCAGCAAAGTTTTCTGGGTGTTGAAGTGTGGCATGAACTGCACTTCTGCTGCCAGCAGCTTTGTCATCTGTTTGGACACAAGCTGGAGAATGACTGTGCCAGCTTAGCACAACCCTGCGGCCGCCTCCCACCCAGGGGAAAGGCTCTGGAACCAGAGCAAGGACTGAAGCCCATCCACACCTGAGCTTCCCTCTAGCTATGGCTTTCTGTGCGGAGTTGGATTCCTCAGCACTTGAGTTGCCAAACTGAAGACTTCTGGGGCAATTTTGTGGAGAGGGGTGGCAGGTCTATGCCCCCCAGGCCCTGTGAGCACTGCTCATGCCCTCAGCATCCATCATGTGGAGGTGTGGTGGGTGCTTTTGAAATGCTCTGCATTTCTATTAATTTTTTGGTCTGATTGGTGTGCAGCGACTGGGTTTGATTCTTGTAGCTTTTCGACATAAGGCAGCCATTTGCCTTTAGCTGAGGAAAACTTCGGAAGGCTCCAGCCAACACTTGCACTTGAATGAGCCGGTCACTACCTGCCTTTCAGACACCTTCCCAGAAGAGAAATTCACCTTTCCCTGGTGCAGGGGCAACCATCCAGCCCTGTAGTCAGTCACTGCAGTTTCATTAAATTTTATATTTAACTTTCCCTCAGCACCTGGGACCAGAAGGAGTGTGTTAGTGTCTCGGAGCTGGAACACTACATTGAATTACCTTGTTGGTTTATCTGGTCATAATAGCAAGAGAGATCCCAGTGCTATAGTTAAGAGTCTGTCAGCATTTCCATTCTAAACCTCTTATTCTCAAGAGGTTTTAACTTAGCTGTAAAAATCTGTTCCATTGCACAAACTTAGTTTATAACATGGCATAGAACAATATTTTTTCTTTTAATATTGAAAATACACACAGAGTCAGTTTATATTGAAATATATATGTGTGTAGCCAAAGATATACTGATCTTAGGCACTGAACAATCCGTTCAGCATCTTCATTTCTTTTAAATTTGGCTGACATGATACTATTCCTCTGGCTATTTTAATAGAAAGGATACTGCGGTTTGACAATCTCTTCCATTACTGGCACGTGAACTCCTCTAATACATGTTAATATGACCATTCACAAGTGCAGCAGAGTCACACTGTGGAGGAAACGTAAGAGGTTTGGCACAAAGGCTGCTTGTCCTCCTTTTCCTTTTTTTTCTGGACACTCATTCAAGGAGACTTTGCTCACGCTCTTAAAAACCAAAGCAAAAGCTTTGATCAGCTGCCTTGCAGGAAGGATGTGGCAAATGTGTCACCATGGTTCTCTCTATTATGGTCTGCAGGGCAAGGAGGCACCAGCAACTGAGGAATAGTCTCCTCCAGGGACCCCTCTCCTGCCTGAACTCGTCCCCTAAAGCCTCTCCTCCCCACCTCATCCTCCGTCTACCAGGCAGTGTGGTCAGGTGGGAGAAAGGCGGTGGAGAAGGCAGCAGCTACAGGCTCTGACTCTTCAGTTCTCACCAGGGCTTCATCTGATTTATTATCCTAGCAAAGAGCAACCGGGTCAGTGTCCTTCAGGGGAGCAGTGGCCATTTATCTCACCTCAAAATCCAATGTCTTTGGATAGCGTCTTTGGATGGAAGGGTTTGAACTCAATGACACAAAGCACCATTTCCATCTGGCACACCTGGCCAGACAGCAGGGCTGCTGCAGAGGGTCCCTGCGGGGCACAGTGAGTTGTTTCTGAGGTTTTTCTTTTCACCAGACACAGGCTGACACAGGAAGGAAGCACCTTCTCCCAAAGCCTCCAGCCCTCCTGAGAAGAGGTGAAGCTTGCAGGACATAGGGCAGGTTGAGCCATGCAGAGAGATGCCACAGTGAGTGTCAAATAAAACATATCCCCTAGAAATTTATCATTTTTCTGAACAAATTGCTCTTTATGTGTTAAGGAAAGCATTTTTTTCCCAGCCTCTCTGACCTTTGAAAGCTGATGGCAAGATAGTTCATGCCCTGGAGACCCAGAAGTGGTCCTGTTTTCCTGGTGTGGCTGCACTGGAGCAAACAGTGACTTTGACAATGCTGTTTTCTGTTAGATAGACTGCCTGGCTGCTTTTGCTTCCCATCCTCAGCCATATCACATGCTCTTCTTTTCTTCCTGCTCTTTCCTTGCTGGTGCTGCTGAATTCCAGACATGGTTTGCTCAAGTTGGGATCCACCTTCAGCTGCTGCTCGGCGTGGCCAGGCAGCCTGGGGCCTCTGGCTGCCTTTGCTGCAGGTGGTTTCCAAGTGGATTCAGGATTTTCTTGCTCACAGCTTTCCTACCTTTTCTTCTAAAACCTGCTTCCCTTTTGACACTTACTTTTGGACTCCCTTTTCATACACACACTTCCACTCTTTGACAAGGCTCATTTTTCAGGACAGAGATTCCATTTCTCATAAAAACGTTGGCAAAGATAAGGGCCATCCAGGTCTGTGGACCAGCTGATAGAAATTCATCTAAATCCCACGCTGACGGCTTCCCGTCGATAGCCAAGGCTACGCAGGCACGGCTGCAAGCCCATGATTCAGCAACTTTAACTGATTAATCAAGTCGCTTGATTTTTTATGCATGCGAGTGTGCCCAAGGCAGCTGTGTTAAGTCGGTTTCTAGTCAGAGTGTTAGCAGTGTTGGGGATGTCAAAGGGTTTTGTGATATTGATATAAATATATATATATGCGTAGTTTTCTGATTAGGTTGTGGTTTTAAATAGTCTTTTGCAGCTCTCGTTCAGTTGATAGAGTCCTTTCTGCAAATTCACACGCACGTTGTACCTCTGATGCTGCATTTCTTAATTATGAATACACTTTATCTGAGTTAAACATGTAACAGGCCCCGTAGCATAAATTATACTCGGTGTGTGTGTACTGAGAGCGCTTCCCAGGTGTGTGAGGAATAAGTACATGTTAAAAAAGCACATGCATCTCAGCAAAGGTTTAAGAAATCTTTTCATTTTCCAAAAAAACCCCTGCTAAAATCCGTAACACCGACCTAGAGCAATTTTTGGCTAGGGCAGAGGAATGCTGTGTCTTGTATTTCCTACATACCCTCATGATTTTGGGGACATGCGGGTAAAATTCCAGGGGCTGATGGGCTTGGTAGCATCATAAGTGTGTACTTCGAGACAGTGTGTTTATAGCTCTTGTATTGATAAAATGAATAGTAACCAGAGAAAATGTCAGCATGTTTTCCTGGTACCCTATTTAAAAATCAAAAGAGAAGGGTATCGTGTTTCGGGGACCACTGGTATGGCTTCAGTCAGCCTAATGCTGCAAAAGACAACTTTTTTGAGGTGTACAGCTGGTGAGAGTGTGAGGAGCAGGTCCCAGGCTCATTTACAGCCCGCGGCTGCCGGCGAGCGCTCGGCAGTCTCGGCTGTCCTGGGGGTTAACGCTGAGCAGGGAAAAAGCAGGAGATGCAGCTGTACAAAGAGCTTTGCTCTCAGGCTGCTCCAGCCTTCTCGTACGTAAGCACACATTTTACTGGCATGGATTAGATCAGGAGACTTCATTGCTTTTCTCGGCTACGAAGATTCACAGCCATCTCCTCAGTACAGGGTACCAGGAGACACGACTTCTTAGTATCATGTGGTTCTACTAGGTGTAAAATTAAGAGCACATTTCAAATCAGTGTGTTAGAAAAAAAAACGAGGAGGCAAAATCAGAAAGTAAATGCTTGGCTTCAGGGGAGTCAAAGGGATAGAGATATTTGTGTTTGCTAGTGTTTTTTCATGGCAGCAGTAGTTGTTGATGTTTATTTTTCCTCACTTCAGTAGAACAGTGTTTGTTAATAATTCTAATAATAAAACATCCACAACAATTGCCAGATTTGCCAATTTTTTTTCTTTTTCAAAACTGTGGCTAAATTGAATATTAAAAGAAAGGAATTTCTTGTGCTTTTTTTTTTTTTTCCCTAAACATAGAAGACCTGGCGTAACGTGATGAAGCCCGTTGGGAGCACCTTCGTGAGTGACTTTGTTCTGGCCAGAAGAACTCAAATACACTTTAGACAATTTGCATTGTGAGCTGCAACAATTAGTGCAAATACACCAATATAAAAAAAAACCAGAAAAACAAAAACCCAACCCTGCTAGAACTGACTCACAGATGGACAAATTTGTTATTGTTTTCATGATCTTTTGCAATGTGTTTGCAGGTTTCCACAGCCTTGTTTAAATTCAAGCAAGGACCTTTTTGCACCAACTTTGCAGGATTTCATTTGTGAGTTGTACATTTAATTCTCCACAGCAGATGGTGATGTGTGGGTGTACTGCTGTATATTTGCAACAGATTCCTTATCCTACAAAATTAATTAAGTGTCTCATGTGCTGATTTAAAATCAGAATTGTATTGTTCGTAAAAAGCTAATTCTTGCATATCATTTTGTCGGGACCTGTGCAATTCCACCAAAATGTAAAGGAAGAAAAGTTTAAGCCCTGCTTTAAAGCAAAGGGATCGTGGCAGCTCTAGTCGGTCCTGATGCGCAGACTGAAGAGCTAATGATCTTGTGTGTTTAAAAGTCACTTAAATAAAATCAAGTATTTTGGGCCTCAGTGTCGGGTTGCCCAGATGTTGCTATGAGAAAGGTTGCTGGGGCGGCTCAGCCGCACTCAGTGACACGCAGCGCAGAGGAGGCCTCCCATTTGAGCCCCTTTTCCCTTCGCTGGGTTTCTTTCCTTGTCAGGGACGTATTTTTAAATGATTGCTCTTTCAGCATCATTGCTTATGTTCATTTGCAAAGTTTAGGGGATTTTCTTTATTTTTTTTTTTCCTCCTAATTTGACAGCGCTGCATGTCTTTATGAAAGCTGTCACCGGTGGCTTGCTCCCGTGCCTCAGCCACGCAGCCAGCCCAAGCTGCACGTCTGGGTCTTGGGGGAGAAAGATAAACATGAGGCTGAGCAGAGAATTTCAGTGGAGGTCAGGCACCTCCAGACTCGCCAACCCCACGTCACTGACCGCTCCGGCAGCCTCGTGGGGCACAGAAAATGGGGCTTTGTCTAGGATGGGATCCTCATCCGTGTCACTGGAAGGAGGCGGGGAACTCAGGGCCCTGATGGTTGTGGTGTTAAGCAGGCGGTCAGGATGAATAAAATAAGGCCAAGGAGTTATTTGACTCCTCCTCCTGCCCAAGTGATGGCTACTGGGCTGCTGTGAGACAGGGCTGGTTAATCAGAAATAAAATTTATGAACTTTGGTTCCTTATGCTCAGTAAAGGTTGGATGTGTGGGGTGCGGTGGACGGGGTGGTGGTGGTGGTGGTCTGTGCACCACACGGGCCAGGTAAGATGATGGCCTGGATGGAGGGCCCCCAGAGTGCTTTCCCCTGTGCCACTGGGGGTATTAACAAAGAATTAAATAAAACTTGTCCCTCTTGTCCTTCAGAGTGTGGTTAAGGCTGGGTGGGCGGGAGCACCCCACGGCACATGGGGCTGGCCAGCAGCCGTCTGTGTAGCTGCCACAGCGAGGGTGTCCTCCCAGACGAGAGGGGCTGGATGCGGGGGCTGCCACCCGCGGTGGGGGTGCATGGCAGCACCAGGGACCTCGAGGCTGGTGGTGGAAGCGTTTGGGGACAAAACCCTCACATTCATCCCAAAGCAGTGTGCAATACCGGGGTGTACCAATGCTCCACTCACCACACTGGTTTGCTTTATATCGGGGGGAAAAAAGCCATGAACCAGCCTCGGGTTGCGTTTGCCTGTGAGTAAGCAGCAGCAGTTGGGTCACCATTACCAGCAGCTACAAACCCTACTGCTATAAGCCTGGAGGTTTGTTGTGGAATAGATAGGAGAGAGGTTTTAGGATTTTGCTTTTTCCTACTGCACAAGAAATAATTTGCAGGCCCATCACATTTAAAAGCTGTAGGAAAGTCAAAATGAAATATTTTAAAGTCCTCTAAAATATGCCGGACTGGTGTTCAAAAATATCAGTGATACCTTAGGGGTGTGGCAGACAAAACTTCAAACCTTGTCTCAAAAGCAGCTGTTTTAATTTTGTGAGTGCGTGCCCATGTCCCCATCCTCCCAGTTATTTCCACTGAAAGAGTATTTCGGAAAATTGCTAATCTGTGTGTCAGAAAGAACCAGTCTGGTGTCTCGTCTTCAATTGTGGGTGAGCCAAACTAGCTTGCCTTTGTATGACCTGTCCTTTGGTCATTTTCTTTCCTGCAGCTCTAATGCCTGTCCCTGGTAGATTTACAGGGAACAGGCTTTTTGAAACACAGGTTTTGGGTTTATAGGAGTAGAAACAATTTAAGGTCAGTGACTCTTTTTGTAGAGTAAGTTTCCATTCTCCTGATCAGCCTGTTACCTTACTGCACTCAGAATTACAGAATGGTTTGGGTTGGAAGGGACCTTAAAGATCATCGCATTCCAAGCCCCCGGCCACAGGCAGGGACACCTCCCACTAGACCAGGTTGCTCAAAGCCCCATCCAGCCTGGCCTTGAACACCTCCAGGGATGGGGGGCATTCACAGCTTCTCTGGGCAACCTGTTCCAGTGTCTCACCACCCTCACAGTAAAGATCCCATTTGAATTTCTTGAGCACACCCGTGGCATACCATGTCTGGGAAACTTCTCAGAAGTGCCTGTGGCACCAGTGAATGTGTTCTCATGGTTGTTGAGACCATCGCCCCACTGCACCTGGGACAAAAGTGGTTTCTTTAGCATGGGGCCAAGGGGTAGCACCCCACAGGATTGGTGTGTGTCATCATGTGTGGTTGTGGCCATTTGTTTCCTATCTGCAGAAGTTCCTGTTTTGCCCCCCAAGTGATTTACGCCCATATGAGTTACTAAAGCTCAGCTGGATGAGCTCTATCACATCTTCTGGGTTTAAGAGCCAGTCATTTTTAGAAAAGAGATACTGGATTAGTCTGGGATGCCAGAGCTTTTGTAAAGTTATACTGGATTTGGTCTCCTTTCATTTCGCACAATGAATTTCTGCTGTGCAGTGAGCTCCATCTGCAAGATCTCCAGGGCAGGGACCAAATTTTTTCTGTCATCAAATGCTGACCTGGCTTTACCTCATATATCCATGGTCACGTAAGTGACATGCGCAAGTTAACAGTCTTGCCTGGCTCCTGCTACTGGTGATGGAGAAAGGAGTTCCCTGGGGCACCTTCTTGGTGTGCCTCTCCCCGTTAGTTACCCTGAGGCCAACTCAAGTACCCAGGTAGCAGCCCACAGAGGTGCAGTATATCCCACCCCCTGCCCAACCATCCCAACGGAAACCACTAATCACACCAGAGTACGTGTCTGCATTTGGTTGCTACAAATCCAATGTCGCTAAGTAAGGTGACTTCCCACAGCAAAGATTTAAGAGTAGCTCACTGCTGTCTTGAATATTTCATTTCCAAGCCATCATTTCCAACATACGTTCCCCTCTCCTTTCATTCAAAGCCCATTACTGCACCCAAGGTAGTCTGAAGTGGAATATGAAGTGAACACACTTGAAACACCCTCCCCCAGGTGATTTTCCATTTATGCAGCAGGCTTGCTAATTGCAGAAAGAGTGATTATCCTTTCAGGAAAGAAATATAAAACTTGATTACTCTGAATGAGTGTTAGTGAAATTTGGTTCTGATTCCAGCTGGGCAGAAATTGTGTTTCAGCAAGACTTTCTAAAAACACTCACAAAGGATCAGCGTAATGTGACACAGGCCCCTCTGTGACCACTTTTATCCAGCATCATTTGTGCTACTCTCAAAAGGGGGAGTGAATTTTACATACCAGGTCAGCACAAGTCCGTTCTTGCGTTACGCATGTATGTGAACTTTTCTACAGCTCACGTAAACTCACTGATGTGAGCCGTATGGAATGGAGAAATAGGTACCTTACACCAAGGAGATGCAGAACATCAGCAGCCAACCTTTAAGCGGAAGCAGGAAAATAATCTGGATCAAAACTGGCCTCTCTGAAGTCAACAGCACCACCACACCGGTGTGTACAGTCCCAGTTCTGTCTTAAGAGCATCCAGACTGTACAGTGATTTTCCTCTCACTCCTTCCCTGACAGTGTAAGGTATGCAGAAGAAAGGACAGGAAAAAATTTAGGCAACAAACTTAACAAATGCTCTGATGTAGTGCTATTTTACAACAAATTCTTTCCTGCGGTTTGTTCTGAAATGGAAAGTGTTTCTTTAAAATGGGCTGGTGCATGTTACAGTATGTTATAAAGTGTACGTATATATGTATATCAAAGTGTGTGTATATACATATATATAGATGGAAGGATGATTGTCAGAGCCAAGTCTTTAAACAGAGCAAATAAATAATGTCTGCATTTTACTGTGGAATGGGCAGATTGATTCAAGGATGAATTAAGCAAGCTGTAAATGTAAGAACAAACTCATTCTGTAGCCTGAAGTTAATTATTATAACCAACATGGTAACTTAATCTCACAAAAACACGAGTTTATTAATAGGTGAAAGAGCTGAAGAACAACACAGTCCATCCAGCCCTCTGATATAGTTTTCCTAATCTCAGTTACGAAATTCAATGCTGCAGTTTTACAAGGTACATATTCTCAATTAGTGAATGTTACAGAACATAAACATGAAGTGAATATTTGTATTAATGGGATTCAAACAAGTCAACTGAAAGAAGTTATCAACTCTAGTTATAACACATGGTGAAAAGAATCAAATTTGGAATGTGATCATATATACTGTTGTACAGCAGATAATACGTACACTGTTTCATATTGCATGACATTCATAGCATATTCATAGAAAAGTCAAACTAAATGATGGCTTAAAAATTGTATTAATGCCGAAGTTTGCTCGCTACTTTTGTTAAGTGTTGATATTGACTGAGTTAATATTTTCATCGTGTAAAAATACTGTATATAATAGAAATCTGTCAGTATCTTCCACATTCAAATAAAGTTACAGTTACAGTTTGGTATTTGGTGTTCAACATCTTAAATTAAATGGCAGATTCTTTCTAGCCTTCAGAAGGAAAAACAAATAATGAATATGCTCAATCTGGTTTGACTAGTACGTTTCTCTCTTGAAGACCTTGCTTCTGAAATCAGAGTCTAACATCTACCTCATTTGAGGTGCAGCTGGGATTACTAAAACATCTGAACACGGTTAAAAAGGTGGAAAGTCCATAGCCATTCTACACACTTTCATTTATTGTCTGGACAATTAAAGTACAAATAATTCAAACACAACAAGGTTATGAAAAAAACATTTACAATACTTTCCCTCAGAAATGATCTAAACTAGCAAGGTTAACATGAAGTCATTCATTATAACTAAAGTATACAACTGCCTGGTCCTAAGAAAGATTTTTTAAATTATTATTATTATTCAGATAGTAAAACACATCGTAGAGAAAAGATTCTGACATGCCTTCCCCACTAATGCTTAGCAAATGCATCAAAACTTTCCCAGCAAACTGCGCTCATTCATAGCAGATGATGTATAAAGGTTTCCCTGAACATTGAATGAGTGTTCCTTTAAACTAAAAATCTAACATTGTTAAAGTAAAAAACTGATAAAATTATGATGCAGCCTTTGCTTTAGTTATTTGTCTACTACAAAAGTTTGCCTCTTCAGTGTGAAAAAACAATACTTAGTCTACATGCAGTTAGTGGGTATAGCATGGAAAAAATGCACAAAATAAGCACAAGTTATAAATAACCATAACGTTTTATTACCATTAAGACTAAACTTGTATTGAAAAGATTTTATATAACAAGACAAGAAAAGCAATAGCAAATTTAACTATCAACTAGATTATGCATAGCGAGTAACTGTTTCTAGTACTCAGGGAAGAGCATGACCCTTTTTTGTTTTAAATATATAACCGTACAAAGCACAAACATACTAAAATGATCAGTGCACTGGACATGGGAGAGCACCCCCTCAGTCATTTTGTTCCCTTAGCTCTGTTTTCCCCAATCTGAATTACATTAAAATAAAGACCCAGTTGTTTTCTTTTCTACTGTGCAGTAAGAAAAAATATTCACAACAAACATGACAATATATCAAACAATATTTCTACACAAGTTACCTTGATACCTCTGTCACTTAAGTATCATAAGAAAACATTTTAAGACATATACAAACAAAACTAGCAAAGTGTTACAACTTATAATAAATTAACCAAAAGAAAAAATAACTTTATATATATATATATTTATATTATATATACACATACACACACAACAAAATGACACAATAATATGCTTCTTCCCATAGTTTAAGTAAACAAATAAGTAGACTAGCCAAACTAGCTATATTTGATTTTGGCCATATGCATCACATCGGCAATTAAATAAATAAGTGTTTCAAGCAACATAAACAGTGTTCCAAATGTGCCAACACAGCCCAATTATATTAGCTTGGGCTATAAAGTGAATTTGAAAATTCTTAACAAATTTAAAGCAAATGTATTTTTTTTCTAAACACATTACATTTAACTATGATACTAAGATATGTAAATAATTTTGTAGCACCTACTGCTCAAACCAAGGAAGTTTTTGATCAAAAAATTAATTTTTTTAACTTTTGTTCTGCTGATATCCCATACTGATGACTTAAAGAAAAACCGTCTTGCAACTCATCTCCTTGCTTTTGGGTTTTGACTGTGGGTAACTGCGTGCCTGGGAAGAACACTCTCCCGTACTGTATTTAATATTTTTATTACATGCTATGAAAAGATACGAAGATCATCTGTTTGTAGCCCATCCTTCAAAAAACAATCTACTAATCCAGTTTAAAACACACATCTTGATCTCTAAAAAGTTACCAGTGCAGTATGAACATGACAAAGTTGTCAATTTCCCCTAAATTAGCCAGTCAAAATATTTTTTCTCAAATCCAGATTCTCTTGTAAAAATTCTTTATATTTTATAAAAATAGATTTTTCTTGAAACCCATTTTCAGCAAAGAGACCACCTCTTTGGCAACATTGTTAATGTTATTTAAATTGTTATGTCATCAGGTATCCCCCTTTACCCCATTCCCTAACAGAAGACTGTTTAGTTCACATGATACAAAAGAAAAAAGGAAAAATAAAAAAAGTTGCAAAATTATGTTCTTCTTTTTGCAATTTTTATTGTTCCTCTTTAATTTGCGTGGGGGGTTTACCAATCTGATTCAATCAATGTTTTGAAAAAAAGAAAAGAAAACAAAAAGCTTTTTTCTCGCTTTTAATCCCATTAGTTTGTAAAAATTGTTTTTGTTTTATTATTTTTTCAAATGAGTGAATGGTCATCTTAAAAAGACCCACCTTCAAGGAAGGTAGTAAAACTAGCTGGCCGGGTAAAAATCCCTGCACATTGTTATCTATGTATATTATATTCAACAACGACAGCTATGAAAGAACATTCAATGCATCAAAGGTTTTTTTTTTTTTCTAAGCATTATAAAATCCTTTCCTGTTCCTCACAGGATATCCAATGTTTTAATACTTAGGCAACACTGGCTTATAAAGTCCATGGTTGAATATAAGCCTTGAAGAGTTTTTTTTTTGTTTTGTTTTGTTCGTATATATATTTATATATATATATTTTAGTAAGTAAGGATATGAAATTCAGGATTTGTGGGTTTTATTGGTTTTAAAGGAAACTTGCAATACTCTGTCTCCTAAACGGTATCCATTAAGGCTGGCAATCGCCATGGCAGCTTCGTCGTAGTTGGTCATGGTGACAAAGCCAAATCCCTTGCACTTGTTGGTGTTGAAATCACGGATCACCTTGACATTATTGACTGCTCCGAAGGGACCAAACAACTGCCACAGCACGCTCTCATCCGAGTCGGGAGACAAGTTGTAGACGAAGATGCACCATCCAGTCCCGGTGTGACCAGGGATATTCATTCCGACAAGGCTCGTCATACCATCAATTGTGATCGGAGAAAACCTACCAAGTAAAAAGAGGGGTCTATTCTAAATATATCTCTTGGCACAAGCTACATGGAACCAAGACTTTTAAAATGAATAAGCCCGTGTTAATGAAGGTTCTTGATCCTATCCCTGGAAGACAACTACGTGGCCACCCTTGGTCTCTAACTCCTACCGAAATGGAGGGGAGCTGCACTAAATAAACAGACCCGATCTGGGCATTAAAGCATCTCCCTTCAAGGATAAACCCTACTTAGAGGTATATGAAGATCTAATAAAAGAAATGCTTAAGAACAATCTAAGTCAAAAAGGGCCTGCACATGCTGCTATAAACACAAGTTTAGAGAAGCCTATAGGAATTTGCCATTTATTCCCATCACTAAAATAATACAGTTTCAAGGCAACAGAAATCTAATGCTTTACCTCTTACTAGCTTGCAGTGAAAAATGCCCCAAACACTTCAAGGCTTAAAGATTAACGTGAAATGCCATTGTCAGGATTCAGCTGTAACAACAGCCACTTTAGCTAAAAATACTATTAAGTTTAGAGAGACATCTTTAAGTAGTAGATTTTAATTCTCCTCCTAACATAGTCCTTAATTGACATGCACGGGGAAAACATCCAGTTAATGAAGAAGTCCTAAAGCTGGCCACATAGTAAAGATTTATGCAGCAACTGTAGAGTAAGTAAAACAGTGCATAAATATAATTAATGAGCACATCAGCTAATACCTTCATACTGTGAGACTTCATGTCCATGACAGGCTCTCGGGTTATTCCAATAGTCAGACAGAGACAAGCTCCTAGAAATCTAATCTAGCACCCTAACTTCCCCTCCTCATTGTCTTTTGGGACCCTTTAACTTGAACACCTGGGTAGGGAAACTAAAGCCAGGGAGTGTGTTTATGAACACAGAACCACCACAGAATAATACAGGCTGGGGAGGATCTGTGGATGTCATCTGATCCACCTCCTGCCCGAAGCAAGGCTAACATCTCGAATTAGACCTGCTGCTCACGGTCTTGCAGAGGAAGGTTTTGAAAGTCTCCGTGAACGGGAACTCCACTGCTGGAGCCCCGGCTGCAGGGCTCCACCAGCTTCACACTGAACGACTTCCCCTTATACCGAGTTCTGTTTCCCCTCCTGCAACCAGTTACTGTTGACTCTTGTCCTTTCGCAGTTGAACCTCCGAGAAGAGTCCAGCTTCATCTTCTTTCCAATGCCCCTTTTAGGTGGCTGAAGACAGCAGCCAGGGGCTAAACTCTACATTTGCCTTTCCTGAATTTCACCACCTTCCTCCAGCTTGTCAAGGTCTCCCCAGCGGCAGCCGCGGCCAACAGCAGGGTCACTGTCCCTGCTCCCTCACCAATTTACTGTCACCCGCTAATGCAAGGAGGGCACAGCGCAGCCTGTGACTCAGGTTATTAATGAATATGTTAAGCAGTATCAACCCTCAGGATCAACATAATTTTCCTTTCATCAGTTTGCAAAAAAAAAAAAAAGAGATGCTTTCTGAAGCTACACTTTGGGATATGTTTTAAAGTAATAACTGCACAGAGGAAAAGTCTTAATAAAAAATCCAGTTTCACATGTACCTTCAATATGATGAGTTTTAATACCAGAATTGAATAATAATTCCTCAAGATTTTCTGAGTGATGACTGAGGGAGTGGAGGGGGGGTACTCGCTGTCGCCGAGTGAGCTCTTCTGTTCTCCAAAACTTCTCCTTTTACACTGGTATTTCCACACACATTTAAGCAATCTGCACAATATTATGCAGCTTATATTAAATAGCCATAAAAGAAACTACACACTTGATGGCTGCTCACCATTATGTTGGCTCCCGATAGCACTTTATACGTATATTCAAGGAAAAAAAGGACACTTGGAATATACATCTTAAGCTGAGGAACACCACTGGGGTGCAGCTACGCCGTAAATGAGCAGTTCACAACTGCTCACAGCGCTGGATCCTCAGACACACAGGCAGGTTCGCAGACATAGTTTATTAAAAATACATGACAATTTTCCTACCAAACTTCTCTTTGCAAATCCTACTCTCAACATGCTTCAGTTTCTCTCTCCTGCATGCTTTAACCAGTAAGATTATCATAATGGTCCAAGCGTGGCTTTAACCCATGGTATTTCCCCAGCTGCTGAAAACGGAGACAGCTGGACCAGGCCAGTTCATTCTGCTCCTTCCACCATCCCTGGAATCATAAATAAGGCAGCCAGGACTGAGAACTTGCACAAGCCAACAGCTTCAACTTCCTTTGAAATTTAGAAGATGGGGACTTTAAGCCCATTCCTGACAAATGCCAACTGCACCAGTAGCGTAAGCCAGCAAACGCTCCTCTTCTGCAGTGTTTAACACCAAGTACACCACCAGCGTAGGCACTACCCTGGAAGAGACAATGCTGTAAAATCTGTACAATGCAAAGCTGTGCATGTCACACACTACATTACAGAGCTCTGCATTTTTTAAGGAATGCTGCACTGATGGAAAGAGCTAAAGTTTCATACAGTTCACTAGAGAGCAGCTTTTCCCTGGAAACCTCTAGGAGCTACGCAGCTTTCAATGATTTATGTACCGTGAGTACAGGAGCTGCTGTAAATCCAAGAAAAAAAGTGTATGAAACTAGTGCACGTGTATTGACACAAATACAAGATAACCTATTGCATAAGTGGCTTTGCTACTAGCAAGTGATCCCAAATTAGTATCAATAAAACCCTTTTTTCCACATCAGCACATCTCATTTTCCATCAGTACCACGTAATTAACATGGGGAAGGAATGAACTGACCCCCACGCCCAGAAACACTCCCCTACGGATGTTTCAGAGGCACTTTCAGAAATTATCAATACAGTATTCTTTTGTGTGCCCCTATGTCTGCAAATGCAGGGTTTTCTGGGGCAAGTACAAGTTTTTAGGATTTGCTGGGAGGAGAAAACTAATTTAAGATGCCAACAAAACAATTTAAAAACACTGTTGTGATTTGAGATGAACATTGCAGACCCTGAATATTAAGAAAGCGGATGCATCACCCCCAAAGGCAGGTAACTCTTCCCCTCTGCAGATCATAGGAAATCAGAATTCAAACCCTCCCTAGCTCAGACTAAGCCCTGCTTGTCCTGCACCACACGCCAGTCCAATTCCAGGGAAAGCGGCAGCAAATCCAGGGAAAACTCCCCAAACAAACCCATCCTTCTGACACTTCCTTGTACCCGACAGATAGTCGAGGCTGAGAGTTTTGCCCTGTTTTTGACAAGATATCAAGAAAGAAACAAGAGGAGGGGGACGCAAGAGAAGCCTTGTGTGATAAAATCAGGTGGTAAGTTCTGACTCATCGTATCACCATCACCACTAGGGATATTGTAGATGTTAACGACTGTACTAATGAACACCAAAAGCGGGGCTTCTGGGAGGATACAACCATCTGTTTTGAGTATTCCTTTTGTAAGCAGTCTTAAAATTTCTAATTGGTACGATAGCTACTGTGGCAGAAGTTAAAACCCTTGCTATTGTCCACTACTAGCTAGTGTTAAGATATACTTACCATACCATTTTACAGGGTGAGCTTTAAAAAAGTTCAAATAATTTTCAGGTGTGGTGAGCAGAGCATTTCAGAAGATTAAGTAGTATTTTCCTCATCTTAACTGTGGGGGATGGCTGGACATCTTACAGTAACACTGGGAATAAGACTACACCTTTGTTTTGCTGTAAGGTGGCTCGCGTTGACATGTGCCATTAGAAGAGACACGAACAACACATCAACACGTTTCAGCTTTCAGATCAAACATTGAACATACTCATGAAACAGCATAAATGTTTACAGATCAGCTGAGCTTTATCACACATGCGTGCACATACACACGGAACACACAGAGCTATTTGAAACAAAAAAAGAAATCAAATCTCAAGCACCAAGAAAGTTTCAAAGTATTAAACCTGTAACAAAAGAAACTTAGGGCTGATTGAGGTGCACACAGCTATATTTTCAAGTCAAACTTGTGAAGCCACATGTAGTAGGAAAAAAAAGTCTTAACTGTTGAGATTTATGTTGAGATTTAGACAAAAGCAGTGTAATTCTATTTGTTAAATTCTGATAACGAAGATTATCAGATTGATGATTAAAGACTCAGTTAATAGTTCTGATTCTGGAAAAAGTGCCATTGAGCGAAACAACTGCAGTTTGAATATTTGTAGCTGTTGCACCTAAACCATTTGAGAAGCCCACCTGTAAATAAAAAAAAAAGTTGAAAAAACCCCACAGAACTTGCGTGTGTGGCCTTTAAAGTAAAAAAACCAACTGAAGTCCAAACTTAAAAAGAATTTGACATGCTGGTGGAAGAAAAGGAATTAAAAAAAATAAAGTTAGTGAATTAAAAAAAATAAATTGTAGCACCAATCTGTGCCAACACGGACATCTGGCAATCTGTGGAATTCTAATTACCTCTTTACGCCATAGGCCATATTAAGCAAATTGTCCAGCCTGAAAAGAGAAGGAGGGTCTTTGGGTTAATGTCTCACAGATGGCAAGATCGCTCAATGGAACTATTATTAATAGCGTTCCATTTTCAAAGAAGAAACGTTCAACAAGTTTCCCACACATCTAAGGAGCCTAACAACTCCCGCCTGCTTTGTTAAGCATGAGGTTGTGCTTAAATTTCCACCGCAGCATTTAAAGTCATTTTTAACTTGTCTACAGCCTTAGAGAAAATCTTCATTTCCAGGATTTGGTTTTAAAAAAAGAGATCCACTTCTGATTTGTCTTTTTTTTTTTTAGACAGTACTAGTATGAATTTTTTGTAAATAATTGAACTGTTCACCTTATATTTACAGCTAGCTTGGAAATAAAATGTTACAGTCCAAAATTTCTCCAACTGGAAAAACTCCTGATTCTAACTGCTTTAATATACTACATTCTCGCCACTATATTACATATATTTAGTATTAATCCTCCACAATATGCCTATATAAATGACCACCTAATTTTGCAGAATATAATAATCTGCTTTCCATGGGAGCACACTAAAGTCCTTCTGTCCATGGAAGGATTCAGTGATAACCTCAATGGACACATCTGCGTGCCAAAGATAAAAACAAGTGTCAATTTAATGTATCCGACTGAGTTTTTAAATGATCTTTAATTCACTAGCACTTTTCATCACTGAAAAAACTAAAGATTACTTTTCAATAGTTCACAACTCAGTTTAGTGAATATGTCCAAGTTTCCTTTTTTGAAGGCAGACTTTTTATTTGAACACTAGGTTGCCTGAAAATTATCATCAAGTATAAAATTAATGAGAACATCA
This sequence comes from Numenius arquata, assembly GCF_964106895.1. Taxonomy (NCBI): domain Eukaryota; kingdom Metazoa; phylum Chordata; class Aves; order Charadriiformes; family Scolopacidae; genus Numenius; species Numenius arquata. Next base: position 54,565,937 of record NC_133583.1, on the reverse strand, counting down.
TCTATCACTAACTCTGGCTTACGTATCAGATGGAAACAGTATATTCAGAATGCAAAGGATAAAACATCCCCAAAAGCATCTGAAGAATCACACCAGAGACTAATGCAAGGTCTCTTTATACTAAGAGCAGATATCTCAGGCTAATACACTTAATGATACTGCTGCTGACTGGAACAGACTCAGCTTTTTTCCTGCTACCAGTCCACTGTCATTAACATCAAAGTCTAAGCTGCATCAAAACTGTAATAATATAGCAGAAAATAAAAGCATTACAAAAAAAAATGAGAAAGAACAGAATAGTCACTGCTCATTTGATTATCAGTGTAACTCTATTCTGTCCTCCCTTTTTCTATGAGCCTTCATGAGATCTGATTGTACAGTACTTCAGCTGTTTTAGTAAATACAACATGACTACCGCTGTCAGCAGATTTTCCTCCTCATTCTCCAGGAAAGAATATTTAATTTTACAAAGAAAATCAGGTCAGCCTATGCAACTAAAGCATATTTTCCTGCACAGCACCTGCCCCACATTGTCATTGCTGGTGGAACTTCAGTTCTTTTCCAGGTAATTACCTGAATCTCTGAGCCTGGTGGTGAAGTGGTCCAGGGTAGCGTCTGTTGGGAGACTGATACAGCTGTGAAAGGAGTGCCTGGCTTGTTTTCTGGCTGGGGTTATTGGCAAACTTCACAGTAATTGGTTCTGTAGCACCACTAGGCTTCTGGCCATTTAGTCCCTTTATGGCTTCTTCTGCCTCTATTCTCTTATCAAAACGGATAAATCCCACACCTCGAGAAACCCCTGGGAAGTAAAAAAAAAAAGTGAACAGATGAATATTTGCAGGAACAGCCTCATCTATGGAAGAAACAAACTGAACGTTGGTTTTGACCTCACAGAATACACAGCTTGCAAATTAAGTAAGTCCTATAAAGACAAATGCCCTTCCCCAGCTGGGTTCTCTAAAATCAGTCCCTACCATATTTAATACAGCAATTTTAAGTAAACAATACTCTGCATTTTGAGTTCCCTCATTAAAGAGGCAGCAGTTATGCCTCCAAACAGTTACACTTATAAAGAACCAGGTACCTCATTTCACACTGAAAGTCATATTGTCTTACAACCCAACCGCCAGCAAGCATTTACAATTTTGCCATTTCCAGAAAAAAAACAAGCACGTATAAAGAAAAGTTTTCTTTTAACCTGTGACTTGATCAACCAGAATCCGTGAGGTGATGATGCGCCCATATTGTGAGAATAACTGCTCTAACTCTTTCTGGGTCATTGTTTTCGGAAGGCCGCTGACATACAAGTTGGCATCTCTGATTGATGCTGAACTTGGACGGGCGTACGACACCTGGGGAGGGAAGAGCAGGAATGGGGCATTAGTGAGGCAGAGCCACCCTCTGCGCTTTAAACAGATTATCTTCTGTTCTTTCACAAGCAATAACCCTCGCGCCCAGCCGCTACCTTGTTCTGCAAAACCAACACAGCCAGGAAAGGCTGGAAGAACAAAGGAAGAGACCAAAAAACAAACGCGAAGGTTCTTTAAGTGCAGGCACAAAATAACTATTGTTCAGAGGGAGATTAATGTGCAGCTTCCTACGCATGGCTTTGTAAATTTACCCCTCTGGGTTGTGGGTGTGCAGATGATTTACTGTATCCAACATGTAATAACATTTGCACATACGTAGCACTCGAGTTCCAGTATGTTTTTCTTTCCCCCCCAACCGCCCCGTCCAAGTGTCTGAAACGGATCAGGTTATTTGCAGGGTGATCTTTTGTGCTCTCTCTCTTTGTGTTTTCATCCTGAGCTGGCAAGATCTGTTCTGGATGAACAGTAAAGTACTGGTGAAATTAGACTAAACTAACATCTGCTCGGGGAACTGTATACTGACACTCATTGTCATATCCGCAATGTATCACGAGAAGTTCCCTTGCGCTGTGAGCCCAGAACCAGACCATAAAAATATTATGACCAAGTAAACAAGAAAATCTAGCTGAGGCGCTGCGTGCATGCTGTTGGAAAATTATTAAATCAAGACTCTCTTAACCGCTCTTCTACCTATGAATCAGATTTATAATTATAGTATGTGCATAAAAAGCCTTCTGCACTTTTAAAATAATACATACATTCAGAATACACACATCTAACATAATAAAAATACTTCCTGGATCAAGCCTAATGGCAAGTACTCAGCACAGATCATGAAGAATTACTTTGCAGCACATCTGAAATAGCTTTGGATCCAAACCTGAATATTTTGCACTTCACCTTGATTTATTTAAATATAAACAGATCAGTACATTCCTACATTATGTCTTAAAGTGCGTCTTGGAAGGAAATGGGGGGGGGTCCCATCATGAGTACAAAGCATTCAGCAATTGTCTTCCCCTCTTCCCAAACCTTAGCCCAAACACAAATGATGTCAAATGGATGTCTTTGTGTGTTTTATGTGTCAAGGAGTTGTCTTTATGCGCTCCACACCTAAAAATAGATGTTGACTCAACACAGAAAATGATGTGAATGACTAATATTTGCTTCTACAATCTTCTCTGCATAATAGCAGACAAACTCTAAATATTCTAGATTTTAAGGTTTTTTGGCAACTTCTTTAACTTAAATGTTTGTACATAACCTTTTAAATCTAACATTTACAGAGAAGGCTAGAGAGAGGAGGTGGAAAAATTTAGGGAAAGAAATGTGAAAAAGAGGTTAAAGATACCAACATTTGCATCAATGGAGGCAAGCTCAGGCACAGCACAAAGGCACAAGCAGATGTAACGAGCAGGTGCCAAGATCAGGGCTAAAAGGGAGAAGGAAACCGAGGTGGAAACTACTTTGTGCCTCAGCGATTTAGGACCTCGCAGCCTGTGAGCTCCTGACAGGGTGCAGCATTTATGTCACTTAATCACTGGTCCCAAGCACCCCTCTGATGCTCCAGGACCAGAACACACACAGCACTGCTTGGCTTTCACCTGATCAAGCCAGGTGTTAACTGGGGTGACTGCACTGTGCTTTCACCTATAGATCCCATACCAAAAAATCACCAGTTTTGACCATGCTTGGTTTGGTGTTGGTCTCACATCGGTGGCTTCTCATTTATAGCCCATGCCCAGGCATTTAGAAAAGCGAACTCTCTCTCCAGGCTCTGCAGGTGCCTTACCTTGAGAGGGTTCCATAAGGGTTCAGACACCCACAATTTAACCTACTTTAGGAATAACAGTTTAAAAATCACTTAAGAGCCTCTCTGGAGTGGGGGTAGGGACCTCACCTATTCCTCAAAACTGAGAGCCGCAAAATTAATAAAGTTCCTGGGAAAACAGCCAGGGGTTTCCTTTGGGTTTTCTCACTCTGGCACATTCATTAACCAAATGCCACATTACAGGGAAGATGAAAAGTACTGGGATATGCAAAGAACCACTACTTCCCGGAGCACCAAACGCCTGACGTTATATATATATATATATATATATACACTTCTACATACAGAGAATGCTCTGCTCTCGTGGGCCGTGCAGATGTGCAGTGGAAGGAGAGACCACACACACTCAGAAATACATCTACTCACTGCACCAGGTAAACACCTGCTGCCGCTCAGGGCTAATTTTTATTTCCTCCTGCAATCAAACATTCAGGTTGCGGGGGGAGCCTGGGCCAAAGAAAGAAGCTGCCAAAAGCAACTCAGCCGTCTTTAACATGAAGGAGAAAAGGTTGCGAGCTGAACGGACTCAAGGCTGGTAATGTCAATTATTTATCTGCTTTTGAATCTTTTTCATCTTCTCTCTTGGGTCAGCCAATGACAAATCGATCGGTTAGACTGTGCCGTCCTGCTTCCAAGCTATTACTCAGTTAGTGCCGAGGCCGGGATGTCTTCCCGTGCATTAGCTACCAAAGGAAGAAATCACCCACCCTGACCCTCTACCAGACCAGAAGCTCCTGGTGCTGTGCAAGTTAAAATGGGAGCCATGGCCAGCTCCTGTTTTATCACTGAAAACTGCAAGGCACTGGGTGAGGATGCTGCATTAATTCTTTATATCCACACTTTAGTAGGATTTTTTTTTTTTTTTTTAGCTCATGGCAGTGTTAGCACCCTATAATGAAACCCTGTGTTGAAAAAGAAGAGTATGGAAATCCTAGCCACCACAAAAAAAATCAAATAAATCAACTGGAGAACGCCAAACTACTGTTTGACCCAGGCATTTCTCAACATTAAAGCGTTTGTCCGTTTCTGACAGTTGGAGGTCGAACAATGGCGTTATATTTCACTGCATAAAATAATTTAGGAGTTCTTCGGTCAAATTTGCAAGGGAGATAATAAAACATTGTGCAATTCATTTTATGGCTTGTTGGCCTCTGATGTTAGTTTCTATAAATACATACATATTAACTGTGAAAAACATTTGCTAGGATATTTCTCATCTGACATTGAACATTAGCCCGTGGAAGGGCTTTTCTTCAGCATAAACAGCCATCTCCAGAGTCTGCACCGCTGTCTCCCAACACTATTGCGGAGTCATAAGGTCCAGCGTTTCATATCTTCCGTGGTAATGCACATTTTTCTTCAGGAGCCGAGAAAAATATCGCTGAGTTAAAGTAATTATCTTCCCTATTGATTTCCTACCCGTTTTCCCCACACAGAAAACTTTCTGCAAAATTTCTAACCTCGAGACTCTTCAGAAGGCAAATTGAATCGGTCTGGCCTTTCCCAGCCGGAGCCCACAGCAAAGGCACCCAGAGGCATGAACGCATCCCCTGTGTCTGACAGAGGCGAGGCGCTGGACATGGAACAGCAACCACTTCAGCACTGACAACCACTTTGCCGCTGCTCGTCCTAAGAGATGCCTTCAGCTCACGTGCGAATCCTGGACTTCTCAAACACCCAAGTCCATTTCTAAAAGCTTCCTCCCAAAATTCAGCTCCAAAAAGAAACGGCATCCTCCTTCCCCGAAACGATGTGCTCTGCCAGCAGAGCCACCCTGCTCCGGTCAAAACATCTGCTGACAAGGAACCTAGCAGCTCGTGACTTTCAAAACCAAAACTTCTCCAAGCAGATGCGAGTCTTGTTCTGCATCTCGTGTTACTCACCTGGGGAATGTGAGAATAGTCAGAAGCCTTTGACCAGAGAGTGCTGCTTGGCAGCACAGGCTTCTGCAGGCCACCAAGCCACCCACCTGCAATCCGTGGGACATCTCTCCAGCCACAAGCAGATGAGGTGCAGTTGGTGTTAAGTGACTCCCTGGCCAGTTTTCAAAAGAGTCTGTGTAACATCTAAAAAACACTGAACTTCTTGGTGACCTTAATTCTAAAAAGCTTTACTTTGCCTCTTTGCGTGACACGCTCCGAGATGCTGGATTTCTTGCATTACTTTTGGGGTGAGTCACTTCGCTTTTCTTCCTGCCCGAGGTCAAAACACATAAAATGGGGACAACCCTTCCTTCACTTACTGCCTCTTATTCCACGGGTACATACTGGAAGTGCTTTAACACGACCGCTCAAAGAGCTTCACGTGTGTAAATACGCACAATCTCACTTGTTCCATGCACATACAGAACCAGAAGTAAAACCTGCTTAACACCAGAGGATGGGCTACGGCCAGAAGAGACATTCCCCCACAGCCACTTCCCGGTCCTCGTCCATGCCCTAATTTTGTGCAAAAACACAGATTTAAGAAAGCCTCCTGTGAAAGCTACGTGCTTTGTCAGAACAAGCACACACAAAAGCCCTCTGGTCCAGAGGCTGAAGACCAGCATCAGTAATATTTTCACACCCTCCGCTCTCAGTGCTTTGTCCTTTCTCTTCTCCAGGCCCTTGGCTGGGGGATGGAGGGGACTGACAATACACTTCACTGCTGAGCAATTCAATGCCATTTTACTGGGATTAATTATGATCGCAGGTAAGATACAATTGTCTATCCCATCATTTCAGGACAGACATCCATAGATAACAGGCTAGAAGCTCTCCGGCTACATCAGGAGCAGGGCTAAGAGAATAATTGCTCCAGCTCTATGGAATGAAAAGGACTCAACCGACAAAACTGAAGCAGTTAAAAAGAAATCTCGATTAAGAGGAGATGCACAAAACTAACAGGTAAAGACTCTCTGGTGCCTGCTGAAAGCAGCTGAGCCAGACCCAAGCCTTCTAACGCAGCACTGAAAGGTCCTTCGAGCCACGGCATCACTCTGTGCCCATAGTGGAGGAGGATTCATTAACAAGCGCTACAAAGTCCAAAAGATTACATAGACAGAGGCTCCTGAAGATTGAAAACGAAGTAAACTTAGTTGAGGCTTTCCAGGTCTATGGCATCTTTAAGTTTTTTTGTCCAAGGTTTTTACCCCAGGGTGGAGCAGTCACGGCAGATGACCCCTCTTATGACTAACTCTGAACTACCACAAAACAGAACAAGCAATTCCCTGAATTTTAAAAGGAATTGCGGAACAAGTAAATCCCAAATCTGCAGCTTGCAAGTGCCCATCATCTGACTTTTCAGGGAAGGAAAGGAGTGCATGTTCTTTTGCACCTCTATCAAGCTTTTCTGGAGCTCAGGGGAAAGGCAGCCGATGGTTGGCAGAGCACTCGGGGTGCGTCCCTTGCTGTGTCCCCATACGCACAGGGAGCCCAATGCAACTGCCTACATGGGAAACTAACACACAATCCCTCCCAATATCTCCCACCCCCTCAGACCCTCCATCCTCTCCCTCATAGAACACCCAAGCCCTCCCTCTGTGCCTTCTCCTCTGTATTTTTTTCTCCCCCAGCCCCCCTCCCAAATCAGAGCATCCCCAGATCTCTCCATGCACCCTGCCCTCACCATCCAGCCTCGCACAACATCCCATTTCTTCACCAGGACAAGCAGCTGGTGGCAGGTAGCCCCTGTGGAGGCTGTGGAGAATATGGGTGGAAAACACAGGGTTTTCAGCAGAGTATTGCACCACGGGCATCCAACACCAGAGCTCTGCTACCATAACCACCAGCAAGCCAGCATTTCCTGACTGTAATTCCAACTGTTGGGTTTAAGTCCCCCCCCAAACATCTCCCAAGCAGTTTGGGAAGAGGCACAGAAGATGTAGCTCTTCCCCATGGCTCGCTGCTGCAGCCTTCTTCCTCCTCCTCGTCCCCTGCCCAGTGCTTCCCGCACCTCCTCCAGCCCGGAGCACGACTGGAAGGCAATCTTTGTGACAAATGACTTTGTAGGACGGAGAAGTCTGAGGCTGCTATTATTTGGTTACCCTACAGTGACAGGATGGGTTGTAGTTTTCCAGACCATTACAAGAATTAACATGGACAGATTTAGAGCCTGAATTATGTAGAAATATCTGGCATTTCAAAAAACGCCAGGGAAAGCAAGATAAATAGCAAGATCTTTGAGCAGTAATGTTGCTACTTGATTTCCAGAAAACACAGGAGTACTTTCTCCCACAGCCCTGTTCACTGTATTTTAAACTGGGACCATCCAGTCCTATCGATCAAAACAGGAGAGTAAAGCAGGAATAAACATTCTCAACTAACAACTGGAAGTGTCAAAATAGCAGTAGCTATACTCCACGTTATGTATTCATTTAACTGAAAATTAAAATAATTAAGAGAAGCCTCAGACCACAGAGGAACAATCCTATCTATTTGGTATTTTATCATCTGATAGATTTGACGGATTTAAAATCCGGAAGGCATCGAGGGCTCAGAGAACCCAGATTCCTTCTCCCCTCCCTCAAGACGTCTCTTCTGCTCCAGCAGCATCACAGCGGGCGACCTGCTCCTGCGAGGGAAGAAAGAAACAAACCTATTTCTCAGGCAACAGAGAAAAGGGAGGAGAAGGGGACACAGGACCACACTTCAGGGGGTCATTGGCTCTTTTTAGATTTAAAACTTCCTTCAAAACTCTGCTCCGCCCTTGCTCCAGTGTCCTCTCCAACATGAAGCCAGATCACCTGAATCCCCATGTAAATGGTAAAACGCTTCCTTCACATCCTTTCAGATGCTGTCCTTTTTTTTCCAGGGCAAAGCTGCACGGTTTAAACAATCTGTACCCCATGCATCACACATCTTATTTTCTTTCTGGTATTTGATGCAACTGAATTGCCAGGCAATCTTCAACAGCAGCAGTGACCTTTCATATGCTTTTATGGATGGGCAAATTTAATTTCTAAAAATAGATTCAATTTCTGGAATATATATTTATTTCACCACACGCTGTATCTTCCCTCATTCTAAGCTGTTTTGTAGAATTATGTCAAGCTTTAGCTGTAAAAATAAAGTGAGGTCCTTCTCCCTCACAAGATGATGATGCTGCTATGAAATGGTGTAAATAAAATATGCACTATGATCAGCTGAGGAGGAACATAAGGTGTATAACCTATTACCACCAAACACATAACACTTCCTTCAATGCCTTCCCCAAACAGATATTCTGTAAATAGTCACCTCTCGACTTTGACTTGAAAGGGCATCATTGACTTAAATAAAATGCACATAAATATTTTAGCTGCTACAGTGAAAAGGGATTATTTATTGTTACAATGGAATAATAAAAGGAACATTTCTTCAGTTATTTTAGTCGGCACATCTGAGAGCAGACTGTGCCTGGCTGTTTTGCTGATCCTGCTATAAAACCAGTTCCTCCTGTGACTTCATGGCTGTTTTGCAAGGCATCAGGAGAGAGAGAACATTAAGCTGCCACAAAAATGTTACAGAAGTGAAAAGCACAGGATCTGGGGACACATGCGGAAAATGTATCTTGATTTTTTTTTTTTAAAAAAGGAATTAAGCCTTATGGGGTCAAAAAAAATGAGTGCAAACATGGCCCACCCAGAGCCAGCTCAGGTTCAGCCTCGGTGCGAGGGACCGGAGAGCCCACGACCAGTTGAGCAGGGAGATGGGACACAGCAGGACCAAGGTGACCTTGGCAAGCAGAAGTAATTTGCCCCTGAAAAAGGGCTTTTCACAGATAATTCATTTCAACTTCCCATCAAAACATCTCGCAAACAAGAGGTAGCCAGAGCGATGCTACCTGCAGGTCCGCAGTTTGCCAGTGTGCACGGGCAGAAGCCGAGGCTCAGCCTATCCATCAACAGGACATTACAGACTCATTCTGGGGCATAAAAACCAATCATGCTCAAGAAGAAAACAGAATCAAGTAATGCTCAGTACTTTTCCAGCTCGGTGTTATTCTAGTATTTAATTAAATATTTTTTTTAGCCTACAGAAATGCGCCACCAAATCCCTTTCTATACGTTCTGTTGAGATGGGCTTTTTTAATACACCGAAAGTGCTTTTTTAATAACTGTAAAGGGCATCTAGCTAGACTAAAGCAATCGGTTTCTTCACGGTGAGGGTGACAGAGCCCTGGAACAGGCTGCCCAGGGAGGGTGTGGAGTCCCCTTCTTTGGAGATTTTCAAGACCTGCCTGGATGCAGTCCTGAGTAGCATTCTCTAAGCAATCCTGCTTCAGCAGGGGAGTTGGACTAGATGATCTATATGGTCCCTTCCAACTCTAAAAAAAAAATTCAGTGAAATTCAGTTTTGATAATTAAATATAGTAATTCCACAAATTGAAATACTTCAACCTTATAATGAATGACAGGGAGATGCTAGAAAGGGGCATCTGGGGGCAACAGGGAAACTCAGACTGCAGCGGCACCGAGGAGGATTTCTCACCACAACCCTTAGGAAATGAGGGACATCGACGATGACACAGGCGCCGCCAGAGCAGTAAAAACATGGTTTACCCACTTGGTTAGCGTGAACATTGGGAAACCTCTATCCCCATCACAGTATCAGGGAAGTAGATCTGGTTTATCGAATTTTTTAAAAGCAAAACATAACTAAAACACATAAAATCCAAAGGGGTAAGGTGAGGTAACCACACGCAATTCTGCAATTAAAAATTGAGTTGGAAACTGCTGATTAGATGTCTGAGCACCCAAAGCTTGTCTATTTGACTAGAAAGCTCCTTGGTTTGGTTTTAGGCAACTGCAGAAACACTCACTTGAAAACCATTTTGTTTTCAAGCTGCCTATACGGGTTCCCAATCACTGAAGAAATTATGCAGATCCTGTGCATGTAGGTTAGGTCAAACTCTTTGCTTATTGATAAGTTTTAACAGCTTTCAAGAGCCCAACAAAATTTCATGTATTCTATAAAAGACTACTAGCTATTAATAAGCTGAAAAACCCAAACCCAATAAAGCACTTGTATTCCTAAAAGTTACGCTGAACTGAAAGAAGAAAATTTCCACAAAGATGTTTTAGCATGGCTAATAATAATCTTACTATACAGGATAAAAAGGAAGGCACAACAGTTTAATTTTGCTCATGAGGGAAATGTAAAATAATAATTGGGGTGGGTTGGAGTTTTTGGAGACCTTTTTGTAGCTCCTATGTTTCCTGTAGCCTTGGAATATTACGAATACAGTAGCACTGCTCTGGCTCACAATATCAAAAACAGGCAAAGCAATATAGCTACTTTGGACAAGAAATGTAGCATCCTTACTAACGCTGAAAAAACATTCAAGATGTCAAAGTGCTGCATTAAAAACTGATCTAGATTTTTCAAGTTCCACTAACTTTTTAATAAAGTATTTAGAAGACAGTTTAGTACTTTCAAAATATTTTTTTCCTGATAATGTGCCTTTAAAAGCAATTTGGAGAGCAACTTACTGCCCAACTTTCCACTGTAAGCGGAAACTGCTGAGCCCGATCATGTATTTCCACCTGCAGCAGTAGATAAGATGGTAGATTTTGCTGCTTTGCCTCACATGTTCCCTGTAAGTTTTTCTATTTAACTCTACAAAACCACGCTGTGAGTATTTTGATATATGGCCCACATACGTATCCCTATGGGATGGAACCTGGTTGGTCTAAGGGAGGTTTGGAAGTAGCCTTTTTTGCAATCCACGCAGTTGCTCCACCACTTTCATAACCCTCAGCTCAGGGTTTCTGCTCTTCACTAATCAAACAGACCAGGGGAAAAAACTTGTTTGAAAGAATTCCTGGAGATGTACAGGAATCCAACAAATTTTTTGCTTTAGTGAATACCACTTTGTTCAAACCAAAACTTTTAGTGAGAAAGGGTAAGTACAACTATAGTATTTACTGTACAGTGTTTTTTTTGCAAGATACAAAATCACTGACGTTATTTGTACCAACATTTTCAAAGTTAAAAATTCTATTTTTATATTCTTTAACATTTTTGGCTTAGAAATACAAATTAAGTAAAGAAGAAAAATTAAGGAAGCGGTATATATCAAAAGCCAGCATTCAAATATGACCAAAGCAGTTTCAGACATTCTGAATCAGATCTGCTATTTGTTCCCCTTCAATTTTTTGATTCATATTCCTTAAACTTTATTATTTGTCAGAATTTGGAATATGGAAACCTTCCATAAGCTGTTTCAGAAAAGCTTTATCAGCCATGCAGCAAAAAACGTGACAGTGTAGAAACTTGCTTTTCTTGTGAGACCACTAAAGAAGGTCGTTGAATAACTAATGGTCTATTACAACAATGAAACGAGAGACTTCAGTGGGATCTCTAATCCCTCCAGCTTTTAAAAGAATAAATCAAACTAAGGATGTGAAAATTGAGAAAAAATGTATTTTTTTTTTTTTGAGAATGACACATTTTAACTTGAAAGAAACATACTTTCAACACCTGAAAGTGACATGAGTGTCACTAAACGAGAGCTCCATGTCAAGGTATTTCCCATTAAAACACAAGAAAACGTGTAACTTATGAATACACCGTCACATAATTCACCTCTGTTTACTGGTATCACTAGGGCTGTTTTATTCTACATTTAAGCCCCACTGCAATGCTTTAAGAAGCTTCCTGTTACTTTCCCCCCTGTAACAACAGCAGCAATTTCAGAGAAGAGAGATTTTCTGTGTGATTTTCTGTGTTTTCTGTGTGTCCTCCCATTGTTCCAAGGAGGAGCTCGTTAGCTGAGTGCCCTTACAATGAAGACTAATATACATATAGTGACGAAATTGCCAGGAATGGTTTCAACTACTTTCTCTACTTCCTGAATTGAGCAAAAGGTGTTTTGTATTGTCTTACCTTTATGGTTTTGGTCTGGAGTCTGAGTCCATTTAAAGTGTTAATGGCTTTCTCTGCATCCTTTGGATCAATATAGTTAACGAATCCATATCCTAAACTCTGCCCTGTTGAAACACAAGAAACGAAAAAAAGGACTCAGTTTTTTATTTTTTTGAAGCCCAGGAACAACTTGCAAGAGTGGGAACAATTTTCTTACACGATCCATTTCATCCGTGCTTTCCCCTACGGTCTCTATGCTGTTCTTCACCTTTTCATTATCTCCTTAATACAGTGGAAGCCAACATAAAAATTTTTAATTGCTGCTCTGAAGATCCTACTTTAAAAACCGAGAAACAACCCCTCAAACCTTGCCTTCCCCAGGAGTTTACCAAGAAGTGTGTACGAGACTTGACAGCATCAGAATTGTGTAATAGTTTTGTGCCGAGTTCCTAATAAGTGTCACTGGCTGACCTGTCAGAGCAGTAACGAGGCCAACTCTTTAAAAATGATAAAAAAACCACCCCATACACACATGTAATTTTGCTCCTGTTTATAAACAAGTTTATAAGTGTTTAAAATGCAAAAATTAGGAAACAGTGTTTTAACACTAACCTTGAAAAGCAGCTGACAGAAACAGACAACAACCTTTACATCTCATTTTATCGCTCAGCGAGCAGCCAGCGAGTAGGAAGAGAAAGGACAGATCAAACTGCAGCAGGAGACGGGACCGCATTAAAGCTTCTCCTCTGTCTATCAGGGATGACGGCAAAAACCGAACCAGCCCAACCACCGCCGCTGCGCACGGGATGGCAGGAGCCACTCCAGCAGCCAAAATAAAAAAAAAAAATCAATCATTTCAGCAGTTTCTGTTTTTACAAGCGAGATGTATATTTATGTTTGCAGTAGAACAGGGAGACCTGGTTGGAACCTGGGATAAGTAAGATGGAGCTGAGAGGCTGGGCTGGTTGCACCGAGGGCACTCACTGACACAGGGCAGGGACAGGGTTGTGTGTCTGCCACGGGCTGAGAGAACCCCTACCAGCATCGTACCTTCTCCCCGTTCCCAAGTACCAGCTTTGCAGCATCAGTGCTATTAATGTGACGCGACAGACAGCCGCTTCCAGATCCCTTCCTCCTCGAGCCTCCTACTGAAGTTATTTTGCACATTTGGAAAACACAGCAATTCTGATTTTTTTTTTTTTATTAAGGCACATACACTTAAAAACACAGATAAACAAATCTCAAGAATAAATGAGCCCAAGGAGGCAGGTCCTGCCTTTCAGCCGCGCTCCTTCAGTGTATCTGGGGAGCAAGCCAAAAGGCGACCTGCCTCCGGGCACTGGGGGATCAAAGTGCTCCTGCTCACAGGCAGTGAGGAAGGACAACACGTGAAAAATCCCTCCCGAGGAGAAGGATGGCACTTGTGGAAGATTTCCAATCCACGGGAGCCCCAAACGGCGACCCAGCTCCTGCTCACCAGGAACAAGCGGAGGTTGGGAAAGCAGCTGATGTTCCCCGCAGGCAGGGATCCTGCCTCCCCGGCACAAAGCTTTGTTTCTTTGTCTCCTGGACCACAAAAAAGCATCTGTGTGTTTCTCAAAGTCAGACGCCACCGAAAATACAGCGTTTGCTGTATCACAAATACAGGCAGCGCTTCTGTCTCGCGAAATCACATCAAAGCACTAAAAGCTGCTAACTATGCGATGAAGACCTTCAAAAAATCCATGGAAACACTGCAGTTCGTGCCTGAAATGCCCACATGCAGGCGTAAGGACAAGAAATGGCTGTTTTAACCTACAATATATCCAGCAATTCCATCCAATCAATTTAACTCGAGAAAAAAGTATAGAAAACATACCCAGTCTTCCTGGGGAGCTGAATTAACCTCCACAAAAATATTCTTACCCGAGTTACACGACATTAACCAAACACTGAGCTGAAGTCTGACTGAGCATGAAGCCTGGAGCAGAACTACTGTAAAGGTACTTTCCACGCCACGCCTCCCTCCTCCACCTGAGATATTCTGTACAGTCCCAATCCCTGCGCCTCTGAACACATCAAATCCTTAATATATTTAATCCTAAACAGTCCCAGGCAGAAGGAAGCCATTCTATAGGCAATAAACCTCTTTTTACAGAAGACGGGAGACAAGGATCAGGGCTTAGACAACCAGTTTCCTGGTGTGTATTTATATACATACACACACCTGTGCCTACTTTTCCCATTAACCATCTACCAACCTTCAAAGGTGCATAAATAACAGCAGAAGGTGACTTTGCCCCAGCATCTATGTCAGTCTCCACACATGGGCTTCCACGTCCATCCACTGTTATTCTCAAGGCACACGGACTGATCAACCTCTAAAATATATATATATGTGATTTGTAATCATCTCTCACTTCTGAAGGAAGAGATCATGGATAACAAACCCATAAACAATAAAAGCTGTAGGGAAGGGGAAATAACAGCAACACAAGAAAAGAACGATACAAAAATTTCATAGACCATTCACTCCTTTTCCTTTGACTTGTCCAGTAACATTATTCAAGTTATTCAGGTATCATCATCTCTGAATCTCACTACCAACTGGAAACAAATACTTTCTCCAAGGTGAAGGACGAGTACCAGCAACGGGAACAAAGCTGTCTGCACACACACAGAACCTGGCTTAAAGAAAACAAACTACCTTGCCATAAAATTTTGCTTAGAGTAGGTAAACAGAAACATGATTTCCTTTTGTTTGTATATAACTCCTGAACATCATGAAATACGTAAAACTTGCAATAGAATTTAAGGCCTGTTACTCATAAGCTATTGGTTGTGATGGCATAGCAAGTATATTAGTTGCTATATTGGCTAGATTATATTCTCACAAAAAAAGTTAGTGCTTAGAATGCTAAGTGGACCCACCCCAACTTTCTCCTAATTCAAAAACCCCTCATTTTATCTAAAAAAAAAAAAAAAAGCCCTCAAACCCCACACCCTTTGCAGCCTACTGACATCTTGGTTCAGTTGCATCAATTAGCAAATTCCTGTTGCTGCTTTATGCCATATACTCTGCCTCGTACCAGTGAAGCTGAAGGGAGAAAAAAATCTCTCAAGAGCTTGCCACTTCAGGGGTATATTTTGCTTGGTTTATTTTGTATTTTCAAGCATGTCCCCTAAACATCATAATTTAATCACCACAGACACATACACCTCCATCTAAAAAAAAAAAAAGAAAAGAAAATAAAGCCAGAAAAAACCCAACTTGTGAAAAGCTTTATGACTGCTGGCAGACATCATAAAGTTTTAGCATGCTAAACGTTTACAGCTAAGAAACCAAAAAAATTTATATATCCTGCTAAAAATATTATTTTCAAATTACTCTCAAGAGCAATACACCTTATGTCAGACAAAACACAGACTCTAAATGTGAAAGAACTAAAAATTGTTACTGGTAGAGAAAGAGGAGAAGGATTTGTTCCAGAATACAGTGAAGCAGTATGATCTTTCAGGATTTTTTTTTTTTCCCCATCCTGTACTCTCTCATTGCATGTACTCAAAAAGGGTAACATTTCTTTGGACGCAATCTGGCAGCACGAAGCAAGCAGCTGGACCTCTCAGTGGGATCCCACACAGACACCGAAGTTCATTCCCGTGCTACACTTCCCAGGAACAGCACCGTAAATAGTAAATATTTTCTGTGATTTGGAATCCAATAGTTCATCACATGCTGCGATTCAGTAGGGCAGGCAAGAGATATTTCTAGATGATCCTAAAACAACACCTTGTTATAGAGCTGCTACCGTTGCTCTTTCTGAATGTTTTATCTAGCTTAAAGAAAATTTGTAGCAGACCTCCCACCTCTTCTGGTAAAGAACAGGTCCAAAAGTGAGCGATAGTAGGGTTAAAAATGATCAAGGACTTGACAGTCTTAAAAAAAAACCCCACATGCAAAGCCAAGCCCAAGCTGGCAATGTATATATTTCATATTTTAGAAGGCTCTATTTCACAGAGCTGAAAGTCACCAAGATTAAAACAAGTCTGAGAAAGAATATCGAAAAATCAATATACCCTGTTTATAACATTTATCCATGCATCCAAAACCCCACACCTATGAAAAAAAGGCGATGCTAGTTAAAGACCTTTACTTCCTTTCTAAGCCAGTCTGCTTAGGCCCATTCCATATTTAAATTAAGAGATAAAGGGAGAACAGAAACCAGTGTGAGCTAGAAGAGAAAAGTCATAGGAAACAGAAACAAGAAAACCCAGAATAAGATCTCTGGCTAGCAAAAGTCGGAATAACAAAAGCTTTTTTTTTTTTAGACTACAGAATAAAGATTCTTGAACACTCATGCTGACTCACCAGCAGATAGTAATAGTAACAGTACAGAGAAAACAGATGTGTTATGTACACCTGAAGCAGCTATACGAAGTTCTAACTAGCAACCCAGGGGGATGTTAAACAGGAGCTCCTAAAATTATACACGTTTAAATGAGATGATCTGGATTACTTGCACAGAATAGAGTCCAAAAAAAGGAGCAAACGGCTCTCTTGCCATTTTCAGTAATTCTTACAGCACTGAACAAATTCCAGGCGCCTGGAGGAAAGACAATTTTGCACTGAAATTCAAAAAGGAAGGACTGGATGACCCAAGTAATTACAGGTCCACTCTAATGCTGAGCAAGGCAAAATTACAGAATATTTGATACTGGACTCTGATTTTATTACCCTTCTCTAATTCTTTATTATTAATGTCAATCAAATTAGGTCTATGGAAAATAGATTCTGTCAAACTAAACTGACATCCTTCTTGATGAGATTACAAGTTTGACTTAAAATTTAAGAATGTCAATTTAATAGCACTGATATATTTGGTCTTCTATAAAGCACTTTATTTTTTTAATCAATTTAATGTGTACCATGTTAATTTTGTTTTAGTCAATTAATAAGCAGTACCAAATAATCAGCCAACAGATCTCTAACAGAATTGTGAATAGGAAATCACCAGAAAGATGTTTTCCTACAGGTGTCTCAGGAAACAGATCTTGGCCCTACACTGTTTCTTTCCACTGATGAGTGGAAAAAACCAAACTCCCTGCTCCCGAAGACCAACTGCAGCAAGATGGGATGAGAGGATAAGGACAAAGAGGACAGAGAAAAGGTACAAAGCAATTTAACCTCCTCAGTAAACTACAAACACATACATTTAGATACCACAAACCCAAGTTTACATCCCAAAAACCAAGAACTATGGCATAATTTCCAAATAGGAAATTATCTGTCATGCTCACAGTCCTTAATCAACCACATCTTAAGCTTGCAATGCTGCCAAAAGCGTTAAAATGATTCCTCGTGGCATAAAAGCCACACACTTGAAAGAGGGGAAAGAAAGATTGCCATTTCTGATCTGGTTGCACATTTTGCTGACGAGATGTGGAGCCCAGCCCTCCTGGTGTACGTGCTTCAAGAAAGATACCAATGCCTTGGCAATGGAGCCATGAGAATAAGCTATAGGACTGAAAGAATCTTTCAAGTGAGAGATGGGGGTCAACCTGTCTGCCTGATCAAAAAAGGTTAAACTGAACCTTAACAGTACTACATTACTACTCATCTGAAATATAGATTTTTTTTTTTTTAAAGAATGTCTGTCTAGCAGATAAAACAGGGAGTTATGTATCCCAAGTCCCATTGGTTTCTCTTGTTTGAACCGCCAAGCAGATTAGAAACAACAAAGCAACTGCTGTTTTCTTGGGGAAGGCATTTGTTCCGTTTTTGACATTGAAGGTAACATTATTTTAACCACCTACCAACCATTCTGTCAGCTCTTCTACCACTGGAAATTCTTATAAGTTCAGATTTTTTTTTTTTCTAGAAGCTATGCTTTAGCTCAAGCAGGAATTAACCTAGGGAGGGTTTTGGCGAGATGCATTAAGAGCTCAATAACCTCTTCTGCTCTGAAGCTCTACAAATACGCTGCTCCTGCTGGTTGTTCTCCATACAGCTCTCGCTGCAATCATCCTCACAAGGAAAGTCGAAGTAAACTACTTACTCAGAGAAGTTCGGAGTCTTCCTATTGCTGGAAACTACTCTAAAAGCAACATACAAAGAGTACAACTTTGACTTGTTCACCTGTGATCAGCTAAGTTAAAAACAGTTTTTAAAATACCCTTTTTTTCTTGAAAATAAATTACTCTGGAACGCAAAGTCACATTAAAGGACTATGGTCCACACTATCAAGTCACTCATGAAAACAAGCACAGAAGAGGACGGCAACAATGCAAACTGCCTTGAATCATGGTTTTGTTGTCTCTTGCCCAAATGTAAAACCTAATTAAAGCTGCCCGCCTGACAGCCATAACACGAACGCCATCGAGCACCGATGCTTTTCTGACACAATCCCTTCCTTCAGAAGTAGGCCACGTCTGACAGCTCATCTCATATTAGTCAGGCAGAAGCCGTCAGACAGTAACAGCCTTCAGTCACTCCGGGTTTGGGACCGAAAGATAAAATAACACTCGCCATGAATTCTCCAAACCTCCTGGCTCCGGTTCTTACCTGTTCCAGTCTCAGCAAACATTTAGGGAAGAAAATGGTGCCAGGGTGAGGAGGTTCTCTCTCTATTGAAGCAGCTGAACTCAACCTGCTGTCCACCTGTGACTCTTCCAAGCAGACCGACACACGCTCTTCAACCATCCCCAACAATTCTCACAAATCATGGAATGTTCCTAATAAGTACCACCTATGGATGGCTTGCAAGGAAACCAACAAGAGAAATGGGCAAGAAAAAGACTTATCTTGTTTTCCATCTTCTAAATAACAGTAACAGAAGAGACTGACTGATGGTCAGGGTAAGCCCTGCTCCAGCTGGCAGTCCCATTTCAGAGCACAACCCTGAGAGCCTCCAAACCATTTCAGAAGTGTTTTAAACACATTCCTGGAAGGACAAAGAGTAACTGCAACTCATATGAAAAGCTGTATGAAGTAAGGGCTTTTGGAGAAGGTTACATCAATGCCCTTGAGAAGATACATTCTGAATGTACGAGGAGGGCCAAGTGAATTGCTTGCTTCATTTTTATGTTGTGGGTTTTTTTTTTTGGTTTCTATAGCAGCTACCAAATAAGAGCTGTTTACCTAAAAAAGGAGGTAAGATATAAAGAGAAGATTCAGATTAAGGGAAAGTGAGATCTGATTGTGAGACCAGTTGAAACCCTGCTCCTTGTCCAATGCTTTTTTTTTTTTTTTGGTACCAGTAACACCAGTCACATCCATCCTCCATCACACTGCAGTCACAGGAGGGGCAAACTGGGGGGCAAACAGCTTCTGCGCATGGTGCTCCCAGGACCAAACAATTAAGCTGAGACTGTCGCTGTCACAATTCACCGTAATCCGACTATGAAGGTAACTTGTTCTGTGCTAAGTGCAGTTCTTTATCACAGCACCCGTTTAGTCTACAGCTTATTCAGAATACAGACATCTTTTATTTGTACAGACTAGGATTTTACACACACATTGTCCATGAATAGCAAGAAAGCATCCTTCCATTACAATATAACTATCACTTTTGCAAGAATTTAGGGAAAAACGTGTAGTCTCTCTCAAAGCAAAAGAGAAGGACGCGTAGTAAATAGCTTGGTTTTTTGCCTTCTGCAGGAAGGTGACTGGGTACAAGTTTTGTTTGGAAGCCTTCCATCAAATTACTGTATTTCAGGTGCCCTTGTTAGTTCTTTTGAGAACTTTCCTTCTAGATTAGGAAGAGTCAGCTGTATTTAAATGCAATCCAATCTAGAGCCCCAGATACGCTTTGATGCTACAGTGCACCTACAATTAAGGAGCATGACTTATCCTTGGTTAAAAATAGCCATCAGCAAAATTTGAGCGTCAGTAGATCCTTCTTCTTAAGATCCTACCGGAGAGGGAAGCCAGGTTCCACACTCATACTGGGACACCCTTATAACACATCCCCTCCTAAAAAAACATTTGTAGTTTCCTAACAAATAAGCAAAGCTAAACCCAAACCTCAGAGAAAATCCCTGTGTTCCATAGGCTGAAGCCTAGCTCCAGAGCACCTGTAAAGGTGTACGTGCTGACACAAACCTGCTCAGATGTGACAAGATTCCTCACACAAACTCTCCCCCTCAGGCATCAGAGCCCTGATCCCCAAATAGCAAAGCCTGGGCCCTCCCCACAAGGAAATCTGCAAGGAGAAAATTCCTATCACTTCCTTAATCCCAGCAGTGCCAGAGAGACTCAAATCAAAGCTCATTTGCGCTGGAGACAGACCTTTTTGGGGGTCTCGGGGGAGTCACCAGTTGCACGATGAGCTCCCACAGGAGCTCTACGCACGCAGGATTTAAATATACCCCGGTCCAAGTGGAAGGGGCTTCTTCGCATCAAGCCTTCTCCAACAGAGATGCTGCTACGTGATTAAAAAAAAAAAATCCCCCAAAGGAAGCCCTTGCAAACGGCATGCTACATCCCACGTAAAACTCTCCCTCGGGAGAGGATAAGAGGGAAAATGAACCAGACGTACAGACACCACTCACTCAATTTTAATATCTGAATGGGAAGTGCCAGATACCATGACAACAAGCCTAGAAAAATAAAAGGGGAATAAGAAAAAAAGGTGGTGCCCAAAATGTGAAACAAATGTTATAAATGGAGCTAAAGTGATGAAACGATCAGCGCTAGCGAGGTAACTGCGACCCCTGGACCTCCACATCTGTTTGGAAGAAAACCACCAGGACCTGGACACAGGGACCTCAAAAACAAAGCAAGACCTCCCTAAAACCAACCACAAGCTGCCCAGAAGAGAAAGCAAGGTCATTAGAAGGCTTGACTTTGCCAGACAGTGCCAGAGGAGATGACGAGTTCTGTCCTTTTCTCTAGTTTTGACAAATCCCTTAATGCAAGATGGTGTAATTTAATGTCTTGATTTTCAGAGATGCTGAAGCCGTAGCAGTTTCTCATGTAAATTAAATACCAATTGACAGTAGCTGCTATCCCTCAAAATTAGACACAGTAATGCTTCTCATTCTGGAGTAGCCCCAACATCCATCCAGGAAACAGAACAAGATGGAGCATGCTTTGACAGAGCCTGCTGCTGCCCAGCACCACTAGATCCTTCCGAAAATCCTACTCCCACAGAAATTTCAAGATGACTCTCAAAAACATGCAACTACACCATTTTAAATTTGACTATACCAGCAATATAGAACACGCCTACTCTTACAAATAGTGCCTTGCAGTCTGTTAAAGGCTTCCAGTATTTCAGGTGTTCTGCATCTCACCCGAAACAAGACTTTGCTCTTACCTGCATACTACACAGAGTTTTAACAAAGTCTGCTATGTAATCACTGTACTTGAGGACGTGGACTAATCTGCATGCAAAGCGTAAGTGGTAGTTTGAGACAGATGCTGCTGACTTGGCTGGAGTCTTCTGCAATTCCCATTACCATAGCATGGAAGCTTTTTATCTCTGTAACGCACCTTTCCTCACAAACACCACTGAGGAAAGCACTTTTATTCCTATTTTGGAGAAGAGAAACTGAAAGGCATCGAGATTTGCAGGGTGAACTTGGACAGAGTAACACAGTCACAAGGACAGGGACCTAAAACTGCATCTCCTCCACCCTAAGACAGTAACCTTATTATTGGACCATTGTGAGTTGTGCTGGGCTGGAGAGAGCTTGTAAACAACACCCACATTTCATGCTGCAGAATATATTATCCTCTTTTTTCTTTTCCTGCCTCTATCAAGTTTCTTTAAATGTAAAAACTGATTGTAAGCATGGGTGTGTTCATACTACTGCAAACTGATTAAATATGTTTTCAGAAGCTACTGCTCCCGACACAGGTAAGACAGCTCAGTTCCTTTTCTGAACAAATATTTGGATTCCCCCCCCCTTACCCCAGTTGCCATCTCCTGCTTCCCTTTTCATCTTCTCCTCCCCCTTCCTTCAAGGAGCACACAGCCTCTGAATTAGCAGCTGTTCTGAGAAGAGCAAGGCTGCACTCCTCCCCGCTTTGTCCCAGAACAGAACAGGGACTGTACTATAAAAATCCAGTGTTCTGGGGACAGGCATGAATGGACAAGAAACAGCCATGACTTCTCTATCCTGAACAGTAAATTCAATGCTGAAGAAGAGAGGAATTAAACACAAGAACGCAGACGTTCGAAACAAACAGGCTAAGTTAAAACAATATTCAGCAAGAAAAAGTGAAAACAAATAGACCCAGAAAAAAAAAAACCACCATAAGACATACCAGCACATAAAAAAATGTTAAGCAGCAGCATGAAAAGAAGTCTGCAACGGGAATTAAAGAAGTCACTGCATTACTTAAAGCACACAATATGTGGTAGGAAGCCTTTCACATCCCATGGAGAGGGGATACAGCATTGCTGGACCAGCGATATATGAAGAACGGTAAAGACTGCACTCAACCAGAACAAGAAACATATGTACTGAAATGAGGAAAGCAACAAATTGAAGGCAAATTTCAGCAGCCACCAGGTTTTTAAATCAGGAATGACTTAAGACGCAAGATCAGAAGTGTCCAGTGTTAAGGCATTAAAACATGCTATCCCGTGGCTAAACTGTGACTAAAAGGAGATGCAAAAGCCTATAGATACTTCAGATGTGTAAAGACAACAACTGGAGATGAAATATTACTGTTACTTATAAGAGAAGATTAATTTAAAAGAGTAAAAAAATAATATGGTCTGAAACTGAAAAGAACAGGCACTCCAACAGTGAGAACCAGTAGGCTGTGGGAGAGGCACACGCTTCATTACAACAGACTTATCTTCCCTTCCTGCACCCCATTCCAAACACTGGTATTTCTGAATTTTAGGATAAAAGTAGAAGGCAGCTAAAAAATTCATACTGAACAATGGAGCAGAAACCGAAAGCAAACCGAAAGAAATGGAGTGATTTTTCCACTGGTCAGGCTTCAAGGGACAGTAAGTTAAGATCGCAGTGATCCCATGGGCAGAGTTTTGGTGCAAATATACAAAAAATGTGATGCCAGGTACCTGGAGTCAAAGTTTATGAGAAAACCCAGTATTCTAGAAGACGACAAGTAGCGAGTGGTGGAGTGATGGAGAGAAGAAAGGCAAAGGACAGAACCCCGATAGAGCCTGTGACTGACCAAGGTTCCCACCTTCACCATGGATCAGAGAACCACATGGACAGAGTGAAAAGTCCTAACAAATAACATGCACCTTGGTTCACAGGAGAGATTTTCGTTAAAAGGCCAAGAACACGCTCTCTCACTGAGATAGGAAAGGAAAGGCATGGCTGAGATATGAAAATCCAGTTCATCCTCAAACCTGGGAACATTTTTATGTGGAAATAGCGGCAGTTAACACTTCCAGCCTAAAAGAAATGACGGAGGCACATAAAACTAGAGAAAAACAAATTTGTTTCGCAAAACAAAAATAGTAAGACATAACAATAGACTGCAGCAGCAATATCCGAAAACCTGGTTGACTGCAAATTCAAAAAGCACCAGTAATTTTGTCATTAAATGATTTAATTCAGCAACATTTAGCGGTCTGTACCTCAGCCTCTGTCAAACAACAAAAAACAAAAGCCATCACAACACTAAGAAATTTCACAGTAATTCTGAACAATGACTCAGAATACCTATTCTGTCTCATAAACAGCCTACTAATTAAACTCTTTGAGCTCTACTAACCAGTTTTTCCAATGCACAGAGGAAAGTCATTTATTACAGACCGGAATACAAAATTTAATATTAACAACACAACCTGTGTCTGCAGCATTTTTAATCTGATCAGCGAAAACATAAATAAAAGCTGCAACCTGACAGCTAAAAAGGTTAATCTGTAATAGTTAGATTTACGTAGATTACTTTACACAGCATCTGGAAAGATGCTGAGAAAAGTAAAGCCACTTTATCGTATTCTAAAATGTGCTACCTATAAAAATGTTGCTATCCATCAATACTTAGACTGCAGTGAGCCTACTTAAATTTCCTTCAGCTTTAAGACTGCACTTTCAAGAACTTTCAAAGCAGCAGAGGCATTTTTAATTAATCAACGTTAGTCAAGTGTTTGCGATATTCCTTTTAGGTACTTCCAGGTAATAGAAGTAATGAAAAGGAAAACCACCTAAAGGAGAAAATATGATTTTGTTGCATGCATGTAACGCCTAGTTTTATCACTTAAATTTCTTGATGATTTTGTGGAAGAGAATATTATCATGAATGTGCTTCTCAATGAATTCCTTTCAGACTGAAAACCAGATCTTCTTTGAAAGGTGGCAGATTTCCTCTCTATCAGGTAACTCCTTTTCCTATGACAATATCCACATGTACGGCACTGGATGCACCATGTGTGGATGCCCTGACAAGCCGTTCTTGCTGGCTGACC
Source organism: Numenius arquata (assembly GCF_964106895.1). Classification (NCBI taxonomy): domain Eukaryota; kingdom Metazoa; phylum Chordata; class Aves; order Charadriiformes; family Scolopacidae; genus Numenius; species Numenius arquata. Next base: position 54,541,531 of record NC_133583.1, on the reverse strand, counting down.
ACCACTGAAACCAGTGCAGGTGTTATGATACACTACTCTTGTCAAAGGCTTTTTGCAATATTAAACATATTGGTGGTAAACAGAGGAGAGGAAAAACATACGTATATTTCCTTCCTTTGTTTCCCATCCAGCAAAGTACCTGAATGTACCTAATCTGGAGCAAGTACCACAAACCTACCTATCAACAAAATCAAGGTTACACAGCAGCTATTCCAACATAGTGAAAAAACATAAGGGCAAAAAATGTTATCAAGTCAAGCTCCCAAGCTGTTCATGTTTGGGGTTAGGTTTTTTTTGTTTAAAACAGAGTAGCTTCCAGAGCTGGAAAATATTTTAAGAGAAAGTAGAGAAATGGGAGAAAAAGATGCATTGGTAAATAGAAGTGACACAGATACAGCATGCAGGAGAACAGAGAAGTCTAAAAAAGGAACTGCTGGAGAATACTTCTTCCTTGTTACATGTCCTATCTTATCATGCCCTACCTACTGTCCTCAGAACAGGGGAAAGTCAAAACACCCCCTACAGCTAGCCAACAGCATCCTAGGGAAGAGAAAGGCGGCCTCATTTTGTGGGTGCTAGAATGCTGTAAGCAAGAGGAAGCCTGTTGATACCTAATTTAAGGTGCTTTAAAATGCCCGTGAGCACAGGTTATTATCTGTATAGGGCAGAAGGCACATTAGACCTTCTACTGCAGAAACAGCAGCCCCTCTAGTACAGTAACAATTAATCATACTGGGGATGCTGCCATTTGTTTGCTTGCAGGTGAGTATGACGCAGCTTTTTGTCCATCTGCTTTTGCAATATCCCTTAAAAAACCGTCTAACTGAAAAAACAGTCTGGGCTCCCGTGAATAAAAATAATAAAAGTGGTCAGGGTTTTTTTTTTTCCCCCCTCAAGCTGATATATTCCACTGATTAAACAGATGCTGTGAGAGTCATAAGGACAGCAGTACTGGGTCAGAGCAGAGGTCTGCCTAGTCCAATATCCTGTCTCCGGCAGCACCTGCAAGTCAGTAACTTGTGCTTAAATTCCTAGTGGGGACAAGTAGGAACATCTGCAAAGTCAGTGATGGAACCCGCCCAAGGAGAACAGAGAACAGCAGCTATGTCCAAACCCCAGCAGTGAGTCAGCTGAAGCAGAGCCAGTGAGCAAAGTCAAAGAAATGGACTTGGGCTTCAGTGACATGATGCCTTCTTCCCCTATTACCCTATACTTTAAAAAAAAAAAATAAAATCAGTGTCTTGTGAGGGGATGAGAGAGACCACAAGATTGTGGCATCACAGAAATTTGAAACACTGCACCTGGCCAAAACCTGTCTGAACAGGCAGGCAGAGATGAAGAAGGGCCTGAACAAGACTTGGGCTGTACCAAAAATGATGTAAAAAGTCAGAGGCTGTAATACCCTATCAATGATAACTCCAGGAACGAAGCATAGCACATGAAAGCAGGATGCTGCTGAAATCCAAAGATGTATGCTGCTCTGCTGGCACAGGCTGAGCATCAGAACAACTTCCAGTAGGCAATGATTACTGAAAAGGTTATCAGCGCTGACTATAAGCACACAATTGCCATCAAGCTGTATACAAAGGTTATTGGACTCCCCATGAAACCAGCAAAAAACCCTATCCCTTGAGCAGAAGAAAAGATTAGATGGTGAGCAGCACTGACGATGTTCACATACAGAAAGCAGTGGCAAACCCCCCCTCTGTACATTCTTGGTATCATGACATAACATGACTAGACATTAGTCCCTCCTAATCATAAATAAAATTAAGATGACACCCTAAATTTCAAAGCTTTGGGATTGAACCTCTGAAGTTTTCTGGAAGCAAAGGAGAAAGAGAGGATTTAATATCTAGCAAGAGCTCCATATGCAGCAGATATCCCAAAAGGAATTTTTCCCTCTGCAGAGGGTCTCTTGCTCGAAAAGCAGATGGAAAACAAGTTGGATTGATCATGTATGCAGGCTCCTCACTCAAGTCAGTGAGAGTAACCCCAAATGCAGAGAAGATGTGAGGGACAGGTTCTGAGTGGATGGAGTCTGATGAGGCGGTTTGTTTTGTCAGTATTGGGGCTGCACATAAACTGAGCTAACAAAAAATACATAGAGGAAAAAGATGGGATTACTGAGGACATACACTCCTGGATCTCAGGTTGACCATTCCCAGAAGCCAAGGTGAAGATGATCTTGCAGGGCTCTTCTGGCTGTAGAGAAAAGCACCTGCATGCTAGGAATTCAAATGATGATGGATCAGCTCTGCAACAGAGAAGGGACAAGAACTTCCTGGCTCACCAAGTCTGAGAAACAGCTACTGCTGGCAGGTCAAATAATCCTGGCACAAATTTATTAAATGCCATCTTAAAGCCAAGAAGAAACTCCTAATGCAGTGTTGGTAAGAAGTAAAGCCTTATGAAAAGGGACAGCAGGTGCTAGGCCCATTTCAAAACCTTTCAGACTTGTTTTTGCAAGTCCAGGTCACTGATATTCTTGGACAAGTTGTCCAGCAGGAGCAGTGGGGAGACAGGCAGGGGTGACAGACGCAGCATGGCCACGCTGCTCGTTGGTATGACTGAAGAGCAGAAGGTCCTGAGTAGCAGGGAATGGGGTGAATGCTGCAAGAGTCAACTTCGGAGCCCTGACAGGTATCTCTTGGTGTGCTGTCTACTACTGCCCCAAAAGACCTTGCCTCAGCTAGAAGATTGTTAGTGGACACTGCTGCCGATCTCCCACAGCTTTAGTGGAACTCTCTCATTCCTTTCCTCCCCTTTCTCCTTGTCCTCCTTGGGCTAAAAGGAAAGAAAAAGGGTTAGGGACAGAAGCTGCACATGAGTGCTGAAGCTCAGGGTCTGTGCTTCCAGAGGGGAGGGCAGAACGAGGGGAAAAAGGACAGACAACACTGTAGGTAAGGGCAGACTGTCGTCGTAGAGGGGGTTCCACCAACATAGCCATTTCACCTGGCTGTTTCCTGGCAGACGGTTATCTTCAACACAGATGATATGAAGGATGGAAAGTCTCAGACTTCAGAAGGTCAGCAGACACTAAAAGCCTCAAATAACCTTATACCTGGAAGCCACGATTTCAGAGGTGTAGGTGTGCTTGTGCTGTTGAGGAAAACCATACTGCTAATACTTCCTCACTAGACTTGACAGGAAGGTGATGTTATTTACTCAAACCAAGCAGTTAAAACTGAAGAATAAACTAAATATGCATTAAAGGCTTCAGAACAAGCTCAGGAGTGAAACCGCTGAAGTTAATTAGAAAGCTCTTTCACAGCACAAGGGTCATGCCTACTTGCTTTCTGCCTATTTGCCCCAACGCTCATTTCAATTGCTTTTTTCCAATAATCAAGAAATCAAAATTCTTTTGTTCGCCGGCACAGAGCATGCACCAGACAACTGCAGAGAGGAGATAAAGAAAATGACGGATGCAAATTTGACCGTTTTCCTCAGTTAGAACAGACATCAACCGAACACATAGAATAGACATACCGAACACATTTTAGAAATCCAACACTAAGACACTCATTACTATTTCTATGTTCCACCCCCCACCTCCCCCAGTGCTAATGAATTTAGTTCATATGCTTAATGCAAACGTTCGTTTAGATAATCAATATTTGGGGATTGTCTTGAATCTGCAGCCCTAAGCATACAATATGCAACACTGAAATTAGGTTTATCTCTGCTCAAGAACAGAACACACTTCAGGAAATAAGAAGCTATAAAAATAAAATAACTAGGCCACCAAATTAAGATCAACTTATCAAAGGTCTTTAGTGACATTCCGAGCCATATATTTAGTCTTTTAAAAATAATTCTAGATTTTAGGTTTAAAAGACTCAAACATGTCTGTTTTTTCATGTCTTAGTATTTTATTCTCTGCATGCAACTGAGGGTACCAGACAAAGGTTATAACCAAAAACTGAAGCATGCTCTGTATTCCATTCTGATTCATAGAAATATTTTTTTTTTCCAGCTATAAAACACGGAATTTTAGATTTCTGCTTTTCCGGGCACTTGACTCTCAGCTGCAGTTACACTACTCTGACCACTCTTTCCTCACCGCATTTTGAGCATGAACTCAACACAAAGAAATACCTGCTACACAAGTCTCCTGTACCTACTAAAATATGGTGAAGCCAATCTACAAGTCACTTCCTGAAAAAAATAAGATAATTCACTTAATCTGGTATTATTTTCTAGACGACAGAAGTCTAGGAGAGTACTCTGCTGCATAAATATTTTCCCTATTTTAGTAAATACCAAGTCTTGTGCTATCAAGGAAGTCAAATGCAGAAAACTGCACTGCTTCTTACAGAGATCCCCTACACAGCCAATTTGAGGGACACAACTAAATACAGCCTTTAAGTGCAATTAAAGCAAATGCCAGAATTATTTTCACTTTGAAAATGGTGAGCACCACAGTACGTAAGTTTAGGAAAAAGCCCTACTCCGAAGGATTTTGTTAATTCTCATCTGCTACTGGAATAAAGCAACTGCTGCTAACATTCAGTCTAGTCTAACAAGATCCATACCAAATAAATGAGCAGTGAACAGTGACTAGTTACCACTGCTTTACAGAGAATTACTAAAAAAGCCCTTCCAGGTCAACAAGGGAATAAACCACCTCTACAAGGTATTTTTTGCCTAAACCCTGTTATTAGGTGGACTTATGCCATGAGGCACCAGTGTTTACATACTTTCTAAACAGTTTATAAGTCTTATCTAACATAATCCCTACATTCTATAATCCTATCTGTTTAATGTATTTCAAGAGACGAAAACTGCTGCACCAGTAATATCTCAAAATGGAAGGTACTTTCAAAGCACAATCAGTGAATTGGACAACAAATGTACAAGTAGTTTATGCCCAGATTAGACTTCCAGTCATTTCGGATCAGGTAACATAATGCTGGGTTTCACAAAAAGCTATATTTATCTGCATATGGGTCATTTTTTTCTTCCAATAGGAAATCCTCTTGGTACGCCCTTTTACAAAATTCCTAGAGAAAACATATATAAAACACTGGTAGCTTTTGTATGTAAAGTTTTCAGTGAATACATGTTCTATCTGCAGCTTCTAAACATAAATAGCTGTGAATTATTTCCTTTGAATAAAAATAAATATTTTCCCCCACAACAAAGCAGCACAATTTTACTAATATCTCTGCAATTTCCAGCCTGTTTCTTTCAAATGCAGACTTAACTCTGCAACTGCTACCTATTGTCATGAACTGTAAAGGTCTTTTTCCTATAATTATATTTAACCATTAATCCTGGTTTCACTTCGTGTCTTTTCATTACTATGAGCTTTCCGAGTCCACCCCTTGATCCCAAGATGGACACCATGACCTCTTGCTCATCTATTCTTATCAGGCACCAAAACCTCCCATCGAAATACATAACGCTTAGCTGTTGCCTGCTGCAAACACTGGGCCAATACTAGGAGGAGTCTGTTTACTAAGGAAAGCCTAAGTTTACTAAGTTTTGCTGCTGCTGCACACTTGCCATCAGATTCAAGAGCTTCCCTCCTGGAGGGCTGTGCTGTTGGGGAACAACATGATCATACCTGGCTCCCTTCCCTCCTGCCGCCTCGGGTCACCACCACAGTGTGCAACTAATGGCTTCTGCTCCTGAGGATACAGACCACCTCCATCCACCAACTTAAAAGCCATTACCAATTCCAGTTGCTGAAATTAAGGCTGCTTAATTAGGCCCCAAGTTTCAGGAAACACCAAGCATGCAACCTCTGAACAGCAAGTTCCTGAGAGATCTCAGTCCAGTGCCACCATTCACTGAACATGCTTGGTTAAATGACACCTGGGACTTCCCTTTTTACAGCAGCACTTCTTCGATATGTGCTGGTAAACTGCTCCTTAGACAGGAAGAAATAGTTTTCATAGAGGGCAGACGATACCAACTCAACCTAGTACTTCTGGACCAAAAAGGGTTGATGGTAGCATGCTCAGAGCACAGGCAGAGAGCATCCTCCCCAGATGAGGAATTTACTCCTTTCTATGGAGAAATGAGCACTGGAAACTGCTCACATGGAAGATGTTTTTCCTGTACTCTCTCACAACGCTGCATTATTTCTGACTGCCATTTTGTTAGCTTTGGGTTCTTGGGTCATATACTTGAACATCCAAAGAGTGATGAATGGACAATCCATAAGTGCTAGAGGCCTATAGGTAAAACAGTCAATATTTCTTTCTCTCCTAACATGTGACAGCAAACAGATGCTACTGCTTTGAGTTAATAGCTTGCCTGTCCTGGATTTTCATGGGCATCATCAATATTTATATTACACTTAGAATGCTACAATTATTTCTGAACTGCAGTTTTAAATCTAACTCTGCATCAGTCCTATTACAAATACCTGAAATTAAAATGAAATATTTAAATCTTTGTGCATAACATTAAAGGAATTGCAAATTCAAAAGGAACAATTTAAAAACGGAGTTGCTTTTTGGGCAGAGGAGCAATGAAGTTCCTGATTATGCATGCAAAGAACATCAAATTGTACCACACAGCAGGAATATGCAAACTCTGTCATAAGTTAAACGATGCACAGAAATCCTGTATCAATAAATATTCTGCTTTACAGTGTGCCTGGATCTTTGTAAGATATGAAAGATGACTTGAGATCTAAAGATTTTAGATATCAGTCATTTGACAATTTGGTGGTGCAAATTCCTGTGTAGATTACAGAGAAATATAATTCTTAAGAGCTCAGCTAAGGCCACCAAATCAATTAAAAAAAACCCAAACGTCCCCTTCTCCCACACACAAACTGTGTCAACAAGGACAACTCACTTGGCCAGCAGCAGTTACAGTCTCTGACGGACACTACACTGATTGGATCTTTTGTTTCCAAACACTGGACAAAAGTTCAGCATTTCTTCTCTCAAGATTTTCTGCTGAATTCAAGCCCTCTCCTTCTCCAAGTCAGGAAGATATTTATCACTGTCTTTCTTTGGACAAAAGAAATAAAGAGCATCTGCAACGCTTAGCATCACTTTTAAGCACCAAGCCTCACATCCATCTGAAGCCACAGTCTTCCTCCATGAAGCCACCTCCCCTTCATCTAACACTGCTCTAAAATGTTTATGCCATTTAGGTGTTTTTTTTAACTCAAGTTCCTTCTCATTTTTTGAGCGCAGCTGATTAAACCTGAACAACTGGGTTGTTGGACGAAATATGCTGTAGCTATGAAATGGTACAGCAGGGACCAGTTTCACTGTTAATTTAAAATGCTAGAATTAATTAGGTAGTGTAAATGAAGAATTTAATAAGCACACTTTACAACCACAAGTTCTGCTTTTATTAAACACCCCTGCCAAATGAAGGCAACTATCTTCAGTCTGTTTTTCCTTGTCTCATTCCCTTAAAATCTCTGCAGTGAAAAATTCTATTTTTTCTATTGCAACCCCTCCCCCATAATTAAAATGTATGCCTGACTTCCATCTCCTCTTTCAAGTCATTAGCATCTTTTAAAAATGCTACTGTATATCCTGCCTGTTCGGAGAAGCTACCAAACAAAACCGAAGTTTACAATTTTGGTTTTGAATACCAAATTAAAGGCTGTCTTAGAAGCTGTCATTCCTATTCAACTCAGCACAGTGTACTACCAAATTAGCATATTTTTTTTTAGTAAAGGAATATGGTTGTTTAAACATGTGTCTTTCCAAAGCGAGGGGTAACATCACGAATCAATTTTCTTAAAAAACCTTACTACTGTTCTAAGACTGCAAAAAGACTTGGAGCAGTTGATTATTCCTGACATATACTGTTTAATCCATTTTAAAATTAGAGTTCAGATCATAAATTCTCTCAAAGGGATCCTGTACATTTAACAGACTTTGTTTAGCTTTGAACTCCTTGAAAAAAAGTACTTCGGGAGCCTAAACACTATTTCACAAAGTCTGTGCAATTCCTTGACAGGACAGAGGAAAATCAAATCTCTTACATAAACCAATTCAATCCTATCTAGCCTCAGAAATACATTCGAGATTTTCTAATATGGTTTTTCCTGGGTAACTATTTAATGATGATGATTTGGTTTATGACCTTTTCTGTTTTTTCCTGAAGCAAACTCTCTCTGCGGTTAACTTTTTATTCTGGCTTTCCTCAATTTATCTGATATTTTACCTTAGCAGGAAGGAGACAAACTTATCTGTGAAGGCAACCCATATTTTTAGTGGAAAGCACTCCAACATTTGTTTAGAAGCATACTACAAAAGCGTACACTTAGCTGAAACTTATTAAAAACAAAATTTTCAACAGAAGCAATGAAAAATCCAAAAGCAAACAAAACCTAAGTTGTTTCAGACATTCACCAGTTCAGCAAGAACAGCTTAAGAATTTATTGTTTCTTCTGCAAGACAGCATTCACTGTCAAAAAAAAAATCTACACTGATTTTTAAGAAAAAACAGCAGAGAACCCCTGAAAAGCCAGTCATTCCTGTAACAACTTACTGGCGTACTTTCACCCCTCCCAAAAAAATGTAAAACCCCAGAAAGCCTGATGAAGAACACACTTACGTGACAGTCCGGAAGGATGAGCTGGGTATGACCTCAGTGCATTTTGTTACTCTCAGTGTTCTAAGAACCTTTAACAACAGGGACTGCTTCTGGCTGAGGACTGTATTCGATTTACTAACTCTCAATTCAATGTGAGGAATGAACACGCATCCTAAAATTTAGTAACGTTGCACAATGCCTTGATAAGAGGCCCAAAAACCTTGGCAGATTAAATTCTGTTCTCAAAAATGGCACAGAGGCTCTGGAAGACAATTCTTCTTTTGCAAATTTGGTTCTTTTGTACTTGTATCACTTTTTAAAACAACATGTAAGCTCCTAAATCCCTTAGGGGTGATGTCCTCAAAGCATCCGGGTAGGTTTTTTAAAGAATGGTTCCTTTACAGTATTTTACTGATGATAAAGATTTACACACTTTGTATGGCAAGAAAAAGCATAGGCAAAATCTACCCAAGAACGTGTCAGAAGATCATATAGCAAATTTCTCACATCTTCAAATACAGAGACAAAAAAAAGCCTGGAGAAGGAATGAAACAAAAAGAATACTGTTCCTAGCTGATGAAGTAATGGATCTCCATCCAAGGACAGCCAATTCTCTATGAAAACAACACTGAGTATCTAAAGTCTTCACATTATATTGCAAAGAAATCACCATGAATTTGAGGGATATGGGAAGCAAAAACTCATGAAACACAGAACCTGCCACAATCAAAATTCAAGGGAGGCACACCAGACTCCTGCAGATGAGGGTTAGGTGTTCAATTCTGTCTGAAATAACTGAAATAACCTCCAATTTAATTTCTCAGATTATTTTCAGACTAGAAGAAAAGTAGCAGTCTGGAGCTAAACCGGTCTGGTGGCAGATATTAAAGATGGTATGTCACACTGTATTATCGGGCCAGCTATGCTTATAAAAGAAGGGGACTTCAGGTATTTGCATGGAATTTTTTTTTCTTTAAGTAGGAAAAAAGTCAAGAATAAATGAAAGTCAATTCCATTTTTCAATCTTCTTCCTTTTAATACCCCTGAAGCTGTGTCGCAATCAGAAGATATACTGAAATAAATACATCATGGTCAACGTGCTAAAGAAAGCTCTGCTGGACTACACTTCTGAGGACCTGAGCTGCCCTGCAGCTACTGCCATTTGTTATGTGCCTTGCGTTGTTCAACCAGAGCATTGCTATATGTCAGGAAGTAAATAAAAGAAGAAGCATTGCATGTTTAAGAGCACTACGCAGATCAACCTAATGCTGCCAATACAAGGGCTGCCAGGCTGTTATGGAAGTAGGTATGAAGATTTGTATTTTAATTCCTCGTTTTTACATGGTGCCTCCTTCCACAGAACACACACCCAAGTTGCCAGGAGAGCATCCGAGAGAGGAGATGGCTCCTTTCCTGGAACCCTTTCCTTCCCAAGGCTGCTGCTCTGTGCTAAACATAACAGCGCTGGCGATGCTCTGAACAGCAGTGAAATTTCAGCTGTTCCCCACCTACGGTGAGAGTAGACACACAACCTATAAAACTAACCTATAAAGCAAGCTATAAAAGCTGATTGTTCACCCCACTGTCTTCCTGTGCATCAGTGAATTCCTGGCAGCGAGGATACAGAGTAGGCTAGGGGCATCTGTACCCTCCACACCTCCTCTCGCGATGCTGCGGACATCTCTCCTCTTTGAGGTAGGATCTATAATGGGAGGCTTTTCTTATTCTGAAGGCACCTACGCCAATCGGTGTCACTTCATGAAGAAAAGGAACACGGCAAATTAAAACATTTTCAGGGACAGGGTTCATTAACAGATATCCACAAGTGTCCGAATGGAATCCAAAGCAGTGGTTCCCAGCTACAGACCACTGCTGTTCCAGAACGCTGAGGTAAATAAGCTCCAATAGCCATGTAGAACCATGTTGGCTTTACAGCACTGCTCATAGGCAAAAATCTGATGAAGGTGAGGTTCAGAAGGAACAGTCAGAAGTAGGAATGGTCAGTTGGCTCAAGACATTTAGATTACCCTACTACAACTTGAGTCAATGTTAAATAAAAACCAGAATGATCAGGAAGGCAATGCCACCGTCTGAGCTCTGCTGCAAGAAGCTGCACAGCATGCCACACACAAGCAGACTGGCAGTGGCCACACATCGATCTGTACTTGCATCTGGACAGAGGCTAAAAGACAAGGGGCTTCTCCTACAGCTGTTCTAGATCTATTGTGCATCTCTGAAAACCATCTGAAGTTTACTGCGGCATTCGCAGTGTTCCCTGTGCTTGACAAGACAATCCCCCACTTGCAAGTCAAGCACTGAGGTTCTGCTGACCCCAACTGTGAACTGACCCCGATAAAAATCTGAGAAGAGTCAACCACATGAAGCGCTTACCTGTAATTTTGTCTCTCACGAGCTTGCAGGATTCGATTTCACCGATGCTCCCAAAGAGACTCCGGAACTCCTCCTGGGTCATGTTCTGGGGCAAATAGTTGACTATGAGGTTGGTTTTGCTGTCATCTGTAGCAGCCCCCGTCTGCATGGGGGAAGGGCAGTTTCTACTGTTGCTGGAGGGTCCATTGGTTGTATTGGAAGTAGGGCCATTCGACACCTGAGGCTCCATGGTGCTAATTATCTACACCAAAATAAGAGGGAAAGAGGAAAAAAAACCCTTAAGTTTCATAGATACAATAGCTATTTTTAAAGATACTTAGAAACGAATGAGTAGGTAGCATTCATGGCCAATTTAGATACTTCAACAAAAAAAAAAAACCCGGCTTGATTCCTCTGTTATTGTTGCAAAGTAGGTCATGCTAGTCTTTAGCTGTGAGCATATACTAAGATGCAGTTAAAAAAACCTTTTTTTGTTAATGCGAAGCTGATTTCTGCTTTCATCACGCAGCCGTTTTCACAAATGTAAATTTAAACCACATAAATTTAATTATAATTTAAGGTAATAATCATAATTAAAATTATAGTTCCATTAAATCAGACGAAGTATGTGTATGGCTCTATGTGAAAAGGTAAAATATTTTACCTATTTAATAACTGTATCACAGAGCGCAACGACAACAACATTAACCAGGCACAGTCAATCTGCAACGTGTCATCATTCAGACTGCCTTCAATTAATAAACTCGGGTGTCCCAAGACATACCGTTTACTGGTTCCAGTGATGACCTATATTCTCCAGTTATATATTCTCACTAACGAACTGACACCTCTTTAAATAATAAAGCCCTGGATTTGCAATCTTCAGAGATACAAAGGTCTTCACATATTTACTAGAATCAAAAAGGTTTAATCAAAGACAGACTTATCAGGCACAGGTGCAGGCTGGAATTTTAACAAGCACATCTATCTTGAAACGCGAAACTCCCCATTTTCACAGAAGAGACTCAAATAGACCTTTCCGAAAAATGACAAATAAGAATCCAGCCCAGTAAAGTGCGTGCAGGACAGTAGCCCTATTGTCACCAGCGCCACCGGTCACATGAGTAAAGCTGCCTGCATGTTTATCTGCAGGCTGAGGACTGAAGAACGCCAAGTTTTCATCCAAAATCTGCACAGACAGAGAAAGGAAGCAGAAAAACCTGGGTACTTCAGGCTTTTTCTATATAGGTATTTGCCTCTACTATGACTTCCAGCCTGTCTTCGCTGTCACCAGTGCTGACAAGGGAAGCCCATCATCTTAAATCTCAAATCTGGATAAATTAAAGCAATGCAAATGGTGGCTTTTGCGGTCTTACTGTGAAGTTTGCGATGTGCAGCTTTGCTGGTATCTGTTATCAAAGAGCATCCCTCGGATGGACTCAGCCTCCCCCCATCAAAGAGGGAATGATGCAAACTACTGCCCCGGGCAAGAGACTCCACTGCCCTGGGACAGGGACAAGCGTGGGGACAACCCAGGGCTAAGACACCACACACTCTGAACCTCCTGTTCATCCGATCCTGTAATTATTATAATTACTCAAGACTTAATTTGCTTTCTTTTTTAAATCCAGGGAGGTACATGTTGTGACAAATTAGGCCCATAATTCAGGAGGGTGGGGGACACACTGAAAGAGTGGTGTCTATTCTAAAATTAACTACACTGAGGGTGGTTCAGACTAAATAGGTTATATTCTGGTCTATTTTTTTTTTTTTTTAATTGAAATGCTCCAGTGTTAGTTTAATGCTTCATTTTGGAAATAACCCTCTTTTTTTTATCAATGGAAATAAGTTTTGAATTACCATTATTTTTGATTATCAATCCCAGGAATAGCTACTTGGTTTGACAATTTTTTTTTTTTTTTAAATAAAAAGAAGCCATGTCACATTGTGCCTAACAGAAAGGCCTTAAACCACACAGCAGCACCACTTCAAAAATAAACTCCGTAAAAATAGTAACAACCTGAAAGAAACCGGCACATCCAAACCAGAATCCCTCTGCCAGTTTTGCCAGCCACGTGGCGCCGAGCTCTGGCATCCTCCATCGAGCTGCACCAGCCCCTTACCTGGTAAAAGTCTTGAAGGAGGAGTGTATCAGCCATCCTTCCTTTTTTTTTTTTTTTTCAGTCTAATTTCATACATGTATTTACTCACACGTACTACCAAATGCTTCAGACGCTGTTAAATCTGTTTGGCTCGGGATTCCAGCTGGAAGGATCATCCTTCGGTCTCTGCCCCTCCATCACCCCCCAGACACCAACCACCAGCTCTAAGCTTTGCTGCCAGCCTGCAGCAGGTCGGGGCTTCGCACCCCAAGGCTCACGCGCTTCAGCTGAGCACACTGTGCTCATTTGCTGTTTATCTGCATCAACCTGATTAAAAATCAGGGGGGGGAAAAAATTCCAGTTCTGACAGTAAGACTAGTGAAAAGATGAGTGAAGTGGCTGATGGAAAGCTGCAGCTTTCCGCGTGCGTTTAAGCTATCTGATCATATCATTTCCAACATAAAAAAAAACCCACAAGGTAAACTGTGATTTTGGAGCTGCTCCTGCCCTTCTAAAGCCGAGAGGAATACCACGCCACGGGTTTCAGTTACAGCAGAAGCAGGACTTCAGCACAATGCTCTGAGGAAGGTACATCGCCTATTATTAGCAACAGACAAAAGCTATCTATAGTTCCCCACGATAAACAATAACCCCAGATCTCTTAAAATCTCTGAAAGAAAACAAAATTCAGAACTGGCTGGTGTCCTACTTAACGCATTTTGCACACTCTTTTCAGTTACATTTTCAGCACGCTTACCTTCCACACCAAGCAAATAAGCTGAATTCAACCCATATTTAACACATTCAGAACACTAAGAGTACACTGCTCTGTAAAGATCTGTTCTTAAACAAGTAGATTTCCTCATCTAGTCCTTCATCAGAATATCTTGGCATAAACTAATGTTGCACCAGGTGCCAGGTTGTCTTCCTAGTCACTCTCACCCAACTTTAATTAGGTTTTCCAGATTTTTCAATGGTAGAAAAGAAAATCAAGGCACTTATTTGCCCTTCAAATTATTGCAAAGTTGTAGGTTACTGAAAAAAAAAAAAAATCAATTTGCTGTACAGAAGAAATCATTCTTCAGCATTTCTCTCTATCCATAATAAGTGTTTCTGATAAAGTATTCCAGATGAATTTTTTTTTTTTTACTGCATAATTTTAAGCCTCCATTTACGGAGCGATTTCTGTGCAAAAGCAGTTAGGTACCAGGGCTTGCATTCAAAGTTCTTATGGGCACAAAGAATACTCATTTTAGATGTACATACTGATTCACATCGTTAGTAAAGACTTAAATTATTAACTTTAACAAAAAGGTAAGTCCTAGCTCTCCTTTCCAAACATTGTCTGTCCCCTACATGCCTGAAGCTCAGACCCACTGTCAGGAGTTCAGTGTGCATGCACTGGGACGTTTATTGTTGATGACTATTTTTAATATTAACAAGTTGTTGATCCCACATCAGTCAGCACATTATATAAGAGCAACATTATTTATTCAAAGAATAGATTTCAGCATGCCATTTGCTTTTTTTCCTTCCACTAAGACTTAGATTTTTAATTCGGAACCTGTATCACAATATGAACATGTTTGAAATAGATACTCGAGTTTCCTGAGCACACAGTTAACTTTCATCATGTTTTAATTACTGGTAATTTTTTTTAGCACAAGAAAGTATTGGGCTGTAATTCAATTCTACAAAAATATTAAAGGAGGCTCTAAGTCTAACTCATGAAGGGCTTATTTGAATACAGGCAAAATAAAGGTGGAAAATTCAACAGTGACTCAACCCCAATGTTAATTTTTTTTAACAAAATATACTCTTACCCCATGAAGATTAGTAGTACACCTCTGTACATGCCACTTAAAATTAGCGACATCTCTATGGCTTCTATAGACCTTCTCTGACCCAACTTAGGCAGCTACTACTGGTCTCGAAATAATTACAGTAAAAGTGTCATGTGTGAGGCCACTCACATGCTACTGGTGTAAGGAGGCATTTTGTTTTGGGGTTTGGTTTTTTTTTTTGGCAACAACTTGCTAAACTCCCAATACTGCAACCCCATGTTCTATATACAGGATAACAGTATCTTCGAAGAGTAAGTTGCAGTTGCTATTGATAGACATAGAATATTCAAATTATCGGTGGCTAAATTACCAATCTTTATAACATCAGAAAAAATACTATGTGACAGAATTTCAAGACTGCATTTTTTAAGTTAAAGGCAACCCATATTTCAAATTCTGAATGCATTTCATCAGACTGCTGCTTTTAAAAATGACTTCTTGGTGTACTACTTTTCTCAGTATGGTAATATATCAGCAAAGTAGGATGTATTTTAGTTTGACAGATTTCAAAGAAATGCTTTGCTGCTCAGGAATATGCTCTGCATAAGCTTTGCCAGTGTTTTGCAAAACACTGCTTACCAAAAGGCTTGGTATAGCCCCTCCTACAAAATATCAGTGACGAATATCCATTATAGCAACTCCTACATTACAAGCAATGTTTCAGAAATACCTCTATCATATCTTTTTTTTTTTTTACAATTGATTTCAATTAGTGTCAATTTATTCTTGTTGGAATATTAGCTCCAGCAATAATACAAAGAATACCTGTATGTATAAACACAACTATTTAAATGCTTAAGCAAGCTAAAGTAACTGACATTAATCTTCAGTTATTACAGTAAATATGTGACATCCATCTACTATTACAAAGCACAGTTAATGAATCATTTAGAAAACTACCCACAGACTGATTAAGACAGTCTTATCTCCCTACTGCATGCATAAACAATAGCCAATGGCTCAATAAATGTAAATATACATGCTTTATATTTACAAAATTTGTTCTCAGCAGTCTAAAAGAAGGTCTGCATGTTGAACTGAAAGACTGTCACATACATACACTGAAAGGAGCTTGTACTCAGCAAATAATTAGCACCCATTCTTGTCATCTGAATTACATATACTCCACTGCCCATATTCCACAATAAATACAAATGAATGATACGTATGGAAAAAATAAATACAAATAAGTGTTATAGACACTAAAGAGAAGGGTTTTTTTTTTTTTAAACATACCACAAACATTTTTTTTCTCAGATTTTGATGTTAGGAAAAGAATCTGAAACTACGGAGAATTCACACAGACATATCCATTTTGAAGACGAAGTCAAAAAAGTTATCTATGAATAACGAACAGTTCACAGCACCTAAATGCCAAGAAAAATGATCACGGTAAATTACACCACATGAAGAATTCATGAGGTCTAATTTTATATTATTTTTAAGTGTTCATTAATGAACAAACTCATAACATTCTCCCATAAAAAAGAATTTAGATAAATAATGCAAAGCTCCTACTTAATCTAAAAAGGCTCTTTAATTAGCATTGCAAGTTGTTTGCTTTTACAAGTGAAAACAAATGGTGCCATGGCAGAGGTCCCATAGCCATCTCCATAGAACAAGGATGACAAAAGGAGAAACAAACAAAATCTCTCACAGAAACTAAGTGTAGATTCACAAAGGTTTTCCTTCTGTAATGAGAAACAGGCTTAACTCCCAACGTATCTGCTCTTTGGAATGGAAGTCAGCACAGCACAAGTCTCTGTCCCACAAGAACTTTTCCACAGGTGAGAAAAACTCAATTTACTGGAGCTGCCAGACCGACCCATCCACAGCCCTCCCGCCTGTGATCCGTATGCGAACAGCCATGTAAAAGCCAGAAGGCTGGTCTATAGGTACGGAGTGGACCATACCAACACATCCCAGACCAGGTCCCTCAGCCCTGGACCAGCGGCTGTGTGTCCCCACCCCACTGTCAGATGCAGCCACTGCTACGCACTTCAGGGGCACCAAGCCCACCTTGACATTTTTTGCAGAATGAGGCACCGGATCACGTTCAGGACAGATCACATCCTCTTCCTCTAGAAGTATTAAAAATAAGTGTGGGGTTTTTTTTTTTATAGTATTGGTTCAAAACCACAACTCCAGCCAGAGCAAGAAGTAGGTGCACCTGAACCTCACATGACATGGGCTTCTTTCTAATGTGACCTTAGAAGAGGCAAACGATGCTCTGTGTGCAGCTCCAGTACAGATTCTCTTGTCTGCAACACAACTGTCAAATTTCACTGTCAATTACATTTTTATTAAAGCTCATGTACTGCACAACTAGACTTTGCTATTATTTACCTAATAAATACATCATGAACGTGAAATAAAGGAGGGAAGTGAAGCTTTTGAGTAAGTCTGCCTGGAGGCAAATCCAATATCCCAGAAACAAATCATTACCTAACCCTCCAAATTTTGACATGCTCCCCACTCACAAGCACTTCTACATGCTCCATCTTCACCTTCGTTTGAGTAAAAGTCCTATTTAATATTTGAAATACAGCTACAGCTGAAATGTCTCAGCTCAGAAATCTCACGGTCTCTGGCTCTCGTGGTGGGGACTCACTCCGCCTCCTTGCAGAACCCTGGTTTGGGAGTGCACTGCACGCAGGTTGAAACGGCGTTCAAACACTTTCAGCAAGTTCCCATTTACGGGTGCCACAGCCATTGTACAGAGCGCACAAAACGATCCAAATGGAGAAGACAACAAACGCATTCATTTTAAAGAGGCAAGCTCCAGTTCAAATAAAGAAAATAATTTTCTCCTTTAATAGCTAAATTTGTCCCGATCTAGTCCATTTACAGGCTTTTGCATGAATATGCTATAACGAAATATTCTGTCCCCGATCGGCAGTGAAATGAATGCAAAGTTTATTGGCAATATTAGTTGTTATCGCAGCAGTGCCTGAAGGATCTAACTGATACCAGCACCAGGTTGGGCTAGATGCTGTGGAAATGGGTAGTAAGGGCAGGCACTGCTGCTCTACCAACACAGCGAGAAAAAATAGAAAGGCAAAAACCTGTTATTTTTATTCCAAGTTTTGCAGAAGGGAAAAAATCAAGACCTGAGGAAAGTATCTAGGCAAACTGCTGAAGTTATACAGTAAGCTGTGACAGCTCCATAACACACCACCACATCCCCAGACCTGGCCCAGTGCTAAGGTCACCACTCCTAGCAGTTTTTTCAAAAAGCAAAGCAGCATTATGATCCATGAAATTGCATATTTTTTTTTTTTCCTTTGGAGAGTTTCAGTTAAATGTATCTTCTGTCCCAATGAGGTATGGACTTTACAGTTTCGCATTTGATTTCAAAGACAAAAGGGAATGAGTGGGGAGGAAAAGGAGACACCAAAGTCAGTCACAACCACAGAATCACAGAATATTTTTGGTTGGATGGGACCTTTGAGATCGAGTCCAACCAACAAAAAAAAAAAACAACAAAAAACACACCCAAAAAATCCCAGAACACCAACACCAAAACAAAACCCCCACAACCACACCCCACCCACAAACAGACACAAACCAACAATCTCGGGCACCAGAGCATGCCCTGAAGTGCCATGTCAAGATCAATAACTACTAAAGTATCAGTAGAGGAAACCGCTCTCCGTAACCACCACACACAAGAGGAACAAAAGCATCGTATCACATACTTCACATGGACTCTTAACCATTCCTACAGGTACTCTGGGAATGAGAAATCAGAGAAGTACAATTAGCACGCATACAGCTCAGCACTCCCCAAAGCCCAGAGGACTGGGGGGTAGATGTGTGGTCAAGTACTCCACACACAGCCATTTCTGGGAAGCTTGACAGAAGTGCACATTTGTAAGGACAGAAGCCCTCTTCCAGAAGCAGAGTACAGTTGCAGCCCTATCACATGTATTACCTCAAGTCACAGTATCTGAGGTTCTTTAAGAACTTCCACTGGGCTTCATTTTCAAGCGTCGTTTCCAGCTTCTTCACATCTCGCTAAGACTTTGGAGCAACTATGCAGGTTTGAAAGAAGTGTTTAGCTCCATTCTTCAGTGTTCTCCAAACATCTTAAAGTCTACAGCAAACATGCTCAACAGCAGTAATGGAACAGTAAACAGGGAAAACTGGTCTAATAGGTGATGGTTAGAGGCTTCCCACTTACTCCTGTTATCAGGGTCATCCTTTTTACTAAGACAAAGTTACTTCTAGAAAGCCCACTGCTATCCCTTCTTTAGCATAGTTTCACCACAATTTGCTTGTCATCGTTTCTGCCATTAATCATATTGACATATGAAGATAGGGGAGAATAGAGCCCTAATTTCACAGCATTCACCGCTCTGGAACACAGCTTTGGAGAAAGCCATCATCAAAAACACCCGGAGAAGACTGGGACACGTCCATTCTCCATTAGATGGGTTACACAATTAGCTCAAGTTAAAATCCCTTACAACCCCTCGTATCCCACATGTCACAGACTGTAACAAAGGCTGGTGGCAGGGAGGTGTTCTACTTCTGTGCCAGGACACGGCCATCAATGGCTCCTGCCCGCCTGTGTCCCCAAGGGTCACCGGCCACCTCCGCTCAAAGGTCTGTACCGTTTTTAAACCCGAACAAAGGCAACGCGGCCAGGCTCTGCCTTCTGAAGGAACATCTATTTCTTCTTCAATCACCCTTCTGCTCCTGCCAAATCTGTACCAGGTGACTCTGCACCTAAAATTTTACAAGGGCTTTATTTTATTTATTTCATCATTCTGGATTGCTCCTTATTCCCTCCTGGCTTTTCATCTGGATCTACTACTTGTTCTTTCAAGATGCACGTGAAGACTAAAGGAGTCTGAAAAAAAATCTCAACAATAAGATGACATCTTTGACTGATGCTTCAAGCCAAAATTTGATGAAAACATCCTGTTTTTCACCATAGATTGCATTTTATTAGGCAGATAACACGAAGGCAAGAGGTCTCCCAGTGATGTCCTTATCCCCCTTGAAAAAGGGAAAGTGACTAACAAGCACCATATTAAAATCTGTGCTAGCAGGGTGATTAAAAAAAACACCACCAAAACCATTAAGTATATGAAGCAAACCCTGAAAGATTGGAGAGGTTTCTCAAAAGCCTGGATACTAGATAATAACAATATTAATAATAGAAGAGCATGGCTGAGACCAACATCTAAGACAGATCCTCAGTCTAAAGGACATACAGCCTAAAAATACACTGAAATTAAAGCAAAGGAATTTGAGAAAGTATTTCATATTTTTGGTTACTTTCTTAGTTTTATTTTTAGCTCAGAGTTTTGTTTCCTAATCACTACCTACTTGCTTAGTTTACTGACTATATTACTGAGTTACATATTACTAATCTATAACTGAATTATATCACTGACTCGGGAATGTGTATGTTGCACTGACGCACAGATTCCCACGGGTACGTACATGTTCATGTAAGAAGCAGACAGCTGCAAGTCTTCAGCTGCTGTAGACCTGTCACAATTCCACTTTATGTTTTTCCCTTTAAGAAAATAATCTAGAATCATTTGCAACCCGAGAGCTTAGACAGCAAAAGCTGTATTACAAGCCATACTGAAACCTACAAACATCTACTTACCAGAAGGCAAAGGAAAGTAAGGACAGAGCAGGCTCTCCATGAAGCCTAGGAACATCCAACCCCCCACCGCTGTTGTTTCTATTGAAGTTCTAGAAACAAAAGCTACAATTTTCAGAAGCCCTTAAGTGATTTAAGATTCATTAATGTTCACTGCAATGGGATTTCAGCACCTAAGCCATGAGTTCTTCTGAAAGCGTTGCCCATACATTTTTGATGCAAAGACAGGCTGATATGGGGCAGGAGTGGATGGCTTCACAAAACCTGCGCCACACGCAAGATATTTTAAGGCTCTGTCCTCAGAGGACCTTAATGAAGACACACTGGTAAATGCAATTAGGAAATACTAATCAACATGTGTACATCTCGACTGCTGGCAACAACATCTCTATGGATACTGCTGCTTGCAGGTCTGAGAGCTAGACCCCAAAATAGGACTGAGCTGAACATCATAGTTTCCATCTCCATCATTAGAAATGTTAACTTCCTGCTAAGTAACAGCATATTTCTCTTAACTGAACTGGATTAGTAACAAAGAAGAAATTTACAGCTTTTCTACAATTCACCTGTAAGTCTACAGCCCTGTACCACACTAATACTGCTTATGGAAATCTTTTCATGAAATATACGTATTCTGGCTTCTGTAACATACCTATGGTAGACAAAACCACAATGAATTACTCCGAAGCAATATGGCCATCCCCATCTTAAAGATCATGAACAAATAATACAAGTTGAAGACTTGAGAACATTCTGGTGGAAAAATGATCAGAAGTTACCTTCTGGAGCAGCTGTTTACTCTGGTGGTCTCATAAAAGTATTATCTACATGATGGCTTAAATGAGAACAAGTTTTAGTGTACTGTATGAGATAAACATCTCATGCATAGAAGCATCTATGCTAAGCTCAAAGACCCATTACCACAGATTAATAATATATTACTCATCAATAACGGACAAAATATCAAGTACATATGTACGTATCCGTTACAGGTCAGGCTAACAGGCTCTAATGGTTTATTCTGGACAAACTATTAATCTCCGCAAGGAAGGGAAACAAGCCACAGGCCAAATCAACACCCTCCCATACTCCAATTACTAAGGTGCCTCTTAAGATTTCCAAATGAAATCACATCCAATTTCACCAAGTTCTTAAACAAACACACCCTGTACACCAAGAAATTAAAAATCCTCCAAGATTCCTATTTAAAAGAAAAAAAAAAAAAAGAGCAGATCTCACAGATAACATATTCCGGGGTTAAAATGCAATTGCGCTAAGGCAGCCAGCAGGAGCCCCGCCAACCTCGGCCCCTGCTCAGACACAGGGCTTGTGGGCAGGGTGGGACCCAGGACACCCCAGCTCTCCTCACCCAACACCCATATGGCATGTTTTGCTTAGATGTCAACAGGCAACTGGAGAAATGGCAGCATTATTAAATATTACTAGGCAGAAATGTCCTAGCAGCCTAAACACGTAAGAACAGCTTACTTGAGTATTAAGAGAGTTTAAATGACCAAGTTACTGTCCTTTCTGTGGGCTGGCTTTCCCTTACAATCCTCAGCAGTCATAAGCAGACTTTTTAAGCTTAGGGCTGGATTCACTCCATCCGTGTGTTTCACCTCAAAGAAGGAGAACTCAAGATGACAGAAGTGACACCGTATCAGTATTAAAGCTAATATATCACGTAAGCATCCCTGACCGCTGGGGCGTTCAGCCCAGGTGTCCTGGTCCAGCCTGATGTCGAGGTGCTGGAGGAGAACATGGTTCCCGCAGCAGCCGCAACGGCTACGTGATATATGAGCTGTGTGTGGCTGCAGAGCTTATCGACAACCACAGAGAACGTCACACAAATAATGTTCATTTTCACATACAGCGAAGACTAACGATGGAAATTAAACTCAACAATTTCTACCCCAGTAAGCATCGACATTTGTGAACGCTTCTTTCAGTAGCTGGGTAATGACAAGCACAGACAATAAAAAAAGGATTCTAAAAATATACTACTCTTTTTCCCTGGATTAGTGTGTCTACAGTTAAATATAAACTGTGCTCGATAAATTATCAAACACAATGTCAAATTCTGAAGTGCACTCTGGAATCTCTCAGAGAGCACAGGAAACGCAGAAAGTGATAATTTTGTCCTGGCCCAGTTAGTCTAAAGAACAATATGCTACTGTGCTAGATCATGGAGTCAGTTCCCATCAATGGTCCCACTAAAAATGGCCACAGCCACCACCGTAGTTGCGCACTGAATTTTTCAGGACCCTCTGCATCGAGCAAAGAGATTAATTCCCTGAACAGCTGCTCTCACAGGAAGGGAATCGACAGCAACATTGCCACAGTATAGCTGGCACACACATATTAGGAAGAATTTCCAGCATTCACGCTTTCTGCTAAAAATCAACTTCCCCCTACTCATCTACTGCCAGTAACTTCATTTGGAACAAAGATATACAGGGAACGGTATTAGAACTATTTTTATTTAAGGAACATTTGTTTACATGCATTATTACTTCTACGGTGTCGTGACTATACCTTCTGCTCTACAGAAATAACAGGATGAGCCTTCGCCCACAAGTTCTGCACATAGTAAAACAAAAAGTCACCGACCACCATTCAAAGATCAAGGATGACCAGTAGAAGGTAAATACAAGTACAGCAGTTAATAGCCACGTTTATAAACCCTTGAATCAAGTCAAAAAACCAAATACCTCAAAACATCTCTGATCCCAAATGCAGAACGCATTAACGCTTCACCACGGTGTAGTGACTCAAACATGGGTTGTTTCGTGCCATCAACTTGTGAATTTTATATTACCCAACATCAAACTGCTGATGGCTATGGGAGTCTCTATATCAGCTTAGAAGGACTGAGAAAAGGCATGGCCTCCTCCCTAGATTAGCATTCAACTCAGTAAAAAGGTTCATCGGTATTTTGCCCCTGTGGTTTACTACAACCCTCAAGCCAGAACTACGATAAACAGGTTGACTTCCGCACACCTTGGAGCACATCAAACAACAAGAGTTTAAATTCATCCATGTATTAAACAAAAATCCTCCATGCAAAATCTTCCGAGAATTTTAGTCTGGCAATAATTATCAAATTATCAAAATCACACAAATACCAGTTTTGCTTTTAATAGCAGAAGAGAAGCATGGACTTCCAGCAACTGTCCTGCACTACAGCACAAGAGACAAGGGGACAGAGTCGGTTCCCGGAATTCCACACCCTCACCAGGCAATCAGACACAACTTTACAAGAGGAGTCAGATCTGCCTTAAATTATAAATTGGGAGTATCGCTGTCTTTGCTATTTTTCCAGTATACAATAATGACAGATTCATAAAGGGAGGAAAAATAAGGAGAACCTCCCTTCATCCCTTATGTCACTACAAAAGCTTTTCAACGGCATTTAACCTGGGAGTAAATACTTCGCAGTGCTCAGAAAAAAACCCAACTACTCCGAACGAGCGCACACGCAACTACAGGCCACCAGACAGGGCCCAAGGGCAGCGTGGTTACCTGCTCCAGCAGCAGTCTTTTGGTCTCTACATGGAGGGTCAGGTGGGACCTTCTCACCAAACGTCCCTCAGGAAGCGAAAACCAGAGGGAGCTCTTTGGTTTTCCTTCCCCAGCTGGGTGAAGGCAGCTGGGTACGCAGCCGAGTGGCTGGATCTGAAGGACTCACACTACTGGAAAGGCTCCAGTGGCACCGCTGCCCTCTGCCAACACCGAAAGTCACTTACGTGGACAGAGACGCATTACGCATGGAACCTTCTTGAAGCACTGCGAAGGACAGAACCACCTCCCATAGGCATTTACATCTGTTTTGAAACAAACATACATTATCCTACCGCCTTTACCTCTAAGGCTTCAGGATGCTCAAAAGCCAAATACACTACTAATCCCGATTCTGGAAAACACTGGCGCACGGCTCCAGACTGGGTTTAAAAATACCCACCATACTGTATTAAGTGCTTTTATCGCAATAAAAAAAGTTTAATATTAAAAGAATAAAATAAGCATTTTATTTATTTTTTTTTTTTTTTTTAGAATTCAAGGACATATATTTTCCCATCACAACAGCATCGCTGACGCAACTGCGTGTGCCTTAGCAACAAAGGCGTACTACAGAATTTTATATACATCGTGACTCTAAATATTGTCAAAGCCAGGCTTGCGTTTTACTGTGCAACTAAACCATTTCCCAGAACAATGTACAAAGGTTTAGCTATCTTTAATTAATTTTTTCTTAATATTCCGCCTTTCTGTCCCATTTAATTAAGCACTCCTAACTGGTTCACAGCATTTCCTCACTTTTACAGATTTTCTTCTTTACTGAGGTGAAAAGTCCTCACATAAGACACAATCAAGGGCAGAACAATAGGGAAGAGACTCTCACCTTCCTCCCTACTTATTGGGGCCCTAAAGCAGCGATAACGCATTAGGAACTAACCAAAATGGTTAGGGGAAACATGTATTACAGAAAATAAAGATAAACCCAATGCTGGTTCTATTGAGCTCATTCTTCATGAATTTATGCAAGCAATGTAAATGCTACAAATAGGACAATGTTAGGTAATTGCAAAAATTAATTGCATTCTTATTATAATCTCATCTGAAAGTATTTAATTTCTAACAGCGATGTTCCAATGCTATTGCAAACTGTCTGAATACCTAAATAAGTAAACAACAAACAAAAGGTCTCATCTTCAGTGCCACAAGCTATCATCCAAAACTGGTTATAATTAAAGGTGTGAACAACAAAGTAAGTAACAAACCTACAAAGTCAAGGTTCTGAGAAATTAATGGGCATCACACCACTGCACCAGTTCAAATTTATCACTCATTATCTCCCCGACTAGCACAGTGCTGTTTCACATATTTGTGCCTCCTTCTCTTTCCTCCAAGCCTTTCCTGCCTTTTCTAGATGGCTAATTTTAGACAATTACTGCCTCTGACACATTGAGACCTTTTCTCCCTTCTTTCTTCTTCTAGCTGTAAAGCTAGTGACCTACAAAAGCCCCCTGCACCTACAATATTCCAGTATTTTAGAAAGTAAGGACTGATCATTTGAGGGGAAAAAGCAAGCAAGCAAATAGTCTTTGAATATCCGTTTTTCCAACATCTTCACTTTACATTATCTCAAATGGTTAAACGTACTCAGAGGCAAAGGCGAGGTACAGGTCCCCCTTCCCCATTAAACACTGATTTTTATTAGGATTAAATCTATTGTACTTGTTGAACTGGAACCTTAGCCTCCTCTTCGCAAAATTCTTTAGAAAATGAAAAATGTTCCTTGCTTTTAAAGTTACTTGGAAGTCCTACGCTGCTGGTAACTGGACATTTACACAAACAATTGGAAAGTGTTACATTAGGCGGATGCCCTTTCCCTTCTCATACAAATCCCAGCATTTTCCTTAACGCCCATCCATATGAGAAGGGAAGATACACATGCATGAACACACAGCGGAAAAAAAACACACACATACCCATCTCTTCCTCCATCCTACTTGGATAGAAAAAGAGAAAGAGCAAGAGAGGGAGAGGAGGGCGATGGGGGAGGGGTGACTTTCCATCACAGATTAGCAAATTTTGCAAAATCTGGCCTATCCTTTACAGGGGTACCAGGCTTTTTACCATCATCTCACTCGCAAAAAGGACTCTTTGCGCCCACTTCTCCCCAAAAACCCCAATGACATTGAAAAAAATACTGCATTGCAGTATTTGCCAGTGCATCCGAGTGTATCCAGTCAGCTGTCCCACAGACAAACAAATGTACATTTTAATGTGTCCAGGCATGTAAATGAGTTGTCTAGTGGACACGGATTGCCAAAACAGACAAGTGGATTTGTCAAGTTATCTGCATCTCTCTCACTATAATATTCTCTGCCACTGGCCATTTCTTGCCCGGGGTGTTTGCTGAAATTATTTTGGAAGTGTAAGTTCCCAAAGAAAACAACAAATTCCCCTGCCAGAATATGGGACGCAATCACACTATTTCTTTTGAAAAACCTCGGGGTGTGGACCGGCTCTAGGTTATGTACCAACAGTATGACAACTACACACAGAAAATAACCTGCATTTAATTAGTACACTCCCAGCATACCAAGTAGGAAGGTTGAAGGAAAAAAATTTCACTGTAACCTAGAAGATATTATTTCAAAAAAATTAATACATTACATATATGCAAGATTAACGCAACTGGATTTTCTTTCAATAGAGTCACAATATTTAACAGGACCAAATAAAGATGATGAAGACTATTCCAAACCCATTCAACTGGGATTTTTAAGTATACCCCTTCTAGCTCATTGTAACCATCCTTTGTCACAACAGCTCGGGCTCACTTTGAGAGCGCTCAAAAAGGTAAAATTAATAAAGAGGAAGAAAGCAAAGGAGGCAACCAAGCCAGTCAACAGTGGAGAGGCATCCCTGTATCTAACATGGGAACTTGATTAGTAGAGTACATGGGGATAGTACATTTTAAACTGATGGCTGGTATTCACCTTGCATCAAGATCCAATTGTAAAATTTCACCCTTTCTGACTAGTAGTTCACCAAGACAACAATTTTTTTTAAAAAAAAACCTGTCATGTCTAAAGACAACCACATTTTCTCCACCTTTTTGTCTGAGCAGAAAGAGGTTTTAACATTTTGATCTTTCTTTTTTATCTGTGACAGCCCAAATTAAATTTCACAAACTTAATAGCTGTTTTTCTATACGAGGGTCTACAATGCAATCTTTTATAGGCAAAAAGAAAATGTCACTATGTACATGCAGGCTGTATTCATTAATATAATCTTAAAACAAAGAAAAGAGGAAGATCGGGGCAGGAACACGTGCACCATAAAACAAGGATTACATTATTTTAAAATCTTTGTAGAAACACCAGACTGAACAGAAAATGAAAATGTAACTACTAGCTGATGGCTCTTAAAACAAACAATGCAGCTGTGTATAATAAAAGGCACCCTTATTTATTGTCATGACTAAGTTAACAGAATCTAGAACACAGTATCTCTGTTTTAGACAGAAGAAAAATTATTTTAGTCTCATGTACAACTAGAGTGCATGTCAGAATACATCCCTCCACACATGCAGAGACTCTAAAATACAGAATTTTACACACACACCCTCGAGATCCCCCCCATTGTAAAGCAGTGCAGTTTTCAGAGGGCCATTCAATTACTTCTTCGCAGAAAGGATTGCAGCAGAAGCAATACTTAAAACAAAGCAAATTAAAAGGGGGATTTAATTTCTTGTTATTCATATTTAAACTAAGCACTACCATTCCTGCCAGAACTTGCATTCAAAGTAATCTGGCACCAGAGAAGGGACGAAAATAAAAATATGTGAAAATCTGAAGACAGAAAGAAAGGCGTGTTCTGTATTCCTGCTTTGCTTCCCTTGTGCCTCCTGATGTGAGATAGATGAGCATCTTCTGGGCAACCACATTTTTATATCTTTTACACTACCGTCTATCACTTACTAGTCTACTACGCTTTTTTAACACTTCTAGCACCAAAAGCCCCGTTTAAAGATGCACTTCTGCTATCTCCCCATTATTGTTGTTCGCCACTACAATAAGAGACCACCACAATCAGCAAAATATTCAGCCACAGTTTAAAAAGTAAAGTTGCCACAAGGAGCCTGACATTGGAAGTGGATATTGCTCCAGCAGATATGCAATAGACTGTGGCTAAAGGTGGGGCTGGAGATGGAAGAGAAGAATATAATCTCATTATTTTTGTAAATTCCGCTCAGCACACAAACCCCAGGATATGGTGAACTCCCCTGAACTGATTATTCTGCCATATAACCATCTGATTTCGTAAAAATACCAATATCACTTAACACAAAATCACTGCTTAGGGTAAATTCATTCTACCTACTGTTCTCATAGGGACATTTGCTGGAAAATTCTAAGAAATGATTTGCAGAAGCTATCAGCTGTGGGAGTTCACTATTATACCTCTGTCAACTTCATTCAATATAATTTACATTTTTTTTTATACTGCCTCACAGGATTCCTTGCAATTTTTTGCACGTACAATTTCACAGCAGGGAGGGGGAAAGGAAAAAAAAAAAAGCAAGATAACCCTCTTTTGCAGAGGAGAAAGAACAGATGCTTAAAACCAGATTTCTAGAAATCACTGTAAGCCTGAGCCAGAAATGTAATTAACACCTATTTATAAAGAATAATTAAAGTTGTGACTGCCACAAAGAACCGCAGAGATAATCGAGGTAGCCCCTGGTTTGGTTTTTCTTTTGGGTTTTTTTTTTTTTAGATTTTTTTTTTTTTTACACTGTTTGCAGTATTCCCACATGATTGCCACCTGCTCCCCCACTCAGCTTCCCCTATGCTCGTTTCCCCGGCAACCTTTCATTGGCTTTTCCTCCCAGCTATCGCTTTCAGTTCGGCTGCTCAGTCTAATCTTATTTGTTTTACACCCATCAAAACAAGCAGCTAGACAAAGACAATCCTGTAAGAATGGGAAAAGACCGTCGCTTTGTTTCCCCGGTTATAATAAATATCCGCGGCAAAAGTCTGCAAAACGTTAAATTAAAGGGGGGAAAAAAGAGAAAAAAAAAAAAAAGAGGGGGGGATGACAAGGACACCCCCCCCCCAGCATCCCGTGGGGCTGGCAGGAGGGATGGGTATTGTGCGGGTTGGGTCCCAGCCCCCACCCCGGGTCGCCCCAAAGTCCCCGGCAGTTGTATTTGATCATGCCATTTTGCACAATCTGTAAGGAAAGCACAAAAGAGGGGACGGGGACGAGCACGTCTCTGCCAG
Organism: Numenius arquata; assembly: GCF_964106895.1. Lineage (NCBI taxonomy): Eukaryota > Metazoa > Chordata > Aves > Charadriiformes > Scolopacidae > Numenius > Numenius arquata. The sequence continues at coordinate 54,512,274 of NC_133583.1, read as the reverse complement.
GAGAATATCGCCTAAAAATAGAATTACTATTTTTCACATAAATGGCTTTGACTTCTCCCGGCATTTTAAAAAAGCACAAAACAACACGGCTCCCCTCCACCCCCCCATCCATCCAACCCCCCCCCCCAGCCCCCACCCCGACACAAAAAACACACCCTTCCTTCCATCCTTCCATCCACCCCTCCATCCATCCGTCCTCTACAGCACCGGCTCCATTGGAAACGCAATACCTGAATTCTAGAGGCGATTATTAGGTTTGTATTTAAGGCTGGTGTAATAGAAACGGAGATTAAAAGGCATCATCGGCTGCCTGTTCCGCCAGGCACATGCGGTACAACGACACCGTGACTGTCAGCAGAGACCATCCTCGCTCGACTGAAATGCAACGTTCAATGGAAACGCCGTCAAGTGCCATCACAGTTAGACACGTTAAATAGATATATAGATATATACACACACACAGGCAGACATATCCCACCAGCCCCCCCCCCCCCTTCCAAAAATTAAACAAGGCTCTCTAATTTTATTTTTATGACTCACGATCCGCCGCCCCGAAACAAAAGAAATTCGCGAGGGCACCCGAGAAGCGAGACAAAAACCCCACGAGCAGGCTCTCCCCCGTTCACTTACCATTTTCAAGCCATTCCACTCCATCTGTGATCACAAAGATGGACCCTTACAGCCCCTCACAGAGTCGAAAGCAAAAAGAGCGTTATGTAAAAGCTGACATTCCTTCTTACAGCGCTGCTGCCCAACGATGCAACAAAATCGACATATACTAGGCGCTGCAACACATACAAGCCTCCTCCTCTTTTTATGAGGTCATGACAGGAAACTCTTTGAAATACAATATGCAGCATTTACTGAAGCTCATATAAATCACCCTCTTTTAAAATTACCATACCTATTGCGCAGTCCACCAAAAGAAAATTACCAATCTCGAGGCTTTTCCATCCCGCCCCCCCCCCACCTCCTTTTCCACCACCAACTTCCCCCCCCCCCCCTCAACACCCCCCCCCCAGGATTTCGCTCTGCATTTGTACCTCCAAAATGTCAATGTGGAAATTAACTCCCCCCCCACTCAAAAAAAAAAAAAAAAAAAAGCCTCTTCTTCCTTTTGCATTTCAGTTAGCCACATACCAGCCTTGCATTAGAAATGAGCTCCTTTTTTCTTTATTCTGAGAGAAATCGCAATTACCTTAAAATGACAAAGTACATCCTTTATTAAAGGATACGCACACATTAAATATGAAAGAGAGCAGAGAGAGGGGGGGAGAGAGAGAGAGAGAAAGGGAAAGGGGGGGGGGAAGGGAGAGATCATGTACAAACAAATCAGTAGCAGAAAACTAAATTCATGTGAAAACACAGACTGAGAATGATGCAGATTTGGGGAAAAATCTGTATGTTAGCTTCTATATCTACCTCTATATAAACCCGCTACGATCAGATTTTAAATCTACTAATACCTACCATAACCATTCTTAATGGCAAGTATTGGGTCTTGAAAGGCTTCAACTCTTCTACAGATTTGCTAAAGGTTTCAGGGAATTATTTTTATTATTATTATTATTATTATTATTTTCTTTCTTTTTTTTTTCCTTAAAGATCCACAAAGCACACTGCCAGACGTTTGCGCAGCGAGAATAATTAATAAATAATAGAACGGTTGGGTAATTATTATTATTATTATTATTATTTTTTGGCTCCTGTCTTTTTGTGCAGGCTGGGGTGCGGCGGTGGCAGCGGTGCGCGGTGGGGCCCCGGCGGCGTGCGGGCGGGCGGGCGTGCGTGCGGAGGGGTGCGGAGCAGCGCGGAGCAGCGCGGAGCAGCGCGCGGCCCTGCTGGCACTGGCGGGCGGCCGCTCCCCTCGACAGCCATTTATGGCGCCATCTGTCAGCCGGCGGCGGGCGCTGATTGGCCGCCGCCGCCGCGCGCGGAGGGTGGGGAGGGGAGGCCGGGGGGGGGGGGGGGGGGGGGGGGGGGAGGCGGAGAGGAAAGCGGAGAAAGAGGGGGGGGGGGGCGTTGCGACATCAGGTGCTATTGAAATTAGCCGCTGCCAGATTGACAATGTTAATGATTTGGTGACCTCTACAACAACAGAGACCAGATTTCTGAACTGCTGCTTGTGTCTAGTAATTAAGGGCCGGTTGAAGAAACAACACGCATCCCTGCATTTTTTTTTTAAATTTCTTTTTTTTTTTTTAATTTTTTTTTTATTTTTTTTTTTTTATTTTACCTCTTCCCACCCCACCGGCACAGGAGCCCTGGGCCGCAGCGATGTCATACCTCGGCCATGCTTCAGTGCCTACATCTTCTTACCTCCTGCACGCCCGGCTCCCAGGTCCGGCGTATTTTAACTACCTTATCTTTTTCGACAGTTGCTTTCCGGAGAAATGCATATTTAATGATCTGCCTCTAGGCTTAAAGGCACAACAAAAGCACTTCGACGTGCATTTAAAGCTGCATTTATTTTCAGGTACTATCGATTTTAATAATCAACCCATCTCTCCTTCCTTCGGCCCTGTGAGGTTTTTTTTAAAATACATATTTTTAGAAGTGGATTTGATATTGCTCCCACTTGACGCTGTCTGAGGCACAGCGGACACCTATTTATCAGAGCGCTCCCCCTGAACGACAGTAGTATTTCAGAATTATTTCACCACCTCACTTCATTATTCTTCAGCTCTACAGGGAATAAAACAACGGCAAACTTTGGGCATTTAAAAGAAATTTCCACACACACCCGCCCCCCCCCCCAGCCTTAGAGAGGAACGTGCTTAACTTAACAATGCACACTCATTAATCCTCCGCTCGCTGCCACTGACAAACTAACAAAACTTCACTTCCAAACGGCAATATTTAAGCCTCTCCCAACCACAGCAAGTTTATTAAAAAAATTCTCGCGAGTTCGGAAGCAAATCACTCCTTCCTCTTTACTTGGAGCTGATTTTCCTAAAGCCTGTTTCGGCCGGAGTAACCAGGCATGGCATCCTGCAATCGCAACTAACCTCCCATTTACCTTCATCTCGACTAAAGCGACCAAGTATTACACTACTAACGTACGGAGGAATCATTTTACCACTCACACATTCATTTCAGTAGCCAAATATGTTGCTTTTTTTTAAAAAAAAAAAAAATTCAGTATCATCGCAAGCGTTTTTAAAACATAAGAGCTAAGAACGGAGAGTGCTAGGATGGGCCATGTTATGAAGCTCACTTAGCTCTTTCCTGGAGAAAGAAAAACCTGGCTACAAACCACTAAATACATGTTTTTGAAAATGGTATCAGATAATCATTGTTCTAGAAGTTTTATTATTTTTTTTTTCCTGGAGTATAAATATGCCCTCTGAACTGCTAAGCTCTGAACTGGCATTCTGTACATTTTTAAATTTCTTTAAGCCACAGACACACTCAATCACACACACAGACTAAACACACCAATAAAACACATGAAATATAGTAAGCTTAGAAAAACCTAGCTACAAACAGATCAAGCAAGGAGAAAAATCGCGTTTAAAAAAAAAGGCATCATAGAACCCATTTGTGGAATGAGCACTGAATTCAATTAAAATATGAACAATGTAGAAGGCTGCAGAGGATTTCTCTCACCATGCATCTTTTTGAGCACATTTGTAGCTTGGCAAAAACTAGTAAAGATTAAACCAGCTCGTAAGATGTATTTCTCAACTCAAATATTTAAGTGACCTGGTAGACTGAACACACAGGCATCAAAACGCTACAGATCTAGTATATTACCATACATTCTTGTGCAAATATACATCGGATATTAAAGTTAGATTTGTAATGCAAATTTTTACTTAAGGTCTCTTCAGGGGTTAATAACACCAAAGAAGGCATCCAGAAATTATTTTTAAGTCTTTTCAACTCCAGCCCACTTTGTTACTATACATTCGTTATGCATATTAAAAGATTCAGCCATTTTTCTGAAACAATAATTGCACCCCGCTCCTCTAGGAAAAAAAAAATAATTAAGCTATCTTATCCGTCTATAAATCCAGGTACTCTGCACACTGACCACTTTCCCCCCAAAGCACCCCACACACGCCGTCTTCCCGAGGAACGCTAAAACAAACGCTCAAACGTCCTCAGAGGCCTCTCTCTGCAAGGACAAAGGCAGAATCCTATTGTTGGGAAAAAAAAAAAGTCAACCTTATTCTTGTGTTTCCAACAGTACCATTTATCTGTCAGGGTAAGGGACTGACCACCGCATCACGCTTGTGACACATTTGTAAAGCATCAGATTTTCAACAACAGTCTCTCCAGCATCAGCCAGCAAAGCCCCTGAGCAAAGCATATTTTTAATGCAATCTTCCATCCCCACAAAAAAAGAAACTTGTCTTAAACAGCTAATCCAATATCAAAAATGAAATCACAGGGTTGTTTTCCCAGCCCCCCCCCACCCTCCACCCCCCCTCCTTACCATAAATGAGCAGTTTCTTGACTCATTAATGACAGTTTCCCTTAAAAGAAGTGATCTCATATCACTGAGCCCCTCTCCACCACGCATACATCCCAAAGGTTGCGGGTATCTTAGCATCAGTAGCCGCTAGCAAGCTCTCTCATACAGAGCCCAGATGGACTATACCAGAAGCCAATTCAGCGTTAATAACTACCTACTCTGTGCAGTTTAGAAGCCTTACGTGGCATAATGTCCTAGGCAACAGCAGCCGATTGAAACCGCAAATAAAAAAAAAGACAACCCAATTCTCCAAAAGCATCAAAAGGGAAAAAAAAAATAATAAATTGAAGAATGTTTTTTTTTTTTTAAAGAATATCTTACTTTCATAAGATTAAACTGAATCCTTCACAAACATATGAAAAAGGAGAAAAAAAACCAGATGCTGCCCAGAAAAAGTGACAAAATATTACCTCATTATTTAACAAAGCAGCATTAAGCGTCCTGCTGATTTCAAACATCTTGCCACAGATTTTGGTTAAGAGAAACAGAAAGAATCCTTTGCAAGCCCTCTGTCTGCAAAGGGTTCTTCAATTTTCTTGCGCACAACAGAATAGTCAATATGTTATTTCCCTAGAGTTCGCACATTAAAACATCTAGTCAGTGAGCTGAATTTTCCCCTTATCACACTGTAGACTCCTGTTATATGTACTGCTCTCTTTGCAAGATTAGCCTGCCCCAAACATGGCTGTTGTTTAAACTATTCTTTAAAGTAACAGTTCACTCCGTAACCACCAGGTGGGCAGTGTACACAGATTCAAGTAACCATCTTAAAGATTTTTTCTTGGAATAGCTGCTGGTTGTGATATACAGCATAAATCCCCCCTACACTTATCAAGCAGAAGGAAAAAAAATAAAATAATGTTTTGCACTGTTTTACGCCCTTTTGTCCCCAGAAGCAAGCCCCCACAAGAAAAAGAACAACCTTAAAATCACTTCACTTTTACCGTTGATTATTTTTTTAAAGGGACCTTAAAATTTATACAGGAGCATTTCACTCAGCAAAAATGAACTAAGTGATAAGACCCAATCAGTTGTGAGAACAAAGTGTAATTAAAAGGGAAAGCACGCCCATAGAAATGGTCTGTACTGCGGAAGAAACAAAATTAGCATTACATTCAGTACAACAGTGTTCTTTCATGGAAACACAAAATTCAGCATGTAAATAATTCACATGTGGGTAGAGTCTGTTAGAAAATAGGAGCTATACCTTCAAGCAAATTTGGAGACAACTTGGTAAGATACTGCTGTGACGTATTTTAGCTTAAATTCACTTACGAAACCACTGTTGCACGCATCAAAGCACAAGACTGAAACACACGGAAAGGATCCAGTTTTCAACAGCATTCAAATCCCCCAAGTTATCAAACTGTCCCCTTCCTACCTGTCTGCAAGCTATTTTTTTTTTTAATTGCACTTTATTTAAGGTCAAATACCTAAAGGAATACTTCCATTACGATTCCAAAAATATGATTCCACTCAACACTCTACAGCAACACCCAGAGGCTTGAATGAGATCGGGATCTTTGTGTTAGGTGGTGTACAAACACATTTGAAAAGTCATTTCATCACGAAGTATTTACAAACAACATTCATGAAACTGAAGCACAAAACAGAGGTGTGAGAAACAACAATAAACCAAGAGCATCACAAAATGTCTTTACCAGTTGGGATGAATCGCTGGAGAATTAAGGCATCTCTGGCAACTACCAGCACCAAGGCAGAACCCAAAAGGTTATCTACTGGGGTTAAAGAATAAAGGCATTATATGGAACAAGGGCTTCTTCAGATTTATCACCTACAAAGTACCCTCACCTAATTCTTTCATTTATGGCAATCCTTGCTGAGTAAGTATATGCAGAGTAGTGATTTTCTTTGTTGGCCTTTAACTAATATTAAAGTGATGCAGTAATGACTTAACCTCCTTGAATATGTATTGAGTTTCAAGTCATCCCTTTTTATATGAGGAGAAAGGTTATTTGCATCGATTTCTGTTTGCATGAAATAAGCTTATTTTCTCATTCACCATATGCCTTGAACACTAATTAAAAGTGTCACTTTCTTCTAATGTAAAAACGTAATCATTTAGTAAATAAGTATTCTTGGCTTTTTGGTCTTCGCGATAATCTATTTAAGGACTTTTTATTTCCAGGTAACTTCAGTGCTTTGATTACCACACGCTCCTCTGATTTAAACAGAAGTGTTTTGTAATATACTTCTTTTTTTCCAAATAATAAGAAAAAAAAAAATCTAGAAGTGCATCTTTAAGGACCCACACTCCTCTTACCCCGAGGCAAATCCATCCAATCAATACGAAACCATTCACATGCCACCATCTGCCAAGCTGTAGAGCAATGTGGCTGGAACAGACCTCTTATAAAGCAGCAGTGGTCTCATTTTCAGTCTATTAGGGAAGCACCAGAGCTCTCATGTGCAAGGACACAGAACTCCAACTCAGACCCTCTCACACCAGTTTCTCTGTGCACTGCTGCAGGACTCCTGCGATTTTTGCTGCTCGAGTTTTCATGCTAATCATCAAAGCAAGAGGGAGGAGAAAATGATCAGTAACAGCCCTATTTCACTGCAGTACAAAATAAAGAACTCAGTTTAATTCTATCCTAATATGATTATAGCAAACCATTTAAATGCTGCTGCCTGCGAACTACAACCTGGCATTTTCCATCACCTCATTTTCCACTCTTCCAGAGGACTAAACACGTATGCCTAGAACTGTGCTATTCTTTTCCAAGACATTCCTATCATAAAGTTAAACATTTAATTCTGATCAAAGAGTGTTTTGTTGTTTGACAGATGGAAGGGTGCAGGTGGATGAGGAACAAAGGAGATGCTTGTGAGTGTAAGAGATGGATTTGAACTACAAAATGATTTAATAGAAGACAATGGGCTGGGAAAGGACATTACACAATGCAAGCACTAGGGTTTGCCCTATGCAATAATTCAAGAGCCTCTGCGGAAACAGCCTCCAGTTCAAGGTATCACATCAACACTGTCTTTTAACAACACTGAGCTCACCCATAGCCTTTTCATCAGCAGATCTCACAATAATTTAAAATATCTTCCACCACCTATACCACTGGCAAATTCACAGCACATCTAACTAAAAAGAGAGCAACAGAAGAAAGAGGGAACACGAAGGAGTGCAAAACCCTTACGAACGTACACAGAGAGAAGAAATGAACTGTTTTAAAACCACCCATGAAATAAGAAAATGTGAAAAGCTAAACATCCAATTCAGTGACGACAACTGAGGTGGAAAAGCTAGGGCCAATTGTTCATGACCTTCAAAAATCAGGCTTCAGGAAAGACACCAGAAATGAAAAAGTAATCAGTCCAATTAAGCAGACTGCCCTTCTCTGTATGTGTGTGCAGGAGCAGGGATGGACCAGGGGGGTAGAGGGGAAAAACAATGGCTAAACAGGTTATTTCCACTGTTTTTTTTTAACAGCTCACAATCAAGTGCATATACAAATAACAACACAGTTTGTTTAGCTACTGAATAGTTTAAAAAGCAACCAGCAAAGTAAAACACCCTGCCGACTGCCCTGTGGAAATCGAGCAGGAGTGGGTGATTGAGACTGTAACACTGCACGACACTGAAAACGTTCTTCAGGCAGCTGCTCTTTAAGGTTAGTGAATTCATGTATTTCAGGAAAAGAAGAGTCAAATTTTTAATATTTCACTACAAAATACCTAACAGTCATAATAATCAAACACTACTCACAAAAGAGGCTGAAATACCATACAATTTTTGAGGAAGTAGTAGGTGAAAAAGATGACTGACATGGTTTGGAGCTTTTATTAATTTCTTTGATTTGATGATCCTCTTGGGAACGCAAGAACCTGTCCCTGCCTCTTCTTCTGCCCCTGCTCTGGATCCCACCGACAAGCTGTTCAAGCTCTGCTGCAAAATACTACCTGGGGTGCACTCTAAGTCCCCCTGATGCTGGGGAGATTAAATATATGCCACAGATCTACCTGGAAAAATTATCACCTTTTTGATCTGTGCCCAAAAAGAAACAAAAAAAAAAAGAAAGAGTAGTTAGAGACCAAGCTCCTTAAAGAGGTCTGAATGAAAAGACACTAGACGCAAAATCAGACAAAACCCCCTCCTATAACACTTCGAACCCTCAATGAGGCACCCGGATACATGAAGCTTCGGCACGTAGTCACAGTTCCCACAGAAATCACACTTCAGCTGCTTTTGCACAAATATGCTATTTAATGCTGCTTGCCCACTTTCTTTTTCTTGCCTTACGAGATGCGCAATTTGGATGCTGCATAGCTGCTCCAAGTATCACACACACCAATTTTCCAAAGATGTGTGTATTTCCAAATCCCACTGTGGATACTTATGTTTGAACGCTGGGAGACTGGAAGAAAACTCTCCAGGGCAGAGCAGAGGTAACAAAATGAATAGATGTAAATAGCTCTGATGGCGAGAGAAGTCTTAGTGACAGGAACCACATCCTCGTTTTCCAAACCGAAGGCTGGGCATCCACACAGATTTGGGCATGCATCTATGTCAGTGAGTGACCTCAGAGGTTTCCTGTGGACATCAGGGTACAGGCCAGCCGAGGAGGTGGGCCAGCATTGCTGCTACACCGCAAGAAGGGTTCGGAGAAGATGATTCAGCACCTTCCCAGCATATCCGAAGGCCAGCAGTGTCCTTGGCTGGATGCTCCATGCTCCTCTCCCGGCTTCTAACTAATGCTTTGCAAAACACAGCATCCACTCAGTCACACAGTATGTCTTGGCTGGCCAATTTCTCAATACATTTCAAAGAACCCAGCGCTGCAAGACTGAAGGCAGCATGTATGCTAGGTAAACATGTTAATACAGCAACAAGATACCAGCAATTCTTTTACCCCTTCCCAGTTCTACTTTTGGCTCAGGAATATACCTTTCAATGCTTGCAGTCCTCCGATTTTGCTCTCTTCCTCCTCAATTTAGGGATATTAAAACTTGTATTTAACATTAGGCATCCTAAATTCTACAGCTTGCTTTCCTATCACTACAAGCAGAACTCAACCCTACCTACAGAGAGAGTTAAAGCATTTCTACATTGCTGTCAGTTTTGTATAATACAGTTCGCAAAATCTCAACTGAGCACAAATGAAGACTTTTCAAAGATTTATGACTGCATTTTTAAAATGTATTTACTTGTAAATAATGAAAGGACCTAGACACCAAAGAAGTCTAGACTTACCAGGGAGATTTACATGAGTTCAGCCATTTTTAATGTGCCTATGCATGAGCACAAAAACCCTCATAAAAATTGTGAACAGGGTCTTTCAACCAGCATTGCCTAATTTTAGAAAAGTTGATGGATTTGCTTTAAGCCAATCTGTAATAGTGTGCTATATGCCTTGCACTCAGGCCAAATAATATCAATAACAAGAACAAAGATAAAAACCTGAAAGAGGGATTAATGTGCTGATGTTTCCAAGCTTTGAGACAGCACTCGGAAAAAGATCTGGGGAAGAGCGTGAGGTGGCTGGATCAGAAAAGAAGTGCAGCAGGAATCAAAGGAGACCGACAAGCAGCATGCAGAAGGGTTAGGTCTCCTGCAACTTGCAATTACACAGGAAGGATGCAGAACCAGGGAAGATACAAAAGGGAATAAAGACAATAAAAAGTGTCAAGAGCTATTAATTGTCCCAATTGCTTCTTGTTAGAACAGCTGTCACTTACATAGAGTACTGTAGTAACAGTAAGCAGAATGTAAGTAAGTATTACAATTGCATATATAAAAAAAGTCTCTATCACATCTGGGTCAATCCTATCATGCAATCTATTCTCAAACCCAGGGTGCTTAAAAGGAGAAAAGTTTAAAATGGCTTAATTAAAATCAAGCTTGCCTCACACTCCAAAGCTTACACTTGTATTTGCAAGTCTCAGGACTTGAGAAGCCTCTGTGTACATCTGTTTTATTCTACTCCTTGAGAAATAAGGGTTAAATAAGCTGCCCCAAGAAGGCACCCCAGAACTCAGGGATGAACACCAGCCTCATTAGTATGGCTCATACAACTCTTTAGTGTAAAATTTAGATTACAGAAATGACAATTTTATAACAATAAGGAGAACAAAAAAAAAGTAAAATACAGAGGGTAAAAGGCAGAAAAAACAGAGCAGATGCAATACTTAAGGAAGAACCAATGCTATCTCTAAAGCCTCCATATTGACACACAAGCAGGAAGGCCTAAAGAAAGGCAACCAAAAAAAAAATTTGTGGCTCCTCTTCTTGCTCTCTACAGACCATGGAGCTGGGGTCTTGGGATCTGGACAACTCCGGTCAGGAAGCCCTAAGATTTTCTTCTTACTCAATTCTCACAGATTTCCATGTGCATTTATGGTTTTCTTTAAACTCCTCTTTGCAAAATGTCAGATACATCTTAGCAGATGATTTTTAGCTTCCTTTGAAGTAGGGTGGATGAAGAACAATGGCTATTTTTAGCACTTTTTGAGAAAGCCATTTAAAATACATTAGTAGCTATAAAAATTGTTTGAAGGCTGAACTTCCTAATAAATAACTTTGGTTGCAATTACTAAGCAATACATATTTGGTGCTTGGGTTTCAAGAGGCCCATACAGCTGAGCTGGAGAAGCTGGTACCCAAGATAAGAGTTTACTTCTGCTCTGAACTGCCTCTTCCACAGCCACAGGTGATATGTTTTCTTCACTACTTCAGACTGACTTTGAACTCAGTAGGAAGGTAAGAAAAGTGAAGGCTTTGGGTTTTTTTCCAGCCTGTGGACAAAGAGTATGTGACACAATAAGCTCTACCAATCCTGGGATAGCATGGATGAATTTACCTCACCTAAGGTTACACACTTACAGAGGAGCTAGTCTCTCCAAACCTCCTTGTATGTAAGCCTCCCTCCATTATGGGAAATGGTAACTTCCAAGGCACAATTCACCTGTCCTGCTCTAGAAATCTTTCAGAGCAAAATAAATCACGCTCTTGACTTTGCTGGCTATGCGTTAAGCAGATCTCCAGTGACCACCAAGGGAGCCTAACTCAGCTGGAAAGTCCACCTTTGGTCAGACCTATCCCACCATGGTCCGACCAGATAACCACGGCAGGGGGACTCCAGTTGATGCTCACCTAGATGCAAGGTTAACTGAACTCTGGCCACCCTGGGGGCTCTTACCACCACAGTGCGATCTTCAGTGTAACTCAGCATAGCCCTTCTTAAGTACGAGTAGCAATTCAAGGCAGGCAAGCTTCAGACAGTCCAGGGAACCAGATCAAGACACAAAGCCAACACTAAATGCACCTGTAACAGCTAGAGAAAACTGATCTTGCAAGACTATGCTGGTCTGTACATGGGAAAAGCCTAACACCTCTGGAAGCACATAAGCCACAGGCATCTTTTCAAAAGAAAAAAACCCACCAAGGTTTATGTCATGAACTCTAGGCTACATGGTCTCTCTTTACTAACAGAAGCTTTGATTCTGGATTGGAACCCCATACAGCAGAAGCCTCAAGAAAAAAAGGGTTCCAGTACATCCAATTTATGACAGTTGGGAAAAGCGACAATCACATCAAAACAGCTACTCTGAAAACCTATCCCGCTACAGGCCATCACCCTGCAGTTTAAGAGTATTTCACTCCATTGCTTGAAAGCATTTATATTCTTCCAGGCAGTTTTCCTGATGTTTTATAAGGATTCCCCAATGCAACAACAAACAATCTTTCTTTTAATAGTATCACTGGATGCGTTGTAACCTGCATCTAGGGACACCCCGCTCTGCTCAGATAAAACTTAATTGTTCTTCTGACATCGAACAACGAATGAACTTTAAACTCACCTATTAAATGACACAAGCCTCTATTTTTAACATTTTCCACAGCCCCAATGCCTATAGGAGCATGTATCAAGTAAAAAATTCACTTAAAAAGATGTTTCAAGAGAGCACAGATAACCAACATACACCTAGTGAGCAAATTTACTTTTTTAAATAGTGCCAAATAAGAGATTAGATTTTATTCTGCCGTGGTGGAGGTCCTACTTCTATGGGTAAAGGAAAACCAGAGATCAGCGAGGCTGTGGAACATTTTACAAAGACAATTTCAACTGCTGGCAACAATTGGCAAAATCCCCACAGCATGTCTGTATTGTCTCTTTCCCCAGGTTATTTTCTTCAGTTTCTATTGCCTGGATGGTCTTTTGCTTTTTGTCAAAAAAACAGCTAGTATAGGTGCACACCACAAAACAATGTGGTTTAGTAGTAGAAATTCCAGCTCATGGCCCTTTAGGTTAATCGCCCCATTTAAATTTAAGAAACAGTGAAAGTATTAACCAATTACTCCCACTGACCTCACTAGTAACTGGAAGACGGTCAACACTTGAGAATTAGGTCCATTATTTAGGTGCTATCATCTGCTCAGGAAGCCACCCTCTTTAGCCGATTCAAGACTCTCCCAGGCTGGTGGACGATGACATGACTTTATCTATTCCTGTCTCCGTCACCTCTCAGCTGCCATATGCTAGGGCACAAAGGCTTTGATGCTTCAGAAACTCCTACTAGCACAGAACACCCCCCAGCAACCCAGATTACTTTATGCACACCAAACCTTTTCTTTTGCTCTTTCCACTGACATCAGTCAGGACCTAATAAGTTCAAAACTCCAGCCTGCATCATCAAGAGCCTCCATACACATGGCCTGTGCCCACGACACCTCAGGCTATGAAAGCTTCCATGATAAAGACTGCAGCTCCGCACATGTTGCTGACAGATGCAAAGTTTCCTCAAGCAACAAACTCCCTGAACTTCATCACTTGCTGTTCCATGTGGAAAGCAGGGCCAACCTTTCCTTCATAACAGTGATTTTTAAAAAAAATACCTGTCAAAGCTAGATGCTATTGCACATTTCATAAGCTTTTAAGTAATGAATGAAGGAAAAAAAACAAACCATCTTGCAGACACAGTCACATCAACTATACAAACCAAAGTAAGACCAGATACTAAAAATGAATGTTGGGGAAAAAAACATGTACACAGTAACATCCTGCTGCAAATCCTTGCACAAGACAAATAGAAATAATTTTTAAAACACTATAATCAAGCTTAATGCAGGTTTTATTTTATTCAGCTATTTAGGAAACCAGAAAAAAAAAAAGCTTGACATTTTCAACACAAGAGACTGCTTGTAAAGTTCAGATTAAGATGGACAGGCCAGATGCTCTGGTGTGCTAACTTTGCTCATCAGTACTTTCCTACCCTGTCCAGAAGCTCAGCCTAACCATTCTGATAAAGCTTGAAGCTTGACTGCTGAGCATCAGAGCTGATGGGTTAACAGAGAAGAGAAACAACAAACTTGTCAGCCGATGACAGTCCCATACCACAAAAGGATCCCAAATGCGTTGTTCAACGCTACATAAACAACATAACCTGGCAAAAGCTCAAACAGGCTTCCAGCAGAATGACCTGCAGAGAGCAGCATGAGATTCAGGGAGTCAAGGAAGGAGGAAGACTTGGAGCCATGCCTCTCCCAGGTGCGCTCCTGGGTCTTCAGTGCCCTGATCGGTCCCACCTGCAGCCCCCACCACCACCCCCCGGCCAGGTGCTCCATTTGAGCTCAGGGCTGAAGCACAGAGGCAAAAAACCCCCCAGCCCTTCACTCTGTAAGGAGGCCACTTTACCTTTGAGAAAGTGGATGGAAAAAACAGACAATAGGCTGCATACCTCCAGCTGCAAGCTCCAATAATACACCTCCCTCGAGTACAGGGTTGGGATTTTTGACAGTTCATAAACATTTATAGGGTAAGACCGGTTAGATGCACTGACATGCACACAGACCCAAAAAAAAAAAAGTGTGTGTTTGTACTACATGCACCATCCTAGTATTACAGATGATTTAACTACATGGTTCCATAAAGAGTAGTTAGTTCTGGGTGTTAATAACCCTGATTCAGAACTCTGCTCAATGTACTCTCATTAACTAGACCATCTGTGTGAAGGGAACAACCTACGCTGTCACAGCACACGGAGCCTGGGGCTGACCTTAATATCTTCCCCCACATACCAGCAAAGGACAAGAGGAGAAAAGTCTGGCATCGGTTTCTTTCCTTTCTGCTGCCAGAGGAAGATAACTGGGCTGGAAAGCAAGTTTCTCACCCCTCCAGTCGCACTGCCAGCTGTGGGAAATGTGGAGTGGCAACTTCTCTTCCTCCTAAGGTCCCACTGGTGAAGTGGGAAATTTGGCTGTCCTGTTAGTGTTAAGATATCACAGGACTCTGACTTACTGGGAAGGAGAGAGGCTTCACAAATCATGTGAAATAATGAAGCCTCCTGACATTATTCACAGCCAGTGTAAATTACTTGATGGACTGGAAAGTGCCCAGCATGACATGGAACTGCATTGCAAATACACAGTATTTGTTGCTTTTGATCTTCTTGCTCCTGCCTTTGTACCACACATCTGCTAACACAAGCTACCATGCACTGCCTGGTGGACATTCCTGCAGGTTCTTTCTACCTACACATAGGTTCTACTCAGGACACTGAGATCCTTTAGCTGACTACTCCAGAAGCAAACTACACAGCAGATTTTTGCAGGTCAGAGGGACTACAAGATGCATCCCAGCACTGAGTGAAACACACAGTCATGTCCAAGACATCATTCTACAAGTTCAGGTTTAGTCCTCTTTTTCTAAACACATCACTTCTCCAGAATGTACTTTTCTGGTCAAAAAATACTATGCTGCCTCCTGAGAATGGACAAAAGCAAAACACTACCTGCAATCTGCTCAATGTGCTACTAACCTCAGGAAATGTCATTTTTTCCTTCTCTACCAATCTCCTTCCATCTTTGATTCCTTGACCACTTTCCATATTTATTCATTTCATCTGTCAAAGTACAGATGCAGAGAGCAGTCCTGGTGCTGCTGCAAGCTCTCTGCTTTTGTGAGAGCCCAAGAAGAGCTCCAGCGAGCCAAGTACAAACCATAGCGTGGAGCACCGAGCAACAGGAAACTCACAAGGAGAGGGACTTGGATGACTCTCCCAAGACAAAATTAAAGCTGATAGTCTCCTTAAAGCAGTTAAATTCAGCAATGCGTACATTAACAGAAAGGCTAGTATTGCAAGCACTAACAAACAGGCATCTCCATTCAACCAAAATGTAAATTGCCTGGACTATGAGATGCTACCTAGGATGTATACAAAGCTCTTTATCTCTTCTCATCATAGCATGGGACAAAATTTCCCACATATCAAGGCTGCTAACAGGAGCCTTGTCCTGTGGAAACAATGCTTCTCTAAGGTTTCATCGTTCAGTTTCGCTGCAGTGCAACTCCCTTCTAAGGAATGAGCTTAAATTAAGGCTTTTCTTGGATGTTTGATTTTGCATAGCTTGTAGAACTTCAGCACCTTTGGAACCTCCACCTTTCTGTCATTCAGTCAAGAAAAGAAAGCTATTAAGCACAGCATACATGACCAACAGACAAGCAGGACAGGAACAAAACCGAACAAGAGCTATTAAAAAACACAGATACTTGAACAAGGAGCAACTATTAAAAACTGCTGGAAAGTGACAGACCTGGAAACAGGAGTCTCAAGTATCAGACCAACTTTGTATCACATCAGCTTTATAGCAAACCTTCTGTCAATGGAGCCTGCTAATCTCAGATCCAGAAACAGTAATAACCTCTCCAGCAAAGCCATGGGGGCTTAACACAGCTCTACAGCACAATCTGAACCACAGCAACCCAACCCTGTTTGCACGTCCCCCGAGCAGCCACCCCTCTGCAAACCCACAGGGAGCTGCACACAGCCAGCCACCAGATAACTCATCACACCCCTTAACAAGCTGAAGCAGATTAGCTGAGGGATTATTACTTCCATAAATTGGCAAGCATGAGGAGGAGAGGTAAATCTTCTGTAACCTACTGCTAGGGCTACAGCAGAGGGTGGGCTTCAGGATCCCGTATCTGGTAGGAATATCCTTCCAGGGAGATGATCCTTCCAGGGAATATCCTTCCTTTGACATTTCAGTGGGCAACGCACAGAGATGGGTAAATTTTCTTTGCCCCAAAGGTGCCATGCCTTCTCTTTTGACCCAGAAAGCTCCTCCAATAAAAGTACTTCTATTAAACGATAACCATTTTTGTATGCCTTAGATAATTCAGGCTTCTGCATAAGCAATAAGTAACAGCTAAGCCAAAGGTAGCTTCACCCAGGTTACCGCAACTAAATAAACTGCCAAGGATGTCAAAATGCATGAATTGGGGTGTGAAAACATTTACTAAAAGAAACTTGGAACAATGCATTCATAAGAAAGTAAATACAAAAGGCTATACAGCGAACATGCTTGTTGGGATGGTCAGGAAACCCACTGTTTGTGTATTATCCACAAGAAAGCATCACCACATAGATACTCACTTTATAGCAAGCCAGTGTGACTAACTGAAAGACCTAAAAAAACCAAGGGCAGACAGACTTGAACAACAACAATATGCAAAGACTCTTTAGCTACACATCGCATGGAAGTATGGAGGACAATGGTTCAAATAAAGTCAACTGTGTTGGAAATAGTGCATGAAATCCCAGAAGTGACAAAACTACTAGTCAGTGAAGAAAATGAAAGGAGCCAAGTGGAAGAAATCAATCAAGAAGAAAAAGTAACCTTTTTTTTTTTTATAAAGGCAGGCAAGGGGCCAGATAACGTAGATGGACACACATGCAGAAGAAAAAAAAACAAGCCTGGCTTTATCTAGAAGCGCAGCAAGTGATAAATTTGATAATAAACTAAGAAGCAGGAACAGATTTGCTCCAAACTAAGGAATGACAGCAAGCAGCGAGGGGTGCAAACAATTTTTCTTGCACTGGAAAAAAACCCCACCTTCTAATGCAAATGGATGAGCTGATTAACAAAGCTTGCAGAGACTGTTGTGAAAGACGGGTGAATGGAGAGAACCCGAGGGAGATACTAAGAGCATGTAAACCAAATCAGGGAGCAGCTGACTGCATTCAGAGGGAAGGGGCTACAGGAGCACTTAGAAACACGAAAACAAGAATATGACCTAGGCTACATGTAGCACCAGTAAACACACTGAACTAGACGGCAATAGGAGGCATCTGTTCAATGTATTCTTGAACCAGAGAAGTATCAGCCCTTTTATAAATAATACCATTTATTATTACTTTTTATAATCAGGGGAAGCACCAAAACGCTTATTTTTACTGCAGTCATACAAAACCCACATAGAAACTACACTTGTTTTTCAGTACTAAAACCCAACTGTTGAAAGGTGAGAAAAATCCTTAATTTATGGAAATCCCAAACCCAATCTCCCATGCATTAACTTTAAATCATTATGGAAACAAAGGCTGCATATTTTCTCTATTGTGAGCGTACAGAAGTACGTTACTTTTTTAAAAAATAGTTTACTAAGTCAATGAAATTGCAGATGCTTCTGTGCACTTCAGGGACTTCAAACATTGCATCAATTATCTGAATAAGTAATGAAAAGACATCGTGAATAAAATGGTTCACCAAGCCTGGTTCACAAGTCAATTGCTTTTTGAATCCAATAATATACTGTAATATTTGACTTTTTTTTTTTTTACAAGAGGTTAAGAGTTTTCTGTGATTCTATGCCATACTTGCTGCAAACAGTTTGGGGAGAAAAACAAATGGACAAGACATAGAAGGCTGCAAGAAGTACAACACACGTTTAGCTCCTCCACTATAACCCCTTTTCCACACCAAAAAAAACCCACAAAACAACAACCCTCACTGAAGCCAGAGCTCTTAAGTCCAACCAAATGGGAAACATGAAAATCTCACCAGCAGTTCGGGCTAGTGATAAGCCATTTAATGCTTTAAAATTCAATCTTTGACAAACTGGACTAGGTCACAGTAGAACACGAAATGTCTGTTTGTCAAGCTATCGTTTCCAAAGAGTCTCTCTTACCGGCACCTGGAAACAGAGCAAGCATAAGGCTGATTATCATTTCCGTAACCCCCAAGGAAAACTATCATGCAAGATGTTTGAGTAAGAGCAATGCTGTTCGAAGGCAGCATTCATAAACAGAACAAAGACTAAACAAAAGGCTAAACAAGTACATCATAATTAACAACTACAACCAAACTTTTAATTAAGATATGTAAGAAAAATCAAGGAGACCTAATTAAAAAAACACCAGCGTATACACTTTCTTAGAAAAATCTGAATTGGTACTGTGAAGTAAGGAGGCTAATTGGAAGTGACCACAATTATTTTGTCACTGTTACCAAGTTTAGTCATGATTTTTCAGCTTGCTCTTTAATCCTACATCTTGTTTGCACTCCTTTGTTGTTTGAATGCAGGAGTCCTCCATCTAAATTCATCAAGAACTGAGCAGAAATGAAGAAAATACCACAGAGGTTCAACTTTATGAGAGGCATATTTTGTCATTAGTTTTGAGACGCTCTTTTCTGCCTAGAACAGTAATAGGGCCAGAATTATAATTATTATACACTCCCCCCATTCATCCTGAACAAATCCAGATACTACAAATGGATCCTGATACATTGCTACATCAATAATACTATACTCCACATGTTTTTCTTTTATCCAGGCAGCTAGACCAGTATAAAAATATGATGCGATTTCACACAGATTTTACTGTTAGGTATGAACTTCCCCTTAAGGCCAAAAAGCTGTTACAGATAATAGGAATCTAACTGGCAATATTAAGGTTTTACTTCTTTCCTCTTATATACTACCCTTCCATGAAAATACATCCATTCTCATTACTTTTGCCATTCTTCAAAACTGTTACTGGGCTGATTTGAACAGTAACAGTTAGTTAACGCTGATAGAAACAAGCAGAGAAAAATGCTGACACAACCTAGAGTTATTTAAGAACTTATTTGCTACACATCTATTTCTAGAAAATTAATAAAAAGTTGCTGACTCCCAGCTGGAAGAACCCCAGGTACACCTAGGCAAAATAAAAATAGGTAAAAAAAGGAATTCCCACCCACAATCCCAGAATGCAAACCACAAAAGGATTTGCAGTTAACAACTTCTGCCTCTCCCCAACACAGTGTTGGCATGAAACCCAACACCCTACTCAGATACACATCAACTACTTCTGCTTAGCAAAAAAGTCTTAGCAGGAACCATCTCTCAGGAGGTTATTTCTGCAGCTATGTGGAACCCAACTTCTACTTTGTAAAATATGCTCTTACCTTTAATAGAAATTGACAGGCTTTTAAAAAAAAAAATAAATATTCTGTTCTGGTATATCACTACACATTAGCCCAACCTATCCCTTAGGCTACCCAGCGAGAGCTCCCTGCCTGCAGGAATGTTTTTCCCACGGCCGTTTTCAAAGTTAGAGGCTGCAAGGCCACCACTGGACTGCTGCCCTGCCTGGAGCTTTCAGACTCTTACAGCTGTAGGGTGTCACTCTTCCCCCCCCCCCCCCAAAACCAGGCTATCCTGAATCTGTAAAGCAGTCTTAACTAATGCCAAAGTTACCAATGCCATCTTACTTAAAAGTAATTAAACTTCTAAGTTTGAGGCATTTCTTTCTTTGTACTGAAACAAAAAAAAAAATATATAAAAAAAACTTCCTGTAAACGGCTAAAGAGTACACTGTGTTTCAAAAGGCCTTTAAAATTTAAATAAAAACGTACATGCCTGTGCCACGCATCTCACTAGCCATGCTGAACTGGAACAGTGCAGGGATCTCCGCCTCCTCAGACCATTCCCAGGCTTCTCTACTGCCAAAGCCAGGCATACGCTTCCTCTTTAAGTCTACTTTTTTCGGTTAAATAGGTGGAGTAAAGTATTTCTGTGCAAAGACTTCTTCCTCTGCATAGCAATAAGCCTCACATTGTAATTGATTTTTTTTTTTTTTTTCAAAATGTCATTTAAATTATTTTGGTATGATTTATCTTTCCTTACTTTTTCCTAAAACATCTCAGAATATTAACAACGAAATAAATGTAATACTACTCTAACATCTTCAAACATTACCTAATTTAAAAATCTAATTTACTTTTCATCATTTAGGCTTCCTTACTATTTTGTATGTCACTCAGTGCGGATAGTAAAATTAGACTATCAATTTCATTTTTGCTTTGAATGTGTTGCAGGTTCTGCTTCTCAACCAGTAGAACAGCGTGCTTCTTTCAGGTTTCCAATATTGTTCTGAAGCTTGTTTTAAAAAAATAAAATAAAATTGGGAACCGCTTTAATTATATTAAAAAGAATTCTCAACTGCTCTCCCTGGCCTTTTTTACAAGAAAAGGCCAAGTGTTGGCACAAAACTAAGCCTCCAATGTATCTGTTAAATAGTATTATGTGGCCTCCTACTAATACAGAGAGACACTAGAAGCTTTAAATGGTGCTGAGGGTGCCATTGCGTACAGTGACCTTCATAGATTCACAGATTCATAGATTGGTCCAGGCCGGAAGGGACCTCCAAAGGTCATCTAGTCCGACCTCCCCGCAGTCAGCAGGGACACCCCCAACTAGACCAGGTTGCCCAGGGCCTCGTTGAGCTTCACCTTGAATATCTCCAGGGAAGGGGCCTCAACCACCTCCCTGGGCAATCTGTTCCAGTGTTCCACCACCCTCATGGTAAAGACCTTCCAAAGCAGGCGGTGGGGACCTGCTTAAGAAACGATAATAAACCAACAGAACAAGTACGGCGATATGAATTATCCCACGCTCTCGCCTTGCTGAGTGTTAAAAGATCATAGAATCGTCCAGGTTGGAAGAGACCCTTGGGATCATCGAGTCCAACCATCTACCCTACTCTACAAAGTTCTCCCCTATACCATATCCCCCAACAATGATGTATCACCGAAGGCTGCCCGACTCCCCACGGTCCCTACGAGTCTCTACCTGTTCTTCAACCAGCACCACCGCACTTATAAAAACACTCAAAAGAAAATATTTACAGAAATACGGCTTTTAACACAAGCGTCCATTGGTAACGCTTACTTCAGCTATATCATTTTCTGTATTATACGGAAAAACCGGCAAACAGAAGTTCCAAATAGATCAAAGTTACCCTTTTAATACCCTCGGAATACTTAATATGTATCACTCCACTGCAGGAAAAGAGAGTTATGGGCACAAAACGGCGCTAACCTCCATAGCAAGCATTCCGCAATTAAAACCAGACTGTCATGGGTAGAAATTTTAATTAAACACACCATAATTGTGCTAATCACAGTAAACTAGATTGAGCCTGAAACTCTTAAATCGGGCAGCGCGTGGCCGCGGAAAGGAGGAGAAGCCATTGGCCGCACCCCCCAGTTCCCCCCTTCCCCGCCGCCTCCCAACCCAACCGCTCCAGCCCCGGCAACGCCTCCGCCTTCCAAAAAACCCCCAGTTCGGGAAACACCATGCAAAATTAGATAATTTAAAAAAAAAAAAAACAAAAAAAACCAAAAAAAACCCAAACCCACCACAACATTTATTTACAAGCTGAAGAAGCGCCCGCCGGGCTGCGCCCCGGGCCGGCCCGAAGCACGCCCCGGCTCCCGGCGGGCAGGACCACCCCCCCCCCCCCCCGCTCCTTCCCCGAACGGGGCCACTCGACGCCCCGCGTCCGCCTCTCCCTCCGCGCCCCGGGACCCCATACCGAAAAGGGGGAGAGAAGACACCGGCGCCCCCCACACCGGGAAAAATCACGTTTTCCCACTCGTTTCGGCACCCCCCGATCCCCGCTCCCGGTGGCACTTCGCGGGCGGGGGGGGGGAGGAGGGGGCAGGAATGATTGCTCACCGCGCCCTGCGCGCGCATCCTCCGCCGCCGGGGAAGCACGAGACGCCCGCGGGCGGGCAGCGCGCGACGGCGGCAGCACGTGGCGGCAGCGGCCACGGGGTCTCCCGCGCAGCCGGGCGGGGGCGCGGCGCTACGGAGCGGCGTGAGGCGGCGCCGCCATCTTAGCAGCGGCAGCGCCCGGGTGGAAGAGGGAGCGAGCTAGCGGGGAAGGGCTTTTTATCGCAAACGGGGCGCCGTGCGGAATCAGCGGCAGCTGGGAGAGATCGTGGGGCAGCTGGAGGGAGGGGGGGAGGGGGGCGGTGCGTGAGAGGGTCGGTGAGCCCCACGGAGGGGTGACCCCCCCTGTGGAGAAGTGCGTGAAGGTCAGCACCGGAGCCGGGGTGTAACGTACCCGGCCGGTCTGCACAGCTCGCTCCTTCCCAGGGCCCCGACGCCTCCAGGTGCTTCACGGTGTGGAAATGGAACCACAGCGGAGCAGGCAGGAAGGGGTGGATGGGGTTTGTGCTGCTCTCCTGCTTGGAGGTGCGTCCCCGGTCTGTGATCGGGTCCCTGACCCGCTCCGGTAGAGACGCACGAAGAAGAATTTTGAGTAGGTTAAAAAGCCTCTTTTTCAATCAATGCTCAAGGAAAGGATAAGATGATGTGACACAAATGTATGATCGTGTGCCACAAATAGAACCTTGTGGGAAGCTTTCCCTTAAACATAAGCTTTGTCCTATATTTTTTCAAACAGTTTATTTCCTTGCTGTGTAGGTCATTCTTAACATTAGGCTAAATTTAGCTGAAGATACACCAACAGCAAAGACAGGCTGTCTCAGAAAGCTGAATTAGACCCACAGTCTCAATTGCATGGCCTGGTCAGGAGGCTGGATGCAAAAATACTTACATTTTTACTGACTCTTTTTTTTCAGGCAGCTTGGTTAAAGGCAACAAAATCTAAGCTATTTAAATAAAATACCTTGTGCCTGGAAAATTAACAGTTTATGGGGTGGTTTGCCTGGTATACTGTCGTGCTGCAAGCCGTGTATTCCACTTCCGCTAATTTCAAGGGTGTTTCTACCACAAAGCAAGGAAAGATTGGAGCCCAAACATCTTGGGCCTTTTGAAGGTCTGTACCTGAAACTTCAAAACGGTGGTCTAATGTCTGCTTCCAGTAAAGGCGGCAGAGTTTTTACATGTTTATGCACTTTGATTTTCAGTTCTTTGTGTATAAATTTAGCTGTGGGTGGAGTATCCTGAGCCAGATTTCTCCCTATATGCTGTACATACAGAATGACAGACATACATGATTCTGTGTTAGATTGACAATGACTTACATTTGCTAGCAAATACTGGATCAGAGCCATCTGTTTCAGAAATTAGCATAGCAGCAATTTGTTTGTTTGGCTTCATCTGTCTATTAGTTTGGTCAAAATCCTCTTGTTTTAGAGACACGCTATCACATACAAAAAGGACCTGTGATATATTCTGCGTAGACATCCCCTAAAATACATAAATTATTCTAAAAAATGGAGATATGAAATGCAATTGTTAGAAATCGAGACAAAACTAAATTAAGATTATTTCTTTTCCTGGAAACAAATTTGTCTTTTTCAGTGCACTCTACCTTTTAATATTAAAAATCATCTACCCCTAAACAGTGTACTGATACCAAAATACTTCTCTCTGAATGAAAGTAGTATTGCTTGGTTGTAGGTGTGCTGTATCTTTTCTTTCTGTATATTTTGACAGAATTATGGAAATCCTTCCTGACTTACAGCCTCTACAACTTTCATTTGAAGAGGTATTGATATTCTTAAAAACAGAGAAGTCTAGTTCTAAACAACAGTCAAAAAAAAGGGCATAAATCCATGAAATGATAAAGTACCACCCCATTAGACAACAGCTTTTCTAAAAGTGGTTCACTTTGAAGCCCTGGATACCTAAAGACAATGACATCTCTTACACAGCTTTGTTATTTGCAGTATACTGAGTCTGCACTATTCAGTATTTCGGTTATTTGCCTGGATTTTTTAGGTCTCTGGAAAAAGAAAACCAAAAAACCATTAAAAAATTCTACTTAATACTCAAAAGCCTTTTATCTACCATTTTGTAGTTCCTACTGGATCTAGTTACAGTGCAAATATTTCTCCACAGGCGTAGCAAAAGGTCTACGTTGTACAACTAATGATCATTATGTGGCATTTGCTTGACGATACAAGTTTAGATTCAGATGATAGTCCTAACTGCCGTTTAAAAATATAACAGAAAATAGTCATAGGAAGGTCTTCTGGACTCCGGAGAAGTGTAAAGCCTGATACTGTTATTCTGGAAAGAGAATTCTAGGTAGATCTGCTCAAATACGAAAAAATGTGAATGTTTCTTACAACAGGATACTGCTAACGCATAATTTAGATACCCAGTACGCAAAGTAAAAGATGTAGTTAATTTTCATGTTACTTTGTATCTTAGTTACATAACAAAACCAACAACAAAAACGCCTTCTAAAATACGAACTTACGTTTCTCCTTCAGAAAAATGAGCCGTATGAAAATGATTGTGAAGTCTCAACTCAAAGGACGTGAGCGCTCATTCTACACGTGAATTAGAAAAGCACCTGGGTTGCTTTGTCTGCGCGCATCTGTCTCTACCTGAGCACCTAATTCACGTTTACTCCTCCCACAGTCCGCCCCGTTTCTTTGTCTAATCTGAGCGACCAACAATAGGATTTACAGAAGTTTAGAAACCTGGACTGAATGGAGGAGGCGTGATGCGCTAATGAGAAGCGGCTTAACCCAATTCGCTGTTAAAATCATAGCACCTAATGAGAAATTTTGCCTGTATTGCTTTATGATGAAACAGCAGGGCTGGCTAAAGTCAGATGGTGACAAAATCTGATAGCCTCGCGGTGCCGTTGGAGCACAAGGATGAAATTGCCTGTTCAGAATATAGCATTCTGAATCAATACATTGTTAATGCATACCACTGTTTTTAGAATAAATAGCAAGTGTTGTCAGAAGTTAATATTATTATTTTAAGCAATAGAAAGAGAGTATAAGTGCTTTTTCAAGGTAAGTGTAGAAAGCCATTACAAAGCTTATCTTTGCAACTGACCTATAAAAGCTATAAACACATCAAAGGCTTTGAGGACATCAGATAGGAACTTTAATTCTTCACACAGTCCAAACTCCCGTGAAGCCAGTGTCCTGGGATCACACCTCCGAGTATGCTCAGTAATACTAATGGAACTCAGACTTACATGGGCAGCTTCCTTCAGAATTTTCATTTAATTCATGTTACAATTTATTAAGTAGTGATTTCCTGAAGTGATTTTTTAAAAAAAAATCATTGGTGGATGTAAGGCAACACAGTTTTTTTAGAATAGGATTTCTTGGAGGTTTTACTGTATTAAAAAACTTCAAAAAATGTAGATGAAATGCTTCTGCTTCAAGATAGAAGCTTTTTGTTTACAGGTGGCAGGTTAAGAGGTTATACTTGGGTCACAAGTAAAGGTGACCAAAATTTCTTCCAGGTAAAGATTCTAGGCTTCTGTGGCAATCTCAGATTTTGGCAGCAAACAATTTTTCTTATCTTTTTGTCTGGGTCCAACCGTGATGCATTTAGTCAATCATAGCCCTACTGATTTTAGTTAATACGGCTTTTTGATTTTTTAAAATACCATGCAAAGATGTGCCTGACTAGGGATACCTAACAAGTGATCCAGGTATCGTAAGCTACCAAATACAGAGGGGATGAAAACTCCAGTGGGTCCCACTGGGTGATTTAGCCTTAAGGCTCCTGCAGGTTTAATTCAGATTCAGAATAGCAGGAGTGGGGAGGAGGAGATAAATAAGACATTTGTTTCCAAAAGCAGGTGACTTTGGCAGGGTACTGATTTAAACCACCGAGACTGGGCTCTTAGTGGTCCTTTAGCTGATCAGAAGAATATTGTTAAGAAGTGAGGCTGGTGAAGAACACTCAACACCAGCCCCCCAAGTGGTGCTTATCAGTAAATTCCTGCTTTTCTTTTAACTATTATTGCACCTTCTCTGAAGTTCTGTACGTAATTTAGTCAGTGGCTCCCGCTGATGTATCACAGTCACTCAAACATGTTTTTACACCACTCATTGAGTATTTCAGTGAAGGTCTAATCTCATTTGGATTTATTACGATTTATCTTGGATTAAGCATTTATCTGCTAAGGATTATGACCTGTACTATGAGGTACTGATGAACCATCAGAGTTCAGTCACGTCTAAGCACATTAGAATGAATCAGCGATATTCTTTTTTGACACAGACTTCACACATTATCTTTTTTCAATCAACTTTGCAACATTCATACAGTTAAGTATCTAATTTTCATTTAATACGGGCAGTAACCAGAAAAGCTCTTAGCATCCAGTAGGAGCAAAGCTGCATTTAATTAGGAGCAGCTTAAAAGATCAGGCCTCAGAGCCACGTGACTTCGTATTCACTCTGCCTTCAACGCTCAGTATAACATTATTGGGTTTTTTTAATACCAATTTAAATTTCCTTCCTTCTTTTCGAAATGTATTTTGGTGAGTCTTCCACTGCCACCCCAATTTCTACTTTTTCTGATTTGCACAGTGTTATGGTTTGAGAAAACACGTAACAATTAATTATCGTTTAGAACAATTATTCTATCACCCGATGACCCCTCCCCATCTGGAAAGGGGAATTGGGCAAAGCAAGGAAACACAAGGGTTGAAATATAAGTAGATTTAATAGGATAAGACTGAATAATTAACAATAATACTAAATAACCAGTATTAATCCTGATACCAATATAAGATATGCAAGAATTCTACTCGGCCCATTCTCTCAGCAGGAAGCTGTGCACTCCCAGCAGCGGACAACAAATGTTGGACACCGCGAGCGCTGTGGCTTCGGGAGGAAGGGAAGGGCTCAGGGCTCCGGCACCGGGGCAAGGAGTTCTCTGGACCAGCTCCACCAAGGGAGAAAGACCTACCCAGCAAACTTTTCTGATTTATATTGAATGTGACGTTCATGGTATGAAATCATCCTGTTGGCCAGCCTGGGTTGAGTGCCTGGGTCTCGCTCCTCATCCCTGCACCTGGTGAGCTCGAAAACACTGAGACCTTACATCCCACGTAACCTGGCTGGCTATAAAGTAAATATTTTCACGAATTCAGACACCAGAGTCTCCTAAAAGTGCAGTTTTCCCCAGCATTAGCAGAAAAGTTATTCCTCTGTAGCTCAACCCAGGACACACAGCCAGGCGTGGAAAAAGAACAAGGATGTTTGTTTATTACCCTTCTGGACTTTCAAGATTTTTTTCTTGTTTGAATAGGTTTAAACTGCTTCCTCTATTGATATAAATGGTACTGCACCTCAGGAAGAGTATTGGATTTCTCATGTTATTAAAAGAAGTTGGTCTTTGGCTTTAGTTTGTGGCAAAGCCACCAACGTATCCTATAGTTGTCCCAAAATAGGCTCCTAGCTATTTTCACGTTTAATAATTTTATAAATTTATCATATCTTAGAAATCCTATTTTATGGCACTCCAATTGCACAATAGCTAGCAAATTCCAGTGGCCACTCTAATTTTGTATGTTTGTCAGTTTTCCTTACAGCTTAGGTTTTCCCTTTATGATGATACGACACAAAGAAGGTTTAAATACTTCAAGGCAGTCTTTCATAATATTGAAAGTAAGACCTCGGATATGAAACTGCACAATTTAATGTGTTTACACACTCTTACTAAAGGAATTGGGAAGAAAATATATGGTTCATTTCCAGTATACATTTCTACTATTTGATAAATAGTGTCACGTTTAGAATGTGCAATCAGGTAACAAATGACTGTTGCAGTATTATTGTTCATTTTGAGGACTGCCCGCAGTGTCTCACTTGCTAACCAGGGAGTTTACAGTGGGAATGTAACTGCAAGGAGATGAAACCTAAAGTTGTAAGAGGACACTAGTTCCAGTATGTCTGACTTCATTAAATGGAATAATGTAATTAAATTTTGGGTTTCATGAGAACATTTCAAAAATTCACATTTCTTTACAGTGTTGGGATGTAGCATGCTTTGTTACCAATTTACATCACAGTTTCTTATCCAATTAATGTTTAGGAACTGATGACTTATGGACACAGCAATGTGTGTGAAACCGTAGCTCATGTTTCTATAATGCAAGGGAAAGATTTGGCTGATGAACAATTAGACAAAACAGGAGACTGAGAAATGGATGAGCATAGAAAAGAATTGATCTACTGTAACTAACAACATCAATGAATAAGATGACATAATCAAAGATAAAATTATTTTCAGTACCTTTTCTGTAAAATACCAAATAGAAAACCATCTGGATTCAGAAGAGAAAGGTTCCATGATACAATGAAATTCTTCACCCTGTTTCACGTGGGTACATGTGCAAGGAAGGAAAAATAGTGAGTAAAAGGTCTTTTCCCAGTAATGGGATACGTTAATGTGGTGGAATTTAGGATCAGCATGCACAGGATATTGATCTTAAACCTGCTTCTGAGATACAAGGACGAGAAGGACGTGTTAATTTACTTTCTTTTGACATCAGCCCAGAACTACATGTGTAAAGTGACAACCTTAAGGATGGGATGGATGGCAAAGTCTAACTTTGAAAAGACTCTTACATGTCCTTGGAATCGTAGAATCATTCAGTTGGAAGGGACCTTCAGAGGCTTTTTAAGTGCGAACTCCTGCTGAGATCAGGATCAACACTGAAATCACATCAGTTTGTCTAGGACTTGGTGCAATGAGGTTTTGAAAACCTGCAAGGATGGAGATTCCCCAACCTCTCTGGGCAATCCGTTCCGGTGCTTAAATATCCTTGTATTTAATTATTTTTTCCTTATATCCACTTGCACCTCAATAATGAACCTAGATCCATCTTTTTGGTAGCCTCTTCCTAAGAAAGGGCAGTTGGTTTCAGGTGTTTGGGAACAGAGGTGTTTCTCCATTCTAAACAAGCCCTCTTCTCTCAGACTTTCCTTGAAGAGCAAGTGCTCCAGCCCCGTGAACACCTCGGTTCTTGTCTGTTTAGCTTTCTCAAGTTTATCAGCATCTTTCTTGTACAGGGGCCCCCAAAACTGCACATAATATTTCAGATACTAAAATAGCCCAAAGAATACAGAGTAAAAGGGTGTAATTGCATCTCTCAATCGATGATCTACGCACCTGATGATATAGGACAATATGCCGTTACCCTTCATTGCTGCCAGAGCGCATTGCTGGCTCCTGTTTAGTGTACAACATCACCAGGACCCCCGTGTCCTTTTCAGCAGAGCTGCTCATCAGCCAGGCAGCCCCATCCTGTCCCATTTTAGGAGATTAGTCTGTCCCAGGCACAAGACTCGTCACGTGTCCTTGTCGAGTTACATGAGGTTCCTGTCAGTCATTCCTCCAGCCTCTATATGTCCCTCTAAATGACAATTCTGATCTTGAGAGTGGTGGTGGCATCCAGTGGTTCGATGCCTTCTCAAGCTTGACAGAATTGTGCTTTTGTGTTCTCCTCCAGGCCACCGATACTCAGTGGCGTAGGTCTAAAGGTGAACTCCCAAAGAACGCCACTGGAACCAGCTGTCAGGTGGAGTATGAATCGTCTGCCCATTGCGCCTGACAAGCTAGATATTTACCCACCTAGCAATCTTCTCATCCTCTCTCTAATGTTCCAACTTGGCTACAAGGGTGTTGTGTGAGAGTGTGCTGAAAGTCTTGCTGAATCAAGGTAGATGACATCTACTGCTCTCCCATCTTGCCATTTCATCACAGAAGGTAATTAGGCTTGGTCAAGCGCCGCAAACCTTGGTAAATCCACGCTGGCTACTGTTTCTAATCACTTTTCTTTATTCTTCCTGTGGACTTGCACCATTATTGTCCCAGAGAACAAGCAGCTGCTGACTGGCCTGTAGTTCCCTGGTTCATCCTTCTTGCCTTTCTTTAGCGTTATAGGCTTTTGGGTAGATTTAAGTGTGAAATCAGTCTTTCACTTCACAGTTAAGACATTTGACATAGTCCATAGTTATACGCTCCCTGTAAACTGGGACTAAAAAGTCTATAAACAGTTATTGATCTCCACATGCTACTGGGGAAAATTTCCAAGACCAGTGACAGCTTGGAAATCACTGGCATTTTAAAATTATAGATCACTGCTTCACTTTTTTGGCATTTACTATATCGCATTATGGCAATGAACATGCTAGATGTGTGTAGAAGAAAACAAAATGCTTTTAGCATTTTAGTATTTTTTGTTTGAACGATATTAAAGATGGAAATTTCCTGATACAATTCAAAGTAATGGTTTTGTTTATTAAAGATACATACCCATAAAGATGAAATTAGGATGAGAAAAATGCTTGTTTGTGTGAAAATAGTATCTGCTTTCTCAACAGCAGCATCTCCTGAGGTTTCTTTGATTCATACCTGATTACTTCAATGGCTAAACCAAGTTTTAACTCCTGCTAACACTGCAGAATGCAGACAGTTAAAGAAAAGTAAAAAGCATTTTGCCCTCCCAAGTCACTGTCAACACAACTCTCAGTTATTTTTTTATTCTGGGTTTATTTACAAGAGAGAGGACTGGTTTCAAGTCATTGCCCTGTGCAGAGATTGTCAGAGCCTCTGGTCACTCACTGAACTTTCATTATAATTTGGGAGGAGCTGGGCACTTGCCTACAAAAGGGTATGGGTATGTGAAAGGACAAGGTGTGTTCATAACGTCTTAGTTAATACCTGCCAAAATCACCTCTTTGCTGGAGAAGACAAAATGTTTGGAAATCCCAAGCTTGGTTTATGCCGCCCGGTGCAGGAAGGACCTCATGTTGTTAACACAATCGTTCCTCCAGCTGATGAAGGATCTGCTCTGATGCATTCTGAAGGATGTTGCATGTGCCTTAGCTGGAAAAATGATGTTTTCTATGTATTGGTCGAAGATGGAAAAGAAGGAGAAATGGTGGGAGTGGTGACTAAGGTGATCTTTAGAGAAAAAAAATAATGCAAATATGAATTGAAGATGAGTTCCATATACTTCCCGGTGTAACACTAATTAGCATTCACAGAGTTAATAATTTACTGTATCAGATTTCTGCACTGCAAAAATACACATTTTTAAAAAGGTTAAAAAATTGAATGATAAGATTAGCTGGCTAATAATGTTTTAATGCAAAAAGTATGTTAGAGAAAATATTGTTAAATCTGGATCTGGAAAATAAAAACAAACATAGCAAACAATAGGCTGATTTGAGTTAAGAACTTTCAATACTGACTTAAATTGTTCAAGATACAGATTTTGTTTTATTCCTATGACAGCATCATTTCATCCACAGTTTCTCATACCGTGAGTTATGTAAAGGTATGTATTTTGCCTCCTCAGCTTCTTTTAGGGAATGATTTATTATTATTTATCTAGAATTAGGAGTACGGAGACTATTTCAAATGTCTCTTAAAATATGTGGTATTGCAAACAACGGATATAAAATGAGATTCACACACATAGCTTTGCTGGTGGCCAAGAACTGCGTTGCAATATGCCGGAAATCCAAACATCCTCCTACTCCCAGAGCCTTGCTGACAGATCTACAACAACTTCTTTCTCTTGAAAAAGCTACATGCAGAATCAGAATAAGAAACAGAGAAGCCTGCTTATTCTGAGAAACTAATGCAATCTATAAAATGGAAGGTTAAAGATTCCTCATCAATATGAAAATCACATTTCTTTTTGAAAATTTTACAGTTTCAACTAACACCTAGATTATCTAAAATCCCCCCCAAAACAGAGAGGGAAAATCTTGTCATCCTTGAAAAAGCAATAACAGCAAACCCTCAGGATTAGTGTCATTGTTTTCTTGTATCGCCTTTTAGACCTACAAATCATTTGGTTTCTGCATAAGTACTGGGGTGTGCATTAATGGGACTTGATACAGAGACAGAACCTTAGTTCAGCAGATCCTCCTTTGTTGAAAAACCAATTAAAAAAGCAAACACAAGGGAATAGAAAAACTTTTACAGGAATGTATCTTTTAAACACAGCATACTTTGCAAGAAGTGCTGTATTAGATGCCACATATTTTAATTAGCTGTTTAGAAAATCAGTTTGACAGTGTCCTTTAATTAGTAGGCATTGACTTATTCCACGTGTATTATGGCATAGTGAATCTTATTAAGATAAATGTTTCTCTCTGAAGATATGAAAAAAAATCCACTATCATTTGTTTGCTTACCAGATTGCTCACCATCAATACGGCTGCTATTTAAAATGATGAATTTTAGTCACATATTTAATTAGCTAATAGCTGATCTCACTGTAGGGTCTTGATCCTCCTTACATGTGTTCTTTCATCCTGTAAAAGTCTTTGGTTGTATCTTGGTTTTGAAGTTTTCATTTGAAATTGTCCTTGCTACTTTTAAATCTAAAATGCAGTAAATTAAATTATTAAAAGTAAAAATTATTGTGAAAACATTTAAGGTTTTGAGAATAGTTTTATACCTACTGTTCATTATAGTATATTGCTAGGGGCTATGAATTTAAAAAACATAAGAAGTTTCTTAAAGTTAGTTTTTCCACTTGGATTGCTGCAGATATTTGGTTTGTGAGAAAATTATGTGCACTTCAAAAGGCTTTTAACTAGCTTAAGATTTCAGTGCATTGTGTCCCCCTGCTTGATACGCAGCCTTCTCACAGAGTTCAAGTTGTTTGGTGGCCACAGTTGGAAAGTCCAGCAAATACCCTTTAGCCTATACCGTGCCAAGATAACTTTGTGAAAAAAATGATGCCTTAATAGGGTTCACATGAAAGACAGTAAAGCTTTTATGGACATAGTACTGGAGCACTGTGTCCAGTTCTAGGCTCCCCAGTTCAAGAAAGACAGGGAACTGCTGGAGAGGGTACAGCAAAGGGCTACGAAGATGATTAGGGGACTAGAACATCTCTCTTACAAGGAAAGGCTGAGGGACTTGGGTCTTTTTAGTCTGGAGAAGACTGAGGGGGGATCTGATCAACGCCTATAAATACTTAAAGGGTGGGTGTCAAGAGGATTGGGCCAGTCTTTTTTCAGTGGTGCCCAGTGACAGGACAAGAGGAAACGGGCACAAACTTGAACACAAGAAGTTCCATCTAAACATGAGGAGGAACTTCTTCACTTTGAGGGTGGCAGAGCCCTGGAACAGGCTGCCCAGGGAGGTGGTGGAGTCTCTGTCTCGAGACATTCAAAACCTGCCTGGACACGTTCCTGTGTAACCTGCTCTAGGTGGACCTGCTCTGGCAGGTGGGTTGGAGTAGGTGATCTCCAGAGGTCCCTTCCAAGCCCATACCATTCTGTGACTCTGTGATCATTGGTTTGGAAGAGAACTTGGAAGATTCTGTATTTCAGTTCTTCATAGTATATGACAAATAGTGCTTCTCAATCCCTATGGATTCCCTCTCTCCACAAAAGAGGGAGCATATGCCTGGCCTTTAAACCTTTTATTTTCCTTCCAGTTTGCAGAGGTATGTCATTCCACCAGTACAAAGAAGATAAGCAAGAAGAAAGTTAATAAAGCAGAATTGTCTTTGTTAACGGAGACTGCAATTAAATGGATTGTAGTGGCAGGTGTTGTGCTGCCAAGGAGAAACTACGTCGGAGATGCTGCAGAAGGTTGAGGCTTTCCTGTGCGTAGCGTGGAGGCGATCTGGAGGGGCTGATAAACCCAGGCTGCCAGCCATTGCAAAATGTCTGAGGAAGCTCTACAAGATGCATTTGTTACTGAATTTGTAGCTGCATGGATGTGTGTGTACCTGCCATTTAATTTCCATTAGTTCAACTACGTGTATATATATGTGTATATAAATTAAATCATCCCTGTTACTTGTAAATAAACTTTATTTAAAGGGACGCTTTGAAATAACATATGGCCAATGATAGGAGTTCCTTGGAAACTGCTATAGGCCAGATGGTTCAAAATCAGAGAGTTTGCTCTGTGAAAGCAAAGGGCATGAGGGTGCCTAGAGCTTCCCAGGGACGGGCTAATAATGTGCCGCCGAATCGGGTGAAATATCCATCAGGCTGGTTTTGCTGCTTTCAGTTTCCCAACAAACGCTGAGCAGTAATCAAGCTCCGATCTCTATAGCGAACTGGCTATGTTACTTAAGAAAAAGTATTCTCTGACCTCTGGAGCATGTTATTACTAAAAGAAGGGCATAATTGACTTTTTGGATACACAATTATTTGTTCTTGCTGTTGTTGTCCCATAACAGCATGGTTTATAAACCTTATATCCTAGTCACGCAGGCAAAACTCTCCGTTACCTTAGCCCTGCTGTTTAATTAGCTTTTACAATTGGACATTGTTTATATCCCAATAAATGTTGCCTGAGTAAAGACTTCCCCTTAACCAATTATACCAGATGTTTTTCTGTGAAGGTCCTAATTAAATAGCATCTTTCTTGTGTTTGTTTTAAATCCTGCCTGTTGTGTAAATCTCTCTAAGAGCGCGGAGCTGTACTGGGACACTTTACCAACATCTCTGTCACTTTCTGGTTCACTGGCTGGTTGCAGCTGCTCCCTTTAAAAGTTCTTGCTTCCAGTATGGGAGGAAGGTCCTGATGGGTAAGCGTGAGACTTGGGAAACCAAACCAGTTCCTTGCTCTACAGTGGGATTCTCAAGTGGTGCTAAGTCACGCGTGACCCCATCAGGATGGTATAACTTAAGGTGGCTGCTGGGGTTACCACTGTAGTGTCCAACCCTGCAGTTTCCAGTACAGAATTTTAAACAAAGGTGGATTTTACTTGGAACCGTGGACATTGTCAAGTTACAGATATTGTGTCTGGTTTGTGAGCAGCTCTGCCACCCATTCTAATTTTGGCACAGGTTCAGGATGGTCAAGGTTAGCTGTCCTCAACAGTGCTGTGCCCACTGCTCCATCAGACCCTCAGAATACTGAACTTCGGTTCTCCTGTAAAATGGAACATTACCTTCTGGCAGGTAACGTTTTAAGAGCTTTTATATTCCAGGTGCTGTTTCTAAGAGCTAATTCCTAAGTTGCCACCTGTTATGGTTTGAGAGAACCCATAACAATCTATTGTCGTTAGACAATTATTCTCTCACCCGATGACCCCTCCCCACCCGGAAAGGGGAATCGGGGAACACAAAGAAACACAAGGGTTGAAATATAAATAGATTTAATAGACTAAGACTAAATAATTAGCAATAATACTAAAGAACCAGTATTAATCCCGATACTGATATAAGATATACAGAAATTATACTCAGCCGACTATATCAGTGGGAAGCTGTGCACTCCCGGCAGGGGACAGCAAGTATCGGACACTGGGAGCGCAATGGCTTCAGGAGGAAGGGAAGGCCTCAGGGCTCCGGCACCGGAGCAAGGAGTTCTCTGGACCCGCCGCCATCAGGGAGAGAGCCAGCTACGCAGCAAACTTTTCTAATTTATATTGAATGTGACGTTCATGGTATGAAATACTCCTGTTGGCCAGCCTGGGTCAAACGCCCAGGCCTTGCTCCTCCTTGTCCCTGCACCTGGCAAGGCTCGAAAACACTAACCTTGAATCCCACGGAGCCTGGCTGGCTATAAAGTAAATATTTTCACAAATTCAGACACTAGAGTCTTCTAAAAGTGCAATTTTCCCCAGCATTAGAAGAAAAGTTAGTCCTGTGTCTCTCAACCTAGGACACCACCACTTTTGTATGCCCTCAAAATATGAAAAGGAAATCAGCTTCCTTTCTCTGGTACAGCAGCCACCGTCCTACGTGAGTCAATGAGTTCCCAACTGTAATATTTCAATGCCGTGTAAAAAAGTAGAAGAAGTGAGAGATGTATTAATGGGAACGCTGTCTCTCTGCCAATCCTTATGGGTCAGAGGATTAAGAGATGCAGTAGCCCATCTGTGCTTCACCAAATATCCTCATTTAGAAGATAAACATGGTATGTAACTACATTTTTTACTGTGTACTTCCTTCATCCGAACTTCCAGTCATTCTAATTTCATATTAATGTCTTAAATTTGAAATTGTCCTTGATTTCAAGATGGATTAGGTAGTAATTACATTAAATGTTTTCTGCTGTTTCTGATCAAATACATATATATACCTGTTCACTTCCTTAAGTCCTTAATTTAAAGGATCTTTTTTATTCTATTGGACCACTAAGTCTTGCAGGGAGGGGCAGAAAGCTTCCATGCTGTGAAGGTCCCAGAAGCTCTAGAATGCAGAAGAAGATGTTATGGGTGCAAACTTCAAAAAGTTCACGTAATTTTTTCTACCGACTCTATTTTGAAGGTTGGGGACAGATAATTGGGTGTGATTGTGTCTCACTGAATATCCATTTCTCAGCACTGCTAGCTACAACAAGGGAAACAACGTTGGTAATTACAGTGTTCAGGAATACCTAGAATTTGATATCACTTGGCCAAAATACAGAGAAATTAAAGAAAAGATGCTGTGTCTTTTATGTCTTCAAACACATAAAATAGTGATTTCAAAATGTTACTTTGAATGCAATTGGTGTAACGACTCCCTAACGACACTAAAGCCAGATCTCTGCCTATCTCAAGATGGTGAGGCTGGAGTTTGCATGGGCAGTACTAATCCCTGGTTGTCTTGCTAATCATCAGCAGTTACAATGTTGTGCTTAGAAGCACAATGACCTTTTTCACTTGAGTTCAACTTATTTTGCCATAGCAGGTAGTATTTAGGACTAGATTCACCAAACAATGCTATTTCCTGTATGCTTGAGGGAAGATGCTTGGCTTTGGTTGGCCCCTTATTTTGCTTTACTCTGTACCCTGGATTCCACGGAGAATGGCTCTGACTTGCTATTATCCCTTTTCCAAGCTGTTTGGAGTGCTGCTATGGGCTTCAGTTTTCCTTATTGTACTATTATTAAAGGCCAATGCTGGTAATATTTTGCACTACAAGGACTTCTTTTGGTGGCCCTGCATGGCTTCTGGAATAACCGGCAAGCCAACGGTGTTCCTGCACAGGTGCAGCACAAAAACCAAGGGGGCAAGGTCAGCTAGGACCTTGATGGCTG
Source organism: Numenius arquata (assembly GCF_964106895.1). Classification (NCBI taxonomy): domain Eukaryota; kingdom Metazoa; phylum Chordata; class Aves; order Charadriiformes; family Scolopacidae; genus Numenius; species Numenius arquata. The sequence continues at coordinate 54,475,011 of NC_133583.1, read as the reverse complement.
ACAGTCTACAGCCACCTGGTGCATTGAACTCAAGCCCACAGGTGAAGTTTGTGTCCAGTTTGGGCCCCTTACCACAAAAAAGACATTGAGGTGCTGGAGCGGGTCCAGAGAAGGGCAATGAAGCTGGTGAGGGGTCTGGAGAATAAGTCTTATGAGGAGTGGCTGAGGGACCTGGGGTTGTTCAGCCTGGAGAAAAGAACGCTGAGGGGAGACCTTATCGCTCTCTACAACTACCTGAAAGGAGGTTGTAGAGAGGCGGGGGTTGGTCTCTTCTCCCAAGTCACAGGTGATAGGACAAGAGGAAATGACCTCAGGTTGCGTCAGGGGAGGTTCAGATTGGATATTAGGAACAATTTTTACACTGAAAGGACTATTAAACATTGGAACGGGCTGCCCAGGGAAGTGGGTGAGGCACCATCCCTGGAGGGATTTAAAAGATGGGTTGACATAGTGCTTAGTGACACGGTTTAGTGATGGTTTTTATCAGAGTTAGGTTGATGGTTGGACTAGATGATCTTAAAGGTCCCTTCCAACACAGACAATTCTATGAACTTAACTCCCAGCGGCAATCCACCTGCAGCCTCTGAATTCCTTCCTTGGATGCTTCTAAAAGGGAAAAAAAAAAAGATCATTGTTAGTCCATGTGGCAGACGTTGGCATAGATCTATTTCACTCCTATCCAAGCACTCGCGGGCCTTGTGTATGACAGGAGAAAAAGACAGTTCCTTGCCACTGAGCACGTGAAAAAAATCCTAGGGGAGACAAGTGCACATTAGGGTGAGCCAACTGTTTACCATGATCTGCTAACAAAAATGTGAAAACTAAAAACGGCCTTTCTGCACTGGGATTCTATCGTGCATTAGTCGCCATGTGTTAGCGAACATAAGCTTATTGCAGCCTAAAGTAAATTCCTGCAATTTCAGTTTACCTCCTCTCTCCCAGCTGCTACATGTAGTGATTGTCTCTCAGTGATTTGCTGCTCCTTTTTCTGCGCCAGTGAAACCTTGAGAAACTGCAACTAAAACAAAATCATGCATTTATTTAAGAAGTATGGAACTTAACATGGTTCCTAAATCCATTATGAGCTCTCCTTTCCTCTAAAGAATGAAATTTCAGTTGGGGGCCCAATAATCAGTTTCAAGACTGCAAACAATTGGTCAGTTCATCCAAAAATCCCAAATTAAGTTCTGATTCTACCTCTCTCATCTTTTCAGATGTTCCCTAGGTACATTGAAAGAATTTTAACAGAGTAGATTCTAAAAAGTATTAAAAGATAGAGGAGAATTGTAGAGTTTATAGGATATTAAAATGCAATGCATGTGTCTGTATATATAAATATAGGACAGAGTCTGGAAAATGTCCCTAACAATACAGAAATATTCATGGAAAAGTAATACTTAGATATTAAATAATTTTCAATAAATATATGAAAACATCACACAAGCTTATATTTTAATTTCTAAGCACAGGTGTAGTAATCACTGCCACCAGGACTGTATCAGGACCGTGTAGACCCCTTGGAAACATCCGCAAAGGAACAGCTTATTTAGCAGCTACACGGTTAGAAGCTACTTCAAAGTGCTCTTGCTACTGAGAGCTTCTGGGGAATTGCAGGGTTCCAGCGTAGGAGAGGTCTTTGGGGCCCTTCTACCTGCCTCCGAATGGCACAGAATAGTTATGCTTTCTTAGCATCACACTTCAGGTTTAGGAATTCCTAAACTGTCTTCATCCACAGATTCAAATCCCTGGAGAACTGATCCAGCCCTGCATCTTTCCCAGATAAAGCGTGCTTTTATCGTATAGAGGTGTATATATATCGTATAGAGGTTCTGTTGGGAACTTAAAAATGAAGGTTATTTCACGAAAATAATTTTAAAACATCAGGATTGCAACAGTAAGCGTTTGTGCCTGTCCCTGGGTAACATTTCTTTTTCCATTCTGCACCCGGCTGGCTGGCACTGACCTTTCTTTCCTTTCCCACCCAAACGCGGGCCGTAAGTGCCCATGGGCAACCCAGCCCTCATCAAAGCTCTGCCCTGCTTGGAAGAAGGAAGTGTGTCTGAGAAAGCACCACCCGTTGGTGGTCCCTCACTTCTACAAGCTCAAAAGTGCGTGTGGAAGAGTGGAAAAGGAAGGTGGTGTTCAGAATCCCGGAGACACAACTTGCTCACCTTCCGTACTCAGCAGGGCCGTAATTCCCAGATTGGGTTCCTTCAGGCTGACAGCTTCTCTGTGTAATTACACAATATCGATGCGCATCCGGGAGGACAATCGTTAGGGACAAACAGTTCAAAATCTCCATAAAATGTAAAATTAAAAACAAAAAATATTTTCAGGAGTGAAATGAGATGATGCTTCGTCTGCATGGGCACAAATTGATCCAAGTTTTGTGATCACGGTGTCTCAGGTTTCGTATCAGTTATCTCAGCGTAACTTTTTGATTATTTCTGAAGTCATGCACAGAATGAGGGGAGACGCAGTTTGACCTTTCTAGACTTGCTGCATTTTAATTTTTCCCTGTGCTTAGAAAGGATACAGAAAAGCCCAAGAGGTAATATTATTTTTGTATACAACGTCTAAAGTAATATTAGGCATGTTCAGAATACATTAAAGATACTGTTCTGACACAAGAAATTTACAATCTGCTTTTAGATAGTACATAACTAATGAGAACAATAAATGCTGGAAGAAGAGAAAGAATGGATCAAGGTTACAAAAATAAGATCGTAGCGTTCCTCCACTACATATGCACGGTTTAAAATTAGCTTCAATTTTGCTGCCTCAGTCTAGGCTTTGGTTTTTTCATTTTGGCTTTTTTCTTTATTAGATTTAATTTTCTGTCTGAATCCACCAGACCATAAAATCCTGGCTAAAAACTCTGACCAGACTTTTTTTTCTTCTCTTTTTTCTCATTTTTAATTTGCATTGCACCTACTCTGCTTGCACAGCCAACACGGATGGCCTGTTTGTAGCAGAAACATTGCCACGACCTTTTCTCTGACAGCAGTCAAAGTTGAAGCACCGATAGAACATATACTGAAATACATGCACTACTTTATTCTACACAGGGGAAGTGATACAAAAAAAAGTAATGATACGATTTCTACACAACTCCACCTGGATTTTTACATCCCCACTTCAAAGAACCATACCATACACCATACCATATATGCGGTGTGTGAAACTCACGCAAAACTCCTGTTAATATTCCATCTTCTCATTCTCACCCAGCCTTAACAGTCACTTAAAAACAATTTGTGAAAGATCAATAATGCACCTTACTGGCTTTTCTGTTATGTATAAAAAAGGGTGGTTTTTTGCCAATTTTTTAAACACTCTGAAAATATCAGGATAGTAAAATTGGATTTTTATTGATTTTCTTGGAATATCTTTGGGGTTTCAACAGATACGTATTGACAGCAGCCACCTCTAGTTGAATCGAAAGTATTGAATGTGTAATGCAAATCACTCTGTCTTCAACTTTTTTGAATTATACTCATGTTTAAAAAAAAAAAAGTGATCAGAAATCTTTTTTCCTTTCAGTCTTTGCTCTTGTGGTATTATGCTTTCTCATGTTCTTTAGTCACCACACAGGCTTGCGGGCTGCAGACAAAAGATAAACAAAAAATGGAATATCTAATGTTTCAAATACAAGCACAGATAAAAAAAAGTAAAACATACTTCTCAAGTCCTTATAGATTATAAATAAATGGAGAAATGGCACAAATCCGTATGTAGAAAAAATAATTTCTTACTCAATATTTGTAATGAAGGGAGTTGTCAGTCACATTAATTTTTATGTAAATTTACCTAAGCTGATGAATCATAACTGAATTATTGCCTAATCTTCATAGGTTTGGCCAGCATTTCCATTTTTATTTCCGTTGCTTCAATTTGTTTTTATTTGTTTATATAATGGATTTTAAGAGTCCACACCAGCACCCATAAGTAACAAGGTGAAAAGAGGGGGCCTGCATCATAGAATCATAGAATGGTTAGAGTTGGAAGGGACCTTAAAGATCATCGAGTTCCAACCCCCTGCCATGGGCAGGGACACCTCCCACTGGAGCAGGTTGCTCAAAGCCCCCTCCAGCCTGGCCTTAAACACTTCCAGGGATGGGGCATCCACAACTTCCCTGGGCAACCTGTTCCAGTGCCTTACCATCCTCACAGTAAAGAATTTCTTTGTGGTATCTAATCTAAAACTCCCCTTCCAATTTAAAACCGTTGTTACCCCTTGTCCTGTCACTACATTTCCTGACAAAGAGTCCCTCTCCGGCTCTCCCGCAGGCTCCCTTCAGATATTGGAAGGCTGCTATAAGGTCTCCCCGGAGCCTTCTCTTCTCCAGGCTGAACAACCCCAGCTCTCTCAGGCTGTCTTCATAGGAGAGGTGCTCCATCCCTCTGATCATCTTCGTGGCCCTCCGCTGGACCTGTTCCAACAGGTCCATGTCCTTCCTGTGTTGAGGACTCCAAAGCTGGACACAGTACTGCAGGTGGGGTCTCACGAGCGCAGAGTAGGGGGGCAGAATCACCTCCCGCGACCTGCTGGCCACAGTTCTCTTGATGCAGCCCAGGATGCAAGAGACAGATGAGCACCAGACCAGTAACCATGATAGACAGCAATCCTGGCACACAGCTGACTGTTCGTTATCCTTCCTGCAGTAGACGTCACAGCACAGGAAACTTTTTAGGGAGGGATTCGAAGAAGGAAAATGAGGTGAGTGGGAGTGAGAAGCAGCAGCGAGGGAAAGCACGAAGGTGCTGGTTTGAAAATGTAACAAGTGAGAGTTATTACTGAATGAAATGTGTGGGGGGAAGACGTTGATTTCTCTATAGGATATTAAAAGACGATAGGGTGGGAATAAGCTGCAAAGAGCCACAAAAGTGAAGTAGCTTTTGCTTGCTAAGCTGCTGAAGGAGGGGGGATACACTGAAATAAGAAATATAGATGAAACAATGATTATTAACATAACCAGAGCAGCAGTGTTTTGCAAGGGTGTTCTGTTATTCTTTGTTTTGTGATGTCCAAAATTAGATTATTAGCTTTGGAAGGGTAAGGACCAAAGACATCTTTGTACTAACAAGCACCCTAACACATTTTCAGGTGCTCTTAAAAATGCATAAATAAAAATGAGCAACTGCTTCTCCTGAATGCTATTTCCCCTCATTCTTCAGCCCTTATTTTTCAAGCTACACCATTCAGTTATCTATTTTCAAAAAAACTTTACATATGAACTTTCCAGTTCTCTCTTGTCAAATTATCTTACTGTTTTTGGAAAGGCTGCATATCATCTATATTTAACACCATTTCAGCTTGGTGAGGTGACTATAACATAGCGTTAAACTCAGACTGAAAAAATGAGTATGGCATTTCTAGGTTTTTCAAGTGTGAACTCAGAAGAGCTAATTTGACTGGAAAAAGTGCTTTCCCCCAGCTGTCTTGGATTTCAGTAAACCTTCTTGCAGGTAAATGAGTTGAGTTAATAGAATGGCAGTTAGATGCAAAAGGCCTTTGGATTAGTATTTGTGGTCACCATAGAAGTGAGTCTCTCAGAGAAATGCGAATGAAGGGGACATCTGAAGAACTGATACAGAAGGTTTCTCCACAGGCACTCAATTCTTAGAAATTTACAGATGAAAAATGCTATATGAGTATTAATAGATAGGAATGAAATATGGATGAGGGGACACTAAAGCTGGAATAGCAAGTAGAACAAAGGGAATAAGGGGATATGGGGACATGATAAGAAACCAGACTAGAGCTGCAGGCTTGGCCAGAACTGTCTAAGACCTTAAAAAAAGAAAAAAAAAACCATGAAAAAAAACCCCTAAACAAAAGAAACAAAACCAAACCAAAACAAAAACAGAAAAAAGAAAAGAAAAAAAAAGAAAAGTTTAGATAAAGCAATGAAGAGGTAAGTAATATAAGAAATTATTTGAAGGAGGACTGAGACAGGACATGGCAGGAAACCTAAAAGAAAGGGGCTGTAGCAGGATAAAGGATGACCAGAAGCAAAAGTGTCCTAGCTACTGATACAGATACGGTCACCTTTTCAAAGAGAAAGAGAAAGCCAGATTTGATAAAAGATTAGACAAGTAGAGAGGAAAAGGAATCGGGTTTGGTTTTTGTGACAGACAGACAGGTAGGAGGTACGGTAATGCACATACATGGAAAGATTCCTGGAGAGAACGCTTTTGTCTATGTTAAGCCTGCATCAGTGCTGATGATGTTTCTCAATGGATGTGCAAGAACATTTAATGTAAACAGTCAGCCATGAGATCTGAATGGACAGAAGAAAGAGATGAGAGTACATGTGGCATGTTCTCAAGAGTGATGTCCCAGGATGATGTGCCCAGCAACAAACAAGGAAGAGTATGAGGGAGAGGATGTATGTGGTGAACTTACAGTAGTTCACTGTCAGCAGCGAGACAAATCACCCTTTGTACTATGCTAGTGACCACCTACAGTTTATGAAGACTGCAGAGGGAAAAGTCTAGAAAATATTTTCCAGAGCTTGGATCTCAATGGCCGTCACTGAGCAAAGAACAGTATCCATACTCGAGTATTATTCTGTGCAAGGATCTAACTCCTAACCCCTTTACAAAGCCCCCTTGGTGCACCATTTTGGACAGTTATTTCATCAAGTCACTGGCACAGTAATGTGGCTAAAGTAATATTAAATTAGCTTATATAATACTAAAGTAAGATACTGACAGTGAAGAGAAGTAGATGAAAGAGAGAGGCCTAAGTGCCACTGAAAAAGAAAGGAAATAGCAAAGAAAGAGAAACCACAAAATCAGATGCTGCAAAAACAACCAGAGTACTATGAACTGAAAGAATTAACAAGGCTGCAGAAGTCACGGAGAAAGGAAGCAACTGACCCTACAGTAAAATCTAAGTGTGTAGAATATTATCCTGCAGATATTATCCATGGAGTCTTGTTAAGAGGAGTTGAACTGGAGCGGAAAAGGCACATACCAGATAGAAAGACAAAGAGGTAAAGTGATATTTACGGAACAGAACTTCAGATGGATAAAGACACAATTTTACCTGCCTTGATTTTTAAGCTTGGAGTGTTTCACTGACTAGTCAGTGGTCACTAGGAAGCGGTTACATTAGTTTACTAGCTAGAAGGAAGCAAACACGTAAGTATGTACATAGCCATAAACGCAGTCCTGCCTGTTTCCATTGCTTAGCAATGCATGCATACTCCCCAGTTTTAACAGCCACCCAGTCTACGGTGCATTGACTGCCCATGTATGCAAATATACATGATTCTAGGCCTTGATGCTTGTGCTTTTAACACTGTGCTTGTGCCATGGCTAGCTTTGCTTCTGAGAGCTTGGAGTTCATCTGTGTTGACGAGGTACAATGAAGCTTCCGTCTCAGCCTTGCATTAGAGACATGCATGATCAGACCCAACCTGCTGGGTCTCTTCGGAAACACACACATAATTAGCCCCTTTGCACCACAGACTTCATTGCTGTGTTTGCCACATGGTGAGTGTCACCCAGTGGGCCTGCAAACACACACACACACACACAGAAACCCTCCCGTCCCCAGGAATCATCACTATATTTGCCATATGGTCAGGCTCACCTGCTAGGGCTGGGAGAAGGAGACAGACGGGCAACACTCTCACACATAATGAAGCTCCCCACTGGGCTGCCTTAAGAAAAAAAAAAAAAGTTGACATAACTGCCACACGATCAAACTCACCTGCTGAGATTTTGGGCAGGGCGGGGTGGTCACACACACATGAATTTGCCATCTCTGCCCAAAGCGTGCCTCCTTGTAATGTGCTTCACCTAAGTACATCAGAGTGGAAACCAGAACAAGAGGGACCCACTCCCTTCCCAGGGGAGTGACAGAGACGCCTAACCTAAACAGGTCGTCAGGCTCCTCTACCCCCCACTTCCCTCCGGGCTGTAAGGCTGGAACTGCTCCCTGCTCTGGGTGGAAGGGGCCATGTGCCTCCATACCGAGCCTCTCCTCCCGAGAGCCCTCTGACTACCGCAGGGCCAGACCCGACTCCCCGCGGGCGGAGAGAGAGGCCCGGTTGGGGGGCTCAGCCCTCCGGCTACTGCTCCCCTCCTCCCGGGCGCTATTACTGTAATTGCCGAGGCAGAGACAGCCACCGGGGAGAAGATAACGAGCCCTTCCTTCCATGGGCAAGCAGCGACTGTAAACACCAGCGGCAACCGGCCCTCAGGGGCCGGCGGGGCCCTCCTTACGCACGGCCGTTCCCGCCCCTCACGCAGCGCCGTCTCCCCTCACGCGCGGCGGCCGCCGGCCCGGGCGAGGACGGGAGGAAACGCTCTGCGCCCCCCGCCCCGTCCCGGGCCCGGCCGGGCTCCCCTGGGCGCCGGGGAGGCTTTACTCGGGCACCGTCCGTCCGCTCCCGCCACCCCTGCTCCCCGCGCCGCCATGGCGGCCTGTGGGCAGGCGGGGAGGGAGGAGGGGGGGCACGGGACTCCCCTGGCGGTGACGTGTGTTGCCATGGCGACGGCCAGGCAGCGTCTCGCGCCGTGGTGGTGGGGGGGCGAGAAGGGGGGGGGATGACAACAAATATGGCGGAGAGGAGCAGGACGGCAGAGACGGGTCAGTGCCAGCCGCAGTCGCCTGGGCGGGGGGAGAGGGGAAGAGCCCCCCTTCTCCAGGGGCTTCTGGCAGTAGAGGGGGCCCGCCTCGCAGCGGAGTGCCGGGGACGGAGCCCGGGGAAAGGGAGGGAAGCGCCTCCTGGCCGAGGGCAGTGGAGGTGGAGAAGGGGCCCGGGGCAGAGGCCCCTGCACAGGGAGCTGTGGAGGAGGGCGAAGCACCTTCCCTTGGGGGATGAGGAGCATCTTCCCGGGGGAGAGGTGGTCGTGGGGAGTGCCCCTTCAGGTAGGGAGAAGGGAGAGAGCCCCCAGGCAGTCCAGCCCTGTCTGAGGGGGGGATTGGCCCGTCTTGGGGAGGAAATCGAGAGGGCAAGAGCTCTCACCCAGCAAACAAAATGTGGGGGAGATCCCCGGTTGTGCAGAGGAAGAAGCTGATGGTGGCGTAGCCTGGGTGGCCTGCACTGCAGGCCATCCTCCCTGTACAAGGTGCAAAGGTGGTGGTGGTGAAGAGCAGAGCAAAAGGGTGGTGCGTAGGAGTTGCCCTTACACAAGAAACCATGACCTGCTTGATTTAGAGTGAAAAAAGTAATACGTGAAGACACGGGGTTGGAATTGAAACTGCACCAGAAGGGTGATAGCTTGGGGATTGACCTACAGGTGCTGCTTGACTTGTCCTGGTCGGTGTAAAGAACCTGGAGGCTGCAGAGGGACAGCATGCAAAACTCCTTACATGTCACATACCTTATTCTGTGAGGGTCTCTTTAAGGAAGGTGCCAAATGGTGTTCTTCCTATTCAGGGTCTATTAGCAATGTCTCTAACTGTGGATGAGAAGATAAGTTTGTCAGTGAAATTGAAGGTTTGTGTTTCCTCATGAATGACAAGGATCCTGTAGGTACAGGGGTCTTTCCTGTTGTAACAAAACACAATTAAGGTCTTTTCCAACCCACGTGAAAAAAAAAGCCCCCAAAATAAGTTAAGAAAATTAGAGATATTAATATTTGGAGGATGAAACAAGGATAATGACAGTTTTTCTGAATATTAAATATCCCATAGCGTCATACATAAATTATCTGGGTTCCTGGACCAAAATTTCATATTCCTAGCCTGCTGTGTTAGCTGCTGTGCATATGCTTTTCAGCCTCAGAAGTGGCTCCAAATGAAGATGTATTATCCATAAAACTGATTTTGGATTTTTGGGCCACTTAAGGTGAAAAAAAGTGATAAATATGTGAAATGCTGTTGTGCTCTGTGAACCAATGCTACAAAGGCTCCATCTAAAGCCATGTTCAGCCATGCTGTTTATGAACACCTGAAACCACACTGTAAAGTTTATTGTACATTAAACTTGTCCATGAGGCAAGTGATTATTTTCATCCACTGTGTTGTGCAACACTACTAAACACAGCTGATGAGCTCTGACTGTGCTGTAAAACAGGAAACAAATCTCCAGTGGCCATTTGACTGTCAGCTTTCCTACCTACTTCATCTACCTGTGCCTGTGCGGTTGTCAGTAACTTTCTTTAACATATAATGTAACTTTCCTACTATTTCCGGATAAGCACATAAACTTACTCTTACATTGTGTTCTCTGCTGGATTAATCTGCAGCCTGACAGCATTTGCTTTTTATTTTTAAGCTTGTCCAGAACTTTTTTCACATCTCACCGTTGCAGCTAACTGATCAATGATTTTCTCATAAATGTTGTGTTTCAGCTTGTGCTGAAATCATGTTTAGTTGCATGTTCCGATATATGTCCGCTTAAGTTTTGCAGTGCCTGTCTGCCCATTTTGCAAGTCTTAAGTTGCAGGTCCTTCTTTTTGCAGAAACCAGATGAGGAATTAAAAATGTAAAGAACCACAAAAATAGGAAAAAGACTGAAAACTTTCAGAGATCAGTGGGGCTTGGAAAGCAAACTTGTGATCTTGGCCTATTCTTAAGAAAGGATGTGGAAAGTAGGCTGTGGAAAAAAAAAGGTGGGGTGGTTTTGTTTTTTTTTTTTTTTTCCTTTTTCCCCATAAACTTTGGATACTGAATGTCACCTGACACTAAGGGGACAGATAGATTCTTTTAGGGATCCTTGGCAGATCCCCCAAGGAACTTATTTTTCCCATAGTGCCAGAAGACACTGACACTGTTGATGTGCATGTTTCATAACTGGGGATCGTTTTTGTTCTTGGTGTATCCTGGTTTCTTAGTATGTCTTCATGATACGTCACATCTGGACCATTCTTTAGGAGATACAGGAATCTAGCTCTGGAACCTGCATTTTGCAGAAATTTAAATTTTTATATATGGATGCAAGGAGAATAAAGTCATTACAAAAGGACTGAACATTGTTCAAACCATATAAATTGATTTAGCCAGTATGACTATATTATACTTGCTGTTTTGTTTTTTACAGCAACATCATGTTTTTATTCCTGGATCACAAAACACAAGTAATAACTAAGTCTTATCTTCCCATCTTGAAATATTGATTGTTATTTGTAATTTTCAAATGAGAAAACTGAAGGTCATGGTTTCAGATGAGATGGAGTTAATTGAGTTACAGAGAAATTAAAGGTAACTTATCCATGCTTTATTGCAACACAGATTACTGTTATGGGCCATTCTTTACTAGTTTAATTCAGTACCATGTGTTTGACAAGAGTGAGTGTTAGGGAAAGATGTCAGAAAAAACATAATGTGCACTTACAGAAAGTTGATTCTAAAAATTAAGTTTCTTCCTAAATACTGTCTAATACTGGATTATGTACATCTAAGATGCTTATGGCCCCTCTAAACTCTTAGCTTTGAAAATATACTGTATCAAGAGGTTTTGTATATGAATTATACTTTATGGAAAACATACCTTTTATAATGTAAGAATTTTTCATTTCAATTTTATTATTATGTCCTTATTCTTCTGTTATAGGAAAGTAAATCTGTAAATCTTTCTTACACTGGTAATTATACTTATTATTTCTATATATACAAATCTTTTCATATTTCCATTACTTTTTTGTGTAGAATATTTTTGTTTCTGTAGTAGTTTTTGCAAATTTTTAATTTTTTTTTTTGTTAGGGGGATGAGGACACACAGAATTGCAGAGAATACTTCAGAAGAGGGACTACTATCAGCTTTTATTTTACTTTTACACTCAGCATTATTTTCTATATCATGGTTTAAGACAATCTGTGTGTTTCAAATGAGATCGAAACTTAATATGGAAGGTAGATGATCTCACATCTGTGTACTACGGAGCTCATATTCTGGTGCCATCTTCTCTGGACTAGGCAGACATCTGGTCTAATCCATTAAAATAGTTTCTTTGTTCTGATGTTCGGTTAGAGTGCTGCAAATCAACTTCCTTTACCCTGGATTAATCAGTCATTTTCCCATTGCAATTGGCTCCTTAGTTCTAGCTGGTTTCTTGGAACTGCTCAGATCAGCTTTCTGCAACAAACCGTAAGTTTGTATGCTTCCCTGTTTGGGTTTCCAGGCTGAAGCCTTCATGTCTCAAGCTGCGAATCCAAATTAAAAGCAACTTAAATCTTCACAAATGAAGTCTGCAGGAGAATGGAGGTGATTCAGACTAGTTTGAATCACCAGGAGCTTCTTGGTTTGACTTCCAGTTGTTCCGCTTAGCTGACCTTGATGTCTCAAACCTGTGGAAGATACATGATACAGAAGGACGTCCAGTTTAGTTTCTTCAAAAAAAGATCGGTGTTATTTTTCCAATTCTGTAGCAAAGAGGACCTTATTAACTTCTCTAAGGAAGGTTTAGGCGTAGGTCAAAGTGAGTACAGAAGACCTGTATTTGCTAATCTTTTTGACGTGGATCCGTCTAAAATTTCACTAGTTACCTCCTTCTCCCCAGGTTACTCTTATTCTTCTAGGCATCTGTATTACCTTCAAAAGACTTGCTTCCAGAGGCCTGAATGATCAAAGGGTGAAGGTTATCTCTGAGTTCTGTAATAGTTTTCTATCTGAGGCAGATGAATATTAGCTTGGATTGACAGTTCTAATATGTGTTATTCCACAGTTGCTAGTAATTTTGTGGATATTAGTATTTCTGTTACTTCATTGAGTCATTGTCACTGAAATCATAGTGAAGGCAAAAAATGACATTTACTCACAGTACTGGACAGGATATAAATATATGTCTTTAGACCAAAGATCCTTGTTATCAGAACAAACAGATTTCCCAGTTTTTCATGTTTATTTGCATGTCATGATAGATACCTTGCAGAGCAATGCTAAGTCACATTTTGTATTAAGAATGGTTAGAATTTTCAAATGCATTCGTAGCCAGGCTGACCTGGCTTCAAGGAGAGCTTCAAACCACTGCTGAATGCTGAACCCCCACTCAATGGTTTCATAGTAATTAACATTTCTAAAATACTTAGTGTTGTATAAAATACTTAGTCTCCTTTGTATTTCAGAGATCTGCATGTGGAGAGCCCAATAAAATAGCTGTGTAAATTCTGCAGTGTTTTCTAATTGATTTTAATATGATAGTGTTGAGATGGGGTATTTTGAAAGATAGCTTTTGATTATTCTTTCAAAAAAGAATATGGATTCTTTTAAAAATATTTAATCACATATGGTATGAACAGATTCTAGTATGAAATAGTAAGACAACCTAATTTATTTGTCTTTAAGTATAGGCCTTTTTGACAACTGGAATTTCTCATTCACTGGCTTTATCATGAGGAAATTTAAAATAGGAGAGAATAGCTAATTACTTTAACAATATTATTTAACCTTGGTCTTTAAAATAACACCATACTTCAGTGGTACTTCTGGTCTTCCAGACAAATTTCATTTCTTCGATTGAATTGTCCTTTCTTAAATTTTTTCTGAATTTTCAAATGTATATAAACAATATAGCTTATTTCTGAATATACACTAGTAGCCTGTAAACGTAGCTGAACTCCAGTGTTTGGGAAAAGACGTTGCAGTCTTCATGCTCCAAGGGATCTGCCTACTGTATCCTCCTGTCGACATGAAGAGATTTCAAAAGTCAGTGGAAAACTGTAAGGGTACTGGGCCCAGACTTGCAGATATTCATGAACCATAAAGAGCTATTTACAGTTGTTTATGAAATGCTGCAGGATGTATTTGTAAACAAATCTAAAATGCATTTTGTTCAACAAACACATTTGCCGGAACTTACTGATAGCATTGGTACATTTTAGCTTAAGCAGTTTGAAGTCCAGGGAATATTAGAGAAAGGTTTGCTTGTACATTTGAAGCACTCTGTAAGATCATTAACTACTTCAGGTTTTACTGCTTAAGTTGAAATATTCATTGTAGTGATATATAGAAATCAACTAAGGTTGCTGCAGAAAATATTATAATAATCATTATACTCTGTTGTCAGTAGACTGGTATTCAACTAATTTCCAACTTCTTCAGTTATGTAGTGGAAACAATCCCCACTAGAAGAATTCACTGAAGAAGGGCTGCTAACATATTTTTGGTACTTAGAGCTTTGATCATATTTCTATTACATAATTTGCCATATAAGGAGACCTCAGAAATACTAATGAAGGCTTTATACAGCCAGAAGATATAATTTCACAAAAAGAAAGAAATGGGAATGTGTTGGGTATTCCAGTTGCCTCTTCTTAATGGTTTACCATCTCCTAGCCATATTTCAAACAGTTTTTTCTTTGACAAATAATCAAAGCTTTTGAAAGTTACTTACCTCAAGCCTCCCAACGTTTTTTCTTTCAGTGAAGTTCAAAGCACCCTATTAATTATTAGCACTTGTGAGAGGAGGTTTTTGAATTTGTAAAAAGTCAAATGAGACATATTGAGAATTTTAATAGGTTTTATGCTGAAATTTGTAAAACAGAAGTTTCTGCAATTTTCTTTAGTGTTGCTGTCACTGTATTTAGTAGGCAGAAGTCTCATGCAAAAAACCAGATCAACCTCAGAATGCATTTATATGGCCTACATAGCATTTCTATTTTTTGAAGTTGAGCTTTATAGATATAATGCTCATTAAAATAGTTTTTAAAGTCAGCTTCCTGTGTTAAAATGTAACTGGCTTGATCTCCACATGGGGCCACTAACAGGACTGGGAAACTTAGATCTGCCGCACAAGCCTACTTTCCGAATGGGACACCTGATAACAATAGCTGTCATCTTTCACAGAGGAAATGGACAACTTGTCTACATTCAGAGGTTTTCCTTCTTCTTTCCTCAAGCAACACCTATTTAGCGACAAAGCAACAGAGCCAAATGACTGTACAGTCATCTTTACTTTTTTCTTTCTTTTTTTTTTTTTTTTTTTTTTAATAAAGAGCTAGGATACCCTGATAATGGAAAGCACCAACCCACAGATAAATGGGGTGCTACAGGATGTGAAGAGGAGTTTGATACAGATATTAGCTGCTAATTTGCTGCTTTGTCACTCAGACCCAGCAGTGGTGCTGCTGGATGCATACTGGCTCCAGCAGACCCACCTAGGTATATGCATCGTGCTACATCACTCTTGCTTCTGGAGGATTGATTGTGCTGCCCTTTTCCAGAACTATGTGATTCTGTAGAAACCAGCTCAGATTTCTCAAGTAATCCCCAAAAGTAGTTGGCATGCAGAGCCTTGATGTAGAATTGCCATGTTTAGATTGCATTGTACCTGAGATAGTAAGTTCTTCCAGCCTCAAGCTGTGTCTGCAATTAATCTACAATAGAGGTAAACCAATTTACAAGTAATCAAGAGTTGGTTGTGGGCGCACATCTATGTGTCCCATATCCCAACTTCTCTGTCACATTTCCCCACAACTCATCATTTTCTTGACATTGCCACAGAGGCCAAGCCTATCATTTAAGAAGTGCTATATGTTTATTTGAAGTAATTTTACTATTTGTATGTTGGAATGGTTTGGAAAACTCTGCTTTACCAAAATCATAGTAATGACTTCAATTTCATTTTGTCACAGGCTAAGCAAATTCAGAGATGTGGACTTCAGTATTAAATCTAGGGCCTTGAGCCTGCAAGTGTTTGACATTGAGGTTGATGTATATATGTGTGTAGTAAAGTGTTTTTGTGATTGATTCGGTTTTAGGATAAGTAATGTATTAAGGTTAGACACTAGAACATACACAGTCTGATACATATGTTTTCTGATACACATATGTGTCCCTCTTCTCTCAGTCTGGTTAACTGGCTGATTTTGTAGATTCATTGTGGCAAAAGTCAAGTGTAGAAAAGGGGGCAGGAGATGAAAGTAGTTGTCTTAAATTATTATTATTAAATAAAAAAGCTATCTATTTTATTTACATGCTAATTCATAGAGCTATTTACTTAGCAGAGGATCTCACAACCATGAGTGCAAACTGGCAAGATTTTGCTTTTAGAAATTGTTTCATAATCACCTTGAAAAATGTGTTGAATTTCAGTCTCCACAAAAGCAAGTGGAACATCAGTTCCCGTGAATCACCAGAGCAGAGCAGCAGGAATCCATTCCAAAGAAAGCCCAGCTGGATTCATTACAGGTCCACTGATGTGTTTTCATTTGCAATAAGCAGCAAAGTTACTGTGCAATTACAGTAATCTTTACAGTAAACTTTAGAGCTGGGTAACACCTGTCAAGTGACTGTCATGTTTTCATGCATATATAATGCCAATGAGATAGTATGATGTGCTTGATTAATGAAATATTCCTCATATAACCTATAGAAATCCAAAGGCAGTGGCATTATTTCAGGGATACTGTCCATGTGAAATAGGATTGTGAGATAAACTTGCCTCTGCATTACTTACCTATACCCAAGGTCTGTAGTACTGCAAAATAACAGATGTTTTGTAGCTACACAGAATATCACTATATCTGCTGGGTTTTTTTTATTTTTTTATTTCAAAGCCATACAAATACTCAGTAATTTGATCTCAGAGTTTTCTGTAAGCCTTCTTGTAGGTAGAAGTCTGGCTTGTGTTCTGAATATTTGAAATACTTTGTGTGCATTTCATATTCCTATAAATATTGTATCAACATTTGCTTAGTTAAAAAATGCTGAATATGGTGTATTAGTTAGTAGTGTTCTCTGTAGTTAAATTCCTGTTACATTGCTGATGCAAGAGAGTTAATACATCAAGTTTGCTTTGCTGATCATTTTTATGTTAGAAAACAGGAATTCTGAAACAATATTTAAATCTTTTGCTCTATAGTACTTATACTTTGTGAATAAAATAAAACGCTGCAATGATCTAATTATTTGATATGAAATATTATGTTATGTTAAAGTATTTCTTAACTAAAGAGTAAATTCGCCAATGTGAGTGGGCAATGCTTGGGTGGAAGAAATTCTCAGTGGCTTAAAATACTACTATTTGGAATGGACTGTTTTGGAAAGTAGGGGGAAAGATGCTTTTCTAAACTAAGAAAGGAGTTGTTTCAATGGGTAAGTATAATTGTGGCGGTTATTAATAGTGTAATTGACTTCAGCAACCTCGGGGAACAAATTATTCCAGAAGTAGTACTAAAATCTCCAAATTATTTTAAATATGTAGTAGTCAAGAAGATTTTAACTCCAAAGTGAAGAAATTAACTGTGTCTGAAACTACAGGTGACTGACAGAAGACATGCCAACCTCTAAACCAAAAATAAATAGGAAGCAAAGGAAAACCCATATCTTTAAATGACACATATTCAAGAGCCAAGGAAAAATAGAAGTTCAACCCGAAGAAGGATGCATGAATTATAGTGCGTAATACGTGGGATGGAAATTGTCAATGAATTTATGTTGCCCAGTTTTCACTTATCACACTCATAACGATAGCCCAAGCAGTTGTAGCAGTGTGCAATTACCTCTCTTCCCATCATTTGTGAAGTACAGGGTCTAGAAGAGAAAGAGGGTCCTATGCAAAACTGCTGCTGTGGTTTTGTGCTCAGGATTTTGTGCTCTGTGGAGCCCTCATAGAAAGCTTACTTTCCCAGGGATAGTGATGTTAGTGGTTGAGTCAGGAATTGAATTCAAGTCTCCTGAATGCTAGACTTACTCAGTGATAACCAAATACGTCTTTTTCTTTGGACAGGTTCAGCCACAACAGATTTACAGTAAAGTCACAGTTTAGATATCAAAAAATCAAAATACCTCTGAATAGTGGGTATGGTGTAGTACTGCAGGTGGCCTGTGTTGAGGCTCAGCAGGCTGATTGCTTTTGGAGAACACCTGAGAATGAGCTAAAAGCCTGATCCAAATTAGAAGGCATAGAATCACAGAATGATATGGGGTAGGAAGGGACCTCTGGAGATCATCTAGTCCAACGCCCCTGCCAAAGCAGGTCCTCCTAGAACTGGTTGCACAGGAACTTGTCCAGGTGGGTTTTGAACATCTCCAGAGATGGGGACTCCACCACCTCTCTGGGCAGCCTGTTCCAAAAGGCATCGCTGTATTACCTCAGCACTGAACCTGAAATAATGTCTATGGTATAGCTTATTAGCTCAGGTGCAGCAGCACAGCTATAGCTGGATTCTTTTGGGCTTGCTGGGATCACAGCAGGTAAGTTCATGTCTTCCAAAATATGGCATAGACATCTCTTTAAATACAGGTCTGGAAAGCCCCTGTTCAACCAGCAAGACATTACAAGTGCTAGGAATTTGACATGGAAAGGGGTCATTTTCGTAAACAGAAAAAGCACTGTTTAAACGTTTCTTACTTGATCTTGCCAATACTCTTGAAAGACTTCCATAGCACTTAATACTTTTAGGAGGTGCCTTTTGTGGACAAGCATTTTGAATGTGAATCAGTACTGAGGAGTATGAAACTTAGGACAATTAAAATAAATAAAGCCTTGGGCTTTTGAGAAAGCTGAAATGCACCTACTTCTCTGTTAAACCAGGAATAATTATTACTTACTGAGTCCTTTTCAGTTTCCCAGCTGAGAACCAGTTGGTCCTGAAGAAGAGACACACAAAGTTGTTAACTTACAGAGATTTCAACTTTATTAGTCATTGAAGGCTACATAGTCATGGGTCAGGGTCATTGCATTGGTTGCTACGTATGAGATGTTTCAGTTGCATTTAGCTTGCCTCAGCGTGAGTTATTTTTGATTTAGAAATTTATTTTGTCATGACTTCTTTCAGTTATGCTGTCAGTAAACTGATTTTAATTACGGTGTTCTTGTAGTATAATGATCACCTGATCTGCATAGCGCTCACTCCTGGTTAGGATATCATAATCTGACTGTTGGTTAGTCCCATCTTGTGCTCTTAAATCAGAAAAACTATTTATTCTAGAATATGCAGTGCAAATAATAATAATAAAAAAGCCACGGAGGAAGTAATGTTCCTATACTGAAAACAGTTTTTGCAATAAAATATGATTTTACTGCATAGGAGGAAAATGGTCAATGTAGTCTGTAGACCAGATCTCTGTTGCTTTATCAGTGTAAGAATGGATTAAATCTGTTTGTTTCATACCTTCTGTATGAAACCTGAAGATTTATACATGGAAATTAAAGTTTGAGCTGCACCAACTATAACTGGATCAATATCCTTTGGCTTGAGGTTGTTCAGAAATATCTTCTAGTAAGCATTTTGCAGGCAATCATTCTGCATTGAAAAACTTTGTCAAGGAAAGGTTTTTGAAAATGCATAGCATATACATGTGTCTCATTAATATATCTGAAAATTTAAGCTAGATATCATGCTTTTGTTAAATCAGTGCTTCATAACAGCTGTTGAAACACGGATATATACCTAGCATACCTCTCTATGTATTTATATCTTCATAGCATACCTTTCCCTTCCTTTCCTCCGACCTTCTCCGTCCTCCCACACTTATAATACAAAACCAGTTACATAAAAGCTGATTTGTTTCAGGATTATGTGGCATGGGAAAACACTTACAGAATTTTAGGATAGTGCCAGTGAATACTAGTGAGCGACTTCAACCACCAACCTCTTTTTCCGGTTTCGTGAGGAGTATTGTGAGCTTTTGCCCTTACCTGGCATTTTCTACAACTACAATTCCAAACCCTGCAAGTGTCTTCCTGTTTTGAGTTAGTATCTTTTGCAGGTCACATGCATTCCTTGTCTTTGGGAAATTGGTCACTTACAGATTTCAAAAACACATAGGACCCTACGAAAGAAGCTTTTACCCATTGAAGTTCTGTAGTGCCGCACAAGGGATCTGCTTTAACTCTTCAGTTCCTTTCTTGCCTCAGAATCCCTAGACACAGAATTTCCTCTTGCCCCCCAAAATCTTTTGCTGACCTAGAACTTGAATTTCTGTGCACTCTTCAATTGGTGTTTCAACATCTTCTGTTACTTATAGGCAGACCTAATTTTCTGAGCCATCTCTTATCTCCCAGGAAGGATGGACTTGCTGATACAATTACTCCTTGCAGATGGAACTCTGCGGACTAGCTGAGCTCGGTAGCTATTATTTACTCTTTTCTCTGTGAGATGGGGATTATGTGATGCATCGTATTTTTGTTTACAATTTATATGTTTTATGCTTTTGTTTGATCTGTTTTTTTGTTTAAAGAAGTATTGCTACTATAGCAACTGTTGCATCACGTGATATCTTTGATATTATCAAGATGTCAAATACTTGTTAAAGAATAAATCTGTGTATCAGATGAAATTCACTGATTCTTACAATGTTTTTAAATAAACATATTTGGCATTTTTTTCCAAGTTTTTTTGGGTTTTTTTTTGGTGGGGTTTTTTTTTTTTGTTTTTTCATTTCTGGAGATGAGAGTTTTAGTGAATAGTTTAGAGATTATAAGTAGAGTAAAAAGAGTTATGGATATTATTTTTTTCCTTGTTTACTGAGTTCAAGGCATTAGTTGTTTTTTTTTTTTTATTTTCATGAGGAAAAACTCTTCATACCTCCTTGGACTTTTTGGGTCTCACTGACGTGCTACAAAAAATTCCACTGCCATTTGCCTCTGACAAGAAGGTATATCCTTGGAGATAGACCACATTGAGATAATAAATAAATATTCTTGAAATAAAGCTTGAAGTTATGCTTTTAGGTTAAAGATTGGAAACAAATATTACATATAAAATGAATACAAGTCAACATAAGTTGACTTATTTTTCCTGTAAACTCATAAGACAATGCCAGCCACTGGGAGTGAGGAATCAATGTTCAGAGCACTATTTGTCTGCCAGATTTTGTCTACAGGTCAATGCTCTTCACTAGATTTTGGAAGGGATCTATAATTGACTTTGGGTTCATAATGACATCTCTATCTGGAGCTCTTTTTTTTTTCAATGGACCGGGCAGGGAAGATTTCTCATCGTCTTCTCATATACTTGATCAGCCAATAAGTTGATGGCTTGATTTTGGGCTAAGCACCTTATGTACTTTTTTGTTCCTACTTGTCTTTGGGCTGCCTGCTATTTGCTCAGTGTGAGTGTTTAAGTGAAGTACCCATTGTGATACCGCCAAGCCTTTTGTAGGGTTTCAATGTGACATCTTCACTGATCATTTTGCTTTCACATATTTACATACAAGAACAAGACTTTTTCCACTCTCAGCTTTGCCTGAGGCACCTATACCATACCTTCTGCTACAGTAAATCAGTTCGGATATGTATATCTAAAGAAGTATGAGGTATTTAGATGTACTTATGCCGTCTGCCACGAAAGAAAAAAGTTAATGGTGCATTAGTCAAGGAATTTTGTTAGGCAGATTAAAAGGATATGTCGTCTTCTAGCCTCTGTAGAAACACTAACTTGTGCAGTAAAAGTAAAAAAAACCAACAAAACAACAAACCCACCGGAAATTACAGTGTCTTTCCTATTTATGCAACTTACCCTACCCCGAGCTTTTTCAAGTCCATTGCAGTGAGTGTATAGTTTATTTTTCCTTAGTACTTTCAGAACCTTTGCAAAGCTCAGAATTTACCTGATAATCTCTGCTAAACTTGTACTTGTCTTTTATTCTGAATGTTTTCATGGATTTGAATATCTTCTTGCAGTTCAGAGACAGACTCTTGACAGCCAGTCTGTTGGTCAAACTGTAGGAGGAAAGTAAGTGAAGAGACAATTACTTTAAAGATGCTTTATCTCAAATTGGGTTTCTAAATAACAATGCAACATTACTATTTTTTAGAACTAGACCAAGCTGTATGACAATGCTGTCTGTGATAATCAACATTTTCCTTGTTCTGCTTGACCTTTGAAATAGGTAATGGTGACAGTGTGGGCACAGGACTTGAATGTGAGGCAGCAGGTGTGGTTGGTACCACACCGGGTTTTCTCCTAAACCCAGGGATTTGTAGTCTTAACATAATTTCTTCTATTTCTTTTCAGATCACAGTGACTGTGAATTAAGTACGTTTCAGATTGACAACACTCTCTGCAGTATGTTTAGATTCTCAGGGTCATACCCAGTCCTCGCTGCAGGATACATGGCTCTGAAGATCAAAATGACAGTTGTGTTTTCTTCTTTTTCTTAGCATTTTTTAAGCTAGTAGAGCTGGATTTCCAAGTTCCTGCCTGCTGCTGCCTGTAGGACTTTTAGAATGGCCACAGAGCATTCAGAGCTGATAACAGAAATAACAAGACTTCTGAATATCAGTGTTGCTGAAGCCTAAGGACAATGATAGAAAAGCTTTTATTTAAAAAAAAAAATATATCAAAGGTCAGGAGAACATAATCAGTTATTAAGACTATAGATTTCTACAAGTGCAGATATAAAAGAATTTTGCTAAAATTACACTGTTTGCAGTTTTCTGATTGGTGGAGAAGACACTGTTATTGGCATATCCTCCACAAACGTTACTTGTCCAAAATGCGAGTTGAGCAAATGTTCATCCAGAGACTTGTTATATTTAGGAGCTAATAGGAGTTGCTGTTCGTCATCTGAATGAATTTTTGTTTATTGCAAACTGTACTGAGAGTTCAGTTTCACTTCCTTGTATGGTTTTGCAATAGCATTATTGCTCAAGGCTGATGAAACTCTTTGCTAGGATACCTGGAAACTTTTCTTGCCCCTGGATGATGGGAATCTGGCTATTAGAGCTTTACACTATAGAAATTTTCAGTAGCAAAATGTATCCTAATTTTGCTCTAAAATAAGGCTTTCATCGCAGAATGAGAGGTGTCTCAATGACATTTGTAATATTTAAAGAAAGACTTCTTGCAAAGTTCACTTGGAGTTACTGGATCTGTTGGTGTTACCTTACCTTTCTAATTGGCTGTCCTTGTTAGGCAATAATTCTGATTATATAATCAAAGAATGATGCAGGTTTTCCAGGCAAACTCGCTCTATATTTGCTATGTCTGTTTTAATGCAGCTGTGCTCTCCTACCTAATGTAGCATGAGGGTAGCTGCCGGCTGCTAACTCCCTGGATTCTGAAGTTTGTCACAGCTGGAAGCTGGACTTGTTGTTTACTCAATTCAAAGAGTAACTATTATTTACTAAAGAGGTAGCTTCCTCTAGAAACTGCAGTTTTTAAAGAAGATCTACCTAAATTTGCATGATGTTTATTGTAGCCAATATTGCTTAAATCTTTGCCTAAATGAAAAGCTCTTGACTTCACCCTTTGAACTTAAGAATAGTAAGAAGCTCTGGAAATTTCCAAACTCTTCCTCCTGAGAATCCCATTCCCCTGTAACTGATTCTATTCATTTTCCCTAGTTTGATGTGAAATATATCCATGATGACCATAGTGATGAATGGAGATTACAGTAGACTCTGTCCAGGTTTTATTTTAAAATCCTATATAGTTACAGAGATTTCAGACACCTACAGATTTTGTACCTGATAGAAAATTACCATTAAAGTTTAATGCTGTGGTAAATGTAAATCCTAGGGATTTGCTGGAGACTCCAGGAGTTTAAGCTATAAAGAATTAGAATAAAATAGCTACGTGTCTTAGAACCTATAAGAAAAATAATTGACAAAATAAGACCTACAGTCTGAGAAAATGTCTCTGCTAAGTTGCTTTTGCCTTTGCTTGTCTTATCTAACCTTTTTTCAAAGGAGAATCTGATCTCCTTAAGTGTAATGTGCAGGATGTACTTCAGGTAATTCTCTTCTTTCCCTTTCAGTTTGTTTCGGATTGAAGTACTGTTTCCCTTCCCTACAAGGTTCTGTCATACATCTTTGCCTTCAGTCAGGAAAATCTACTTAGGGCTCCCCAGTTGTGAGGACAGTATCTCTTTATTGGCCAGAGGACTTACGGCACAGTGTAACAGTTCTCTCCATCTGGTCATGTATTCCCAGCAACGCTCGCTGCATCTGCCGAACCGACAAGCGTGAAGCCGTGTCTTATAATCTGGTAATACAGCAATGCAGGCTCTGTTTTGGCCAGTAGTCTGGCCTTTTCTTTATCACCCAAGGAGAACATGCCAGAAGGGACATAATGCTGTTGTGCTGTATAATAACGTGAAGTTCAAAGACTGCAGTTTTGCGTGTGTAGAGATTAACTAAAGATAACATACCTCAAAATATAACAGCAGTACATTCTGAATAGTCAAAGTACTGTGTAATAAAGAACATGCAAGGAGAGATTAATATTATTAAATAAGTATGAATTACAGGCTATTTGATGATTTCATTCTCATTCCTAAATGGCTACATTAGGCCAGGAAGAGCAGATGGAAACTTTTTGCTAGGACACAGTTACTTGACAGCTTCCTTCTGCATCATGTAAAGACTCCATTGGCAGATACTCTAATTTGTCAGTTAGATGGAAAGGGAGATCTAGCTCTGCCTTCTGCTTGCATTTCCTACACTGTCTTATGGTGGCAGTATTATGAATGTAATATTTTCTAGTTTCTTCACCTTTATCTATGTGGTGTTTCCCAGCTATCTGTTAATAGAAGCCTGTTAAAGTAAGCTGAGATTTACAAGTGAGCATTTACCAGGATGAGTTCAGTCTTCTCACTGCTCTACTCAGTTG
Organism: Numenius arquata; assembly: GCF_964106895.1. Lineage (NCBI taxonomy): Eukaryota > Metazoa > Chordata > Aves > Charadriiformes > Scolopacidae > Numenius > Numenius arquata. The sequence continues at coordinate 54,450,548 of NC_133583.1, read as the reverse complement.
ACTCCCTGCCTCCCTTCTTTCAGTTTGGTCCCTGGTAGCTCATACATTCTTGGTGGAGATCTGCAGCTTTTCCCTGAATTTTTCTTTGACTCCTTGATTCCATGTATTGGATTACAAACGATTAACTTGACTACCTGCAACAGGTATATGGGGGCTTTTAATCAAAGTGGCACTGAACTGAAAGTGAGGATATGGTTTTCCCGTGGCTGCTGTTCTGAATTACAGGGTGCATGATGCAGAGGCATGAATTGTGTTAAGTGACACGATCATGGCTGTACGGACACGCAGATGTCCTGTCAAGGTCCAAGTTTGCCTCTGGTATTACCAGCCATTAAGCAAATTGTATCAGCATCCTGGTAAAAAACATCTAGCTAAAATATCAGAAGTAGCAATTTTACATTTAAAGAAAACAATTTATATGCCTCAGATTGCTATCTGTGGGTAATTATACAGTCTAGAACAAATAACCTTGAGGCTGCAAATAATAATTTTGCTAAAAAATAATAGCATTCATTATTTACTCTCTAACTTTTTGGATTATGATGAAGTAAGAAAAGGTCTAAATTCTGTTTGTTCTGTTGTAGTACTTCTCAAAGAGAGTAAGTTTCAAATTTCTTCCCTGGGAAGACTGAGGATTTATATGCCAAGTGTTGACCTGGATATACATATTTTTTAATCTGGGATTTATATACCTCTGAAAATATGGATGTATAATAGAAAGCCCGACAGACCCTTTAACTGTGGTGTCACTAATACGTAATTTGTTACCTCAGCAAAGGTGTTTTGCCTCAAGAGGTGGAATACATTTATGTATGGAAAGGTCAGTTTTAATTAATAAGCTGTTTTCATCATTCAGGGCCAATATGAATTTCTTGTAACATTTGTGTGAAATAGTTTTCAATATAAAAATAAAACAAATTGAGCTTTACGTCACATTTATCATCCACCGTAACCCATTTAAATGTCAAAAAATCAGTACAGACCAAAAGTCTATTTCTAGAAGCCTTAGTAGCCTTATTTATCAGAGTGAAATAAGATATTATCATTTCATTATTCCATCATATGCCTTCTCCACTTGAAGACATAGACATTTCTTCTAGTTTTCTGTAACACAGAAAATAGTTTTTCTATTGTTAAATATTTTTCTCCAAACAGTAAATAGTGGAGAAAATGCGGAGCCAATGTCAGAAGAATGACCAGCTAGTTATATTATTGTGTATTTGTTTCACTGTATTATAATATTAATGTATAATATAATATACAAGTATTAACTTACTTTCTTGTACATTTCTCACATGAAAAACAATCACTGCGTTCTTCTATCCCTATTTGGAAACAATATTTTTGCATACTGCGATGTGTAGGACAGTATAATTTCACTGGAAGAACAAAGCTTGTAATATATGCACTACTGATACATTTTGACAAAAATCATGTGGCTGTATAGAAAAAATCTTGTTTCCTAAGCAAGCAAGGCTCAGATAATCACATGCCTCCATGAGTGTATGTCTCTCCCTACTAATAATTTTCAGATTTCAAATATGAGTGGGATTTAACAGTCTCAAAGGTTCTAAGTTTATTTAAGAGGCATGAAAATAAGCAGTGGGATAGAGGGAAAAGATCCCATTAATGCCTGTAAGTGAGGAAGATGCTTCTGAGGAGTTCAATTCTGGGGAATCTGTACAGAATATATGCTTTAGAGGGCTCCAGTCAAAGTAAGTGGATCCAGGTGAACATCAGAATTGCATGCAAGAATGTTCAGCCCAAGGACATGCATATGCAAGAAACCAGGCTGTATGGTTTGTTATGTAGAGAAGCTTTAATATATGATGCCATTATTATATCCAAATTCTTAAATAAACTTTGAAAAGAAAAGAGTTCATTTACTGGTGCATATGTTAAATGGTGGAAATTTCACGTAGAAAAGCATGGGGGAATATCCTTCTACTGTTTTTAATATTTTTTTGTTTTATGCTCATGCTTTTTTTTTTTACTTTACTGCAACAGGTATTGCCATAGGAAGTGATGATATCATAGCGGGGAATGTAAGCAAGTACACTGTTCTCCCAGCTGGTTATTGTGGACAGCTTAAAAAAGGACATCTTATATTTGATGCCTGTTTTGAAAGTGGTAAGCATTTTCAGCATCATTTTATGTTATGTAGTTGTCAATATAGGAATACTATTAACTATATCACATCTTTATAAAAAGTGTCTTAATTCTAAAGACTTGCATTAAATACTACTTAACTCACTGATTCACTTCAGAGTATGACATAAAATCAGACTGTTCAAATGTAGAAAAGGGTTGTGAAGTTTGTTATTACCTACAATGTACATTTCATCATGTCCATCTCTAACAACATATAGTATTTAAAATATGGTATTTTAAAATTCAATTTGGAAGTTTATTGGGCAGGTTAACCTCAGTAAAGTGCCAAGCCCATCCTTGCATAGATAGAAGATTTTACAAGCATGTACATGCTGTCTTTAAATACATTTCTTTGTGTTTTTTGTGGCCTAATTCTGTATTGCTGAGGTTGATGGAAGTTCTGTCTCTGATGTCAATAGAGACAGAATTCAACTTTAGGAAACTACTGCAAAGTGAAAGAGAAATTATTTTTACAAGATTTATAGTTAGCATATTAATTTAAAGAATATTTTTAATCATGTATGTTTATATGTGTGTGGAGTATGTAGGTAAATAAATGAATATATATGAATATGTAGCATTGTTTAAATTTTTGTGTTGCATATATGTGTATCTCCAGATTTTTAACTTAAATCTATTATTATTGGTTTACAGACTTACAGAGCACTGTTAAACACCATATGTACACAAGGCATTTGGCAGGATAAACTATAGTTTTCAGCGTGGTTTATATGAGAGGTTCTGGTAATGCCAAAACTGCTACAGTGTCTTGTAAAATGAGCTTTTTATGAAGAGTTACATCCCTCAGGGTAGAATACTGGCTGCCAGTTCCTGGATAAATATTAAATTGAGTTATTTAAGTCCTCTGATTACATTATGTAAAAGGTGTAAATGATACAGTGAATAATAAAGAGTATCTTATTTTTAAGGTATGGCTCTGAAGGTTCAGAAAGTAGTTATGTATTTTTAAAAATACCGTGGATGCTATTTCATAATAGTTATGGCTTTATGAATTTTTGCGGCAGAAAATGGTTTATGAAATTAATCAGTTGGCCAGACTGAGAAATTTACTTTATTGTGCTAAGCTGCTCTGCAATGAAAAGGATCAATAGCAGCCATCAAATTATTTGCGAAGTAATGTGAATCATTGCATGATGCTTTAATTCTAATTTTTGAACAATAGAATTAATTATATTTTTAAATTAAAACACTCAATTCAAAGGTACTGTTCAAACTTTATATACTTTGACAATAATAGCATGTGGTAAAGGCAGATGCTATTTGAAATACTGTGTTTATTTACATTGTAGCATGATGAGGCTGTGATGTTGCTTTGCATATTCAGACACCTCCAAAATACAAATATGAATAAAATTAATACCTTCATTTACTTTCTCATGATGACAATGTATTAGCAAGTATGATAATAATATTGCGTACACTTCATATGTAAATTCACTTTATCTTTTATATCTTTTACTACGTCAACCAAGTAATTGCTTAGAGTACCTTAACTGGTCAAAGCAAATTCCCTGATTATTGGATATTTTATGAAATTGTTATTAATGCTAAAATCTATCCCCTCCTATTATCCAAACAGTAGTATACAACATTTATACAGTAGTGTATTGATGCTCTTTGAGTACCACCTTAAAATTGGTACTAACCCATTGGAATTTCCTTTTTCAAAGAAAGGATCAGTTTTATAATCTGATCTGGAGTACCGCATCCAGCTCTGAAGTCCCCAGTACAAGAAATAAATGGAGGTGCTAGAGGAGTCCAGTGGAGGGGCACAAAAGTGGTTAGAGGACTGGAACACCTCTCCTATAAAGGAAGGGTGAGAGAACTGAGGTTGTTCAGCCCAGATAAGAGAAGGTTCCAGGCAGACCTTATTGCAGCCTTTCAGTACATAAAGGGGGCTTATAAGAAAGATGGAGAAAGACTTTTTACCAAGGCCTGTAGAGACAGGAGAAGGAGCAATGGTTTTAATCTGAAAGAGGGTAGATTTAGATTGGATATAAGGAAGAAATTTTTTACAATGAGGGTGGTGAGACACTGACTCAGGTTGCCTGGAGAAGCTGTGGATGCTCCATCATTGGAAGTGTTTAAGGACAGGCTGGATGGGGCTTTGAGCAACCTGGTCTAGTGAAAGATGTCCCTGTCCATGGCAGGGGTGATGGACTAGATGATCTTTAGGTTCTTTTCCTACCCAAACCATTCTACGATGCTGTGACTCTATGAAAACATGTCACATTAATTTTGTAATGATTCCAAGTTAGTGATATCTTATAGACAATATACCTGAAGGAAATAGGCTATTGGGAAATGATTTATAGATTTTTCTAAGACTTGTACTTCGTCTGTTATGATGATGATGTTACTAAACATGAATATGTCATTGAAATCTAAGGTCCCTCATACTTAAGAGGTATTAAAGGTTCTTTACAGTTAAAGTTTTGTAAGGATTTATTAAATCTTTAAACATAAACACAATGCAATTAAAAGCCACAATAGTTATACTATACAGTGATTATAACCTTATATCTAATGTAACTTTAGTAGAAATTTTGACACTGGCTTATATAACATTTTCACTTCAAATTATTTTGGTCTTAATGAAGCTGTGTTGGGATGGGGCAAAACTGGCTGGACAGTGGTACCCGTGGAGTATTTGTTGACGATTTACTTTCAAAATAGGAATTGTGTTAAATGTGATTCCATAAGTGGCTTTCCTCTCTTTGGCTGTATTCTGTATTTTCTTGGAAGATCTGGTTGATAGAACTGAAGGTTTCCTTCTAGACCTATTTATCAGTTACTGTGATTTTATATTGCAGAAATGGAGGTAAATACTTTTCAGAACAGAGAAAGAATATTAAACTTATAGAAAGCATGAAAAAGATTAACACATACAGAATAAGTGCTATTTAATATGCTTTCATTTTTGTAATGGCTATCATTATTGTATTAAATAGTCTTGACAAGTATGTATTTGTTTGAGACAGAGGTGTGTTTTTATGTAGCCTGAAAACCAATGTCCAGTTTGTTGTTTTGAAGTGCCTTCCTTTCAAAAAATCGTAAAAAATAGAAGTGAAATGGGCATCAGGATTTCTTTTTAGTCCACTGTGTTGCTCAGAGGCAAAATACACTATTTTTGCCTTTCCTGACAGATATTTATCTATCCTTTTCAGAGACTTTCAGTAAGGAAAGTTTCAATGAGAAAGCATCAATCCATTCTAACATTAAAATTTGCTCAATATAAGAAACATTTTCTTTCTATGTAGAAATGTTCTTACCAAAAATGCATTAATTCTTGTCCAGTCCTATAGGCACAGAAAGCAGATTATTTTTTTTTTTCTTTGACTTAATGGAAAGCTGTTATCATGTCTTTCCTTGGCCTTTCCCTCCTCAGGTTAAATAAATGCATTTTTTTAAAATAGTTCCTTAGTGGTCACATTTTCCAAATCTTCTATCGTTCTTTATTTCCTCTGGTCCTTCACTAGCTGTTCCATGCCTTTCTTGACAGGCAACGGTCCAAGGTGAACATGATACTCAGATAAGCTTGTCCCAATACTACATAGAATTTATTACATGACATGTCTTGCAATCTATTTACTTCTGCTGTGTGACAGTCCAATCTTTGTCACAATAGCATGGCACTGTTGACTTCTATAAAATTTATGATCCCTTATACTGTCCAGAACCTTTTCAGAAGTAAAGCTACCTAACCAGTTTGTAGCTTGCATTTAACTTACCCTTAATGGATATAATACTAGTGAAAGAATCATTGCTGTAAAATATCTACAGTTATTGAAAACAAAGAATGGTGGTTGAACCCTCCTCTTATAAATGACAGAGGAGTGAAGGAGAGAGGGAATTATCAACTTTACAAGTATGTTAGGAATTTGAATTTGTGTTTCTTATAACTCAACATAGTGTTCTAACTGGAATCTTCCTTGTTATCTTTATTAATATTTAAGAATGTGTACTTTTACTTTAATTTATCATTAGCATAAAAGAAACTGATGAAAATTCAGATTTCTTGCATACCACAACATAATTTTTGGATAGTGTGAAGTTTCACAAAAAACATGAGTTATTTTCAGGGAAAAATGGAAGCACAGTTATCTAGACATAGAACCAATTTAAAGGAAATAAATGTCACGTTTGAAATGTAGACATTTGGTCAGTTGTAATTCCTTTTCCTATTATTCATTAATGCATTAAATTATTAACACAGTTTCAGTTTAGCAACAATACAGTGCTGTACAAACGTTTACCTCTCATCCTATCTGTCCTGGCAAAACTGGGACTTTTGCAGAATATAGTGCTTTGGGGAAAAGGCCGTATTCACTCTTGCTATACAAAGAAGACCTTTCTGATTGAGTCAGGCTCAAATTTTTTTGTAAAACTGTTCTTCAGGGAAACTGGTATCTTATACTCAAGGCAAATTGGTGTTTCAGACATTTTATTTTGTGTGTATCTAAATGACTTTAAAGTTTAGTTTAGCCAGCTGCCCCTACTGTCTTGTGTTGGCTTAGTGTTTGTTATTTCTGATGGCATTAATTTACTCCGAAGCCTTTTCTGAGTTGTGGCTAAGATTTGTTTTTATTTGCTTAGTCATTTTTTCCTGTACCAGATGATACCTCCAGTGATGGAAAACGTACTTTTTTTTTTCTCTGGGAAGTTATGCAACTGCAGTAGTTTTGCTTCTGCATGAGGTAACAATTTTTTAATTTATTAATTTTACATGATACACACGAAGCCTTTCACATGTATTTTACAAAGTGGACAAAGAAAACATAAAGCAAATGTCTCAATCATTAAAAAGAGACCAATACTTTTATGACGCTGGCGCCAGTTCAACCCTTAGCGCAGAATGCCAGTCTAATGTTCTGGCTCTGCAAAAGGAAGGATGAATTTTGGGAATGACCCCAAAGTATGGAAACTTCCAGGATTTGATGCTTATGTAGGCTGCAAAAATGTCATTTATGTCAGGATTCAGAGAAAAGAAGTATAGCTGACAGTGGCATCACTTTTCTTCCTAGCCCAGAAGCATTGGCCAGAACACGAGTTTTATTAGAAACACAATTGCAGCTATCCTATAGCTCTGAAATGGACCATAAAACATCAGAAGCTCTTGGTCATGGATATTTTTCTTTGGTTTTGTGTAAAGGTTGAAATTTACAGGTTTGAGTTTATGCTGTCCTGTGAGAGCATTGGTGATTGACTGGATTCTCTGAGTGTGAAGCAGTTCGAGTTCAGGTTCCCTGAACACTCATCTCATATAAATCAGGAGAAACCTCAAAGATATTGGATTATTGTGTAGTCTAGAGGATGCCATCAGATGATATGGATGATTTGCTCTTTGAAATACCTCATCTTGGACTGTCTAGAGTTCATCAGCACCTATTCTAGCAGGCTACGAAGCCTGGCTTGCACTGTCAAGCATTCAGGCTATATTTCTACAACTGCTATGGAAGTGTACCTTCAAAAAGTCTGTAAGAAATGCCTTCCACTCAGCAACCATCTTCGCCACAGGGCTCATAGTGCTTTGACAGGACCAAAGCTCCTCTGAGCTCAGAATACACCCGTGCCCACAAAAATATCCACACCTTTTTTCTCATTGTGCAAAGACTGCCACAAGATGCCTTCACAGCTCCATCACAGAGTGCTTTCAAGGTGGGCTCAAAATTGCTATAGTTTTTACTTCCCTAGGCTCTTGATGTAGAGAACCAGGGTCTGGAAAACTTCTTTTGACGCTGCCAGCTGTGGCTCCACTGAAGAAAAATGCAAGGGAAATTCAAATATTGTTCCTTTTGTTTGGTATCACCTGGCTTGCAAGTCACCACGGGTCTATTGGTTGGTCACTCTGGCGTGTACATACGTTGGGATTAACCACAGAGCCTTCCGTCTTGCCTGGTAGGATGTCTTAGGGAACATGAGAGGAAGCTGGAGTTAGATGGTAGACTGATATGTTGTGAGGATGGTTAAAAAAACGAAGCTTGACAGTATCTGCTGCTTGTGGCTCAAATTGCTTGTTTTATAATTACTTTTGAGGATTGAAGGAACAGTGTTGGCTCACAGAAGTTCATAAATCTCAGTATTCATACTGTTAAATACAGGGGCTTTTTATAAGGTTTTGAAAATACATATTTTGGCTTGTTAGTCAAATAAAATGCTGTTTAAATGTTAAAAAATACTGTGTTTCTTGAAATTAGAAATGAAGCTGCCGTCTGCTTTTATTCTCATTTCAACCAAAAAGTGGAACTCCGCCAAGAGTCATTAAATCTTCTATCCTTTGGATGAATTCTTATTTTTAATGAAAAAATGTTATGATTGGGCAATTTGTGTATTGTGGTTTATGTTCAAAAGGTTGTAATTAAAGTTTTGTAAAATTTTGGATTCAGTCTCAATTACTGTAAATCTTATATTATTATGTTGACTGATTTACCCCCACCTTGCAGTAAATATGATTGCAAACATTAGTTTGTATTTTCCTACAGCAGGTTTATAAAAGTATTTTGTATTAGAAACCTGATAAAAAAATTCAGTGCTGATGGATTGCAAATGATATTAATCAGTTGGAAAGGGTTAAGATTTGCAATGTAGTAAGAAATCTCATGTGACTGAGAAGTACCCTCATATCATTTTTGTTAAGGTTTTAAATATCTTTCTATATTTCAAAAATAGGATAATGTACTTATAAAACACTTTGCACAACACTCAAAATTGCAGTAAGTGATTGTAATTCCGCTGATCTCATTGTAACCACTTACAGGCGTGAAATAGGCCATTGAGCTTTACCATGAAAGATATCTTTTGAACAAAAGCAAAGATAATATAGGATGAATTGCCCTTTGGGGGTGCCTATGTCCTAGTTGCTAAGACTTGACATGTAACTTTAGACAGCCAAAATTAGGTGAGATTAATCTTACTTGTGCTTAATAAAATACTGTAAAATTTGACTTGTGAAACTTTAGTGGAAATGGACATTTTTATTTGGAAAAAGTTTAAAAATGGAAACTAAGCCAATACAGAAGAGGATACTGTTAGCATTATGTTCAAAGAAAACCTGAAATCCACCCTAGGAAATAGTTGCATTTTGGCCATCTAATATATAGTTGTAGTATGCTTCTAGAATTGTAAAACAAGCTGATCCAGTGTGTGTTTGCATTTAGGTGAACAGAAATACTGTTCTTCACCATGATTTCAGTGCCATTACTATGAAATCCTAGAACAGGAATAAAGCAATACTGGCAAATGTAATAATGGCACATTAAAAGAAATGAAAAGTGCAAAAGCTGTTTAAAACTACTTTCTTCCAGTGTAACCACTTTTAGTAGTAGACTAAACTGTGTTTTGGAGCAAAACCTAGTTGTTATTCCAGATTTCCTATGTTATAATATTTCACGTAAAGCTAGGATTGCTAAGTCAGGTAGATTCTTTTGGCTTTCGCTTCTATGGGAATGCTCATATGCAACGTAGAAACAAAAGAAACGAAAGTCGATATACTATTTCAGTAATCAGCAATGATGTCTGTTTTCAGCCTACTTTTGTGGCATCAAGGTGTGTCTGATTAAAGAAACACTTTATTTTAGTTATTTCCTTATTTCTTGACAGTAATTTATGCTGTATTTCATATAAAGATATTAAGTGGTTATTGCAACCAGTAGGGATAATTTAACAATGTTTTCCTGTTCTGAAAATATGTTCCCAGTTCAGAGCAGTGTTATTCTATCAGAGTATCAATACCTTTGGACAGAAGGTAAGTCAGAAGTCACAAAAAAATTAAGAACAGAAGATTGATTTTAATTTTTTTTTTTTGTTTTTTAATGATGACCCTAGGCATAGATTAATGGATGTAGCATGCACAAAGTGATATCAGTTAACATATATGACATTACTCAGATGTCTCAAACTCCGGAAAAAGCATGTGAATGATTTATGGAATTGATATTAATCTCTTTCCAGTAAATGCATTACTAAAGTTACATGGGAAATTGATGTTACTGCTGTAATGCCAAATTAATTTCTTTCTTGCTAGGTCAGCATTGCAAATGGAACTAAATATTAACCTTTTAAATATCTAAACAGAACATAGTATGGAAGACATTTCTACAAATGGGGGAGTGCTTAGTGTTGATGTGATACCAGCTAACAAATACAGCATTAGTCAAGTATCTTACCTTGTGGGAAAGAGATGTTAATGACTTACAGAGCTAATGACAATGCAAGAAGAATTAGTATAATAGCATCAGTAAAGAATTAGGATGTTAATTGTAGTTAGTGTGCTGATTATAATTTTCACAGTCAGTTTATCTTCTGATTATCATGCTACCTTCTTCAAGACCTAGCCTTTCCCTCCTGCCTCGTACGGCATGTTTGCATCTCCACAGCTAGTGTACAGGCACACGTGTTGATTTGCTGTTTCACTGACCTGAGAGGGACCAGAATAAGCAACTGGAAATGGAAGAAGAAATGTCATGGATTGGATAATTGTAAGTTCAGAGCAGATTTTCAACAGCCTCTATATAAGCAACAACCAAATAGATTAGAAATCAGAAGACAACTGAGGAAGAATGTATTAGAGGTCTGTTAAATCATGATTCGTAGTCAAAATGTCAACGAATGTGAAACAGTGGTTCCCTGCCTGTTCTCTTTGTACAAAAACAAATGGCCATCAAATGAAACTAGAAGTTTATGTGCTGAAAGGAGAATGGTTCCTCACATATTGTTTAATTAAGCTGTGGAGCTTCTTCCTGCAGAACGTTGTGGATGCTAAAAGTTTACGTGTCAGGCCTTTAAGCAAAAAAAGCAACTGACCAAGGAAGAAAAATCAGTTGAGAGCTAAACTAAACACTGACACTATCTCTGACTCAGAAGGTTCATAAACTGTACATTGTAAATTGGGGTATTATAATGGGGAGATTTCATCAAATGATTGCTTTGCTCCCATGCCCTTCTCTAGGGATCCATTTCTGGCAGTTACTGGGCTAGACCTTGATTTCACCTGATAGATACATCTGGTTAAATGGCTAATCACTTTTAGTATGTATGATAATCTTTTGTTATTTTCTAGAAATAGTTTACAGGTTATAGTTTCAAGCCAAAATTAACATCATGCAAAACTCTAATTTGATCAGATAACAGGAAAGAAAATCTTACAGTTATTGTTTTCCTTCAAACTAATTTTCTTAGGAAGATAGTGGCTGAAGATGCTGTGCTAACATTAACAACAGCTGTCCAGAAACACACCGGATACAGATCCATTCTTAAGATTTCGCACTATACATTCCTGGTACTTACATTTCCACCAGACTTTCAGGTTGTGGTGGGATTTTTGTAAGCTTGCTCTTTGACAGAGAAGGGATTAAAAAAATAATCAACAACAAATACTTTATACGAAGATGTTTAAGTCATTTTTGAGAATAAGCAGAAGGATTTTTGTATATACCAGGTTCTGAGACAAATTTTCCAGTTTCCATTTTTCTGGCTCTGCTCAAAATTTTCCATCTGGAAAAATGATAAAGGGAAATACAAGAAAGAATAGCAATGTCCCTGCCAGTGTGAAGGAACATTACATTACACTGAACAAATATCCTTATCTGAATGTACAATCACTGAAATAAATGCAGCTGTGTTTATTTCAGCATAATCAGATATATTTGAATATAAAATCATTGACATAAATGCAGCTGTGTTTATTTCAAACTGCACATGTTAATATGAACATGAATGTGACATCGGTTAATCACGCATGAATGTATAGAGGTATGTATATATAGTGGCACAATAGAGGCCCGTGACTGTTGAAAGTATGAAGAAAAAAATCCAGCTGAGAGTGAGATTTACCTAAAATTTTTTATAACAGCATTGGAAGTTGCTGATGAGATGTGAAATTTTTCTCATATAAAATCCCTGGATTTGAATAAATTACTAAATAGTTACTAAACATTTACTTTGTAAGGTAACAGGTGACCTATTCTTCAGTTACTGACTAAGGAAATAATTGCTTTGAATAATTGCTTTTTAAAATAGAGAATCGTTAGTTTTCAGTGATTGGTAGGCCCAGGTCAATCACTTCTGATGGGTACAGTGCAGACCTTAACTTTACCTTAGATTTTTATCTGGTTTTGAGCATTAAAAAGAGCTGCCAACCACCCTTCCAGATTTTCATCTTGCTGGGTTCTCAAACCCAGGGAAAATGCAGTGAAGGGCAATGCCAGTGGCAAAATTTTGGCATTGTTCATTTTGTTGGGGATGCTTCTCCTTTTTCTTTCCCCAGAGTAGTTCTCTGCCTTCACTGTCCTGTTTATATCTTTAACCTCTGTCTTTTAGAATGACAGCCATTCAGAACTAGAAGAAATTGAGAAGTGTTCTTTACTCTGCTTATGCAGATGGTGCTATATGGATTATCTGAAGGAATGGCTGTACTCAGAATAAAAGACTAAGTGGCATCAGAACAGTAAATATTTTGCAGCTAAGAAGTATTGGAAAGGCTTTATTTTCATCTGGGAGAAGGTTGAAATATTCTGCTAGACTAAATAGTGGTATTTTGTTCAGGTAGTTCAATAACCTGTAATATTATCCCTGTTTTGCAGAAGACAGCAGCACAAAAGACATGGTTTTTGGCTGTCTAGCACCTTTTGTAGTAAATTTCAGCTGTGTGAAATGGGTGCAAAATGGCTGAGGAATGTTAAGAGTGCTTTGCATTAGTTTCATGCGAACCAAGTGATGAATGACATTTAGGAAATTTCATGTCTTGTGTTATGTCTACTAGATTTGATCAAATAGTGATGCTGTAAAGAATAAGGAAACAGAAAGAAAGGGACTGAAGCAGAGAAAATATATTTGAAAAGTTTGTATCGGGTCCCGCACTCAGAGGGCCGTCGGTTGTGTTGCACAGCGCTGCGGGGCTGCTGTTTCTCTGCCACTGTGTGATGTGCAACACCTGGTGCTGCTGGTTTGCTCAGTACACGGCTTGGGCAGCACTAACTGTGAGAGCAATATTTTTTTTTACTTGCTTCTCACCTCCACATAAATGAATACTTTTGCATGATCAGCTTTGGGTTTGTTTTTTTTTGTTTTGTTTTGTTTTTTTTAATGAGTTGAAGACACTGCCCAGAGAGGCTGTGGAGTCTCCATCCATGGACGTATTAAAAACCTGAGTAGATGGAATACGGAGAAACCTCCTCTTGCTGACCTTGCTCTGAGCAGGGCTGCTAGACCGGACAGTCTCTAGAGATCCTTTAGAAATCTCTTAGAAGATTACCACTTTTTTTTTTTTTTCCTTTTTTTCCTTCCCCTGAAGTTAGAATACCCATCAGATAGATTCTGTTCTTCTTGTTGTTCTCTAAATTATTTTAAAATTCTCAACGGCCTGCTGTTCCAAAGTTAACAAGCCAAATTAAGCTCTTTGCTTGTTTGAGCTGGCGCTGTGATGCAAGAAGAGACAAAACACTCAGAAATACATAATGGCCTATACTTGTGAAAGAATACTAGTTGAAAAACATACTTCAGAAGAGGTGTTTCTGCTTCAACTAAAAGTCTTTTTATTATCGGATTGATACTATCTGATTTTAGGAGAAAATGTTGTAGAATATTTTGCTCATCCTAACAGAAATTTGGATACAAGTTATTAGGTGGGAAACGCATTGTTTGGAATATATGCAGAGCTTTGTTTTGCATTTATTGATTCTTTTTAGTAACCTAATTGCCTTCTAGGTTCAGCCTTTAGCATGCTAATTTTGATTTAGTGTTTGTATTTCTGCAAACAAACTGGAAACAAACCGTGTATTATCACTGTATGTTCTTCAGACAGCTACTGGAATTCTGGGATCTACTACAATAACATAATGTGAAGGCAAATTACCATAATATATTAAGGGTTATTATTATATTCTAACAATAAAAATATGGAGTGCTAAAGTATAAATACATCTAGATGTATTTTGTATTTTCCTTTCAGCATTTTGGCGGTCAGCTTAGGAAATTATGTTCACAGGGAGTTTCAAAATGATTGACTGATAATTTTTTTGACATTGTGTTCCCTTTTTGTCTTTCTTCTTATTTGCAGTTTTTATTTACTTATATTAAGTTTCGCTTATATAATGCTTTATATATATATTTTGTATTGCTGTTACATTATAGCATGAAGTATCTTCAATGCTCTAGTGGTCATATAGATGCACATATACCTGCCCTGAGCTGACTGCCACTTGTGTAGGAGCCACCAAATTAGGTTGCACAGCAATGGTAGTGCAGCCCAAAATCTCTTGAGACTGGATAAATCCTGAGATGGTCAATTCACTCTGAGTTTTGTGCTGTTACAGGTACATTGCTGTCAGAATACCAGAGCTAGCTAATTTGTGTCTGAGCTGGATAAGGTGGTGTGTGATGATGCCCTTCCTCTTCTGAAATGCATTGTAGATGTACTTCTTACTAAACAGTAAAGTTAAGACAAGGAATGGAACAGAAATGCCATAATTAATTTATTCTTTAATCTGAAAAATAGAGGAAGATAGCAGGTTGAAATTTGACTTTTGGTTATTATTGCATGTATTTCCTTTGGTTCTTCTGTTTCAGTAGCTTCAGGACTGATCCATTCTCACTCATCCCAAACACTTGTCATCCTCTTACTTGATTATCACAATGTTATCCTGCCTGTTATTTCTTTTTCCTATCTGCGTTTTTGTAAATGTTATTGCTGAAGTATCTTCTTTTGTATGTTGAGAGAACGTTGAGCCCCACTTCTTCAGCCTGTACATTGAATGCTATATGAAATTAAACCTTGTTATCCTCATCTCTAGGACTCTCTGTTATTGGCCTTTCATTAGCATCTGTTTTGTTTTTCATTATTCCCATCTGTGTGCTCTTCTTTATCCTTTTGGATTTAGTGATCCATTTATTTCCTTCCCTCATATTTGCATTTTCATCAGTAAATTTTTTTTCCCTTTTATTTCAGTCATAGGTTCCCATTTTCACATGATTTCCTCTGCAAATATCCTTACTGTTCTTCCTTGAAAGATTTTCTTAAATCTGTCTTTCCAAAATTCTTTCTCTTTGTAAAAATTTTTTTAATGTTTTTTTTTCTTGTTTAAAGGAACTGGGATCTGGAACTGTTGTCGTGATGTTTGGTGATGATTTGTCCTTAATCACTCTGCGTATTCTTTTGGACAGGAAATGTTTCTTTCTAAAAACTTCAACTCTGCATTTTAAATCTTTTCTCAAGCACAGGGGATCTATGTTGACACATGCCAAATCTTCAGTGCTTGGTCCAGGGCAGAAATCAGTGGAAGAATTTCTGCAAAACTGTGATTTCTGTTGGCTTTGAGTCAGATCATAAGCTTGTGGAACTTTCTATGAATTAATGGTCATGTGGCAATTGGGAAAATGTTCTGTTATTCAGTGGGCCAGAAGTCAGTAAGAGTGAATGGTAGAAGAAAGACAGCTGATTAGATGGCATGAAAATAAGAATTCTGACTGATTACAATCAAGTTCAATTAAAAGTGTCTGCCCGATATGTCTGTAGTGTAGCAATCATTGTGACATCTAGACACTTGTTAAAAAGTGAATACATGACTTCCAAGACCTCTAACTTTATTTTCTCTTTCGAATATTATCTTAGTTAATAATAGCTTATGCTTATAATCTCTTACTGCAGGAGATCGCCATGTGCTTTACAAGGTGCTTTTGTTTTCATTTTATAATTCAGAAATCGGAGGCTCACAGAAGTTAAGAGCTTCAGTGTTATACAGTAGAATCACCATTTGAAGCATTTTGACATTATCTTCTTTGAAGTACACTAATTGGATTTAAGCATACACCTTTGATTACTCTTTCAAATTGAACAAAGTATGTGTCATCCTGAATCACAGTGGATAAGATGGACTTTCCTTTGTAGGGATGCTATTTTAGAGTCTGCCATGCTTCAACAGATATTAGGAATAATAGATATTATTTCAGATATAAGGTAACAATAACTGATATTATTTGAGTAATTCAGGAAAACTTAAATACTGTTAGAAAAATCATGGTAGGTTATCTCCACTGACTCAGACTAATGAAGAATGAACCAGCTGGGTAAAGAAAGAGTAGGGAGAACAAGTGTTATCTTTTGCAACCTATTCAATTTTGGTTGATTTAACCTAGATGAGGAGATAAGCAATCCTGTGTGCTTTGAGAGTACTGTAACAAGCTTTGTTAACTGATAATCATAACTGGAAGACATATGTTGAATTGTTGATTCATATGAGAAAGAAAGAATACTGAAATCAGAAAGTTGTATGACTATAATTTGATAATTGTGGTTTAGTCTTTGTTATCTATGTGGCCTCATAGTGATGGCAAATATACGCTAGCGTATTTTAACAAAATAAAATTCCAAGGTGTATGAATTAGAAAATGTGGAGAAAGTTAAGTATAGGCTGGTTAGTGCAATCCAGTGTGATTTTACTGTGGATGCTAGATTTGAAAGATACAGTTCGTGAATTATTTCAAACTTTGCAGAAAGATTTCAAGACCAAGAAAATCTGACCAAATAAAATAAACTTATTTATTATTAGTATTCTTAATTAACATGTTTTAGTCCTATGAAATAATCTTGTTTTGATGTAATAGAGCAAAAGAAAAAATTCTTAACCAATCATTACTCCATTTTTATTATCGCTTGCCAGATGATAGCAAAAAAAAAAAAAGTCCTAATATGGTTTGGGTATCATTATGTCAAACGCTTTGCAGAGGAATGTGGAGAACTCAGTTTCCTGTAAGAGTACTGGCCAGTGTAATTGTCCTGTAGTGTGATACACAGGCGGTGCTCCCTTGAAACAGACAATTTTAATGGAGTGTGTTCAGGCTAAGTAAGGTCTGTTTGTGTGTGTTCTCTTTCAAGTTGAGTTCTGGGCCTTATAAGCAGTAAGATGCAGCAAGCAAATGCATAACTAATTAGAGAGAAGGGGGGAAAAAAGAAAGACGCTAATATCCATGTGACTGTGTGATGCCTGGTTCTGCAGTGGCCAAATCCCTCAACGTGTATAGAATTGTTTTTTGTAAGTGAAGTTTTGTATGCACTTAACAAAATCAATTTGCTGATTACAAAAAGTTAGTTTTTTTGAAAAAATCAAATTATGCCTGTTTCTTGATACCCCTATTATATTCTTATGTGTAAAAGAAATATTTTTATTTATAAATTTATGTTTACAACACTCTTGCTGTCCTAGTGAACCCCCTAGGAAGCTGCCCACCTGTTCAGTCTTTTTAATTTTAACTGCAAGTCCTAAATTATGAACTATTTCCATCCTTAGAGTGGACAGTGGGGCTGCCATTTCTCTTGTGAGTCTGGGATGTTCAAAAGCAAAAGGTCCTTCTGTTGCTGACTTCCTTGCACATCAGCAGTACGACAGAAAGTCATCTTTCAGTCACGGAGGTAATGTCATTATGGTAAAAGCATGAAAATGAAGACAAAGACTATAAGTTCCCCGTTCTGAAGACTGGCTTTTGAAAAAGTGTGTCTATTTGGTTAAAACTAGTGACATATGTTAATATATCTTTTATTTAAAATTTTTCACTATTGATAGTAACATTTAAAAATTGTTCTACTAATACATTAAATATCCAAATTTTTATTTCTAAGGAAACAAATAAAAGAAGTACATGTTATAAAAGTCAAAGAGTGGAATATTATTAAAATTAGGAACCACAAATAATTACTTCTTACGGTGATAACTGTTTTGTTATGCAACTGCTTGCACAGTGTTTCATAATGTAATATATCTTTCTAATGCATTTAATAGAGGAAAAGATTTTTGTATGTCATAATGAATATGACATATAGATTCAAACTCAAAATTGAAATTAACCTTGGATGTATTTAAAGAAATAATTTTAATTAACCCTTTTATCCCATAGTTGATATTCTTTATGTGCTAAAGGACTTGTATTATTACCCCAGCAGCTTCTTATATGAGAACAAAGAATTATTTTTAAGGTTAGATTTTGGTATTAAATGACCTTGCTATGGATTTATTTATTGACAGGGTGTACTATTAGAAGTACAATACAGTATATAACAAAAGTAGTGGGTTTTGTTGTTATTTTTAATTGAAAAGGTTTGATACCTCTTTGGGTTCTTAAATACATAGAGGTAAAGTGGCATCTCTCTTTAGAAATCCAGTAAGATTAATTTTGAATAGAAATAGTGCTGCTAAATACGTGTGCATGTCACTGCTTTTGAAGACTTAAAAGCCACATTTGAACTATATAATTGACCAAGGTCACCTCATGTGCACAAGAAACAATAAATCAGCTCAACAATCACTGTATTGTGATTTAAGTACCAATGGTTTTAAAAATACTGATTCATTTTCCAGTTTTGTGAAATAACTTGTAAGAAGATTTTGTCTGTTTTGAAATGTACATTTTTCTTTTTTTTCTTTTTTTATCTGTCTTTTTGGACAAATACGGACCTAACAAACACAAACCCCATGAGAATAAATTTGGAGATACAGTCAAATAAAAGGAAATTTAATTTTAATCACTTAAATAGAATGCTAAATCAAGCTTAACAGGACATCTTGCTAGGCTAGAAACTTCTGGACATCAAAGAATTACTAGAAGAGCAGAAAAAGTCAGTATGCAATGTCATTGACTTTGACTTAATATAGGAGCATCTCTGCAGACCATGCCTTTATATAGCCCAAACCTCCCACTTAACTCACCATCCAAGGTTTTGCAAATAGCTTATTGACTCAAATATGCTTCTGACTATACCCTGCACTTCAGCCTATATATAGACTTGAGTAATATGAGAATAATTGGTCTGCTCTTGTCTCACGATTGCTTTTTTAATACAGAATAAACATTACATAGATCAAAGCACGTCAGGTGAAGACCTGCTGAAGGGTTAAGCTTATGTGCCTCCCCATTAAGAACAAACTGATATCTGTAAAATCAAGTGCTATCTCTCTTTTTTTAGCAGATGGATGGAGATCAGACCTGCAGTATGATGGAAAGACTCAGAAAGAGAAGCTGAAAACGTGTCTATGAATTGTGAGGCCATGCTCCCTCTTTCAGAAGCTCTGGGTTTCTTACTAGCCTAGCTAGAAGGAATTTACTGGCCCTTATTTCATGGATGTAGTCCTCCTCCTTCTCCATGTCTTATACCATTCCACACCTCTCTGAGTTCTCTGTCTCCCATTAATTGCCTGCTAATATAGCTGCAATATAAAGAGCTGTTTCTTTAGGATATTTCAGTTCTAGTAATTCCCAGGTTTGACAGTCAGAAAGACATTGGTTATATTGGCAGAGGTACTGGGCTTTTTTCCCACTGTAGTGGCAGCATTTGGGTAAGAAGAAATGGAGCTTAAAATAATAGTTGTATTTCATAGGACTTTTAAAGTCATAGTTTCCTCTGGGTTTTGTGTGTTGAAGATAAAGGTGAAAAGTAGCAGCAAAAGTAAGAGAGAAAGTATGAGATTTTGTTGGCATGGGAGAAAAGGGAAGATCTGAAATCCTTGGTTACAAAGGCTCTCTTTTGGTATCCTCTCTCTCTTTCATGAGGAGGTGTGAAGGAGCTGAATACTAAGGGCATGCTGAGAAGGGTCTATCTGGTATTATGAGTTATTTGACTGACTGTAGCACTTGAATTGTCCCCATCTGTATACATACTATGTAAGAATCTGGAGATGTTAGAGAGAATCAGAGAGGAAGTTTGGAGGCGTCTTTTAGAGTGTTGATTTGATGAAGCTGAAATTTTCTGTTTAAACCCATTGAAAGAGGTGTTACTTGTTTCATTTGTGCCCTGTCAAAAGAGAAATGACAGAGCAAACTGCAACCATGTAGAGGGAGGGTAAATATCACCCTCCATGGCGAGCTGCTGAGCCTCCTCGGAAGTGAGGTGCTTTCAGAGCATCTGCAAAGTGGCATGGGCAGGAGAGTGAAGGTGAGGGTGCAGCAAGCAGGGAGGATGGAGCGCTTGGAGACTGCAGAACTGTTGAGAAGTACAAGGGACAGATACAAGGTTGGCCACAGAGGTGACAGTATTTTCCAGGGGATGCAGTGGAGGCTATCTAGAATTTGTTGCAATTCTAGAAAGTTCACTGAGTAGGAAACTAAAGGCAATTGTGGGAACAGTACTACCTCCCTGCAAGGGCACAGCGGGCAGGGGAGATCTGTTTTGATTTTTATTCCTTCTTACTTAGTCATTCTGAGTTTTCTTTATTTAAAAGCCAATTAATCTAGTTTATTATATAGTAAAAAACCCCTGCTTTTTGTTTAAAAGCTTTATTGGCTTTTTGGAGTACTCACTTATAAGAAAAAGATCTAGGCAGTTCAATTTCAATAATATGTCTGACTCAGATTCTCATCCCATCCATCTTAAATCCATTTTCTTTCTTTAATCACCTGCATGCCCTCGTTACAGTTCCCAGGCTTAGTTTGCTTCTACAGTAGTTTGCAATTTGCACTTTTTAGATACCTGTATGTGTGATAGACAAGGCAAATTACACGTCTTTTGTGACTCAAGCGTGGGTGGCTGTATCTAAGAGGACACTCACTTGTGTCCTCACTACCTTTTAACCAACTTGAGAAGTTTACTGTTAGTGAACTGAAGTGTGAGACTGTATGAGGATGGAGAAAAGACATTACTCTCTTTTTATTACACTAATGCTTTTAGTCTGTTGCTTAGCAGACCAATTTTTTAATGCCTCCTAAATATGTGGAATTGAATTACTTATGATCATTTTATAATTAATGTAAGCAGAAATGTTGGGAACATATGACAGACATGTAACCACCCCCACCATCCAACCAAGTCATTACTTTGAAAGTAGTTTGGTGTTTACGTGGCTAGAGACATGACTTTAGCAGCTTGGTTCTGCAGAGAAAACACTATTAGAAAACAAAAGCTCATAAAGGATAGTTGCACATTTTAAATGTACATACCAATGTATTTGAAGGTAGAAATATATCCAAATGTCTACACATGTATGTGTACTTTATGGATATAAATATGTGTTTTCATAAGAATTCCTGTGTGTATGCATGTAGCTATTTTACAAATAACTCTCAGCTGATTAATATTTAAAATTAGCATTTAACATTAACATAATACATCGAATTGTAAAAAGTACATCTGTTCTAGAATACATATTTTCATTGCCCACTGCCTCTTTATAACAGTCTTCCCCTTGACTTCTTACCTTGCCCTCTCCTTGCCCTCCGCTCTTCCCATGTTTTAGGCATCTGCTGATGAAATCCTCACTTTTTGTTAACGTGGGGAGTAAAATAATATGTTGATGGCTTGGATTCCTGTTGGTATTCTGATGATCCCTGGGTAGAGAGAATGATGTGCTGTCACTCTCGCCATAGCTGCCCAAGGTTGAGAATTTTATTACATCTTTCAAAATATCTTTTCACTTTCATCTGAAAATGAAAATAAGCTGAATAAAATCCAGTTTGCATTTGAGCTGGGCTGCATACTCACTTAAACTTGGTTTCCTAAGGAGTTTTATCTGGTAATAGAATTTTTGTTCCTCCTTTGTGACAATTATCATATATGGCTGGGTTTTTGTTTTGTTTTGTGTTTTTTTTTTTTTTTTTCTTCACTGCCACAGTTCGAAGTGAGAGCATTAAGTTAAATTAATTTGACTTTGGTTGGGGAGCGGTAATGGTAGTACTTTAACAGCTGTTTGCTTTCCTGAATTGTCCTTGGTGCTGAAATTGCTTTTGTATCTAAACGGCGAAATGTGTTTATGGGGCTACAGAATATGGAGATAAATTTAGCCTGTCAAACAGATATTACTGGGGCTTTGTTTTTGGGTGTGTGTGTGTTGTGTTTCTGGGAGTGGATCCTGACTACAGTGCTTTAATTCCAAGCTGTGTGTGCCTTTGGACATCTTACAGGACTGTTCATGGAGCTTTTCCGTTTGATTTATGACCTTGCCTGTATGGACTTCTGATCAGATTTTATTCTCATTTAGTGCAAGAGGGGCTAATTATGAAAGTGACAAAGACTCTTTCACTGTGCTAAAGCTTTTTGAATGACAAAAAAGGGGCTTTAAATTAAAATGAACTTTAACAAGGCATTTTCACATTGAAGTGATACACACTTTACCACTGATAGAGTAATTCATTTTCAACCCTTTCTGATTCTATAAACACATTGTCTCACAAGATCAGTAATTTTTTACCTCTCAGGCTAATGAAGAGTGGATGGTAGACCAATGAATTCTCTTTTTGCAGAACTGTTTTGACATTCTTAATTTTTTCTTAAATATCAAAGAAAGGACAAAGAGCTGTGATTTTATTGCATTAATATTAATAATCATTTATCTGCCAGAAAAACATTTAAATATCACTTGACATTTGCAGAGAAAGATTAATGTTTAATTTACTACAAACATAGAAATACTTTGAAATAAAAGGAAATGCTTCTGGATTTGGCAAAATGAAAAAACCCCAACAAAATTAAGACAGACATTCAGATATAATAAAATATACTAACCATAGACAAAAACATGTTGATGCCGTCTAAAATGTCAATATTTAAATTATCACTTCTGATTGAAAAAATAACATCAACTAGATAGTTTTTTAAGGTCTAATTTAAGCTTTAACTAAACAAAGATAAATGAGGGTAAGCAGTTTTCTGTTATATCCATGTGACTACAGTTAAGAAGACCTGCTATAAATTCTATCAGTATTATAAAAATAAACCAATGTAATGTAGTTCCTTGGTATAATTATATATAGTACATTGGAGTAAAGCTGGGATATAAACAGTATTGGCATTTTATAATTATTGACTGGAGGTCAAGGAGGGCTTCCAGAACAGGCTGGTGACTGGAGGAAAGGAAAATAGCAAGACTCAGGAGTCAGAAAATTATGTAAGTGAAAACACAGGAACAAATTCCATTACCTACAGAAGGATCAAAATGCTGTATAATAAAGAGAAAAGTACGGAAATCACCTTGTTCTACAAAAGCACGTCAGACTAGGAACTACAGCAGTGGAGTAAATGAACAGTGAAGTTGTGTATCACTCTAATCTGATGAAATGGCTAAAAATGTACCTAGGCTGCATGAAAGTCTGTCCGTAAATTTTATCATGGAGATTATATTATAAGATTTCACTTCTAGGCAATGAAATAATGGGATTAATGTATTGAATGAGAATAACAGTTCTAGCCCCGAAACTGTTTTTGTGACTAGATTGATAACGGCATAGAGAACCAAATTCAGTTTCATAATAAACTAAAATAAGATTGTTTCTTCTGCAAAAGCTATGTATAGGACAGATATTATTCAGATCCAGTATTTGTGCTAAAAGTCTATCCTTACAGTACTATTCTTCAAGGAAATTCTTGTATAAGATACAGAAGGAAAGTTTTAGCTATAAAATAAGTAATTTATTAGTTAAAGAAGTTTCAGGGTCTATGTCAAAAAGCAAGATTCTTTTGTAAGACAATACCTTGAGCCTTTCCATTAATCCTTTTCTTTTTAATAAAAAAAAAAAATATTTACAGCTTTGGTGACTTTGGAGACGTCCTTGAGAATATAATTTAACTATAAGTCTCCAGACTGATTGAGGTTTCCGTTAATTAATTTTCCTCAAGTGGCAGTTTGTAGTTATACTATGGAAGGATTGCCCTGGAAAAATGGGGATTCCATGTATCAGGCACCAAACTAGGCAAAATGCAGAATTACAGCATTACCGTACAGTAATAAATCAACTAGAATAGCCTCACTTGTAGGATGAAAAAACTGGTTTGCCTTTTGCATTGCAAGAATTCTTAGGGTCTCTGCAAAGTGATGACTGTATTGAGCAGGAGGCATTACATAAATAGGGCTACTGTAATGTACTTAAGAATAAAAAATATGCAGCTTTTAACATTTTTAACCGTTTGTAATTTTTTGCTTGCACACCCATGATGTCTAGGCAGCAAGTAAATCTGAGAATGTTTTACATTAGAGGCTATAGGTAGCAACAGATTTCAATGCTGTACATTGAGCATCAGGCCCTAACAAAGTAGGTATTTAGAGATACGTTTCTCCCTCCCACACAGCAGTAATGGTACATCCCACTGTGGTTCGGTAGTTCGTATTCCCTGATCTGCCTCGGTGGTTCCTCCCGTGGTTAAGGCTGCAGACGTTGTTATAATTTATTTATTAACGTATTAATTATTTATTTAGGATAGCACCCATTATATGCTAAGTGACTTCCAAACAGAAATTTCCCCAAATGCTTTTCCTTTAAGAGCTTTGCTTTGAAAGATGTGATACACGCACAGTCGTGAGATACCCATTTTGGTAGCATGTACTTTGTTAAAGAAAGCTGAGTTTCATGACACTAATGCAAAACCTCTTTGTATTCTGATTTTCCTTTAACAAAGGTTCACTGCCGTGGATAAATAACTGTCCATCTGTCATTGGAGGCCTTTGGGGAATTGATAAAGAGGGAGTAGAGAAATCAGTAGTCTACTGTTTTTCTGGGGATTTGATGGTTTTGGAGTAGTGGGTGTGCAATGGCCATCTTAGGGCATGGGCCTCTGATTTTTAAACGTTCTTGACATTCCCTGCTAAGTTGATGCATTGCTACTTTACTGCTCCCAGTTTCTGTGTTTACATGATTTTGTGACTTTGGAGAATTTGTCCTGCAGTCTTGGGCTCTATTGATATTTTTGTAATTTGTAAGAATCTCACAGATGCAGGAGGAGTCAAGAGACTGCCTCCATTTTATTCACCCTTTCCAATTTCCCTACACAGTGAACATTGACATTTTATTCTTTACAGCTTCAGATTTTTAAGTCCTTTAACAGAAAGCATCAGTATTTATTGATAAAGGCAATTTTGCAATAAGGCTCTTTGGCTGCAAGTGATTAAATATCAGTCTTATTTGATCAAAACTATTGAATTCCTTCAGCAAGATTTTATTATATAATTTCTTTATACATACGTAAGCCTGCTGTTTACACAATGGTATTTGTAGTGTATTGGGATATCTGTTGCTTGTATATTGTGCTATTTTGCTCATGGTGGTTTTTGAGCAATAATGATCACTAAATCTTTAGGATTACTTTTTGCTGTTTTCATTGTGCTCTAAACTGGGATCACTGTTAAGACTGCTCCTCTTGTTGTCTTTCTAAATATTAGTGCTTACTCTTCTGAGTCATCTTTAAAAGAAAGTTGCAAGGGATTAACACATGCTAGAACTTTAAAATTATTTGTACTGTGAAATCTGTAATAGTATCCTTATTGCAGGAGGAGCCTTAAAAATATTGGTCAAAAATTTTAACCCCTGTATTCCCCCTCCCCCCTTTCCCAAACATCATTCAAACACCGATGACCAAGAAAAGTATTTTTTTCTGAAAGGAAAAACTCGTCCTAAAACTATCCATTGCTGGCACTGTCCAGACTACTAAAACATGAGAATCTTTTTCTGATTTTAGTGAAAAAAAATAAATCACAGTGTAACCTCCTCAGCTTTCTTGTCTTTTATATTCAACTGATAAATTTAAGCTGGTTTATGCCTCTTTCCTTTTCCAACAGGTCCTGATAAAAAGTTCTCATAAGCCCTCTTTAAGTACTGAAAGGCCTCTGTAAGGTCTCCCTGGAGCCTTCTCTTCTCCAGGCTGAACAACCCCAACTCTGCCTGTCCTCACAGGAGAGGTGTTCTGTCCCTCTGATCATCTTCGTGGCCTTCTCTGGACCAACTCCACAGGTTCATGTTCTTATTTTGGGGGCCCCAGAGCTGGACACAGCACTGCAGGTGGGGTCTCACCAGAGCACAACAGAGGCGCAGAATCACAGCCCTCACCCTGTTGGCCACACTTCTATTGATGCAGTCCAGGAATGCGGTTGGCCTTCTGGGCTGCGAGTGCACATTGTCAGCTCGCGTTCAGCTTTTCATCCACCAGTAGCCGCAAGTTCTTCCTTAAAGGTTTCCAGTTCCCTTAATTTTCTGTGTGGAAGACAGTTCTTTGGCTTGTTTAAAAATGGCATTGTACCTTTTTCACTTCATTCAGAGGCTAGTACCACAACTTTCTTTTGATCTAATGATTCAAATTAGCTGCTGTGGGTGATAAATTCTGCCTCCTACTCTAATTCAGATAAAAGTTTTAATTTATAGAAGTCCTGTGGGTGTGTTAGTCTAGGCCACACTGTTCATTAATATTTCTGCAATTTAACGCAATACAAAGGAATTACAGATTTATTCGTTACACTTGTTTGGGACCACTGAGAAACAGTAACTGATCCCAGATACCATGAGCAGAATGCCCTTAGGAAATGGGTCTTGTGCACCTTGCTTACATCACTTGTGAGGAAAAATAGTGGAAAGAGTAGAACTCAGACTGCGATCCTGAAAAGGTGTAGAAAATCAGATTGTGCTCTCATTGTTATGAATTAGGAGCAGCACCATTAAAATCAATATTGTTACACCAAAAGAAATAGGATAGTTGCAAAGGATAAGAAGATTTATAAGTTTTGGATTCACTGCTCTTCTCCATATTGTTGCTGAATCATTTGGTAGGGAAACAAACAAACAAATGGAGACCCATAACTCTTATATACCCAAAAGATCGATACAATTTATTTTAATGCTATATTCATAGATAAACAAGAAAAGTGTAAAAGCTTTAATTTGCATGTGCTGTCAGTCACAATTAGATTTTATCACATTGTCTAATTACAATAAAAGCTCAATCAGAATCACTCAGCCTCTAAAAGTTAGTCATTAATATGTACATCTCAGTTTACCCTTTCCAGTGATGGGAGTTGGCCTTTTACCAATTGCTACTAAGAGCTAAGATAGTCATTGTTCCCGTACAGTCTTTTTCACAAAAGCTACCGAATTACTGTCCTTTGGATGTCACTATTGATAAAAACTTAAAACATAATGGAAACACAGCAATTTCAACTTGCTTAATTGAGGAGGGAGGATATAAAAGAGACTAAAAATACAAGTCTGAAGTATCCAGCTTCTCAAGCCATGTACTTTTGAAATACTTTGCCTATTTGATAGTCTTGAACATTTTTCAAAGGTGATTTGGATTTTGACTGGAAGCTGAGTCATGAGCATTGCTGTTGTTTTAAGTGAAACATCAGGTTCTTAAAAGAATACTGTATTGTTGAAGGGTATTGCATTTTTTTTCTCAAACGTTGATTTAACTTTAGCAGTATAGCTATTACTTTGTATTGCAGTGTAAAATGTGCAATTTTAATAATTTAAAGTATACTTTAATTTACAAGGTGTTGCATACATGTTTTTTATGTACTGTCTTTTTATTCAAATCATGTGCTTTGCTGTTTCAGGAATCTTGATTTGACATATGCTTTGGACAGGAGTCCAGGAGATGATGCAAAAAGAATCACAGGTTTTTGGAGAACATCACTATTTCATTAGATTTTTTTCCTATTTAAAAATCAAATGCTATTTAGAAGTTGTTTAGGACTTCTCACCGAACTATTTTTTATAAATTCTTTTCACAGACAAAGACTATAAAGCCAGTGGGAATTTACAACTGATATTCTTAGATTCACTCCTCTCAGAAGATATCTAATCTTTCACTTGAGAAGTTTTTACAGATCTCAGTCCCTGTAGCTCCTGTTCCATTTAGAATGTATCAATAAAATGTCTTTGTATTATCATCTCAATGTGTTTTGTAATCTTTAAGGATGAATTCCATTGAGGGTATTCCATACTCTACATTTCACCTTATTTTGTGAAATATAAAGTTGCATGAAAATATAGATTAATACTGTTTGGCTATCTTGGACTTGATCAGGGGTTCAACTGGTGAAAATGATGTATATTCCAATCTGTTCCTTGGTTGTTTTTGTTTAAAGAATTTGTATAGATTGAAATGCAGCTGCAAGTGTATTAGTGATTTTCTATTGCTTACTTGTCAAGATTTTTATTGTGTGGATGAAAAATAGTATTTCAGAACCTGGCAGCATATTGACAAAAACAGAAGAGCACTTTGTGTAATTCTCTTTTGAAAAACTACCTCTTTTAGAGACAGAGATTGCCCCAGCTACTTCCATTCATATGTATCTTGATCAATAGATTTATTGATAGCTTTTAGCCAAGATTTAATTCTTTTTTCTCCTTAGTTCACCATGGTGCTTACTTTTCTGAATTAAGAAACTAGAATTAGGCTCCTATAAGCAAGGCATACAATATGCAAGTGCTCTAGGTGTAAAAGGAGGCATTTGACCTTTTGTTGCTAATCTGTGACAGGTGCAGGCTATTTTCTTCCAAATGGTGTTAATTTTCATGTGCAAATCCACCCCCTGAAACCTGCATTCTATATATCCACCACAGGGGAATTGGTGGTCATCATGAGTACTGTAATGGACAGCTGAGAGGGATAATCACTGATATTTCAGCACATTCATGCCTGCGACTCAGTCGTTTTTAGTGCACTTCTGTTTTCACTGCTTATTAGGGAGGCTGAAGTTAGTTATTCATTGCTGGACAAAAAAAGTGTCTGAGAAAGTTCATGTGCAGGGAACAGCACATTGTTACAAATTAGTTTCCTTTACCATTTCTGGCAAACTCATTACAAAGTAATCGCGCCCTGCGCTGAAGTGCACTTCCTCTGGGACCAATAACTGTAAATAAGCAGGGCTGCAAGCTGGCTGATAAGTTGTTGTTCTGAAGATAACGGTCCTTTTTAGCAGAGTGTTTGACCTTTTTCTTTATATTGCCTCAGGCTTGTCTAAGACCCTCAAGGTCTATTTTTCATCTTAAAATTCTCTGTAGGAAAGCACAATGTGTGGTTTAAGAAGATTTTCGGATTGCTTACCATATCTATATTTTCTTTTCTAGCATTTTTATGATAATTTTTAGAATGCTTAGTAAGTTTAGCTAGTATTTTCTTAAGCAGGTTTTCTTTCTTTGTGTAAAGTACACTTTTTATTGATGTAGGAAGCAATATACATTAATATTTTATGAGGACTAAGTGTATGTTGCATGATTAATAAAATAGTAACATTGGGCTTTTTTCCTGACTTTTAAAGAAACTTGAAACATGCTATTGACCCCTTTCACTATTCACATTTTGAAAGTATTGCACTAAACATTACTCTGTAAAGCAATTTAAGCAAATATAATTAAGAATTTCAGCTTGAATGATTAAAGAAAAGTAAGTCTCTTCTTTTCTCAGTATGCTAAAAGTATTGAACGGAGCTGTGACTGAAAATTGAGCATGTCTTAAAAACAAACCCCAAGGCTAAGTGAAAGTCAGTTTATAGACATTTGGGAATTTGATTTGTTCACATCTTCCCATCAGTTTAAAAAGATCTGTGCCAGTATTTCTGTAAAGTGAAATAATAATGGAAAAAAAACCCTGCAACTAATTTCAGAGTTCATAGGAGAAAAAAAAAATCCATAATGTTTTTTAAAGTGCTGGCTACTCTAATAAATTGCTTATTTTACTTTTAAGATACGGTCAGAAGGTCATTTGGCAACCAGACATGCACCCAAACTGTAAAAAAAGAATTTAAACAAGAAATGTCTTCGAATGCCAATAAGTTCAGATCTTACTGCTCATAATGTTGTTGGGCTTTTTTCCCTTGCAGATCTCATTGCTTAATCAGTTCATTAATTTTACATGTACCTTAAATGTCGTTATTAATATCTTGTGTTTTATAATGTTAACCTCCAAATATAACGCTAATAACAAATTATGGAGTGATGATGCTTTAAAAAATCTTGTATAATCTCATGGATTCAACTTCTGTATTTATTGAATGAAGTGTTAATGATTTCATGCGGGCAAAGCATGCAAAGCAAAGCTGATGTTTTAGTAGTGTGAGACTTTTTTCTTTGATTTTAAAAGAATGTACTTAACAATATGGTTTTGAACGGATTCTCTTACCGATAGCACAAATTAGGAGATTTGCAAGGTAGGCAGAATAAAAACTGTGCATGGGAAGGGTCTTACTGTAGTTGTATCAAGACTGAAAACTATTGGTAGATACATTACACAAAATTGGTGCTATTTAGCTTTCTCTTAAATTTATCATTATTTCAGCACATAAACTTTCCATCTCAGCTACTGCAAAGCAGGGTCTATATTGCATAATTGCACAGAGATTCCAAAAAAAAAAAAAAAAAAAAAAAAAAAGAGAAATTTTAAGGAAACTTACAGAGCTATTAAAAAATAAAAGCAGCTTAGAAGTTGTTTGCACATAAGAAAAAACAAGTTTATCTTCAATGTTAAAATACTAAAACAGGGTAATGGCTAAACGGAATAGCGTAATCTATGTTTTAATTCCTCTTTCAGACTTTCTAATGCATTTCACTGTGTTACCTGCAGTGTTGGAATATAATTCTCACTCATTAGAATCAATCTATTTTTTGTGGTTACAGCAGTGTGAAGGCAATACGTAAAATTGTTAACTTTGTTTGTGAGATAAATGTTGGGATATTTATATCCTTTCTTGGACACCAAAAAGTGTTTTTCAGTGGCATTATCAGTTTTCTACAAAGCATCTCTTAAAACGAGGAAATGTTTTGTTCTTACAGTTCTAGGCTTCTTTGTACCAAAACTGCTGTCTTGTTTAATGACATTGCTATGTGGGTTGAAATTAGGCTGACAGATTGTGAGCAAAGGCTGTGATATTACCAACAATAGTCTATTGAGCACAAGGAACTTGTTGAATTGGTTACCGAAGGCATTAGTGTTCGGTCCAGCCTATTTAGCATCTGGAAGACAGAGAAGAAATAGTGCTCTAATGAAATGTACAAACGATACTAAACTGCAAATGGCTGCAGGTGACTATGGCAGCTGATGTGTACTATGAAGGAGGCTAGTAAGAGGCAGTTCTGTAGGACAAAAGTAATAAAGTGAGATATAATTAACAAAAGGAAAGATACTATATTAAGAGGGAGGTGAGTATTCAAATCAAGTATTGCAGATAAAGAGAGAAAACAGTGTTGGGAGTCCCAGGGAATCGTGTACGCAATGATTAAACTGTTAAAGGTTTTGCTGCATTTGAGGTAGGTATATAGGTTTTCCAGAGCAGACTAACTCAGAGTGGTTCCAGCATTCCAGCTCTTCACCATCAGTGATTTCACTGACATTGGTATAATTCTTCAGTGCTAGTTTAGGGGTCCTACGGACTCTGTAAAGACATTCTGAATGGGCCATCTGTCCCCTGTACAATTCAGATCAGTTTGATGTTGAAAAAGAAGCTGAAATGTGCAATAGGTCAGAAATCAAGGTGTCATTTTGCTCAGTTTTTATTTATTCACTTAATAATCTTTTAGTTTCCTGTGCCTTGCAGTACGATTTTTTAATGATCTTTGATTTTAAAATATAAATTTAATTGCTTCTGTGTCCTTCTTTGGAAGTTTTTCAATCAAAATTTACACCTCTTGGTCTATGCTGCAGATAACTTTATCCGTATCTGGAATTGCTGGGATCATTGGGAGGCATGTATACCTAGTAGTTTACAAGCTGGACCTGGTCCACAGTCTCTGCTCACCCAGCCTGCTGACTTAATCTTAGAGGATCCACCAGCATCACATGCACAGCTCAGGTTGAAGTGACTCTGGGTTCCACATACTAAGCTTTGTCCAGAGAGAGCTTAAACTATGACCTGTGAGACAAGTGGAATACAACCTATGTGGCCAAACAGCTTGGGCCACCTAAATTATGAAATACATGATGAATATTATTTTCCCAACAATGTCATATGTTCATCAGGGGAGACCTTATTAATACTTACAAGTATCTAAAGGGTTGGTTGAAGCAGGATGGAGCCAGACTCTTTTCAGTGGTTCCCAGTGAGAGGACGAGGGGCAACGGGCACAAGCTGGAACATAGGAAGTTCTGTTCAAATATGAGAAAAAACTTCTATACGGTGAGGGTGACAGAGCCCTGGAACAGGCTGCCCAGGGAGGTCGTGGAGTCCCCTTCTCTGGAGATTTTCAAGAGCCGCCTGGATGCAGCCCTGAGTAACGTGCTCTAGGAAATCCTGCTTTAGCAGGGGAGTTGAACTAGATGATCTCTAGAGGTCCTTTCCAACTCCCAGCAATTCCATGACAATTCTGTGACAATTCATGACGTTTAATGAAAAATACGGTAACAAAAAAGTCCTTTAATTGAAGGTATTACAATGCAATAGCTTGATTTTACCACTCATTTCTTTTGGATGATAATCTGTAGGGAATAATAGTTTACATTAAGATTCAAGTTCTGTTGTTGTGAATAGCAGTGATGAGTTTGACCCCTGTGGCAGGAAGTGCACTTAGATGAGTAAGGGACTTGACTTAACCTAAAGTCAGGCAGACGTGGTGGGTTGACCTTGGCCAGCTGCCTGATGCCCATGAAACCACTCTCTCACCTTCCTCAGCAGGATGGTGGGGAGAAAATAAGATGAAAAAGATCATGGGTCAATGTAAAGACAGGGAGATTGTTCACCAATTGCCATCACAGACAAACAAGACTCGCTGGAGGGAAAACTAAATTATTGCCAGTTAAAATAGGTTTGGGTAGTGAGAAACCAAGAGAAATTAAAACACCTTCCTCAAACCCTTCCCTGTTTCCCAGGATCCTTGGTGTCTGACCCCTCACAACGGGGATCTCAGGGGGCTGTGGTCAGCCTTTGGCAGTTCCTCTCTGTTGCTTCTCCCTCCACACACTGTTCCCCTTGCTCCAGCCTGTGCCCTTCCCACAGGCCGCAGTCCCTGTCAGGAGGGCCTGCTCCAGCCTGGGTCCTCGCGGGCCACTGGTCCTTCAGTAAATGTCTGCCTGCTCCAGCCTCTTCCCACAGGACACAGGGGAGTCTCTGCCCCAGCACCTGGAGCACCCCTTCCCTCCTCCTTCTCGAACCCTGGTGCTTCCCAGACTCCAGTGTGGCATTTTTGCCCTTCCTTAAATGCACTTCCAAGGAGGTGGGTGCCACCACCTTTGCTGAGGGGCTGGAACCGGCACAGGGCAACGTCAGCCTCTCCTCAGAGAGCTCAGGCCTGCAGGCCCCACCGCCGGCACCTGAGCACGCACACCCAGTACAGCAGATGATATTATTTATATTTGGCAAAGGTATTCTAGCTTACAATATTGCTGTTTTGTTTTTTTTTTTTTTTTTTTTCAAATATTTCATATGCCAAATGTATCCTTCAGGCAAGTGTTTAGGAACAGATTGTTAGCATGAAGCAGTTTTCTACAGAGGGAGTCAGTGAAGAGAATTTTCTTCTGAAAAGAAGAATGTGGGTAGGAAAGTAGAGGATAACATTAAAAATAGGGAAGATTGAACATTTTTAATTTGTAAAGTCAGAAACAATTTAGGGTAAGGAAGAAGTCCTGCAAATATAGTGATGAAAAGAGTTGAAAATGGTTTTTTCTGCTTCTTTTCCACCCCAGAACAGCAGATCAGCTGAATTTTGCTGCTTGTGCTCATACTGAGTAGCGTGTTACCAATGAACAGTCATACTGACTGAAATGGGGCTTGCTGAGGAGGGAATTGTTTAGCTCAAATAGCATTATAAATAGCTATTTGAACCCAACAGTATATATCCAACCCAAAAATATATTTCTAAACCCAAAAATATATCTGAGACCATAAAACCAAGTTATCTTACAGTGCTATGTTTTAAATAAATATAATTTAGCATGTGAGCTAAAGCATCATCCTGTCCTACAAGAACTGATGGGTTTTGGGTTGGATCAGGAAAATCTGTAGTCTTGATCTCTAGATGTCCCTTCCAACTCTGACAATT
Organism: Numenius arquata; assembly: GCF_964106895.1. NCBI lineage: Eukaryota > Metazoa > Chordata > Aves > Charadriiformes > Scolopacidae > Numenius > Numenius arquata. Next base: position 54,416,672 of record NC_133583.1, on the reverse strand, counting down.
CCGTGATTCCGTGATTTTTGTAGTGTATAAATGAAATGGATGGTCTAAAGCCCGCCTTTAAAAATCCTGGCACACTTCATAGGAAAAATGCCAATTTAGCAATTTAAAAGCACTTAGCAAGTTTTCCCAGTGCTGAACTTCATTTCTATAGCCAGTGTGGTTGCTTGCTGAATAATGCCATAGGGGACAATGTAGCTCTGGCTATATTTAAAAATATTATTCCATGAAATTTACTAGGAAAAAGCTGAGGCGAAATCTTAGAGACTCGTTTGTGTCTTTGGAAGGAGGTGATAGTGGCTGCAAATGGTAAAGGAAAAGTATTAAGATAGCTTTTGAATCACAAAGGAGATGAAGGCTGGCCCATCTGTGGGGAAAGAGGGATGCTCAAAGCACCAGCCAGAAGGCCCAGGTGGAAATCTGAGGACTCAAAACTTAGAGGTGCTTGAACATGAGCAGCAAGTGGAAAGAAAGAAAACTATACAGGTGGGGATGAAAAGAAGTGCCGAGACTATCAGAAAAAGTGGGAAAAAAAAAAAAAAGAAAAAGAAAAAGAAGCAATTAAAAGGATGTTAGGACACTTAATTGGAGTACTCGGCTAAAAGAAGACAAAAAGTCAATTTGATTAAATAATAAAAATCCATGTTGTCTTCTTTTTGATTTATTCATATGCATTTAGCTTCCTGGTATGTATCTTATTTTGTGACTATGATTAAGTCTTTTAAAAATAATTCTGAACTGCTGTACAGCTTTTTATACACATATATTTTAACCATCAGAGGTAGAAATTTTAAAAACTTTTATCAGTGTAGCTCCTGGGGAGTTTATCAGCCAACTCATTAAAATGCATTCTTTTTCCTATATTCTTGGTAGGTAACCTTGGACGGGTGGACCATATCACAGAGTTTGAGTATGACCTGTTCATTAGACCAGATACCTGTAACCCACGCTTTCGAGTTTGGTTCAACTTCACTGTTGAAAATGTAAAAGAATCACAGGTAAGTGATACTAAATTGGATAGTATAATAGCTTTAAAGATTGCTTACCCCAGAATCTATTTTCTTCAACAAAAAAGATGGCATTCAGGGTTTGTATCTAAAAATTTACTGCAAAATGTATTTTTGTTCTTTGAAATTTTATAAGTCAAAGCAAGGATCAGCGTGACTGGATATCACCATGTTTTTCAGCTATCCAAGACAGGAAGCAATTACAAACACAGTATAACATTTGCCACCCAAGAGGAGTTGTATTAGCAATGGCTGCTATATATTTATGTTAATATATACAACCCAAATATATGTATTAACATATGAAAAAGAAGTCCATCATAGCTGTTCAAATATTATCATTCAATCCTTCATTTAATGCATGTAGAACAATGAGGTAGCGTTGCAAACAAGCTTTACTCTAGTGACTTGTAGTAGAGGAGGAGTTGCCTGCCAATGTGTCCCGTGTGAAAGAGGAGGTTTAAATGTGAAACAGTTTGAAAGGCAACTGTTTCACCTACTTTTTAATAATGTTTCTTTGCAGTAAAAATACCCCATGAGAAAGAAACTTCCTTGCTCAAATTTTTCACTTGTCTTAAACTAAGCCAAAAAAAAAGTTACGTACTAACTTTCACATTGACAAATGGAAAAAGATTTAATTCTGCTTTTCACATGTAGCTTGCATTTTATTCTGGCGTTTTGTCTTAGTTTATCATAATATGGCTGTCATTTTCACCTGGTGGAAAGAGAAGATCATATTTAGCAAGAGAAAAAACTGCAGAAGCTTGATATTTGTATTCCTTTGAGACTAATATCTTAATATCCACCACTGTACCATTCCTGTTACAACTGGAAATCATGAAATTGTTTATCTATCTTCCTGGAGCCTGATACTTTATCAGACAGACCCTTCCCCTGCTGTGCCTTACTCAACTATGATCAAATTATATAGTCATGAGATGAATGGGAATCTGTCTCAAGGAGGCAAAGAGATCTGGTAGAAAGATACAATATATATCTAGTGCTTACAGGATATTTGTTTTCATGGTTGTCTACATGAAAGAGAATGGTTTCACTATTAAGTTTGACTTGTGAGGTCTGTTTTTATAATGTGTGTTCCTATAATCTTTTTTTCATCTCTCCAATTTCCGTTAAAATGAGACCTGCATGAACGTAATCTAGTCTGGAACCTTTTTTAGGTCTTTGTACTAGCGGGCACAGGCAGTATTAGTCATTGCAGTTCAGCTATATTAAATGAACATTAGAAATTGCTACATCAAACATACTGTGTAATCTGGTTTGTGCATTTTGATTATTTTCTTTTATGTTTTACTAGAAAATAATAGCAAGGAAACCCATACAATTCAGTATTGCTTAAAAAAGTTGCACTAATACACAAGTAACTTTGATCACTTTATGTGTAAAAGTAGATATTTTAATAACTCCATATAAATAATTACCTGTGTAACATTGTATTTATTTTTGATACGTCATATAGGTGATATGGGAGGAAGGCAGATCTATGCATTTATATATCCTAGGTCTGGCCTCAGCCATTTAGATGATTACTTCAGCTTCAAATGCTTAAACAACTTTATCTACTTAGATTTGAAAATATGTTGAATATTTTCTTCTCATAAGAATATATGCAGTTTTGCTTGACATTTCACCCTAAAGTCTTTACTGACAAAGAAATTTATTTCAATAGTAACATGAGAAAACAGGAAACCTCCTTTCATTACCTGAATTAGGTATCATCCATTTTGTTTTTCTCCTGTTGCATCAGACCAATGATTAATACCCAACAATGGAAAAATGGATAAAAAAGTGAAGAAAAAAGACACAGTGTAAAAACAACAGCCATACTAATACTGGGAACACATAATTGTGCTGTATGTATTTCTGATTTAGGTTCAGTTCTACAACTGGATAGCAGTGCAGTTTTTACTATATTTAGTGCAATATTTTGTGTTATTAATCTAGTGATAAATGAAAAGAAAGACCTATTAGACATTCATGACAATGTCCCCGCATTATTGTTCTGTAGATAAAAGGGGTTTTTACATTCCAGTTTTAATTTTCTTAAGACTTAGAGATTCCACTTCCTGTGTCTCAAAACTGTTCTATAGGTTCATCTCACTTACAGTGTTGCTCCATTTTTAGCCTAAAGCTTTCCTTTATTTAATCCCACTATTCCCAGTTGCAATTCTGCTTAGTAATAGCTCCTCTTGGTACAAATAAATCCTCATCATCCTTGGCTAACATTTATATTTCTGTAAATTATAACATTCTTCATCATTTGTGTCTCAATTTAGCTATCATGTTTGGTTCTTGCAGCCCTATATCCAATAGACCACTTTACCTTAAGTGTTTTTCCACTTTGGGGCCTTTGGACTTTCAACGTAAGCGAATCTTTCCAGCCCTTTGATAATTAGCCTAGTTTCCCAGGGATACAAAGCTTATATGATCACACTGTCTACTTGCTAGCCTAGGTTTTTGTGTGGCTGCTGATCTTTCTCTTCTCCCCTCTCCTTTAAAGCTTCTTGGACAGTTTCGACAGCACTGGACAGGGATTCCTCTAAGTTTCAGGAAAGCCAACTGCCTTGTGGGCAAGAGACCCGTTCGTGTTCCCACTGGCAGAAAGGCTATAGTATGAGATCATTTCTTATTAAACATCAGAGAATCCACACAGGAGATGCATAGGAGAAAGTACTCATTGGAATTTGCATTTTTAAGATACCAGAAAATCCAACCATGAAATCCAAATCCATAGCACTTAGTAGTTTTTCTTCTTGCAGAACTTCTTATTTTTATTATTATTATTCCTCTTCCAGTTCCTTCAATATTTTCTTTATAGTCTGGAACTAAAATTTAATGGACAGTTCTGAGTACGCTAACATCCCAACTTGCAGAGAAGGGACTCTAATCCCTTTGCTCTGTAACTATCTCAGTGTAGACAGCTGAAAATTGAAGCAGCCTTTTGTTGCTCTATCACTATGGAAACTCATGCCTAATTTGTTGTTCACTATCATACATAAGTCTTTTTCAGAATGATTGCTTCCTTCCCCCTGTTAGGTATGTCTTAGGTTGCTGTTGTGCTTCAGTAACAAGGACAGGTAATAGAGCTAAGTTCTGTAGCACAGCAGTGTAAGCCCTAATCTTTTCAGAATTGATTTTTAGAATTTTATTATAAACTTGATTTTTTTGATGTTTGATTCCCTATGTTACAGTAAAACCAGTATAATTTTTTTTTTTTTTTTTTAACTTGGAAGTTGGTAAATTGACTTCCTCCATCTTATGACTTGGACTTCTACATCAGACATTTTATGTTGTCAGTTTTATTTTATTTTATTTTTTAGCAAAGAAAAAAACAAAAGAAATAGCTAACGGCTTATATTTTGGGAAAAAAAAGAACCATCATATAAGATACCTGTGAGATGTAAAATTTGGTCTTTTGGTCTCTTTGTATGGTTTCTTGCAAGTCAGTTGGTCTGATAAGATCTGAGCTGTGGATTTTTTTGTCATTTGTTCAGTGAATTCAATTAACACCAATATTGGAAAAACAAAAAGAAACTGATATGTTATATGTAAGGACTATAATCATGCAATGATTACACTTAACAATAACCATGAAAGGGAGAATGAAGGAAATAGGATTTGCTGTGGAACACATGGTCTCATGGGCAAAGCCTCCAATTTCTCTAATTATATACGTGTCACAGGCTGCTGTCTATTTCTGGATAATGCCCTTTATTGGGCAGGGTTTGTTTCCTATTAACTTCAACCATGGCCCTTTCAACACCATCTACAATTTTGCTAAATTCCTTCTCTATGGAACCGGAAATTGGATGAACAAATGTCATCTCCAAATCGCATTTCAAGTGTTTTAAATAGACAGTACTTCTGAGCTAGGATGTCTTTAAAGGTGTTAGTAGCAACAGTGATTCATTTGAGATTTGGGGAAAAAGAAGAAATGTGTGTACGTGTTATAAATTATAAAAATATGCTAGTATACCAATATTGAAGGATTTTACAGGTGTAAAGAATGGTTATTTCTCTTGGGGGCCACAGCCAGAAATTCTTCTCAAACAGCTGATACTCACTGTTCCAGATACTCGAGCCACACTAGAAAAAGATGATCTCTGTCCTGGAAAATTTACTTTTGAGGAATTCAATAAGAGATAAGAGTTGAATACAACGAAGTGATGAAGGGATTAAAAATATCTGTGAGCATTTTAATTACTCTTAACAAAAAGCAACCATATTATACCAATCAGTAATGCACATCTCAGCCGCATGATATATTCTGTGTGTGTATGTACCCTGAACAACTCTGCTGTCTGATGAATCATGTTCAGAAATGGTATTTTCACTGAGATTAAAAAAAGAATTTCCAACAGAAGGGGTTTCCTAATAGTGCCAAATTTTGTTCTATAAGTGTTGATAAACACATTTGGAGTTCTTCGTCGCAAAGGTACTGACAAAATATACCAAGAGGGATAGAGGAAAAGAATGGATATTTGGCAGCTAGGATTTGATAATTACTTACAGTTAATAAATCAATCCAGATTGAGGTTAAAATCAAAGAACCAAATGTTATTTACTTCAAAGGCATTCTCCCGGTTACTTCAGTGGCATTTGGACTGATGCTAGAATTTTAACTCAAAAGCGGTTTTTTTTTTTGATTTTTGTTATGTATATGTATGGATCAGGTAAAAGGATAGCCCAGTCTCCATCAGAAATTTAAACAGGATTCCAAGGTAAGACAGATAATATCATTGCTGGACATTATTATGAATGAAAATTTTCTATTTTTTGTCCTACGCTGTTTTGTAAAGTAAAAAAGGCTGTAAAATCTCTGTTGTCTTAAATTGATTAGATTTTCAGAAACTATTTATTATTGGGATAGTTTTTTATAGTTTGTTCGTGGCTCTTATTACTGTCCTAAAACAACCCGATGATCAGCAGACAACTGCTTCTTTGTGATGTTACAGCAGTGATTATTTAAAGATGTGAATGATATGTGTATAGGGAGAGACAATGTCTTTGTTATACCAATTGATACATTTTTGAGAAGTAGGGGGGAAGAAAAACGGGCATGATTTGAGGTACTCAACCTATTTTTCTGGCCTAAGATCTCATCTTGTGCAGTTAATTCCTGCAGAAGCTGCCTCCGAAGTAAGATGGAGTAAGGATGACATCAACAAGCTAACTTATACTTTCTTCTTAAGCAGACGTTCTTCACTCTGCTGTCATTTGATGATTTTAAGTTATTGTTATCAAGATGCAACTGGAGTGGAGATATTAAGCGACAGTTTTCTGGGAAATCTGGTTCTATTCTACAGATGTCAAAGTCTAACCTAAGTATCAAGCTGATTTAGTTGGAATGATCAGGCTCTGGCTTCATGTTGCTGTCCATCTATTTAGTTGAGTAAAAAGAAGTTAATTTTAGTTTGTTTGTTAACTCTTAGTGACAAAGGCTCTCAGCTCCTCTTTCTTCAAGTCTGTGTTTGTGTATGTTCTTTACTACCTCACATGTTTGAAATTGGGGTCCTTCAGACAACAGTGGCATCTGAATTTGCCTCTGTATCTTGAAAGCACTTTGGTCATTTCCCCAAAGCCATAAAGGGTTGAATGTTTTTTTTTTTTTCATCCCGTATTTCCAGCTCACATTGCCATTTTGACTTTAAGATGAAACTGTAAGTAGCATCACTATTATAACTTCTGATTCACTGCTTACTGTAATTCTAGTATTGATTCAGTATCAAATTTTTGTTTATTTCATATGTGATTGATCTTTTTCCTTTGTTCTTAGGTACCAAATAGTGGGTTTCCATTCTTGTGGGTGAACTTGGTCAAGATTTAAATTTTGACATTCATCTAAGGCCACTGGGTTTATCACTCATTGTCATTCACTGTTTTATTTTGCCTTGAAGAAAGGCATATTCTGCAGAAGTGTTTAAGTTATAGTTATTTTTCTAAGCAAGATTAAAAAGGAAGCAAAGCTCTCTTGAAACATTTTTGTTAGGAAAAATCAGTTTTGTATGCAGGTAAATAAATTTAATCTGAATTAGAGAATGCTTTCACTGAAAATTCTCTAGTGTTTACTAGCAAATATGACAACAATTGAGACAAAATAAGAGTTATGTATTTGTGACCTTTGGGATGTACATTTCAGAATGTAGAAGCAGCAAAAATTTGGACTTTCTGGTAGTTTTTGTTTAGTTTGACGGCATTACTGACTACTACAGTGTTGCACTGCATATACTGTACTGGCCAAGTTCCTTACAGCTGTATTTAAGTATCTATGTGTATTTTATATATACATATGGGTGTGTATATATCTGTCTGCCTTGAAGGCAGAGTTGGGTGCATTTGGACAATATCTTTTAATTTGCTGCAGTTACTAGAGGGTAACTAGACTAGGTTTTTTTATATAGCATATTCTATTCAACTTGGGGGGAAAAAAAAGGCAAGAAAGATTGGTGGAGCCAGATTCATGGTGCAAATTTTGTGAAATCTTATGGTAGCATGTGGTAATATGGATCTACTACTTTTTATAAGGGAAGGGCTTGAAGTACCTGAAATGTGTATTAAAAACCGTAATGGATTATTTCAAAGAAGCCTTTGAACTTTTACAAAGTAGTTTAACTGATCTCTAGGTTGGAAAGTGATAGAATTTTATTGTAAGTCAAAAGTGCTTTGGGTTAGATGATATGTATAGTGATTGAAGTAATTATTTATTTACTGAGGAAGCCATATGAAATGTTAATTAAATAAGAAACAAAGTGATGACATTTAAAATAGATTGCATGTTCGTCTCAACATTTAAAAAAAGAAAAATCAATTGAACATACTGCAGTTTTGAAGAAAAATAATTTTGCCATTTTGGAAACTTGTGCCTTTATTGGTCATGTATAAAATTAGATTTATAAATGATGATTCTTCCAAGTTGGAATCCTTTCAAGTACATATAATTTTATTTTGGATCAATAATTCAGTTGTGCTTGGAATAGATTGAGGGTGCATGTGAAGCTTTGGTAAGTGCAATATAGTGTACATCTCCATGAAATTATCCAAAGCTGTCATGACATGTATCATCCTTTAAAAAGTAATGAATACAGACAGCTTAGTAAACATAGACAATATTCAGCGTTAGGAAAACAACTGCTGTCCTGATGAAATATTCTCTCTTGGCAAGAAAGTGTTAAATTAATAAACTTTTTCCGTTCCAGGTGTCTCTAAGAACATTTTAGATGTCAGTGTTTGGTAATTATTGCATACATACTGTAAGTTTCGATTTAACACTGGCTTTTGCTTACAGGAAACTAATGGCCAGGTGTGTTTAATTTCCTATTATGGTGGCATCTGTCACTCAAGATGTCAAAAATACATTATAAATGCCATAAACAAAATCAGCACCATGATGATCTTGATGTCAGTGATGTGACATGCTTTCTTTTCTTTCAATTTAAAAACTTTTATTTATGAGTAAATAGCCCTTTTTTTAGTTCCAGTGTTAATTGTCTTCCATGCAAATTTGGTTTTATTCTGCTTTTATTTCTGAAAAGTCTTTTCATCAGAATGCAGAAGCACAGAACTAAATTAAAAGAAAACTTATTTACATTGAAGAGATGAAGATGAAATGTTTTAAACTTTCCTGCTTTTAGATTTTTTTTTTTCTTTCTTATGCAGAATATTCTGTATTTGAGCCATGGCGGTTGAGATACTGTGCAGAAATTGTTGGAACCTGAAGATGAAAGCAAGCTGAAATATATGTAGGCTAATGCCTGTTACTGGGGGAGGGAAACCATTTGCTCTTTAAATGACAGGGCAGAAAAAGAGAAGCTAGTGCTGGAAAATTGTAGAAAGTTGTGGGTTTTCTTGATGCCCAGGAAATCTAAGAATGACATAGTAGTGCTATTCCATAGGAAGTAATTAGTTCAGAGTTAGTTGGTAAAGAGCAGTGAAGAAGCCGGTCTTCTGTCTGCTGATTGTGTTTCAGTGGATTAAGCATATGACTCCAGTAATCCCCTATTCTGCTGTTAACTATTGGCGATGAAACTAGAGAGCTAGATCTTGTAACATATTTCCTTCATTATTGTTGTACACTACCAGTGATTTTAACATATGAACCCAATATGAACCAAATATTGGGTCATTGTGCACAGAGTGTCTTTATATATTTGATACCTTACAATAAGTGAAAGAAAAAGCAGAGACAACTTGAAATTTGATGATGAAAATGAGAAATAGGAAATAGAAATTTAATATTGAGACGATAAAGAAATTCCTGAAAGTTAGTGTTGTGCTATATTATAGGCAGTTAGAGCCTTCCACTTTGCTTCTGTGGAAGCTGTTAGATGCAGCAAAGGAGCTGTGAAGAGTGGTAAATCTTTCACTGATCTTGAGTGCTTATAACCTCCATCAGAATCAGCCATCAAGTGCCACAAAGGTGTAGGATTATTGTGCTTTGTTGAATAGATTGTACATTTGAGAAACCCTCTTAGGCAGTGTGGATTCATTCTTGTGTTTACCAACTAGCAAGTCATTTTTAATCCCTGCGTTCAGCACATTGTTCAGCAAGTTTCTTGGACACCTAAGTGAAACTCGGGTCAAAAATGGGAGTCAAAACCATATTGTTTTTGGGTTGTCCAAGAGAGTTATGAGTAACTCTTGACTGAACTGACCTACCTCACTAAAAGATGGAAACTTAACTTCTTCAAAGCATACATTGTCAATACTGTTTATTCCAGGAGATAGCCAGTTGCTCCAGAACAGGGAACTGGAAGTGCCCTGTGACCCCGAAGAGGACTAATCTGATAATGAAAAGATGGTGAAAAAGCCATCCACTGTCATTACTGCTTTTCTAGCCTGATATCCTAATCTGGACAATGGCCTGTAGCTGATGTTTAAAAGAATATTAGTTGTCAGAAGTCACCAGGTTCATTGTAATAGTTGCCTCCAGATTGCTGTTTTTAACCGGCATAGCTGGTCTCTATGAATTGTATCATCCTCATCTAATCTGATCATATTTACTGTGATCTTGAAGCACTGAGTTCTGCAGCTTAATCACACGGCTTGTGTAAAAAGTACTTTCCTCTTTTTTAAATATGCTGGTTAATATTTAATTTTTGTGTTACAAGAAATAGTGAATAATTTTTATCTGCTCACTTGATTTGTGATTGTATAAACTTCTTATTTCCCCTTACTCATACAGTTCAGCCAAGTTAGTGAATTTTTGTCTATTTAGTCTCCTCTTCTGCGCTCCTTTGATCTCTTCCTAGAGAAGCTTTAAAAACCTGGATATACCCCACATTTACCAGTAATTTTGAAAGGAAGAGAAGGGTATTTTCTAGGCAAAAACCAGATGTAAAATGGCCAACCAAATAAGGTTCTGTACAAAAAGCTGATTTTTAATTTTTACCATTAGGATGTGAAAATAGTATTAGTCTGTATTATAGTAGAACGAGATAGTGTATCTCCCATTGATCTCAGAGGGAGTAAGGTTCCTACAATGTTAAATGCCCCAGAAAATCACATCCTAGTCCCAATTCAGTATTTTGTTCTATTTCTATACTGCTTATAAGTATATGCTTAGTTTATAGAATTCTGGAGGTATCAAGCATTAAGATAAGGTTTTTTAAGGGAGCAAATAAAATTAAAAAGCCATGGTTTGTAGCTACTTTTTTTTTTTCTTTTTTTTTTTTTTTTTTTTTCTGTTAATTGAAACTGGAAGATTCTTCTGCACTGTATAAGTGACCCAAGATACCACAGTATATATAGTTAAATCATTATGTTTTCTCCAGCAATAAATATTTTAATCTTTCCATTGAAGAGGCTATGAAATACTCTATAAAATGAAAATGCAATTTCTTGCTTTGGGAAATTAAGGAAAATAACACTGGGTTTATATATTGACCATCAAAATAGAACTGCTGTATATTTTGTACGTACCACAGTATAATAAACTGTGTACATTTATAATAATCGAATACAGTTACACCAGTTTAGGATTTGGCCTGTAAACGTTAGATAGACAATATTGGCTGTTACACCACTGCTCAGGGTGGCTCTGATGATTTTTTTGTGAATTGAGAAGAGCCATGGAAGCTTCTAATTTTCATAGTAGCACTACCATGATGAACTGTAGCTCATTACTGTAAACTGATGGAAGCTGTTAATACTATTAGAGGCAGAGACTTTTTATGTAAGGGAAACATTAGCCAGTAACTGGTAGATTTCTGACACAGTATTACATAAAGCTTCCTGTTAGGAAGGAGAGCAAAGAGAAATGGATTTGAACCCATTAGTATCAGAATTACGTGTCAAAAAGCTAGAGCAGAGTTCAATTTATTTCTGCAATAAAGTGTAAGCTAGAGATTGACTTGACAATTATTTTACCTTACATTGCTCTGGTTGTTCTGAGATGACTATTCCAACATCAAATCATCTTGTTTCGACACCTTTTACTGAATAACATGCTATTCTAAATATGCATTATGTTATGTAGGAGCTGAAACTTGGAAGGTTTTTCAAGTAGAAATGAGGTTTTTATTACTATTTTTACTAAAGGATATATATACAGTAGAACAAATTCAGTATAGATTTAAAACAACTGCATGTGTTTCTGCTAGATCTGGTATATGTTGTTTAATAGGGTTTACGTTGTCATTGAAAGGATAATCTTTCTGAAGCTTTTAGTAGCTTGGTATAAGCAATATAAATAATCTGCCCGAAAACATTTGTCTTCTCTAAGCCAGTCACCAAGCAGGGTTGTTGCTTCTGTTTGTTAGTCTCCTTTTTCCCTAATAATTTTCCAAGAGACAACAAATTAGACAACCACTTCCTTATTAATAATTTTCAACTTTGAGGAGAATATTTTTATCAAGGTTTTGCCCATTTCATACATATAACCTCTAACTGAACAGATCCTTAACCTTGCACATTGCAACAGACTTACTGGAATGGCAAATCTGACTGTATGTTTCTTGTCTTGAAATGATGATTCACTACAGAACACATTTAAGTTTCTAGTTGTGTGGCATAGTTTTTTTTGAAGAGAGTTGTGTTCATTGTGCTCATATTACCCTCTGAAAACTCACATGAATCTTCACAGAAAAATTTTATTAAAATTTTTATAAGTAATATATTACACCGATGTGCAGATTCTCCTAGTCAGGTTTTCATATGCCTTTGCATACTTTAACGCAAGACCGTGTCATGCTTAGAGATGATGCAGGGAAGTAGAATGCTGCTTGTGTTGCATCTTGTTGTATGTTCATATTCTGATCTCCTGCGAACTCTGTGGGCAAAACTAATCCCAACATCAGAGGGCTGCAGAGTATTGTGGAATTCATGGCAGGACATGCTTGCCCCTGGAAGTTTGACATTGATGCTGAGTACCTCCAGTGTTAGGTTTAGAGTCGCCTCAATAGACAGATTAAACAGAATATCCTTCCTGGCAGGCATGTGGAATGGCAATTCCATGGGTCTGGAATAGCCAGGATGAAACGACAATGACCGTTCCCTGTGGGTTCTCTCTTCCCTATGGCTGCAGAAGGACCAAACGAATTTATTTGAAGCAGAGGTTAATAAAGCTACATACCTAGCTAAATTGTTATTTTACATGGATTCTAGCTGGTTTTATCACAAAACTAATTCAAGTAGTATATATTTATTTTATGAATTTCAAGCCTGCTCATTATAAAAATCAGCCTATAAAAAGTGATTCTATGTATGCAGCAAGAGATTTTCTTTTTACCAGGAATTTCTCATGCATAAATACAAATGAATATTCTAAATGTAAATGTTTGGGTAGATTATTCTTCAGAGACGCATATTGATTTCTGTTGTCACCCTTCAGTGAGATTTAGTGTATTTTACTAGGAAATCCTTTCCAAGCACATACTGAAAAAAATGTAAAATATTATTTCCTTGACAGTCAGTGAAAAGAGACAGAGTAGATCTTAACAAATTAACTGTGTTTATTCCATCTTCACCGATGTAAGTGTCTTTCAGCTTTTAAAAAATGAACTCATTTGATGCTTATAGTATACATGTCCATATTGTGCTTGATGTGCTAGAAAGTATGTTTTCAAATTCATAGTTTAGCAAAAAGGGAAGCTTTGCATTTCCTGATTTTCCTTTGCAGATCTAAATGTAGAGTTGTGGCTCTCTCACAGTGGGAAGTACTGTATAATTTTGCAGCTTAGACTATTCTATAATGCAAGTAGTATGTATGAGGCTCATGGCAAAATGTGTATGATGGCCAAGTTTAAAATAACTTCCATTCATCTTTCTAATAAACCTGAAATTCATAAATTGTTGAATGTTATAGTTTGATAATTATGGACTATACTAATTTTAAACTCAGTGGTTAAATACAAATATTGTTCTACAAATAAGACACTTCCCCCTGTTTTTTTCTTCTTTGTTATTTAGAAGGTACAAAATATATTTCAACAATTCACTCAGACTAGAGGGTAACCTATAAAGAGTTTGTTTTCACAAACTGTATAACTTTTATAGCTATCTAAGGGAATATCAAGATTGTTAACTCTTAGTCGCTTCTGATTTTTGGGCACCTACTAGGAGATTTGAGAATAAGAAATGTTCTTAGATTAATTGGAAATAACTTTGCAAAACATGAGTACCTGACAGACAAGTTTTTTACCCAAATAGTCATCAGAAGCTTTAGTTAAATCCGTTTGAATTAAAACAAAGAAAACCCGTGCAAAGATTTTGATTAATACCATCTTTTGCCTCTCAGTTCTGCTGGTCATGCTCACTTGTGTCGTCTGTCTGTTCAGTTTGCAAGTAACCCATAGAGTTTTAGATAAGAAATGCAATAAATAAAATACAGTCATTCTTATATGAAAGTAAGAACTAAAAATATGTGACAAAACCAGGTAAAAGCAGTATCCCATAACAGAAAAAAAGAAAGAAAATAGCTGTAATATACTGGAAAGGGATGCTGATCTTTGTAGGTCAGATGTATTTTTAACTGGTACTGATCACGTGAGTAGAAATTAAACAAGTTATTTTAAAACTTACATAATATTTTTATGTCTTGAAGCACTGTTAGATATCTACTTGATATAGATGAGTGATAATAAGTATGAAGACCATCTAAGAATTAATAAATTATATTCAACAACTACATAATCTGAACAATTTTTGCTTTCTTGGCAGCGCGGTACTGTTTACTTACATTAATTTGTTTTGTAAATGATTTAAAAACTGTTAAAGTCATGTCACTTATAAAGTATTGTCAGTAATTGTTTCGTTTAACAAATATGTTTTAATATATAGGAGATGACACTACAACATTGCTGTACATTACTGTATTTGAGTAAGCTTTAAATCATAATTTCTATCCGCTGCTTTGCTTGTTCTGTAGATAATAAACATACAGACTTGGAAGCAAAACTCAGCTTCTGTTCTTTCAAGGAAACAGTGATGCTTATGGTTGTATACGGTTAGGATCAAAGTTACAAATATTAAAATTATGCACCTATGTATTTGTATTTTCTCAAAACATTTGGGAGCATTTGGAATTCAGATTTTTTTATGATCTCTCTCTGATATACTTCAAGGAAACAATGCAGAAAGACTTTGGGAAAAATATTAATCTTTGTGGTAAAACTGGCTTTATAAAAAGCCAAACAAGCTCAGGCATTTTAACATAATTTTCTCCTGACTTAAACAATCTTAATTTTATCACTTCGCCAAACTGTATTCCTTTGCATGAAGTATGTGCGGGAGATACTTCTGAATTTGCATTTTCATTAGATTTAGCATTCAGCACCTAATGCCATAAATTTGTTTTTGAAGCTCTTTAATTCCCCTGAGTGTTCCAACATATTGAATGCTATTTGCTTTGTATTATGTTGGCAGCAAATCTGCAGTGAAAATGCTGTCAATATATATTCATAGCTAACATTGTTAACTAAAAGCAATATTGTTTTTCTATTGTAAGCTGTCACAAATGTTTGGCACCCTGTTGTGTAAGCCAAAAAAATGTCAAAGAAAGGAATGAATATTTTTGAAGAAAAGTGCAGTGATAGTGTCAAGTTTTCTGTATGAAAATACATTCTTGTTTGTACAGACCTTTACAATTTATAAAATTGTGTTTTGTAGTAATGTAAAGTTAGAATACAGTGAGAATGTGCAGGCTGTTACAGATATTATATTAAATGGTAGGAACATAGTGAACGATACAGCCATTTTACTTTCCGATGTAATGTAATGCTTATCAGGTTGTAAAATGTATTCTACTAAATCCAAAGATTATTTTATTAAAAGATGTACTATATATGTGGAAAATGAATGAAAAATGTTCTGCATTTTTGCCTGTTTTTGAAGATGAAGTGTATAATTAACAAGAAAAAATGCAAAGTTTTAAACATTCTCCTAGGGACTATTCTTATCTTTGTGTAAGTCACACTAATTTTGTTTATTTAAAATTGTGTATGCCTTTTCCCAATCACACATGCTTTTCTAATGAAACTGTTATATCTTTGTATCTGCATGCTATTATAAGAATGCCTCAGAACAAAGTATTTCAGAGAACTTTTGTGGGGAGGAAAGTGTGTAAGAACAAACAAACAAAAATCTGTCTACCACACAAATAACTGTGTCAGTCCTCATAAATAATATATGCCCATAGGTTAAAATAAGACAAATGGCAATCTTTTGTGCTACTCCTGAAAATACGTAAGCCAGAGAACTTGTGACTTAAGCAATGTAAATAGAAACTTCTACATGAGGCAGTGGGAACAGGCACAACGAAGTTCCCTTGCCACAAGCTGGCTTACTCTGGTATCAGCACAGAGTTCAGCTGAGCGCCATGGAGAATGCTGTGAAAAATGGATGCTTCAGCCCTGTGTGTGGCTCTCACTGAAGTATCGGATTTTCTAGTACTCTCATCTGTCCAAGGTAGCATTTTTCTATATTCAGTTAGGTGAAAAGATTAATCCATATATACTGAAATACCGGAAAACCCAGGAATGTTGTCATTTGTGACACTTTGTGTCAATCTTTAGAAAACTGTGCTGTTTTCTGAACTTACTGAAACATAATGTGTTAAATTTAGGAAACATTTTTGGGAAAACTGTAGTATATTGAATGTTCAACATAATGTCCAAAACCCACCACAAATATTTTAATCTACTGTTCAAATACAATCATTGGTAAATCTGTTTGAACCCTATTTTTCATCCAGCAATATATTGGTGATACATATTAACATGCGTTATCTTCTATGATATGGCACATATCCCAAATACATACTGCCTGCTCATACTACATGATGCCAATTTAGTTTTCCTTGCAGCTGATTTCACCCCTCTACTTCATAATAACCTTCTCTGCTTTCTGCACTGATATGTACTCTGCTGGGGGAATACAGGTGCCACAAGTGATTTCACAAGGTCCCTGTTATGGACTTACTATTTTCAAACATTTTCTGAGAAGTGCAAAATGCCCAAGTTTCCATTGACTTGAGTGAGATTTTAGTGCTATTGCCACCTTGGAAAATTGGCCCTTATATTCCCTTGCACCAATCTCTATACATTCTCTTATGTACTTTCAAATAAGATTGTGTAAAACTTCAGAGCTTCCTGCAGTGATAATGGAACAATATAAGTCCGTGGCATAATTGTAGTATGTGCTGCAAATATCTGCACTTTATGAGGCATTTCAAATTAAGTATCCTTGACACTGTTTTTTCTTTTTATTGTCTCTAGTAAAGAAAGTAGGAGAGAGATTCTTTCTGTTCCTGTTTAGATCCCAGCTCTCTGGGGTCATGTTCCTATGTCCATTCTGAGAAGACATGGGGAAGTCACCACCCATAAATGTAATACTTCTGTGATCCTCCCAGGAGAAGAACTTCTGTCAATAATTACGTTTTCTCTCAGAAATGGTAAATATGATAGATACCTTAACACAAGTAATGTGAGGCGCAAGTGACGGAAATATTGAAGAATAAAGGCACGTACTGATGGCTCCCTTATAACTAATGTTCATGGCTTAGTTCTACAAATCGTGTTTTGGATATGTGCCGAATACTTAAAATGCTTTTCTAATGGAAAAGATAATATTTATTATTCACTGTATATGGAAAATCTTCCTACTTCATATGTTTTGGTTTTACGCTGGATGTCTTAGACATGCCATTTACTGCCTTTGCATTTGAAAGTAATTTTAGATGAAACACAAAACCAGTTGAATCCTAATATGGACTGAGGGTACAACTGATCTATCTAGTGAAAATTCACACTGATCACTAGAATAGTGTAGATGACAATGTCAAGAACCAAGGCTCAACTGTAACACAAGCAAGGAAGGCAAAGATGGTCCCACATCAGTTTTTATGGTCTAACTAAATGGGATGAGTAGCAAGTACTGGACAGTTTTTACAGAGTACATCTAAATGAAAATATGCTACATTTATCATAAAAATCAGAAACAGGAGCAAGAATACAAAAAAATCTAGAAAATGTTTTCATTTTCAGAAGTTATTCAGCACGTGGAATAAGCAGTTAGTGCTGAGAGACCATCCCACTTTAGAAAAAGGAACCAGATTTCTAAATCAGTTAGAACCTTGGCATATCATGTCTAATGAATATGTTTGGGTGCTATGGTAGTAAAGAGATTGAACTAATTGTAGGCATTTCTGATTCATCATATATCATATTCTATAGAGCTTTAGCTAGGTAACATATTTTCCTTTAGTTTTCTACTAACGTCCAAATTAAATTTTTCTGCCTTTTAGGTCCCAATGATCTTCCTTAATTGTCGTAATTTTTTTTAAAAAAAAGCTGAAATGCACCTGATTGAAGGTATTACTTTCTGAGTCTTTGATTTGCATTATGTAATCAGGTCAGTGATATTTATAAATGTTCTTGGTGAATGTCCAGCACATTTAAGTCTAAGAGAAAACGTGTCTTGCCCCTGTATTCATGGTTTTCTAGATTATTCCAAGAATTTGAGGATGATTTGAGTCTAATGTGTATCTGGAGAGGCAGTATACTTGGACAGTTACATTCAAAGGTGTATAGTATTTTTTTTAATACAATAAAAAAATTTAACATTTTAAAAATAGCTCACTAGATAGGGATTGCTAGTATTGAACAGGAGATAGTACTGCATCATAGCGACAAAATGGACTAGTGATTTTCATGCTAAATTTGACTCTTTTACCTCAATTGTAGAGAGATCTGGGGTCTTTCTAACATTGTTTATCTTATTTTGGCATAACAGATTTAATCATGTCTATATCCATTTTTCTTAAAGTGGCTTGTGTCTTGAATTGTAGAATGTTCAAATCTTGTACAGGCACGGAATAACTGCACAGCTCATCCTACTGGAAAGCTTTGGATTTCTGTGCATCGTGGAGAAATGCACCTTTGAAGAATTTGCAGAAGTGTTTGTGAAGCTTTAGGAAGCGATGTGTCATTTTATCTGGCAGTTAGATTTCTATCATTTCTTGCTATTGTTAGAGTTCCTATTTATTACTTACTTTAATTTATACAGGGGGATGTTATATATTTAATACAATGCAGGGGGGCTTTCTTTGCCATTTTTCTTTTTTTATTTTTGCTTTGTTAGATATGATTTTGATGCTTAAAGAAGAATGAAGATGTGTAAACCGAGTTATTAAAGATGCACAAATCTTTGTTTCTTTGGCTTTTCCACATGTGGTTTTTTAAACACTTGCTTTCCGTTACCCTTATATGAAATAAAATTGTATTTTTTTATGCTTGAGAGTTTACTTGTGCCCTTTGGAGAAGTGGTGTCACAGAAAGGAGCAGGACATTTTTTAACTTTTTCTGTTAGCCAGAATTAGGCTTAGCCCCGCTGAGGGATTTATATGGGGGTCTCCTCCAAGATGTGTTACCCACTTTCTCTACTAGAAGGAATGACTCAGAATTCTCCCGTGGGTGGCTATTGCAACAGTGGAGCACGAAGACTGAGAAATTAATAAAGTAAATAAGACAGACAGTAAATATAGACCAAAACATCCTCATTTACTGTTAGCAATAAGAGAAGAACAGTATTAAGGAACATAGATGAAACAAACCAGCACTTATCCATGGTGAAATCTATAAAATGTCT
Organism: Numenius arquata; assembly: GCF_964106895.1. NCBI lineage: Eukaryota > Metazoa > Chordata > Aves > Charadriiformes > Scolopacidae > Numenius > Numenius arquata. Next base: position 54,397,569 of record NC_133583.1, on the reverse strand, counting down.
TCGATTGCTCAAGGGATCTTTAGATATAGCATTATTTTCTCTATCTTATGGATGACTTGACCACCTTTACTATGAATTTTTCATGATTTTCCTGACCCAGCAGCTCTTGCCTGTGGAGAGAGTAATACAGTATTGATTTGGGTGTTAGGTTTCTGCTTTTTTTTGCCACAACAGGATTTTTGTAGCCTAGAAACCTCAATCCCTGATTACTCATTAGAGATTTGAACAACTTTTCTTAGATCTGGAATGTAAAAGAAGAATCACTTGGTTACTTTTGTCATAGGTAGCCTTTGTAGTGGAATTTCAGCTCATCTCGATAATGAGTGTTGTTGTTATTAAGCTTTCCTGATTGAATGGGCATTACTAGGCCTTCAGATTGCAAAAATACTGTTGTCTGTTTAACAATTAGTGTGTTTGCAGCAAAATTATGCTGGTGAATGTGCTTGTTTAGAAGCATACTGCAAAACAGTAGAATAAGTAGGGGTCTGTCCTCCTGCATTCATCCTGGCATTGATGTCTTGGTGACTTATTTTCTATGCCTCTCAGGCATATTAGAAAATTGAAAAGAGGCCATGATGTTGGTATTTCTCATTTAAACTGGTTTGTTGGGGGTTTTTTGCCTGTTTTTTTTTTTTTTAAATAAAAAAATCCATATCTTACATCCTCTGAAAACTTACTCTCAGCATTGCCATGGAAACAAGATTTTTAAAAGGGACTTAACTGAAATTTAGCAGCAGTTTTTATTTCTTTGTGATTCATACTTCATAAAAATGCAAATGTCACACTAATACATGTTTTACCTTAATATTTTATACTACCATTTAGTCTTAATTGGTCTAATGTTTTTCTTAATTAAATTTTGAGCTTCTTTGAATGATTTTAAAATTGTACTGTGGACCTATCAAGCTTTAAATTTTGACTGTGTGACACACAATTTAAGATACTGTCATAGAGGAAAATCAATCATTTCAACCTGTAATCACAAGCACAACAAAAGATTTAAAAGATTTAAAAAGCCTTTTGTCCTGACTGGAAATTTTTTGGTCTTTATAATCTTCATTTCTAGTGAAGTATCACAGCAAAAGACATTTTATCATTTCTATTTCTTTGTTTTTCTCTTTATTGCCTCTAACTATGTGAAGTTGTTTAGAGGATAAATTATACTGCTCTCCTAAATAAAGCTTTTATTCATAAATCTCTTGAGGGGTATTTTGATTATCCAAAGCTACAGTGTGTGCATTGGTATACACACACATCAACATGTGTAAATAAACTACATTAATTTAACATTTTATTTGACTATAACATGCAACTGTTGATAATGTTAGTTCAAAAAATGAAAAGATATCTGCCATTCTCTTCTGAGTGCCTATTTGGTCAGACCACACACAGCATACAGCGTTTTGCCTTTTAAAAATGAAAATTAAAACCATTAGAGCAGGGATCTCATTGATCAAGACTGAAATGCAATGGTAATGTAGAAAGGTAAGCTTACATGATTTTTGCTTTCAGTGTTCTCGACTGCAAGAACACTAAGGCATAGCCCGACTATAACGTTGTACTTGCTTAACTTTAGCTGGCTTAAAAAGGTAGTTTAGTTAAACCAGTACACGACCTTGTGTTCACAATCTGATCTAAAAATTTGAGTTTTATTTATATAATTTAATATAGACCTGATTGGTATCAGGCATAAATTCAGTTAAGAATTTCCACATAAGGTATTGTATTTTTAAAAATTGTCTACAGTTTTGCTTTTATGTAAGCCACTGTAGTCTTCAATATGAACAAGGTCCATCTATTGAAATCATAAAATTCTACCATGACAAGCTGAGCGTTACATATCATGATCTTGTATTGCCTGATCAGAAGCACTTGAAATATCCTTCATGTTTATTGCATCGTTATAAATATATTTGGGACAAGTAGACATTCAGGATTCATTGTTGTATTAGGTTGATTTTTTTTTCTAATTTTATTACCAATATTGAGCAGTTCACTTGGAAAAAAATCCGAATAATATTTGGAGTAAAGAGAATAATCAAAAAGCACATTCTGTGGTCAATGTCATTTGTGTACATTTTTTTATGACTAAAAAATAAGAATCCTAAGTTTTGGAAATAAAAAAAGCCCATCTTCCTTCTAAAAAGGTAAAAACGTGTTAGGTTAGAAGATGGTTGCAGCTCTACCTCCTGTTCTTAAAGAAATGTGCTGATCCTTTTGAAGGAGATTTGTATAATCTTTCAAATATTGCCACAAAAGTGTTTGAATTTATTCTTCGGGTTTGAAAATGTAGTTATCAAAAGTTTTCCGGCAATGTCTTTTTTACTTGAAGAGAATTTTTGATTGTTATTAATGATTCTCATGGGTATTTCCCTCCCTGCTGGCATCTTTGTTTTGGCTACTAAAAAATGAAGGAATTATGTATTAGAGCCTTATACAATAAGCGCACAGTCCTTTCATGTTTTTTAAACATCTTTGTATATATTTTATTTACATGACCAAAATTTCAAAATTGGTGAAAATCATTGCCTTTAGTTCTTTATTCTATACTATCTTGTATTGTCCACACAAACTGACTTCTGTGTTGTAGCTACCCTGATTCTTTGCTGCTGTGATGAGAATCAGCCCACTGCACCACGTTTTTGTAAACGAGAATTTGTGTCATTAAGAAAAAATATTGTTATTGGTCTTCACTTTCAAATATAGCTTCATGTTAACTATTTTAGGCAATGAGGTGCTGGTAAGACATACAGTTCAAGCCAGTGTCTGTTTTTTTATAATAGTACTCTCACCTATGAAGCCGCTGTAGCTTGTATCACTGGCATTAGAAAGGAAAAAAATGGTGTGCACCATATACACTAATGGCCCCACTCAGACATTGTTACTGCTCACAGCTTGAGCAGGATGGATGATGGATCCCTCAGCACTGAACTGTAAATGAACTGCATTTCCCCTTTTTATTGTATTTTCATGCATGTTTTGAACATGTAAACTAAGCAGGAGGAGATTCATGTAAAATGATGCTTTATTCTAGAAAAAGAAGTGTAGTCACAGAGAAAATGCAGAAATATAGGAAAGCTTCCACCTTGATGACTTCATTTTTTAATTAAGAAACTGTTCTCAAATATTTTTACACCCTATATCTTACTTATGATTTGCTTTGTAGATGCTCAAGACTTTCAGGCACATATATTGTCCACTCTCTGCAAACATCTTCTATTGATTAAAAGGGTCATGGATATATGTCAGACGATGAAAAGAGTCTCAATTTTATGCAAATTTTCACTGAGATTAAACAGCACTAAATATTTGTAATTAAGTTCTGGGTAAGAGGTAAGTTTTCCCATCAAAATGATTGCATGGATTTGACCACTCAGTGGAGTCCATGGAAAAATATTTTAGATATATTTGTAGTGTTCAGAGTGCACGTGAAAAATAAGTATGTTTATTGCTGAAATTGTCAATTATTTAAATACATGAGCCTATTAAATAAATGTATCATCATTGCCTATACTATAAAATGCATTTAAAAGCTTAGAAACATGTTGGTCAGGTTCCCAGGGCTGCCCACTCAGATTTAGATGAGTGTGTATAAAAGCTTTCTTTTGTAAACATAGCAAGTCCTGCAGTTTGAGCAGTGTGTTTGCCCATTTTTGCATGCTCAGCTTCTGTGCATCTTCCTGGAGACTAATCCTTGACATTCTGGATAGGTTGTACTTAATGCAAGAAAAGACAAAATTCTTCAAAATATCATAATATTGAGGAGCATGCACACACACGCGTGCACTTACAGACACAGGAGTGGAGATCCAAAAAAATATACTTAAAAAGTAATCAAATCTGACTTTTATACTGAAATAATCAAACAGAATTGTTTCGCCATGTCTTTTGCTACAGCTGCTGTTGCTAGTGTGTTAATAATCCCACCTAATTGACACTATCCCTATTTATATTACGTGTATTGTGCTACTTGCAGTGTTCAGTTCTTCCTCTTTTAAGTAGCTGTTGTTTCTGCCTCTCTCTGAAGATGAGGAATATTTTTCCAAGTTAATGAGATTCCTATATTACTTAAATAAGATACATATTCACTATCTTTCTGTTGTTTTAAAATATAATTGCTATGAATATGTTCAACAGTTTGACTTGGGTTCCTCATCCTGTACTCCCTAATTGAGTGAATTAATTAAAAATTGGTTTGCCCATAGAAAAGTGAATGAGCAGACTCAGTGCTTGATGTCAGAAATAAAACTGTAAATTAACATAATTATGTTTCACCTTCCTATTTACTCATTTGTGTGGGCATAAACATTTAGTTAGTTGTATGCAATGTAGTGTCTTAAACAGTTTCATTTACACTTTGGTTTTTAAGAATAGAGGAAGGTAAAAGAAAAGTTAATGACTAGATAATGATTTCTTTCTGAAAGGCTGAGCATCACTTCTAATGTTCAATTTGCAGAACATCAGGGTAGAAAACACATTTCTGACAGTTTTTTAGTAACTGGACTTTACTTGGAAAGAAATTCTCAACACAGAAAATGAGAGATCATTTTGACTCTAGGTGCCAGGGTATTATTCCTACTTGCATTTGTGGTGTAGCGTAACAGCTGTAAGTAACATGATATCCAAAGGTGTCTTCTGTCTGTATTGTACAATATACTTCTTTAAAAACAACAAACACTGATGATGGCTACCATTTTGTTCACAATAATCCATGTTATAGAGTCAAAATAGCATGGCTTTTGTCCTTAAATTTATATAGCCAACACAATATTCTTTTTCTATTTTGACTGCTAGCTGCATGGAAAGCAAAATGCAGTTCAACCAGCACATTGCTTGTTATAATTTTGCTTTTTGTGGGATTGTTTTTCTTGTCCCTAGAGAAACCCAGCATTATATTAATGATTTGGGTAGGCTTATTGAACAGTAAGCAGTTGCTCTGTCTCCATGAGGGTTTCTACTACCTAACAGCAAGATCAGATAGGAGAATAATTTGGCATTTCTGTACAGGAACATTGTCTCGCTACTGAATCAGAAGAAAACGTATATGATTATAGACTGTTTTGATATACATCAAATACAAAAGTGCTAACTGGGAGAAGAATGTTGTATCAATTTATTCTAAGCTGAATCAAATTCACACCAACCCTGTGCAACAGGTTTGGGGAAGAGTGGCTGGAGAGCTGCCTGGCAGAAAAGGACCTAGGGGTGTTGGCCAGCTGAATATGAACCAGCAGTGTGCCCAGGTGGCCAAGAAGGCCAACAGCATCCTGGCCTGTATCAGGAATAATGTGCTGACTAGGGAAGTGGTCATCCCCCTGTATGCGGCACTGATGAGGCCCCACCTCGACTGCCGTGTCCAGTTCTGGTCCCCTCTCTACAGGAAAGACATTGAGGTGCTGGAGCGAGTCCAGATTAGGGCAATGAAGCTGGTGAAGGGTCTCGAGAACAAGTCTGATGAGGAGTGGCTGAGGGAGCTGGGGTTGTTCAGCCTACACAAAAGGAGGGTGAGGGGAGACCTTATTGCCCTCTACAACTTCCTGAAAGGAGGTTGTACAGAGGTGGGGGTCAGTCTCTTCTCCCAAGTTAGAGGTGATAGGACAAGAGGAAATGGCCTCAAGTTTCACCAGGGGAGGTTTAGATTAGATATTAGAAAAAAATTTTACACTGGAAGGGTTACCAAGCATTGGAACAGTCTGCCCAGGGAAGTGGGGGAATTGTCATCCTTGGAGATGACAATCTTCCTTATTCCCTACAATAAAGTCAGGCTTTTGAATCTTCTCTAAAGATATACACCTTCTTTCCTGCTCTTGGCTCTTGCTTTTATCTTTTCTTGCACAGTATATCCTCATTCTAGGGTTGGTGCTAATCTCAGGATCTGACTTCTCTGATAGAAGTAATGATTATTACTTCTAACTGTTGTAGAAATTAAAGGAGCTACCATAATACTGAATTTAAGAAATGTTACACCAAAACAGACTATATCTGAACAGGAGTGATTTTGGGAGTACCCTTATAGTCACACAAGTCTGCTAATTCAAGTTTGTGTGTATGCATTTACTGGCTCACGTAAAATAGCAGATACAAATTTTCAGTTTCTTAAACTACCTTAGAGCTTCAATTCTACTTCAAGTTTGAAATACAGTGTCAGGACTGTACAAAGAATTTTCTATGCCAAACGTACTTTAGTTCGATCAATACTTTAATTCTTTACTTCCATTAATATAAACCATAATCTCAAAATCATAAGAAAGTAATGTGCATAAATTGTGACCTTTTATTTTCCTTGGGTTGCCTCTGAACAGCAGAGCATTGGAAGAAACACAGCTGTAAGGCTGGTTGCCACAGAAGTGTTATTTCGGGTTTCAGGTTATTGCTCAGCAGGAATTTTATCAAATATGGGAAATCTGTGCAATGTGTTTCTTTCTCATAATATTAAGTTTCAGTTGACATTCTCTGTATGAATCCTTTGAGACAGCACAGATGCATTTTAAGCATTAACAATTATTCTTAATCTTCTACTAAAATTCCTTAAAGTCTTTTTCTTTTTACACTGTAGTGCAATGCAATTCAGCAATACCATTTTGTTTGTGCACAGAGGTGACCTGAGTAACTCGAAAAAGGTTGAGCATGATAATGTTATAACGACTACCAGCATTTTCCATTTAGTGGTTATCAACTTCTAGTGGATTAATAAGTAGAATATTGATAGCCAAAGGTGAATATCACAACAGATGCATGAATAGAGGATATAAATAGTGTGATGCTTGATTAGCTGCTGTATTAGACAATAAAAAGTTATTTTTTAATGACATGAGACACAAAACCCTAAACAGTAAGATACCACTGTCTGAAAATAGGAATTTCTACCCACTCTGCAATCATGAAGACTGTATGGCCTCAAGATTTTCAGTCCTGAAGATAGTTTGAAGAATTATCAAGGTATTATCACAAGATACCTTGTGAGTATATGTACTGCTGCCCAAGGATACAATATAGTGTTTAATGTGTCTATATGGTTTGCTTGGGAAAGGGTGTATCCAAAATGTGCTAAAGGAAAAAACTTGACTGCCCAAAATGGTTGCCTAAGTTTCCCCTATTTTATATTAATAAAGAAAAAACATTTGGTATAAATGTAGCTATTATTTAGATGGCCTTTAAGGTTTCTTGGAATAGTAATAACCAAAGATGCAAAAGACATATTAAGTGATCTTTTTTTCAGTCCTTTGAGAACCAATGGAAATTACCACCTCTCACCAGAGCCAAACATACCTATAACAAAATAGAATCAAAACAAGAGAGAAAACTCATTTGTGTAGCAGTAGCTCTACACTTGATAATAACATTTAGTATCTTATACCACACTGAAATGTTACATATTTATGGTACCATCTATCCTTTTTCCTCCAAGACTGACACTCAGTTTCAGTTTGTTAATGGTAGTATACAGTGATATTGATATATTGATGATTATTTTGCCAGATGTTTTTTTCTTACAGCTTTTTTTTAAAGCATGTGGTAGAGGTCAGAAATTCCACAATTCTGTGCTGCAAAGGAAAATACTAATTATTTTAGCTATAACTTCAGTGGTGAAAAATAGAAGTTCTGCAATAATGAATTGTACTGAGATGATTTGGAATCTACATATTTCTTTATTTTAAATAGTACCTTTAAAGTAATATTTATTTAATGTTTTAAATGTGAAATAAGTATCTTTTGCAGCAGCAATGGCGGGAATTTCCTCAAATTCACGATTTTCATAATTTTAGCCCACAGCATCTCTGCTTGTGAATGGCAGATTTAGTTTTGCCATATGAATAGAGTGCAAGATGCCCTGTAAGGGTTACAGACTTTTCATTTAGATGAAAGGAATTTTTCAGAATCAGAATCAGAATCAGAATCAGAATCAGAATCGTAGTGGTTGGAAGGGACCTCAGAGATCATCGAGTCCAACCAACAGTAAAAAAAAAAAAAAAAAAAAAAACAAAAAAAAAAAAAAACCCACCACAAACAAAACCACCACCCACCACCTGAACACACAACACAACAACCAAACCAAAAACCATCACCCGCCCACACAGCACCCCACCACAAACCAGTAATCTTGGACACTAGAGCATGCCCTGAAGAACCATGTCTACACGTTTCTTAAATACCTCCAGGGATGGTGACTCCACCACCTCCCTGGGCAGCCCATTCCAATGCCTGATAACCCTTTCAGTAAAGAAATGTTTCCTAATATCCAACCTGAACTTCCCCTGGCGCAACTTGAAGCCATTACCCCTTGTCCTATCATCTGTGACTTGGGAGAAGAGACCGACCCCCATCTCTCTACAGCCTCCTTTCAGGTATTTGTACAGAACAATAAGGTCTCCCCTCAGTCTCCTCTTCCCCAGACTGAACAACCCCAGCTCCCTCAGCCTCTCCTCATAAGACTTGTGCTCCAGACCCCTCACCAGCTTCGTTGCCCTTCTCTGGACCCGCTCCAGCACCTCAATGTCCCTCTTGTGGTAGGGGGCCCAAAACTGGACACAGTACTCGAGGTGGGGTCTCACCAGTGCCGAGTACAGGGGGACGATCACCTCTCGGTCCCTACTTGCCACACTGTTCTTGATACAGGCCAGGATGCTGTTGGCCTTCTTAGCCACCTGGGCACACTGCCGGCTCATGTTCAGCCGACAGTCGACCAACACCCCCAGGTCCTTTTCTGCCAGGCAGCTCTCCAGCCACTCTGCCCCCAGCCTATAGCGCTGCCTGGGGTTGTTGTGACCGAAGTGCAGGACCTGGCACTTGGCCTTGTTAAACCTCATCCCGTTGGTCTCGGCCCATCGATCCAGCCTGTCGAGATCTCTCTGCAGAGCCTCTCTACCCTCCAGCAGATCAACACTGCCACCCAGCTTGGTGTCGTCTGCGAACTTACTGAGGGTGCACTCGATCCCCTCGTCCAGATCATTGATAAAGATGTTGAAGAGAATTGGCCCCAGTACCGAGCCCTGCGGGACACCACTCGTGACTGGACGCCAGCTGGATTTAACTCCATTCACCACCACTCTCTGGGTCCGGCCCTCCAGCCAGTTTTTAACCCAGCAGAGGGTATTCCCATCCAAGCCATGGGCAGCCAGTTTCTCCAGGAGGATACTGTGGGAGACTGTATCAAAGGCTTTGCTGAAGTCCAGATAAACAACGTCCACTGCCTTTCCTTCATCCAGCAAGCGGGTCACTTTGTCATAGAAGGAGATCAGGTTTGTCAAGCAGGACCTGCCCCTCGTGAACCCGTGCTGGCTGGGCCAGATCGCATGGGTGTCCCTCATGCGTTGCATGATGGCACCCAGGATGATCTGCTCCATGATCTTTCCAGGCACCGAGGTCAGACTGACAGGCCTGTAGTTCTCTGGATCATCCTTCCGGCCCTTCTTGTGGATGGGCATCACATTTGCCAGACGCCAGTCGGCCGGGACCTCCCCAGTTTGCCAGGACTGCTGGTAAATGATGGAGAGTGGCTCCGCAAGCACTTCTGCCAGTTCCCTCAGTACCCTCGGGTGGATCTCATCTGGTCCCATAGACTTGTTTGCATCTAGGTGTTGGAGCAGGTCCCTCACCACCTCCCTTTGAATTGCAGGGGCTTCACTCTGCTCCCCGCCCCTGCCTGCTAGTTCAGGGGTCTGGATATTCAGGGAACCCCCTATCCTACTACTAAAGACAGAGGCAAAGAAGGCATTTAGGACTTCAGCCTTCTCCTCATCTTTGGTTACTATGTTACCTCCCTTATCCAGTAGAGGATGGAGGTTCTCCCGAGATCTCTTCTTGCTATTGATATATTTATAGAAATTCTTTTTATTGTTTTTAACATCCAGAGCCAGGTTGAGTTCTAGTTGGGCTTTGGCCTTCCTAATCTTTTCCCTACATAACTTTGCTATACCTTTGTAATCTTCCTGCGTGGCCTGCCCCTTTTTCCAAAGGTCATAAATTCTCCTTTTTTCTCTAAGCTGTGACCCTAATTCAGGAATACACAAATAGATTTTATTGCAGGCTATCATCTCTTCAGGAAGCAGATTCTTGTAATTTCTGAATAGGTAGATTTTCAGCACAAAGGACTTAATCAAAATTTAGACCAATGAAATTTAATGTTATAGCTGAATTTATAGATAAGAATCTGATTTTCATAATAAAAGAAAGCTAAAGAAAGCACTAACATAAGCATTTTAATAGTAATGGTTAGGGAATGAGAGTGGGATGCTGCTTATGGGCTGAGAGTGACAGAGTGGAGCTCTTGTTGATGAGGGGAGCAAGACAGTCCTGGAGATGGTAGCCAAGTTCAGCCAAGTGTCCAAATTACTATACAAGTCCATGGTGACAAGCCAATGACAAGGTGGAAAGTCAAGACCATGGGTCAGGGTCCAGGCAGTGAGGTAAGTGGCCAGGCACAGATGTAAGTGCCATGTAGAATCATAGAATAGTTTGGGTTGGAAGGGACATTTGAAGGTCATCTAGTCCAACCCTCCTGCAATGAGCAGGGACATCTTCAACTAGATCAGGTTGCTCAGAGCCCCGTCCAACCTGACCTTCAATGTTTCCAGGAATGGCGCATCCACCACCTTTCTGGGCAACCAGTTCCACTGTTTCACCAGCCTCAGCGTAAAAAATTTCTTTCTTATATCTAGTCTAAATCTCCCCTTTTTTAGTTTAAAACTATTACCCTTTGTCCCATCACAACAGGCTCTGCTAAAAAGTTTGTCCCTGTCTCTTATAAGCCCATTTTAATTACTGAAAGGCCACTGTAAGGTCTCCCCAGAGTCTTCTCATTTCCACACCGAACAATCCCAACTTTCTCAGCCTGGTCTCAGAGGTGTTCTGGCCCTCTGATCATCTTCATGGCCCTCCTCTAGACCTGCTCCAACAGGTCCATGTCTTCCCTGTGCTGAGTACTCCAGAGCTGGATGCAGTACTCCAGGTGGGGTCTCACCAGATTAGAGTAGAGGGGCAGAATCACCTCCCTTGACCTGCTGGCCACACTTCTTTTGATGCAGCCCAGGATACAGTTGGCTTTCTGGACTATGAGTGCACGTTGTTGGCTCATATTAGTTCATATCATGTAGCTCAGGCAGAGGACAAAGTTGGGAACCTAAGCTTACATGCAGCTCCCAAGCAGAGGGGTTCAGGATCTTATAGCTCTTTCCTCAACAGGCTGAAGTAGGATTGCACAACACAACCATGTCAGGCCTGGCTTTGCCTGTGGGCAGCTAAAACCTTTTACAGGAACCAGGGGGTGCATTTTAGGTCCTGACACTAAGGTTTTACTCTTAACTAGGGAAGAATGTCAGAAAAATTAGTGGATAAGAAGAAATACTTTTTTTCTTTGTCTTTACTCAACTTTGAAAAGAGCATTCAGAATCTTAATGTGAGGGACTAAGTAGTTGAGAATAATTGTAATTTTTATTTTTTCTAATATTGAAGGATTTTTACTCTCATATACTAAGGGGCCTTATAACTATACTATTAGAAAAAGAGCAAATTAACTCTATTATTGGGGAAATAAGAACATGAATTCCAACCTTTTACAATGGCTGACTTTATTCTTTCTGAATTAGATCAGCTGAAAGTGGAAAAATCAAGTAGTGTTTTTGGTAAAACTGTTTGTAGAATCTTTGGAAAGACATACTTAAATCCAGAAGTGCATGCTAGTTGGATTACAATTTTAAGGGCAATTAATAAATATATTTGTGAAAATTTTTATTATTTTTTTTTCTAAAAAAAACCCCAACTGTCAGGAAAGTACCAGAAAATATGAAACAGCAAACCCTATAAACAGGGTAATAATGTTAGGGTAAAAGAATAGCCTTGGTAAGTATCCTGAAAAGCCTTAAAAAATAATGGAACAAAGTTTAAGGACACAGTGCATGTTTCAGTAAGGAAACATGGACCATCAGGCAACAGTCATTTATACACTTCTAAGTGAACAAGTGTAACTAACATTTAGTTCCTGTTGTAATAATTAGCAGACAAAAGCAGCAACAGTAAGAATAACAAAACAGCTGAGAAAATACAAGCAAACACTTCACTAGGAGCTTTCATAATATTATTTCCTCAGATTTTTATCTAGGTATAAAACAATGTATGTAATGTTTTACATAGAAATTCCAAAATGAAAACTGAAAACATTTCTGATTTTTAATGGGTAAAATGTAAAAAGTTAAAATAATTTGCAGGACATAGAATGAAAAATTACTGGACATACACAAACAAAAAATAATTACGACCAAGATGAAACTCCTCATTAAAGAACTGCCAATTTTTGTGATAAGTCTAATTTTATTTGACATTTTTATAAATGATGTGGGGGAGGAATAGACCTTGAATTAAATTCTTACATTGTACTTAATTGGAAAGTGCTGTATATTAATGAGGACAATAATACTTCAAAGGTACTGAAAGATTTTAGAAATGTGAATATAAGGTAATAACATTATTTCAGTTTGGCTAGAACATGAGGCTATAAAAATAAGAAGCCCTTAAAAGAAAATTGAACCATAAAGAAAATGTTGGCTATATATTTAAAAACTGAAAAATGGAGACTTTAGAAACAAACACCAAGTGATGTTTTTGCTGAACTTAAGCTATTGGTAACTTAAAAGAGATTGTATTCCTTTTGAAACTCTTCTTCCATTCTAATAAACAATTTTTTCTGCAATGTGAAAAATATTGACTTAGCTCTCATTGTGTTTCATGATGCAAATTACCAAGGTATATATAACATTACAGAGGGAATTTTTCTCCAAATTTGAGGGTTTTTTTATATCTGCAAAAATGTATTCCCAGACAGTGATGCTATCCTGTCTTTGATTCTGTAGAGATTTGTACCTTGATTAATTTAAAAATGAGTAAGTCCATTCCAGGTAAATAATAAAAAGTTAGGAAGTGTGTCTGTCTTTGTAGGATTGTCTTTGCAGAGCACTGTCTGCAAAAAATAGACCTGAACTTTATGCCTGCAAATATATTCATGTACTAAGTTTTGTAGAGTGCAAACTGGCTTCATTTTTGCAGAATTTTAAGTAATAATTCCTTGGTTTTTTAAAGTATTTTAAGTAATAACTTTTCCAATTTCTCTTTTAGAAAGTTTAAAATGAGTGGGCAGACTATAGGATGACATTGTAGAATCCTGTACCATTCTTGTAATGAGAAATAAAGCAATTTTTAATATGAAATGAACAGATTTTTGAAGCTTGCATTTCAGTGCTATGTTACATAAGTAATCATTTAAGAAATAGGTATTAATTAAAAAATGTAAAAGAAATTTAGGTAGAAGATTAAATAATGCCAAATTGCATACGGCACTTCAATTGACTCAATTAAAATATAGCATCACATTCTGCTTTTATTAAAGGAACACATATATTGTTGGTTTCCTTCTTTTATTGCTCTGAACGTTTGCTTCTCTAAATATATTATATTACAAAAAATTATTTGATATATCTGTTTCTCGTTTTCTTGCTGCATTTTCTTGCTTTTAAGTTCATCATATTTGCCCCTGCCAAACAGTGTTACATTTTTTAATTCAGCTCATGTATTGCAGTGATATTCTGAAATTGCAAGAATTTTACACAGTGATCCTGATCCTGCAAACATAATGTCTGTGCGTGGCTCAAGGGTGAGAGATTCTTAGTTAATGTTGTATCTGGTGCACCAGATAACCTCAGTCAAGCTCTAAAGAGACAATTTTGGAATCCCAGTCTTTACTGTCTACATCACGGTAGACTTCTTGCTTTATTTGTTCACCTCATTTCTATGGAGACTTTTCAGTCTGATTGTTCTCTGTGTGTTCCTCTGCCTCATATAAACACAGATGTGGGTACCCTTTTTTATGAAGTGACACTATGGAAAAGTGCCTTGTCTAATACAGAACAATGTTGTTCAGTAAACAATTTCAACCACTGGCAACTACTCAAGCAACATGTGTAACTCCTGTCCCAGGTCTGTCTTTATCTGTGAAGAGAAATATTGTGGTATTCCTATTTTCTCTTGCTTCCTTTGGAGTATTTTAGATTTCCTTTTATTTGGGCTAGGAAGAATTTGAGAGCAATAATTCAGTGGTTTCTCCTGTGGAACACAGCTTTCATCTGCTTCTGGTTTGTCTTGGTATTCCCATTAGCAGTTTTGTTGGAATTGGATTGCACCAATGAATTTCAACAATAATAGGAAGACAAGGATCAGACTAGATAAAGACAGAGGACCATAGGGAACTTAAGCAGTATGACTGAAGTAAGGTATGACAGTGAACTGTAAGATTTAGTGGTTAATAACACAAAACTGTCATGTCATGTCATAAAATGGAAACCATTAATTGCAAAACACAAAGCATGAGAAATGGTTGAGTATATTAGCTGATCAGCTGTGACTGAGAGGTATCAATATGATGTGTTTATAAAAATGATCTTGAATATATTAGGTGATGGTAATATTAATGTCATTATAAAAAACATCAGTAAGACCTTTTGTCTTCAGTTCACATTACCAGCGTTAAAATGAAATTCAGAGAGGAGCCAGTACAGGTAAAGATCATTACAATTACAGATAAGTACAAAGCCTATCTTACAAGAAATGACCAATGCTTTCTTTACCTAACATCCATAAATTGTGAAGAAATTGTCCCAGTTGCTGAATAAGTTATTTTAGTTGCTAATTACCTTCATTAAGAGAATGTTCCTTATTTCTTATGTGTATTTGTCTAGTTTCAGCTTCTAACCATTGGGTATCATTATGTCTTTTTCTGTTAGAGAAAATAGCTGTTTATAACTGTCTGGCATTTTCTACAGAACTTCAGCTGCAACATTCATTCTGTTTTAATAAAAATAAAATTGCTTCAATCGCTTTTTAATTCCTTTATTCCTTGTTTGATTAGTAAAAGAAGATGGAAAACTTGCTACTCATATTGTGCTGTCAGAATTCCAGAAAAATTCCAGTCTCTATGTAAGAATTGTGGCTGTATAGCTACACTTCTGACTTTTGAAACCAGAAATGCATGTTTACTTTCACGTAATTGGGCATCTTTACTGAGTCTTTAGTCTTTGGGCAGAGAGCGTACAGTGCCCTTATAACATTATAAAAAATTCTTATGGTCTCAAAGTTTTGGATCATGTTTATATTACGTGGCCTAAAATTTAAGGAAAGATGTTAAAACATAATTATATTACCATTTGCATATTAAATGTGTTTACAGATATCTATATTGTGTTTTCCACCAAATGGCACTAAAGTTATCATGGCTTAGTGAATTGGGATTTTAGAATTGCAAGACTATTCATTCCAGAGCAGTTTTGTGTGAATTCTTTTATATTCCAGCTCATGTTGGTAAATCAGTAGATTATTAATTAGTAGTAGTAGTAGTAGTAGTAGTAGTAGTAGTAGTAGTAGTGTGCCAGAAGGACAGCTGATGAAGATATTATTCTCTGAAGGTGCAGATGAAGTCAAGATTCTGATTACTGGTGAACATTAAAGCTCTGGGACTCTTTTCAGAGATAAAAGCATTGACTAAATGTATTGACTAGGTCACATTTTGTTTTTTGTTTCTTATGATTTCCTACTGTTGTTAGATAGCGTAGGTTTTATTTCATCTGCTAAACACATACATTAATAATGGTGAACTATTACAGTTGTAATGTTTGGCTCAAAATACATGTCAGTCAAACAGACTTTTTATAAAACAACTGACATTTATTTTGTGAGGCTTAATTAGGTTCCTGTGTTTCATGGTCTACGGTTACATTTTACAACATTTTAGCCAGAAGATAGCTTTGTCCAGGACAATGGAAGATGAAACCCTCTTCCAACCATGTGTTTGTAATACTCTCATGGTTGCCTGTCTTTCTTGTCTGAGTATTATTCTACAATATCCTTCTACCATTCACATTAATTTTACAAGAAAAAGGGTTTCTATTTGAGAATCCGTCTTTCAGTAAAATGGGCCAGCACAGTGGGTTGCTTCTGAAGATGCTGGCTTGTTTCTAACTTGAATTATTATAATGTCTTTTTTCCCCCGACCTGGCTATTCTGATTTCATCAATCGGGGTAATGCACAAGTTACTGAGCATAAATTCTGAACTGAGGACAAGGAGACCCATCCTTGTCTCCTTGTCTCCTCCTAAGCCTGACATAAAAAAAAGAAAAAAATCAAAATTAGTGACCCCAAGAGATATGTTTTCTCACTTTGCTGGAAACATCAAAAAAGATTACTTTAAATTTCTTTAAACAGTATTTTACTGACAATATGGTCAGAGAGTGAAGATTGTATATACTTACCATGGTTAATTTGTTAAAGGAAAGGAGAAGGAAAAAAGTATTTCTCCCAATTAACTATTTCTAAGATTCTCTCTGCATAGTCTGTAGAGTTAATCAAATGTACAGAACAGTGATTTACGTACACAAGCACTGAATACATGTCAGAAAAGAAATAAAGAGGCTGGGATGCAACATAGTTTTATAGTTTATAGTTGCTTACTCTTACTTCTTGTACCTTTCTAAAAGTCTTTTGTTCTTCTTTACCATTTTCCTTTTAAATAATCCTCTTTGTTTGCTCTTTTCTCTTTACAGTTTAATCCATTTCATTTTCACCTTTCTTCCCTCAAGCACTTCTGAGCTCTCTTCTACCTTTTTCCTCTTTGACCCAGTCTAACAACTGTGTCCTAGCCTATTTCCCAGCTAAGTGAGGCTCAAGGGTATTTGAATTCAATTTGGGCCCATCTCTACTCCAACAACAATGTTGCTAAAGTAATGCCGATAGGTCGCTAAGATACTGTATAAGGCGACAGAACATGGCTAATAAATGTTATTTCTTTTCTGGACAAAGTAACTTGTGTTACTTGTTGTAATTGATGTTCAAGGAAAGTACTCTGTTATTTGTAGATTCCAAGCACTGTGTCATATTCTGCAAAAGGCTCATTTGACTGTTCTTTTTCAAAATTGATTCCCTGTAAGGGAAGAAGCTGCTTTTTTTTTTTTTTTCTTTTTTTTTTTTTTTTTTTTTTTGTTATGATTCATTTCAACTTGACACATCGTAGTGAATGCTAAAGCACTAGGGATGGTATTTTTTCCCAATCTATGTTCTTACCAGACATCTTCTGTTTGTCTCTGAAGAGGAAAGATTCCCCACAGTAAACTGTAAAAGCAGTGTGATTCGTTTTGTTTAACATAAGAGAGGTAGTGTTAGAATGCTTTTTAAGTTTTTCTTATAGTTAAGAGATAGATGGTTTAACTTTACTCTTTATATAAAACAGTTTTGAAGTGAAACCAATAGAAACTGAGGTATAAATTCAACAGCAAAGTCTGTAAAGTTTTAAAAAGAAATATTTTATAGGTTTTATGATTGGAGAAGACATAGTAGATGCCATATAATCTTGATTTAGCAGGGCTTTTCTCCGTGTTATTAGAAATATTATCATTAACTAAATGTCAAAGTAAGGTATAGATGAGATTATATTATGGCTGATACAATAGTGCTTTGAAAGTTACCCAGAGAGTGGTTGTTAATGGTTCACAGTTAAAACTGTGAAAAAGGGATTGGGTGGGACTCTGGCATTCTGTTCCTCATTAGGCTGAGATGACAGAATTAAATTTCTTGTGATGACACCATTCTAGGAAAGATTATTCAGAGGCAAAAATAGATTTCAAAATGATCTTATACTGGGAAAGGGAAAACAGCATCCTGGGATGTGTAAGCAGAGCATAGCCTACAGCACACATGGAGCAATTTTTTAGCTCTTCACAGCACCAGTAAGGCCAAACTGTATCCCGTTTTGCATACTTCAAGGAAACTGTGGACTGACTGGAGGTGGCTGAAAGAAAAGCAAAGAGAATGATCAGAAATGGAGTAGGTGATCTGCAAGGAAAAATGGAAGAGATTAGGGTTGTTAGGAAAGAATACTCAGATAAAACATAACAATTTTAAAGTATGTGTTGTCACTTGTGATTGGGACAGAAGGTAACGGACTCAAACTGTTGCAGCACATTGGAAGTGCTGAAGGAGAATTCAGAATAGGTATTAGTTAAAGGCGTTTAGCTGTAAAGGCAGTGAATCACTAGAATGGCCTGCCTAGGAAAACTGTGGCATCCATTGTTAGATTTCTGCAACATAGATTAGAGAAGAACCTGTCCAGAATGCCAAAGGTAGACCTAGTTCTTCTATATGGTAGCGGGATGAACCAAATGACATTTGAGGTCATTTGCCTTAGAACAATGCCTATTGTCTTGGTAAATCAAACTTTAATTCATGTTACATTTGTACTAGCAGGAAAACAGCAGAATCTTGATTTACATCTTGATTACCTTCTTTACCTTCTCATTACCTAGGGGAAATTAAGCAGTTTGCATTAAAAGTGGCTTGCATATAGAACAATGTAAAATATTCACTATGAAATATGTACAAACAGGATAGTGCCACCATACTTGCATTCAAATTAGCATAGTTTCACATACTCCTGTTGACAAATGATAATAATAGGGATTAGTTTGTAAACCTTAATTCACATGTGGAAACCTGATTTACGCAAGTAGCTGAGTAAAACTACTTGCTTTTGGGATAACTAATAAGTTCCAGATTTAGGATATGTTTGGAAGCAGTGGGGCCCAGTCAGCAATGAATTTAAGCTTACACTTAACTAAGTGTGCCCAACACCAGTGTAAATCTGCTTGTGTTGGAAATTATGAGTATGCTTTACTGGCTAAAGGCCAGAATATGCATCACCCTGGTTGAAATCTGTCTTATTTGATCAAAAGCTTCATTCGTTATTTTCTAAACTTGAAAATTACGATACATGATAAGATTTGAGATAATCAGAGCATACCAATACCTTGAAAAAATGGTGCTAGGCATGTGAGCCCAAAAGTTGGGAATAAGGAGGTTCTGTGCTCAGATTCCTTCTTTACCCTGTATCCAGTGCTACCCCTATCTTTACCTCAGTTTCACTGATGATAAAAGGAAGACAGTAGTACACACTGTATTCTGTAAGTATCGTATAGATATTGCTATTAATATTTCTTACCTTATGTTACTATTTCTTAACTGTTATTTCTTTTGCACAAATAAACACCTCCGACAGAACTGTTAGTGTTGCTTCTCTCTAATTTGGTTTGAGATAATAACTTTAATGATGTAATGGTTTTTTTTAGTGAAAGAAACTTAATAAAGGTCACCTGAACAAATATTTGTATTTCTTGCATATAACCTAAAAGGAACAAAATAGTCTATACAATCCTTAGGACTGTGAGCATCTAAATTAAGCATATTGGCAGGAAGATGAAGTTTGAGCACATACATGTATATCTATTGATTTAAATGGGTCTTACTGCCATGGCATTACAAATGAGACTGTCAGTGTAGTAGCAGAGTACATCAGCAATATCAGGCAGACCAAGGAGACTGGGACAAAAGTATTAATCGAAAATCTTATTTAAGAGCTAGTGTAACTCAGTTTTCTTTCAGTGTTAAATAAGAAAAATGTACAACCTATAATTGTGAATAAACATGAAATATTATTGTTAACTGTCAGTAAAAATGAATCAAGTTTGGGGAATACTGTTTCCTGAGTAAATATATTGCTGCTACACAGACATTTGTTTTCAAATGTCCTTTTGGAGGCCTCTTTGCCAAAAGGATGTGTTCTACTTATACTAAGTCGATTAGAAATGTGTTTGTCCAATTCAGAGTAAAAACTATGCCTTTGCCTTCCGTTTCTTTTGCCTATTTCTTTTTCTTTCTGTCTGTTTTCAGGACTCATCTTCCTTCACTCAGTCCTTCTTGATTCAAACCTTTCCTTCTCATCCCCATCTTTCTCTTTGCTTTTAAATCTTTTCAGTTCTCTCTCCTTTGTTTTTTCCACACTGCAACCAGGTTATATAGGCTTTTAAGTTGCAGTGGCATAAAATCCAATTGCTTTCTATTTAGAAGAAAAGGAAAAAAAATTCTAAAACAAATCCACTAGCCTTGAAATAATTTTCTGAAAAGGACAAGCTGTTATGTTTTTAGCCATACAATAATAGACATACTTTCATTATGGATGACGCTAAATTCTCAGGGCTGTACTTGAACTATTTTTGTGAACCAGGTTTTTATCTTTAAATTTTTTTCCTTTAAAAATGGGATTTTGTTCTCAGTTCATGAGATTGGAAGTATTAAACTACACTTGTCCTTGATTCAGTTTGCTGCTTCTTCATGGTCCAAATTGCCCTTCATGCAGAGCTGAGCTTGTAATATGTACTCTAGATGCTGAGTAAATGCTTTCACTGGCTGTCCCTGGCTTACTTACTCAGCCAGTCTGAGTCACCTTCAAAACATCAAGATTATGTGTATATACACTGTAATAAATAACCACCTGCACTGAGGTAATGCAAATTGAATTTGTTGAAATATGGCCTATTGTATTAAAATTTATGTTTCTATTATAATTTTTATTGTATGAAACAAATTTGTCCTGTATAAAATTACTGAGAAATAAGAATTGTATCCATATATAGGAAAGCTTATCTTTTCTTGGGAACTATTTAATAATAGATTCTTACCATGTACATATCTTCTAAGTGCCTACTTTCTTCTGCATCCTCTTAAAAATGCATAGCTGGATTTTGTCATTCTTAAAACAGGTCAAATAGCTTAATCATAACGTACTCATGTATATATCCTAAATATAGACGATTAGAGAGTCGTAACTGTACTTGAATCAGTTATTTTGTAAATAATGTCAACAGATTAGAAATAGAACTAAAAAATATTCACTACAGGGATTTCAAGACAAAATTCAGCTGTAGAGATATTCTAATTCTGAATGGTGACATGGTGAGAATGAAGGTGAGATTTAGTGAGAATAGACGGACTTTGTAATGCACAGTTCTGAAACTGACACACTTCTAGTGCTTTTACTGGATGAAACAAGTTACTTAGTGAACTGTATAACAAACAGTTATTTTCCTGAATGAAAGAAATAAACATTAAAGAAGAAAATTTGAAATCAATTGGTAAATATGCAGGCACTAAATTAGCCTTATTTCATGCTAATTCAGCTTTATTGAATTCATATCACCATCCATAAAAGCTGCCTCTGCTGTTCAAAGTAATATTCAGTATATCGCAATTAGCAATGTGCTAACCTTTCATCCAAGTTGGCTAGCAGAGGGAAGCTAAATAGATTAACTATCAAAAAAGGGGAAAAAAATCTAAGAACAAAAAGAGGAGTTACAAATATTTTTATTTTTGATAGTTATTTTAAAAATGTCAATAGAATGGGCAAAATAACATTAAACATAAGTCTGATAGTATATATATTTGTTTTTTAAATGTTGGAACTAGTCAGGAATATTGGAAGAATTTAAAACGTTTTTGGAGCAACAGTAGGCCATACCTGGTCTTTGGTAGCGTAGCCTGCTTACTCTTAACAGAGAAACAATATGTCTGAAGAGGATAAAATCCTGTTCCAGCAGACAAATGGGAATTTTGACAGTTTATTCTGGTCAGTGTTTTAAGGTGAATTAAATAAGTGAAGTACAGTGGTGGTCCATTGGCATATGCTGTGTCATAAAGTTATTACTAATGGAATGTAGCTTTTAAGAAAAACATGTAATGACAAGCAAAATTAATAATCTTAATTTTATAATCTGAGGTAGTTACTTGAAGAAGCTAGAGAGAATTCTTTTCCCTTTTTAATGCATATTTTCTCTTCTACACCGGTATTTTTTCGTTTTGTTCTGACGTTCTCAACTAGGCTGATGTCTTCATTTCTTTAATACATTGAAAATACTCTATTATTCTGCCTTGCTCACATACTCCGGATTAAACCGGTCACCAGATTTAGAGGCAGGAAGTGGTTTCTCCTTGGGCTATATTGGCAAGAGGTTTTTTTTTTTTCTTTCTAACTTTTGTATCGTTAATATGGTGCACTTGCTAATATAATTTTGGCATTTTCACCTGTTGCTATTAGAGACCTAAAAGAACACTTTTGAGTTCTTTTTCTTTATTTTTTTCTTGTGGTTTTTTACAGCATGTGGTCTTCGGAATTTTCGACTATGGACTTTAAGATTTCTACTGGGTATTAAGAAGTGTTTTGAGACCCATATGATGTGCCAAGTACTTAATCTTTGGGTTATTTCGTATTAAATATCTGTGGTTGCTTGCCAGTGGAAGGAATTAGAATCTATGATCTGAGCCTTCATTTCTATAACTGCGGCAACATTTTTCTAATTAGTTAAAATTCAAATTCAAATCACATTTGATTAATTAATAAAATGTATCCTTCTGGTAACATAGTTTACAAAAGCTAGGGCTAAAGATAATGGTCACTCATATTGTTAGTCATTTAATTGTGATTTTTAATCTTTTGGGATGGGGCACTAACTCCCTGAATTTGAACTCTTTTTTTCTTCTGAATTTTGTGAGTTAATCTGTTCAAATACTGAGATGTTCTTTTTTTATTAATTGATCTTGGCTTGACTTAAATCTAAGAAACTATGTGGCATTACTTTTTTTTATCACATGTAAAAGCACAAGAAGAAATGCAATCTTTGAGGTTCCAACAACATATGCAACAGATGTATATTACAGCGTATTTAAACCTGAATTTCTTGTTAAATATAGCCTAATATCTGTACTAAGTATTTTAGTAGTTTATGTACTAAAAATATACTATAAATCATACAGAATGGGCAATGTTTCAGAGTTATTGTCGCTATTGATACCTTCATCCTTGAATCCCACATTTTGTTTCAGGCTTTTTCTGGTGCAATCTGAATATGACATTAACATTTTTTTTTCTCCTTTACTCACTAATAGAAATTGTGACTATCATGAATGGAGGGACCATATGCTGCTTTGAAAAGGCAGCAGGGACCATGGAGGCAGTTTATAAATGATCTGAGTAAGAAATGAACAGAGACCAATTAAGCTAGTTAGGAGGCCGAAGGTTTTGGAAAGCGAGGATACTAAATTTGGTTCCCTTCAAAAATGATAGAAGATAGAATTAAAAATTAGTACTTTTTTTTTTTTCTGCCTTTTCACCTAATAATTCCTTCTTCACTTGCAACAACTAAATAAAGTATGGTTTGTTTTTCTTTTTAATGTGGGACTTGGATTTTAACACTGAAAGTTGTTGCCTGTCAGTGAAATAGCCATGATGGGACTAGTGGCCACTCACAATATGGCTTTTGTCACTGAGGAAAGTCTTTGCGCTAAATAATGCATGCACAATTACCACATTAATCAGGCTGGTCAAAATAGGTGATCCAGTGAATATCTTTGTGCCCACTGCCATTAATACTATTCACCCATGTATCTATTATAACAATCCATTTAACACCACTGGTGTGCTAAGTGCTTTGCAGACAACATGGAGATGAAGGTTCCTTTCTTAGAGAATTTAAATTCAAAATATGCAGAATACAGATTGGATAGTAATAAAATGTGGGAAAATATGAGTGGGTTTTTTTAACCATACTTTTTAGTTAGTTTCTTGATCTTGATTTAGCTTTTGAGAGCTATTTTAGGGATATGTTTTAGGCTTTTTTGAGTCTCTGGAAAGTATCCAATTAGTGAGAGAAGACGATGTAGCCAAGGAAGGGCTTCCAGATGTAAAGGGCAGAATGAAAAAGTGCCACAGAAGAGAGCGGAGGGACAATTTGAATACAAAAAGCAGGCAGATGAAGACATAATGGCTTGTTATAGTTACTATTATTTCTTTTGTAAATGCCAAAAAGAAATAGTAAATCCAGTATTCTACCTGTATTAATTATAGACAGAGACAAGAATGGGAAAAGTGTAGTTCTGACTTAAATGCCAAGGGAAAAATCATATTTACGGTTAGGAAGACATTTATTTTAGAATAAAAAAGAATCCAGGAATGAAGAAAAAAACAAAATGGTTTCAACTAGGGAACATCTGAATTCTCTTAGAGAATCTTGGAGGTTCAAACATAACAAATACCTTTAAAAGGAAAGTAAAGTTTTGATTTCACAAATAACTACCTCAAACTTCATGCTGGAATGTGTAGATAGGGGTTATTAATTAATTGACTGCCTAGTGGTTGCAGTCATGAAATTAATCTGTTGTTCTCTTTTCCTGTTCTATAAAATTGGGGTTCCCTCCCCTCCCTGTACACAGATTATGAAACAATGTGACTAGGGCTGGGCTGCTGGTGTATGATACCATACAGTCGTTCAGGCTGACCAAGGCTGTCTTATTATTCTCTTCTGCTTTCCCATATGCCTGCCTCTCTCTGCTATTGTGTCTTGTACTTAATGCTAAAAGGTCCTTTGACCAGCACCATTTCTTCCTCCTGATTTTGGGCAGCACCGAGGAAAAAATCAGAGATGCTGATCAAGGTCTGAAACTCCCAGACATTAGGATAATACCAGCAATACACAACAGTAGTAAAATAATATGAAGAATGTAGATTTCTGCTTAGCCTAGATAAATGAAACAACAAAACATGGTGTATCTGAAGTGTACTGCATATCTAAGTATCTCAAAACACTTCACAGATTATAGTGATTCATTGTAATTGCATCATGATATTGCCATTATATTGCAGTCATGTTATCATTTCCGTAATAAACATTTATCTTAGGAATGTTTGTGTGCACCACATAATTAGCTCTAGAATAAAGAATGCTAAACATGAGGTGTGATTCATTAGAAGAATGATAGAATTTGATTTTTAAATTCTAACAATTTATTTTAACTGTTACTTGTTAAAAGTGAAAATAAACAGTGAAGTTTTGTTAATTGCAAAACTGATATAAAACAAGCTTAAGTAATGATTGAAAGCTAGTACGTATTTAAATATTAGCACAATTAGTTATTGAGTTTTTCATTTCCTGTCACTGTAAAATGTAATTAATAGGTCTAGATCTGCTATATTTATGATTTCAAGTAGGACTGTTTGATCTAAAGTCTTAACTAAGAAAGCCCTTTGTTCATCAGAAAATAAACTAGAATAACAACTTTAACCAATATCCTCTTGCCTGAATCTGATCTTTAGTATCACTCCAAAAGTAGTTTTGCAATAAAGTATTTATAAAATTAAAAAAAAAAAAATCCATTCTGCAATCAAGTTGCCAACCATGCAAAAGGAAACTTAAAATCTTTATAAAAAAATCACTGTAGCTTAAACGCAAAATAACAGCACAACTTTTGCCTTCTGAGGTTTGTCTGCATAAGCCAGTGATCTAATTTTGACTCAATTAGCATGGTTACTAGAAGAAATATAGTCATATTAGCTCCAAGTATGTTTATACAGCACTGAGTTATGCGGTGAGGACAGTACCCATGGCTTCGGGGACTTGGAGTGTCATTCACTTCTTGTAAGTATGACATCTAAAACCAAAACAAACTAGGAAGCAAAACCCACTAACCCCCACAAAGAAAAGGAAGGTAGAAGCAAATGAAAACTATTTGGCTTTCTTTGCTTCCAGCACTTGAGAATGTCAGAAAAGATCACCTAATGTGAGTCTTGTGATGCAGTACAAGCATATAGTTTAAAAACTTTTGTTTTCAGACTAAAGACTAAACAATGCACAAATATTAATCTTATAAAAATAAGAACAGCAGGATGAAGATCCAAATCCAATTTCAGACCTCAGTGCCTAAATCTCCAGGCCTACCATGTCAACCTTCAAGGAGTCTGTGGAGTCAGGGATATCCTAACAGTGGATTGGGAGAGTTGCATGTCTAAGAACAAGAATTCAGTAGGATATAGGCTCCAGGTGACCCATAATATCTGCAGAAACTATAGCCAAATTTCTATGTGATGAAGGATAGACATACGTCACTGAGCAAAAATTAATCATTTTGGGAGGAGCTACTAGGATTCACAAGTAAATAGCCCTAGAAACTAACCACCAGGACAGTGGTCCTACTTCACCAGTGCTGAAGAAAGGTGCTCTTGCTGTTTTTGTAGTAGGAGCAACGTGGATTTGCATCTGTTCAGGCTTGAATAGAAAGCAAACTCAGGCACCTCCTTTCTGGTTGAATATTTAGCAGGTATTATGCGAAGAATTGTTGACATTACCTGTTAATGTATAATTATAGTTTGAAATCAAGGCCCCTGTAACAAAGGCTTGATCCTCTATGTGCATGCTGTAAGGAAGGACACTGGGAGGTTTTAGGCACTGTTCCACCTGGTTTCTGATCCTGATTTACTTGGAATAGAGCTGGTTATCCAAATGCTGGGGCAAAGCAGCTCTGGGTATATGTACATTGAGAACATTCAGGTGCCTAGAGAACTTTTCAGTCAAAAGGGAGCGTTTAGCAAGTTTCAGTAGCTTTTATGTCCTCTGAATTGAATTTTGGATGAAAATATGGACTTAATCACCGAAGTCTGCCTAAGGGCTTTTTATGTGTTTGGGGGAATCTGAAACTAAACCACTTTTCTTGTAAACTAGCTTAAATGAGCAGATGTTTTTACAAAAGCATATTGCTGATTTCCCAAATTGTCAAAAAATTATTTGGATAACATAGTGCCTCCAGTTCATTTCTGAAAGTCAGGTGTATTTATACAGACCCAAAAGACTTCTTCACAGACGTATATCCATGACAAGGAGTACCCTCAAGTTTACTGCAATAATATTTATCATACACTTCCCGCAAAACAAAAAAAGGTCACAAAACCTGTAGAATTTAATCTTTCAGACCAGCTACGTAATTTCATATTAATTCATAAACCACTTGTTTTTATTGCACCACACAAATTTCTTCTTAGGGAAGCTGAAGTTGTTAAAAGTGTCAGTTTTGTGATCTCAAGTTTTTGAGATCAGTGCAATTGACTGTAGATTGAGCAAATTAATTTACATGCCTTTTTTCACTGCAGCTTTTGGCACTCTATTTCTGAATAGTGTGAAAGTTGAAGTACATTTACTCTTCGGTTACCTGTGTAGTGTCCTATTTGATTCATTTTTGTTGAGCTTGCTTCATATGAGTTTGGTGGCAACTGCTAATTTAAGTGTAATTACATAATGTTTTCCATCAATAAGAATATTTTAGAGCAATGGGGGACAAAAGAAAAATAGTAATGGACATATTATATTGTATTATGCTACGCGTTTCTGTAATTATCTAATTTTTTCATTATGTACATTTTTTCAGAATATTATTTCATAGAAAAAACACAAAACCCACAAATTTTCAAGCTTCAGTGTTATGCAGAACAAAATATTTAATTTTTAAGGTAGTTTGATAAGAAAAGAAATTTTAAGGTTAAACCCCAAGTTCAAGGTAAGGTTATTTTGAAGTTTTACTCTTCTTATGAATGTGTTTTTTGTAGCTGAATTGTGTACAAATGATGAAATCTCAAGAGAGTCAATCAGAAAGAAGATAGGCTTAGTACAACCACAGTATCTAGCCTGGTGGATTCTGAGAAATGTTTAAATAATAGTATTACAGTTATACATTAGAAAAGATTCCTGCAAGTCTGAATTAGTATGTATAGGTACTATTATATAGTATATATACTAATATATATATACTAATTGCTAATATATATACTAATGATATACATATGTAGCATTTAAACTCAAACGAGTAGAGACTACCAGGTCTCTAGTTTTTATTTTTATGATTTTCAAACGAGTCCTACACTTAAGGCTAAATTTTCATTACTATGTAGGTGCTTAAGTACCATAGGAATCTTGGGTTTAGTGCAAAATTATCTTGCACTTGTTCCAGGAGCAGCAGTTTGCAATCAGTCCACTGATTTGAGGTCTTGGGCCTTTATATGACAACTCATATTGTTTCAGGATAGTTTGCTACAGAATGTAACTGCTACCATTTCTAACTCTTTGCAATTAATTTAAAAATTCTTTTGCTGGTAATGCAAATAATTCCTTAGTCTTCTATCCTGGACAGAGGAGAACATTCTCAAAAGTATCTGCCTCATGCACTTTGAAAATGGAGGGCCAGACTGTGTGCCAGATGAGTATTCTCTTGTTTCCTATGGTCCATGTAAACTACATTTTCTATATCCTTCTTTTCTTATTAACATAGTATCTGCTTTTTTGGAGACAGAAGAAAATAAGGGGCAAAGATGTAAGAACTCTGCATTGCATCAGCCAAAATAACTAGATCTGATGCAGAGGAATGAAAATGCCACGATTCCTATGAGATTATCTCCTGTTTTGATTCTTTTAAGTCTAGATAAAAGTGGAAACTGTGAAAAAAAGGTATCTGAATGATCAAGTTGTCAGGGAATAAGAAATAATCATCAACGGCCAATATGTATTTATCAAAATTCTGTCTAGAGAGTCCAGGGTCAGAATTATATCCTAAGCTCAGCAAATTTCATGCTAAAAGAAAATAAAATCATGAAACTAATTTAAAGTGTTTAGACTTTTTACCAGACTAGTAAATCTTTTGGCATGTTTGAAAATATAGTACTAATGTAACGTCTGTAAAGCTGCAGTTATTACTGCGTATTGTACCATTGCAGTCACACAGGTGATGATCAAATAAAGCTTGGTGGGTTTGAAATCAAATGTTACTGCTCTGGTAGTTTTTTAATTTTTTTTTTTTTTAAAAGAAAATACCCTCATCTTCTTTGGAATTGGTGTTTGAATCTGCAGATATTTTTATCTGAGGAAATTTTTACTGAGATGTGAGTTACTGGAAGTAGTACTCAAAGGTTTGAATATAGAACATAGATCAGTTTATTTATCTTAATGTCTGAATGACTTCAGCAAAGAACAGCTTTCTCCGGTGGTAGGTAATTTTTGAGCTTTTAGATTTATAGTGTTTAATGTCATTATGATGATTTGAAAGAAAATATAAAACTCAGATGAAGATCACAGTGACAAAGAATTGGGCAACTAATTGGCAAATAATGAAAAGGATATGTGTTCATGTCCATCCAATGGGGAAACTTTGGTACAGGAAGAAAGACCCTGAAAAAGCCCAAGGTTAAATCAGGTTGCTTTATGAACTGAATATAAATGTAAAGTCAGGAAAGGTCTGGATAAATTGGAAATGCTCTAGAGAAGAGCCACGAGAATGAGTAGAAGATTAGAAAACAAAGATTTGATAATGAGCTTTTCAGTTCAGTAAATAAAAGTATAAATAGAATGACTGGAAACTGAAGCTGAGATGAATTCAGACTAGAAATTATTTATAACTGTTAGGTTAATTAGTGTTGGAATGATTTACCACGGACTGGTTCGTTCTCCATCACTGGCAACTGATGGATGTTTTTGCCCTAAAATATATACTTTAATTCAAAAAAGAATTAGTACATGCCTGTATTATAGAAAAGGTTAGATTAGATGATCACAATGATCCCCTCAGGCCTTTAATCTATAAATTTATGAAATTCTCCAGCTGCTTTGGTTGTTCCATTGCACTAGGCCCCTGCTGTTGCCCACTGCATCTAAATGCAGTGCAGTATGGCTCCACTTAAATGTAGTTGCCAAGAATGTGAATCTACTGAAACATATGTCTAGAGTTTATCTCTATTATAAACTCTTGTTTAAATTGTTTTACTTCCAGTAAAATAAACAAAAGGGCTTATTTCAGGAAAGAAGCCCATAATTACATATACTATTAAGCATTGCCAAGATGAAGTGATAGACCTGGGGATTCTGAGAAGTCATTCACCAAAACCAGACTGTGCGCTTTCCTGAGATAAAGTACATGTATGAATAGAAGCCTATCCTAAGCAAACGGCACAAATAAAAATGTGTCATTCTATGAATAGAGTGGAAATGAAGCTTTCAGAACTATAAGCTCTCAAATTTGAAAATATAGTAGTATTTAATCAGTTGCAAGTAAGAAGACAAATTTATTGTGCTAGGTTCCTTCTTGAGAGTTTTATGTATGTTTCTTTGAAGCAGCTTGTATTAGCCCCTATCGAGGGGTCTGCACTGCATGGACGAAAATGGAATTATTTTTTTTTTTTCTAAACTGGATTAAAGTTTTAAGTTGGCCAGTATAATTTTCTCTCTCTCTCTCTTTTTTTTTTTTTTTTTTTTAACATTTTGGCAATAGCCTGACTATTGTGTGGGTTGGACATTGCAATACCATACCATCTTTCCCATACCTGTATTGATCCTCTTTCAGTTCCAGGGGCCTTGTTCATCTTGATCATTTGTCTTCCTCTTCATCCTTGTAGCAATCCTTCTGCAGACCCACTTATAGTCTCTCTCTGTCACCTCATCTGGATCATTGTCTTACTCTAAGGATTAGTGTCCATTTTTACCCCTTTCTATTCAATCCCTACCAATCTCACATCTCCTGTCTTCCATCCAGTTCCTTCTCCCAGCCTATAACAACATTCTCTCTTGCTAATAACATATGTTTGCCTGTGTGGTTCCACTTCCCATCATGAATTATGGCCTTTTGTATCTTCTTTCAATATACCTCTTGCTCATGGACTTACAGTTCAGGTCTCACCGCTCAGCCACACCTGATCTCCTCACACTGGTTCTCGTCCAATATCTGTCTTTCAGGTTATCACCCACTGATTTCCTCTCCCTGTTGTACTGCTGCAGCTTCCACTCCATTGCAATTCTCTGATTCTTGTCCTAAATTACTGCTTCTGTCATCAAGTTCAGTTCATGTTTTCTGTGTGTTCAGCCTTTGCAGCTTCCTCATCTGTGCTGCCTGTACACTGAAGAGGGAGCATGGAAAGCTCAAGAAAAAGTATTCTCTTTTTCCAAGCAACAGTACTTGGACCTGGACAACTGCCTGTTACCCACAATGTGCTACAGCATCCTGCAGAGGAGGTCTTGTGCATGGCTACAGTATGATTTCGGCTTTTCTCTTGTTGATCCTATTTAACCTGTTTTACATGTACGGCTTGCCCAGTTTGGGGTAGCTTTTAATGGGCAGGGCAAAAGATGCATCTCTAAATGAAGGATTCTCTGTATCTCCTCCTCCACCTCTGACCTTACCACCTCGCTGTAGTAGGGAATATTGAAGGAAACATCACTGAATGTTTTATAGGACTTCAGTATTCCTCTCTAGCCTCTTCCACAGGAATTTTGCCTACAATTTTCAGTAAGGCAATTGGAGAAAACCCCCAAAAACATGACCCCATTTAAACCACAATGTTTGACTTTTGTTAGAGTTGTAGGCAACTCCAAAGCTGGTTGAAGAAAGAGAATTAGAACTCAGAAATTAAGAGCATTACCTGTCCTACCAGTGTATCAACATGTGCAGAGTATTAGAAAAAATTCATTCTCATTCTTGAGAAAATACTGAAGTTATTTACAAAAGATATTTTTTTTTTTTCTTTTTAGCAAAGAGTGGCTCCAGTAAGACACTGCACACCTGGTAATGGTGTTTTGTTATTGTTGACACAGCGTATGCTTTCTTAAATCCAGCAATCCTTTACAAGAGCAGACCTACTGTAGGAGGCTCTTTGGTCTTTATTTGTTGCCAAGGGGCTAAGGAATAGAGCAGCCTCATTTGCACAGAGCTGGAACTCTTCTTTCAGAAGTCTGTTCAGCTCTTTTACCTGAGTTATGCTTTACAGTTTTATTCAGCAGAGACTGTAGTATTTGAGAGTAGTTTTCCATGAATGGAAACAAAGTCCACTCATCTTGCATGGATCTTTTTGGTTAAATGTTCACTTATAGACCTTGTGACACACAATCATTCTTATTATATCTAAACCCATGTTGCTTTCTATTACATTAAAAATTGTAAGGGTTTTACATATTATCATGCAGATGAAGAAATTTATACAGTTGGTTTTGACTTTTTTTTATGCCCTGACTTGTAACTTAATTTGAACCTGTGTTGTAAAGTTGACATGAAAATGTACTAGCCTAGGCATAAATTCACTCATCAGCATTCTACCATAATGACTGATGATAGTGGACAAGACTAATGATAATTTATTTGCCCGTCAAAAGAATTTCTCACCCCAGGCAAGTGGGCAATTAGAACTTTGCAAGGCTGACTTAAGGTTATTTATTTGTGAATTGCTTTCCTTTTTAATGTTCTATGATAATGTTTGTCTTATTTTTAAACAACCAATGTTTGCAACAATTTGTTCATTTGGAAATTGCTTTTCTCTGTAGTTGTTTTTGCCTTTTGAATGGGAGCTATTGATTTCTGTATTAATGACCTGCTGAACACATTAAGAATATTTTTCAAGACTCTTCAGTTTGCTATGAAAATACCCATGGAAAATAGATAATTTCTTCTTTTTAACACCCTCATGAATATGAAAATTTGGAAAACCTCTATGTTTTTTGGTTAGTCATTTAATACAACATTGTCGGACAGCACTAAAACAAGTGAAAACTGTTGAACTTGTTGGCTGATATATCCAATTTACTGGTAATAGCTGCTATATGTAAGTATTACTGTTCTTCTATTAGGACAAACTCATATTCTGAAAATTTGGCCCTGAGTTTAATGGCACGTGGGGAAATTGCAATTTGTTACAAGCTCACTGGCATTGAAATGATGAAAATGTTCTCATGCTTCCTTTTTTACGAGGATTTCGTTTTCACACAGTTTCATTTTATAACTAGCCATGTTCTTAGATCGGGATGAAATATCCCTACTGGTGGTTTCTGGACTGGAAATATCAGTTCTGACTGGGGAAATACACCAGTCAAAGTTGCTTGGATCTTTTGCCTAAGTGTCTTTGTTAATCCTAAAACTCATGTCACTTAAATGGTGCAGCTCAAAGTTTAGATTTCCAGTCTAGATTAGCTGTCTAAGCACTCTATACACACTGCCCCCAAGTCCCTCTGAAAGGCTATTTAACCCATTTTAAAACAGTTTCTGAGAGGGAGTGAGGTGATGGATGGCTCTATAGAAGTGCCTGCCTCTCTCCATTCCTCCAACCCTGTGCTTTTGACCACACCTCTCACCCTGGCTCCTTTTTCAGACTGTATCTAAGTCTTACCACTTCTTCCTATGGCATCTGTCACAGATGATATTTCCTCTCTATACATGCTCCTAGAACTCTTATTCTGCATTCTTTCCAACTGAACTGCTGTAGTTCGAGTATATGGAAGATGAAGGCTGAATTTAAGAATCTACACTGTTGTGTGTACACACCTTACGTGAGTTTATGTGCCCAAGAGCCACATTAAACACCCTAGTGGATCCGTTGCTCTGTGGAGACTCCCATATCAGTGTTCTGCTTTGTGTCCTGTCACTTGTTTCTGTTTAATCCTAGTGAGGAGTTAAACTCCTCTTCCCATAGCCAATCTTGCAAGAGTCTGGCCACATCTTAGCCAATAAGAGCATGCTTTTATTTATATTCCTCGTGTCAGAGTCTGAACAACTTGGAAGGACTAAAATATCTCCTCAAATCCTCAGATACAAATCTTGCAACAATAAAAATTCCCCAAAGTATGACTGCTACAGAAAGGAAGTTAGTCATTTTGCTATTAAGTGCTATATGTAAAGGACAGAAAACTGACTTTCCAGAAGGACTAACATCTTCTTGACAGATACAATTGGCTGATTTTGTCTATTCCCTACCTTAATGGATGACACCTGTAAAAAAAGTAAATCTATTTTTAATGCAGTAGTCTGCTTAAATGACCCAATTTCAGGAAGAGTGCACTTTCATGAATATTTATTTAATATGAAAACACTAAAGTAAACTAGAAACTACATTCTATAAATAAAAACAGCCCAGAGGGTCAAACAGTGATAGACTGTATGATATGAAAGCTAATTTAATATTGCTTTATGTGCTATGTTAGCAAAACAGATCCTAGTGTGTAGCTGTTGCTCACAACAGTAGTCAAGAGGTCTTTTGTTACCTTTGCACAGGCAGAAGGCGGCTTCTGGGTACCAAGGAGAGGCTGAAGCAGTTACCATGCTTTAAACATGTATTCTCACAGTTTGCAGTAAAAAAAAAAAAAAAAAAAAAAAGACCCATTTTTCTTTTGGCCTTCTACATAATTCTTAACATTCATTCTTAGTATGAGTTGATGTTCTAGTTTAGAATATGTTTAGACAAGAGGTGCTTTTGAGAGGGCACAGAGAGACAAGTCCCTGGTTATCTTCCAGATTCTTGTTAGTCAGTTTAATTCCATCAAGATGTTCCTGTTTAGTGCAGATCCTTTTCTAGAGCAAAAAAATAACCAGTGTCCTCTAGGGTGTCCTTAGGAGGTGAACTTAATAGCATTAGACAGCATTTGGGGATTATTATTATGTTCCATGTACCTATAAGAGTATTGACAAAATAAGTGGCATAGTGAATCTAGTCTTATTTAACTCCCGCCACAATCAAATGAGTTATGTAGGCCTACCATGTCATGTACGTATTTTCTTAGGAAGGACGTTGTTGTGTGCAGTTGATTTCTAAATATATTACAGCAGTAGGATCTGAATGTGAAAAGGATCTAGGAGTAGGCCAATAAGTACTGTCACAATATGCATTAGTGCTAGATATGTACTTTTATGTCTGTTATGCTTACAGAGGAGAGGAAGTGATCTAGATAATGAGAAGACCAGCATTAGAGCAGAGCAAAGAATCCTACTTGGATATTTATACCTCTTTCAAATGAGTGTACAGAATAATTTTAAATAACAATTATTTTAATAATTTTTATCATAAAACTGTATTGTAGCCAGAAAGCCAACAAATGTAAACTCTTTGCTGAAATTATAAGCAATTGAATTTATCAGAGTGCTTTCTATAAAATTTTGTATTTTTTTAATGGAAGTTTAGCTCTTTTTTATGTGTAAGTGCCAATATACCTCATCCATGACCAATGATGAATATGATGTTTTGTTCATTCAATCGCCTGTAGTTAATCTTAAGATTTCTCTCTGTTGTCTTTCAATACAATAATATGCCTTCATTTATGGAATAGTCAGCATTTGAGGCTAGGCAACATGTGATATCACTTCTTTTTTTATTTAAGCAACACCAAATCATCACTTTTTTTGATTTAAAAAATACCAGTTTGAATGACAACATTTATAGGAAGTGTGTGAGAACTGCTTTCCTACACAGAGACAAGCTATAGCCAAACCATCTGGTTCCAGTGAGACAGTAACTCCTGAACCCACTAAATTCTTGTAGGTTCTGTGTATCTGACTGGTCTGGGAGCCTTTCCTTGCAGAAAACCGAGATACTGCCAATTAGGTTATTATTGATAATTGACTGCACGCAAGCTAAAGCTCTCCATAGTATCTGTGGGACCTCACTGGCCACTGGAGCCACTTCTTCATGGGAGACTGCAGATCAGATTCGTTTTCTCTTTGTCAAGTACCATTTCCTAGCTCAATCTATTTTAGTATCCACATAAAGTAGTAAATCTCGTCATTTTTGTCGTACCTTGAGGATGGAGAAGATTTTACACACTGTTGTTCTCCACATTTTTAAAACTGCAGGAGGTAGAGGAAGAAGACACAAACATTTTAAGAGCTGGAGAAAATGCTTTATAGTGGGAGATTTAAATAGCTCAATCTGTTTATCTTATCAAAAGAAGATTGATAGGTAACATGATTACAGTTGCAAGTAAATTCACAGGAAGAAAATACTGGGTATTAAAAAGTTTTTTTTATTCAAGCACAGAAGCTTGGTAGAAACTAATTCTGGAATCTTAAACCAATTAAAACAAGTTGGAGAGAGGCACAAATTCTCACTGGTAGGTATCATTACCTACTGGAGCAAACTCTTAAATTGGGACTCCTTGTCCTGTGGTAGCTTTGAAAAGGGAATCTATATGCACTGGCAAAACCCATGTCATTGTACTTAACAAGAGGGTGAATGGCATGTTCAATGACCTATGAGCTGCGGGAAGCTACCCTAAACATCTTACAAATACTTCTCGCTTTACCCTTTATGAAATCTATGAAATGCCAAAATTCTCTTCTGTTGGAGACATATTGAGCCCACATGCTGAGTTTGTAAAAACACTTATGCACATGGTGAACCTTACTGGATTCCAAGATACTCACAACTCAAAAAAAAGGAGAGAGAATTTATTATTTGCCAGGACTTTTAATATCATTTTTGCATGACATTTTATAGCAAAGATCCTCATGCTGAGATTCACTGCTAGTTTGCTCACCTCTTGCAGCTGGTCATTTGCAGAGGATCTCATTTCTTTGTTTTCCCCTAGCAACGTGCATTAAAAGAAAAGACAAAATACTCCTTGACTCTGCTGAAGTCAAAGGCAAAACTCCAACAAGCTGTGACACGGCTAAGATTTCCCCCTAATATTTAGCTAATATTTTTGTCTTGATATACACAATGCCTGCACTTCTCACAAAGATTTTAAGATTTTATAGGTTTACGAATGAAAGGCCTTGGACTGCACAGTTGTGAATGAAAGGAAGGGTAGGTTATGAGATTATCTCTGTGAATGCAAGGTGGATTGCTATGAAAAATATTATGGGAACTTATTTTACAGTATGTGATATTTTACTTGTCCTTTTATTGTTAGAAGGTCATGGTAGCGCATTAAAATATAGGACTACATAAGAATAAACTGTATGTGGGAACATCTGATATGCCTCTATACATACTATGAATATTTTTATTTTAAAAAAATCAACAAAATAAGAGAACGACTCTTTCTTATTTTACCAGGGTACAACTTTTTCCTAGATTGCTGCCAGTTTTTCATTTTCAAGTCCCTTTTCTGCATCCTTTCTGTCGTACATCCTAATCTCCCTTTTTATAACACCGTCTCAGAGTGATTCATTTGTGACAGTCACAGAAGCATGCACTTCAACACCCACACGCAGGTAAATCTGCTGCGGTGATATATTTTAATTACAGATTTAGTCAGAAGTAATTAAGGTTTTATGTCACAGGGATAGCGGAGAGTTTTAAAAATTCATGTGGTTTCAGTCTTTGTGAGTGTGCAGTTTGTGACACAATGGCTTGCAAAACAGGAACGACCCCTTAGTGCTGTTAGATTAATTAATAGAAAGAGAATAAACTTAATGGAGCTAGAAAAGTGCAAAAAATTGTGTTTTTTCCACTGTATATCACACAGATGGAATGGTCGTCCTGGGATTGCAGCGGGGGACAGTAATTGCATTTTAATTACAGTGCTGATGGCTTCTGCTTCCTACCAGATGGAAGGCCCTTTTAAAATAGAGGCACAATAGCAAGCCTCTGCTTATTTTCTCTTCTGATGCTGGCTAACATAAAGTGACACAAGACAAAAGCTATTATGGTATGGTTTGATCAGAAAGACTTTATTCAGTGCTATAATACTTTATAGTATGAAAAAAATCCATTCTCTGCCAATATTAAAAAGACTCTTCTTCTGTCTAGAACCTAAAATGAAAATATGCAGGGAACTACCTACTACTTTTATTAGTAACAATCATAGTTAATCACATTGTTGCTAGGTTGATAGTATTTATAGAAAGAAAGATAGATAACTGAGACTTCCTTTGTTTAGAATGTTTAGCAAAGATGGTTCTCAGGATGGCACTATACAGAACAAGGTGTGGGTTAGATTGAAGCTAACAGATGCAAAGTTTGCTCGATGATGTCCTTTATTTTACAAATATTATTGGGAGTTAGCAAACATAAAAATGCTGATTATTGAGAAACTGATGTTGCAGAGAAGGGTCAGATCTGTAAATAGTGTGAAATTTACATTCAAAGCCATTAAATTGCATTAAGAAGCATACCTTTGTAGATGCACATACAGTATTCATAAGTGAATAAATGAATTCTATTTAATAATATTTCACCTTTTTGTCATAGTTTAACTCCTTTATATATTAGTTTTCTTCAACAAGGTGCCCTTCCACTGTCATTCCATCTTTGAGACTATAATCTCTGTTATTTTTTATTGTAAAGATATATATGAGAATCTTTTATCTATACTTTGAGTCTTAAAAAAGGGCAGGTAACAATAAATAAAATTGCTTCATAGTTAATGTATAACTGATTTATTAAGCCGCTTCTTTGTGCCAAGGGTCACTCTCTGTAATTTGTATGTGAGAAATGCAGGGGGTACCAGGCTATAATAGTAATATTATTTAATACTTGTAATAATTAATAAAAATTAGCACATTGTAGCTCAGAAAGATATGACTTTTACTGCTATGCTGCCAGCAACTCAGCTGCCTCCTGGACAGTTTCCAGTTAACCCACTGGAGTCATCTCCATATTGTCAAGGATTTATGCTCAGAAGACACTGAGCAGGCCCATGGTGTATGCTTGGAGAATGTGAAAATGGAGGGAACTGGGGAGAGATTGGAAGGGTCCAGACAAAGGGTTCATATTGTCCATTTTCTGGCTCTGTGGAATTTGAGTACTGGTAATACTGGAGCATCTTTAGTCAGATTATTCTTGATAAAAATACATTTGCATAAGCATGTATACAACCAGTATTTTTGCAGGCTATTAATACACTCATTATTTTCTTTCATAACAATTTATGTCTAATTTTTTACTACTGCAGTCCAAAAGGTCACTTTGAATATTACATTAGAGGTTCAAAAAATGAATTAAAGAAGAGCAAGTGAAAGATCAAGTAAAATATTTAGTGCTTTCCTCATTTTGGTCTTCATGAAATTGTAATCAGTTAATTTTTGGTAATCAGTTAAAGTGGAAAGGCTTGCAAGCCCATTAGAAGAAGGTCTCAGAATTCTGAGTGATCTTGACAAAACTGCAGGAATGATTCAGTAATGACAAGACCAAAGCATTACTTTTAGCAAGGAGTAGTAAGTCTTGAGTACAAAATGTAAAGTCACTGATTAGGGAGCTTCACCGTCTGAAAGGAGGAGGGCAATAGAGAAATAAAAGCTGAGTTTGAATTATTGCAATCAAATGGCAAAAACAGGAGATATTTTTCTGAAATGTATAGCCAGGAGTGTTGTGTTTAAGACACGAGATAATTACTACAGTTTACCTCAGGCTGGTGATGTTAAAATGGATAACATTTCCTGCTTTAGGGTTTACTTTAAGAAAGACACAGGTAACTTGATGGAGTTCTGAAGGAAAGCAGTTTAAAGATATAGCAATCAGTGGTTCTTCATATCTTCATGTCATAGGATTTTACAGCAAAAGATTTAAATTAGATTGTAAAGGGGTTTTCTAATTATGGGGATAATTAACAAATGGAACAGACTGTCTAGGTCATGAAGCCTCTTTCATTAGAGACTTTAAAGACATTCTCATAATCTAACGAGGGATGTTTGGTCAAGATGAATTAACAGTGATGTGAGTGTATGGAGTAAATATCTATGAAGAGTAGTTTTGGTCTATGTCAGTGTATACGTTGTCAGTGTTTATTATTATCTCTTATTGCCCCACAATTACCTCTTGTGGTCTCCTACAGCTCTTCATTCCTTCTGGTTCTTGCTTATTGTGTCTTGTACTCTTCCTATAGTTACCTCTGTATTTTTTAATTTCTGTAAAAATGTAAAACAACAACAGCAAAAACATGCTTCAGATGAGATTAAAACCATGCCTCATATGAGATATGAAATTTTCAGGTATTGAAAATGATGTTTCCATTGGGAGTTTGTGAAAGTGGTGTAGAATGTGAGTTTTGTGATGGATCAGGTTAAAATGTGCACACAAATTTTTTGTACTTCACATTTAATTCAGGAAAACACTGCTGTGTTGACAAAGTCAAGAGAAAAACTACAGAAGTAGTACGAAGACAGCAAATAATTATTTGCTATAATAGAGTGAAAGATCTAAGGCCACGGTGCAGCAAAAGAAAATGTATGCTGAAAGGTATAAATAGTTAGGCTGACATCAGGGTTAGCGCATCATTTGGTTAAATGCTCCCCTGGGTAAGAATTGATTAAATAATATCTAAGATTGGGAAAGGTACATGATGATGCACTGTAAATATTTAAAAGGTAAAAAAACCTAAGGGAAAGAATTTTGAGACAGTATAGGAAACTGTTAAAAACTAATGGAGTGAAAGAAAATAGTACCTTTGTGCAATATCAAGAAGTTAAAAATATCCAATTACACTTGAAGAAGAAGATTTGATCATGAGATCAATAGACTTTTGAATAGTTTTCTAAGAGTCATGTTGCATAAAACCATAAAGGTCATAGTACGAGGTCAGAAAAAACGTCCATCTATAACAATCTCCTTTGGCCATCAGCAGATGTTTACATTAGAAAATAAAAACAGCATGAGGATAAATCATAGAAGCTACACTACTTAAAGTTTAAAAATCAGAAACAAACTTTAGTAGAAAAAGTGTAAAAACAATGCAGCACTAATTATTGGAATAGGGTATATGACCTAACTGGTTTTTTCATTCTCCCATTTCAAAACATCAGCCTTAGGAAATGTGATTTCATCATAAAATTGAGTGAAAATTCTAGAATGCTTTAAGAATTCTATTTTGGGGAGTCATCATGTTGGTAGTAGGTGATGCTTCATTGTGGTAGAGAACACCACAGTAGAGCTTATTCCTCATTACTCCAGTATCTGTGCATAATTTTGCTTTTATTTGTAGATCTACTGTTAAATACAGGTGCTGGGAAGATACCATGTTGACTCGAGCTTCTCTGAAAATAACAGGAAAAAGTATTTGCTAAGTAGAAATGAAGTTTAGACTTACTACCAAAGAACAAATAAAAGTAACTACTAGCAGGAGATGAAATTTAGAGTAGTCCCATACAGAAATAATTCAATAAAATGCATAGTAGCTATTATGTTACTTCATTGTAAAATTGAGGTTTATAGTGTTATTTGCAAAGATCTGAAATGGCTGAGAACTTTGCAGTATGAAGCTCCTTATTTAAAGACATTTTTACATGTATATTATTTCTGGCATTAAAATTATAGGATTCTCGCACGCATTATGCACACACTAGAGAATGAAGGTGGCTTTAAAATTGCAAGAATTAATATGCAGTTCTTTATGTGAAATTTGCTACTAATCAGCACAACACTTGTCAGTACTTCATATGATAAATATCTTATGTTTTCAGAATATATACTTTTGTACTGAAATAATTATGATAATCTGACCTCCTAGATTTCAAAATAAAATCGTAAGTTTCCTTTTATTCTAAGACAGAGTGAAATTGTGCAAGAATATTTAGATCCCAAAGGACTGTGGCAACATTAGCAGAGATGCTGTACATTTGTATTAAATATCTATTTAAATTGTTCATATTATGTTTCAAATAATAAATAATAGAAGATTCATCTAGATACCATGGTAATAGGTGCTATAGAAATTAGTAAAAAGAAACAAACATTTGACATGTGTATATCCATATTTAGGCAAATTGATGGTTTCTGGCACTGTTATAAATTTCTACATTGTACAGAAAGTTTGCCAGCAAGGAACAGAAGGAGTATTGACTTTTTACTATAATGACATTTCTATCAAATTAATTATAAACTTGGGAAATATTAATCTAATTGAAATAATGCTGCTAAAAGAAAAATACAGTTAGATTTTTTTTTTCCTGGTGGTTAATGGTTCACAAAAAGCGAAGGACTTGAAATACAAGAGTATTAGAGAAAATAATTGCTAGTATTATAATGATTCATATGAATATTGTTGAAAAGTATTAAAAATATCTATTTACCTATTAAAACTCCATCTGACAACTGTGGAAGTAATTAATTTTTTACTACTAATGAAGAAAGTAATATACATAAATAATAGAAAAAAGTTATATAATACTTATAGATAATTATCAAAACCCATATTGATCAGCAATCTATCATATCTAAAATTTTGTTATGACACCATGAAAATGGCAATAACCAAATTAAAATGGGAATCACCTTCCTGTCATGTTAAAAAGGGTAGAAAGGAGGACCCTGGGAACTACTGACCTGTCAGCCTCACTCTGTGCTTGGGAAGAACATGGAACAGATCCTCCTAGAAGCTATGCCAAGGCACGTGGAAGACAGGGAGGTGATTTGAGTCAGCCAGCATGGCTTTGCCAAGGGCAAGTCCTAGCCTTCTATGACGGAATGACTACATCAGTGGACAAGGGAAGAGCTATGGATGTTGTCTAGCTGGACTTCTGTAGGGCCTCTGATGTGGTCCCCCACAATATCTGTCTCTCAAAATTGGAGAGGTATGGATTTGGACTGTGTGGTGGATGAGGAATTGGTTAGATGGTCACATCCAGAAGGTAGTGGTCAATGTCCGGATGGAGATCGGTGACAAGTGGTGTCCCTCAGGAGTCCATATTGGGACCAGTACTGTTCAATATCTTCATCAATGACACAGACAGTGGGATCGAGTGCACCCTCAGCAAGTCCACAGATGACACCAAGCTGAGTGGTGTGGTTGACATGCCTGAGGTACAGCATGCCATCCAGAGGGACCTGGACAAGCTTGAGAAGTGGGCCCATATGAACCTCATGAGGTTCAACAATTCCAAGTGCAGGATCCTGGACCTGGGTTGGGGCAACCTCGGGTATCAATACAGGCAGGGGGATGAAGAGATTGAGAGCAGCCCTGCCGAGAAGGACTTGGGGGTGTTGGTGGATGAAAAGCTGGACATGAGCAAGCAATGCGCACTTCCAGTCCAGAAGGCCAACAGCATCCACGGCTGCATCAAAAGAAGCATGGCCAGCAGGCTGAGGGAGGTGACTCTGCCCCTCTACTCTGTGCTTGTGAGACCCCACCTGGAATACTGTGTCCAGCTTTGGAGTCCTCAGCACAGCAAGAATATGGACCTGTTGGAGTGGGTCCAGAGGAGGGCCACAAAAATGATGAGAGGGCTGGAGCACCTCTCCTATGAAGACAGGCTGAGAGAGTTGGGGTTGTTCAGCCTGGAGAAGAGAAGGCTCGGGGGAGACCTTTTTGTGGCCTTTCAGTACTTAAAAGGGGCATATGTGGAAGATGGGGATGGACTGTTTAATAGAGCCATTGTTTAAATTAAAAAATGAGATACTTAAAGATTCTAATGGTGTTTCTCCAATGGAACAAAAGACACTATTTGCCATAGTAGTCAAGTCCTCAGGTAGATGTGTAAGATCATGCTCAACTGGACTACGCTAAATCCAGGCTAAAGGCCAGAACCTGAGAGAAAGACGGGAAGTTAGGGGGTGCTCAGCATGTATTAAGAGCAGAATTTAAATGCGGAACTGTGTAAATGAACACTGTGTTAAAGCAAAATAGACAATAGACACACACACAATTGGAAGACCAGTTTGTGCAAAGAAAGCATTGACAAAAAGGCAGTGGCACGCGCCTTGCTCTCACCTTTAGTCAAGGTAATGGTCTGAAAACACTGAACTCGGATGTTGATGCTGTTTTCTTTGCAGGTGCAGAAATGAAATTTGGTGTATCTGAAAAATGTAACACTGAGCGCTCTTGACGCAAAAGTGTTCTCTTCAGTATTCATGACATCTTCTGGTTTACATTTTCTTAGCAGTCTGCTAAAACACACTAAAACGGCCTTGATATCTTATTTTGTATTGATTCTCTAAATAATGATCGCATACAGACTGGGAAAGAATGTTGTTTAGACTGTTTAGTAAGGATTGATTCTTGAATCAGGTAGTTTAGTTATGGGTGCACCACACTTGGATCTTTGAAAGAGTTGTTAACCTCTAGATGACACAGGATGCTCTTCATTTCTTTGCCTAATGCATTGCTCAGTTTACTGAAGAATTCTTGGGGCATAGACTGAAATCTTCTTTCTCTGCACCATGTGAAAACCACAGAGCTCCTTCGTGACTGTCACTGCATATTCATTTCTATACAAGCATGCATATGTTAGGCTACACTTTTTAAAGAGGACTAGCTTGTGCACTGCAGCACTTCGTTTCAGTCCCAGCACTGCTCCTCTTGGTTTATCTTCCTTATTGAACACTCACAAGAAAAAAGAGAGGAACATAAGAATGAAGCGTCTGTGAAGCACAGTGCCCTAAGTTCAGCACAACAGGGCTTCCAAACCTGGATCCTTCTGCTGCATCAGGGCACCTTTGAATTCATGAAAGGGGACAAAAATTTCATTTTAAAGGGCGGCTGGAGATGTGGTAAGCAATAACACTTCATACTTTTCTTGACAAGTGATCTGAAAATGGTTAAAGTGTAATGTCTTAATGTCTAAACAATACCAACAGGTACTGACTTTTGCTCAAGGCTGCCTTGGGCCTAAGAAAGTGGTTGGCTGACTCTTAAATATTAGGTATGCTATAACAGTTTTAGATTCAGGGGGAGTTAAGATATCTAGAACTGGATTAATTTCTCTGCAGGTTCTGGATCTGACCGTGTGAAAAAAATTGCACCATAGTGAAAGCAGCATGAAGGGGTTTTTTTTGGTAGATTTACCAGAAGGACAATAATTGGTGCTGCTTTAGTATTTACGACTTTCTCTTGGG
The DNA here is from genome assembly GCF_964106895.1 of Numenius arquata. Taxonomy (NCBI): domain Eukaryota; kingdom Metazoa; phylum Chordata; class Aves; order Charadriiformes; family Scolopacidae; genus Numenius; species Numenius arquata. The sequence continues at coordinate 54,353,326 of NC_133583.1, read as the reverse complement.
AGACAGGCAGTATTTGTAGACAAAAATTGCTTTTCCTGCCTGTGGGTAGGTGGGTAATACTGAAGCAATTTGGGTCTGGTTGTTAACTATAAAATAAAATTAACCCCTCTCTAAATTCTTTGCCGTATTCCAGAGCTGGATGTTGGAAGCAGAGCTCTTCTGCACCAGTGGCATGCTGTGATTGAGATCTGCATACACCTTTTACCATGAGTCTTTTTTTTAATCTTGGCTTTCTAAAAATAATACGCTTGATTATCTGTCCCTGTTCAGGAGTTGGCTTTCTGCAGGTTCTTCTAAATTGCAGTTCTTACTCTCTGCTCTGAAACAGCTTTGTTTGTGTAAGGATGCAAAGTGTGTTAGAAGCAAGTGGTTTTAAAAGTAACTGATACTTCTGAATGATACGTTATAGAGAACCATATTGCACTTCTAATGGCAGTATTAAGTTCACCCTTATATCAAACACTCCTGCTTTTGGTATAAAAGTATTATCAATTTGTTTTTCCCATTGTCTGTATAAAGTGTCTTATTGTACTATGGCTACATGTTGTTTGTTTTTATTATCTTTATCACATAGTAAAGATAGTGTAAGTGTTACACAGATATGTCTCTTTTTTCCAGAAATGTATTTATTTAGGTATTCATTTGCGAGTTCTCCATATGTTGATTCATCACTGAAGCAGGCAATGCTTGTGTAAAGGAGGCCTACATAAATAATACGGTAAATATGTAAAAGACATTTATCAGAGAGTAGCTAAATGAACCCTGCATAATAAGAAAATGATAAACTCCTTTGTATTAATTGCTAAAAGCAGTGATTCTACTTGACAGAGCACTGAACTGAGTCCTAGGAGATCATATTCACTGGCTAGAGCAAATTCGCTTATAGGCTTGCCTCATTTTCCACATCTATGCAATGGGAAAAATGCTATTGACTTTCTTTGTAAAGCAGTTTTAAGATTTAATGCTGAATAATGCCATATATGAGATATATATTGTTTATAATCTACTGAACACAGAAATATAAAACCAAAGTGACACACTGTTTCTGGAAACTATCTGGAGTAAGGATTTGCATGTCTTCACGAGAGTGCATTCCATATTTATGGTCTTTAAAAAGCACTGATAGAAATTTAGAGTGCTTAAACCGGGGAATCAATAATGACAGGAACCACATAGCTATGATATTCATGGAAGGACACAGAGAGAGAGGACTGTAGCTCTGTACCAGTGCCCTGAATTGCTTTCAATTTATTCTTCAGTCCAAACAAGAACTGTTCCATTATACAAATAATGTTTAAATTCTGCATGACTTCTGAACCTGGAAGTGTTGGCTATATTTTAATTTGATTTACATATGGTGAAGAATTAAGATGTACCTGTCTACATTGTAAACACAGTGGTTATATTACTCATTTGAGAAATAAAGTAGTCTGTACGTAGGTAAAATCACTTCAGAAGGTATTAATTCTTCTTTGTTGTTTATTACTGGTACCCTGATCCCTCATTACCTCACACAGGATGAGTATGATTGTGTGTGGATCCTCTTACAAGTATCTTATCTAGCATTACAGGTCCAATATGTTGTTCTCTTTTCCATCAATTCTACATAGATTTAGTTCCAAAACGAGATGTTCCCTGAACAGAAAATCAGTTCTGTAGTGCTCATTCCCGTGTCCTAGCCCATTCAGTCTGGGTGGTTATTTAGAGCATCTTCCACAGCACATCTCAATGAGCTTGATGATCACAGACAAAATAGGAATTATGATTATGAAAGGCCACGTAAGATTTATTTCCTGCCCAAACCAGCTTCATTATGCTTTGATACTTCCTGTTTGAGTTCTGCTATTTAGCTTCCTGAGTCACTTTCTAGGCCAATCTACCATCAATAGATCTGTGGTGTGATTGCCTGAAAATATGTTCATGTAGGTCACCTTCTTGAAATAAAAAATTTGAGAAATATAAGTAAAATGAAGCTTGATTAAAGTTCCTCTTAAAACCAAGTGTGCTAATTTAGATAACACTCTCCGTACAGCTTTTTAGAGTACCTGCCTCTCTCAATTTTTGTTTTGGCTGATTAATTAATATTTTCTCAGAAAGGTCTATTGCTCTTAGAGGAATGTTTTTTATTAAAGACTATTCTTAAGGAAAATAATCTAATGATTCCTTACAGAGAAGCATCTTTTTAGTCGCACTTTTTGTGCATAGAGATATCTGGTTTTATCTCAAAGACTGTGTATGCATTAACACTACATGGCCAGAGTATTTCTTTGAAGACTGCTTCTGTTCTTGTATATCTCAAAATCTTCCCATTAAGTAATATTTATTACCATGAATGCTTACAGAGGACCTATTCAACTGTGATGAGTATCTAAGGGAAGAGAAGCAAAGAAATTACTATGGTTATCGTGATCCAAATGACATTTATTTGGTACACATCCGTAATAAAATGTGTAAAAAGAGGTAACAATTGTTTATGTGAGGAGCAGTCAACACATTTAGCCTTCATTAGACCGTCACGTCTACAACAATGTTACAGCAAGACTTTCATTTAGTGTTTGTACAGAAAAAAAAATGTTTACCAATAGAGTTGTAGCCAAGGTCGGTGAGATGGAAGACAAATGTGAGAAAAGTACTTACTATTAAATACAAGCTGTAGCCAGAATTCTACTGTTTTGACATGGGTCAGCTTGTGTTTCATTTCTCCCTCTCTAATTTTTGGAATAATACGTTATTTGATGCCAGGTACATTGGTTCATGTGCTATAACCAGAAATATCTTTTTTTTTTCCCCCCTGGCATTTGACATAGTTTTGGAATCAAAGAGTGAACTTCTGTATTTCAGCATTGATTAGGGACTACTGTGAATGTGTGATGAATTTTGTCTTGTTGGAGAGACTGCTGAATATTTGTGTCAATATGCATACCAGATAGGTTATTCATATGCACTGGTTAATATGCAGAACTATAATTGCACACTCATTTCTTGACTTCACTGCATTAAAATTCTCAACCACAGTGTTTCATTAATAGGTTTATTGCCCTATAAGTTTCAATGAACCCCAGTAAAAGAATATTAGCTGTCATAAGTAGATTTAAAAAGTTTAGATATAATAACCTGTAGTTAAAACATTAAGTTATTGTACTATTTTGTGCCTTCTAGAGACTGTAATGGGTGTAGAGGAGTGAATTTAAGGTAGTGACACAGAAAAGACTGATATTCTCTTCACAAAGGTTCCAAGCGATACATCCATTACTATTAGAAGTAGGATAGAACCAAATTTCCAGAGAAATCTAACTCATCAAGGGCTGAGATAAAAAAATAATTTTATATTTAAGGTTCTAAAAATCTTTCCTATTTCTGAATAAAATTAACACATGTTCACTCACCACTGTCAAAGTGAAGTCCAGAAAAGAGAGGACAACATGATGCAGCCTCCTGAGAGGATGCAAAAATGTAGAAAAGTTCTCACTCTTAGACTTCAGGAGAGCAGACTTTTGTCTGTTCAGAGACCTACCTGGAAGAATCTCATGGGTTACAGCCCTGGAGAGAAGAGGCATCCAGAAGACCCGTTTGATTTTCAAGGATCACATTCTCCAAACTCAGGAATCATCCATCCTGACGAGAGAGAAATCACATAAAGACAGCAGGACTCCTGGACAGCAGGGCAAGTTGCTCCTGAAAAAGCTCAAATATAAAAAGAAAATGTAAAATAGGTGGAAGAAGGGATAGGTGACCTGGAGAAATATAGAAGCTCTGTTTAAACACACAGGGGTAGGCTTAAGAAGGCCAAAGCCCACTTGGAGTTGAATCTGTCCAGGGACTTGAAGGGCAACAAGAAACCTTTCTATCTTCGGCAGTAAAAGGAAGACAAGAGAAAATGTGGGACCACTGCCAAATGGAACAGGGGTTGTGGTGATAAAGGACACAGAAGTGGCCAAGGAACTTTGACCACCTTCTTTTAAGTCTTTGTTGGTAAGACTGTTTTTCAGGAATTCCAGGTCCTTGAGGCCATGGTAAGGTCTGGAGCAAGAAAGGCTTACCATTGGTGGAGGAGGATCAGGTTAGGGAAAATTTAAGCCAACTAGATTGGCAGGGGAGGGGACCTTATCCATGTGTAGAAATATCTGATGGGAGGGTGTAAAGAAGACGGTAAGGTTCTTCTCAGTGATGCCTAGTGAAAGGACAAGAGGCTATGCATGCAAATTTTAATTACAAGTAAGTCCACTTAAAAATAAGAAAACACTTTTTTTTAACTCGAAGTCTGATTAAACACTGAAACAACTTGCCCAGAGAGGGTATGGAGTGTTCATCTCTAAAGATATTAAAAACTTGACTGGACATGGTCCTGAATAGCCTGCTTTAGCTCACACTGCTTGAGCAAAGGGGTTGGACTAGACAATCTCCAGAGGTCTCTTTCAAACTCAACTGTCCTGTGAATCTGTGAATATAAGAACAATTATTTTGTTGCATCAGAAAGGACAGTATTTAAGCATTGCCCAACTAACAAATCCCTTAATCAAAGAAAATGGATTATTGTTCTTTGGAAAGTGTTCCCCCAGAATAAAAAGGACTGTTCTTAGGAACATTAACTGATGACTTCTACTTTCTTTATTGTAATTTGTGATAACATGGGATAACGTTAATGCTTATAAACTTGAAAATGACAGTGCATTGTAAGAATGATTTGAATAATTTTATCTTTGAAACTTTAAGCTATAGTGGAGATATTATTTCAGTTCACTTACCGAATTTGCATGAATGTTCTGAAGTAAATGCTAGTAAACACTAAATATATTCTTCCCCTGCTCTTCGAAGCACGGATTCTCTTATGCATATGATCTTCCTAACATGTTATCTCTTCCTAGAAATGTTATTAACATGAAGAAAAATTTGGTAATCATAATCAATTATTTGATCAGTCTATAATAGAGATTACATTAAGGCTCATGTACTGTTGCATTTCCAATAATAAACATTTATAGCAATTATTTATATGAAATATCCATACTGGGTTCCCATACTGCATTTATGATTAGGTTCCCACAGAGATGAGACAGTAAATGTAAAATTCAGAAAATCATACTGGGTTTCATTAGAAGGCATTCAAGGACCTCCAGCATTTTGACTATGTTAAAATACTCTGTCAGTTCTCTGTGTGGTTACTAAGATTAATTGCCTTTTCTGTGATTCAAATTCAAATGCTTTTTTACATTCTTACAAATATTTTGGCACAGATTTCAGGGACATTTTGATCCTTGGCTCATTGAAATAAGTGGGAATTAGGAAGTCAGCAAGTCTTTGCAAAGCTAACCTTAAATCCTCAAAAATTATTGTATGGTAGAATAAAACATATAAATTCAGAAAGCAAAACAGCCAGGTCCAAATGCTACTTTTATTTACCTTCTGTGCAGTAAAAGTGAATAAAATGCATAATGGACAAGCCTTTATTTCTTTCAGTTCATAAAAAGTACATGAACTGATGAAGATTATGCAGAAAAATCCACTGAATAGTCATATTAGAAATGATGAGTTCTGGGTCTTATGCTTAAACCAGTAGGTCATATTGCCTAATTTAACTTATGAAGGTACCAGGATTAATTAAGTCAATTACTTGGTATCTCAATCTAAAAGCTGGGAACAAGGATGTCACAGCTGTGTCTGTAGACTCGATCACTGAATTACCATAGATTTTTTTGCTGTTTACTTTTTTTGAGGCCCGATAAGTTAATGCTTCTACTCTCTTGAAAAATTTTAAACAGTAATATACCAATGTTTTAGTATGTAAATAGTATGTGTTGGCTGTACGTGTGTTTGTGTCAATTTATTCGTTACATGTAACATTAGTGGGCCATACAAAGTGGTGTAAGAAGTTGCTCTTAAGAAGTTGCCAGTTGCTGTTGGTCATTACATAGTGAATGACAATAATTTCCCTCTATACTTCATTTAGACACTGAAGCAGAGAACAAGACAACATTTCTGTCAGAAGCTGGCTGTGTAATTCACTGGAGATACAGGCACAGAGGGAGAAGCTTTCCTCTCATTTTCAGAAGTTGTACCTATGTGATCATGATAACATCTGAGCTTAGGGTTAAATTCAAACTTAGACCAAGCAGTTCCGACTCTCCACAAATACGGGAAGGTGAGCTTGGCTGTATTTTTGCTTAGAGCATCATTGACAAAAGTGATTAGTAAGTTCAACTACAAAATTTTTTTGCTGTTTCAGTCAGCCAGGAATAGCCCAGCTTGTCATTCAGACACAAGGTTATGTTTACATGGCTAGCAGTAAGAGTAATTACCTCTTTAATAGTGACTTAAACAATTAGAAATGGGCATCACTGAAAGACAATAAACATAGAACTCTACAACACTGTATTTGCCACCATTTTTTACTGTGTGGCAATACTTTGAAAGCTGCCAAAAGACTGCTTATGGCAGTCAAGAGTTACTCTTCACATTATAAAACAGTGGAGAAAAAAATTAAAGCAAAGTTTTTTCTTTGAAACAAAGTGGGAGAGCAAAGGAGGAAACTTCCTGTTGCTTTGAGATGTTGTGAAATACATCACATTTCAAAATACTACCATCTTTTTAATATTTTAAACCCACCAAACCCGCTAAAAAATGAATGCTGAAGTTGCAGTATCTCACATTAAAAAGTTAGGCTGCCTGCAGTTTTAATTTAACTGTGTGATGGGATACTGCTGTGTCCTACCAGGGAGGAAAAGGTTTAACAGTTGTTTTTGAGAGATAATTGTTTGAAAGTCTTAACAAAACTGATATAGTAGGGATTTACAGCCAGGTGATATAAATGGAGTGTTGGGATTAGAATTCTGGCATATTCTGCTTTTACAGTTCTTAGAATGAACTCTAGTTAGTGTAGCTGTAGTGTAGTGTAGTGTAGTGTAGTGTAGTGTAGTGTAGTGTAGTGTAGTGTAGTGTAGTTAGTGAAGTTTTTGAGACTGAGGGCTCGATGATGGTGGGAATTCTTGTAGAGATATGAGAATTTTCTGTCTTGTTAATGGTGAGTCACTTCAGGGTTATGATACAAGCCTGTAATTTATGAAAGAAAAAGATCTGCAAAATGGAGTTAGGACAAATGCTGGATGTGGGCTGCACCTCTCAAAAGCACGAGGACTAATTATGGACTGTTGTGGAGTAGGAGTGATTGCTGTGCTGTGGGTTGCCCATGCAGCCTTCCTTGTGAGCACGCATTGTTGTACAACCTTTAGATATGGAATCTCATGTTGCTTTCACATAGGAGATAAGAACTTAATGAGTAAACAGCCAGTATTTTGTTTTATCATGTTCAATGTGTGGTCCCAAGCTACAGTATATGCTGTTTATTATACACTATTTAAATGCTGTGCTGAAGGCAAAATTAACTTCCTCATGGGCTTTTCTGTGGCACTGATTGTGGTAAGATGGGAGTGTCTTACCATGTGAAATAAATTGCCACCTTTATGTAGGTTTGTTAAGGAGAGCCTATCCCTGCTCTCAAGCATAGACAAATGTCAAGTATATTGTATATGCCCAGTTTGGAACATCTGAGAATTGATTTCTTTGGGTACTCACCAGTATACAATACTTTATTTGATGTGTAGTTCTTGTTTTCTTCAGTTGCAGCTGAGACTAATCAGTCATTCTGCAAATCTCAAACTGAAAAGGTGATACAAATAGGGAGCACCTGTGAGAATCTTCTGGTGGAGTTGCTTTCCCTGTGTTTGAAATTTCTGGTAGAGAAAACTGTTATGTTTAGTTGTACTTTATGTAAGTGGACTCCTGTTTAGATGCAGTCGTTTACAATGCTCTGAGGAGGCAAATGTTTGGATTTATTTATGATCTTCACTAAGTTGGGGCAGGTGAGTAAAATTATGGAAGAACTTCCAAAATTGCTTAACAATGTAGAAGTCCAACTCCCATTTTCAAAAGCACAAAAATTGTATATAAGTTTAGGTGCTTTCAGAAAATTACTTTCTCTTTTCTTTTTTCTGCAATAAAGGTGATGAAATAGTATCTATATCATTGTTGAAGGAAAAAAATTCTAATTTGAAAGTTACCTGCATGTAATTTTTAAAAATACTTCAAAATGTAGTTGAAAGCTATTAAAGAAGCATGGCTGAATTAGATAAATGCAATGTATCTGCCTTGTGAACAATATATAATGATTTTTTTTTAATCATAAATTAAAAAAACTGAATCTTTAGAGAAAGTGAATACTTTTTGAGACAACATTGTTAACTTTACTGCTGGTAACACCATCAGAAACTTTCAATCTTGTATTCTTACCTGAAAAAAAAAATTATCAGATTTTCTGAGAGAGAAGAATACTTATTTGATCTAGAAAAATAACTTTGCAACTTGTAACTGAATGTCTTGTATCATTTTAAACTCTGTATTGAATATATTGCAGGCAAAGGTATACCTGGTGAAGATCTAGTACTACAGGCCACCATGAGTATAACAACACAGTAGAGTGTAAAACTGATTATTTCTTAAATTGCTGCATGTAATTTAGTGTATTAATATCGATTTCTGCTAACAGCCTGATATAAAGAAAATATATAAATTGCTTCTCAAAACTGCATAGCAAGGGATGAAATAGTGCAGGCAATATCACTTGTGAAACCAAAGAACATTTTCATAATTAGTAACTAATTTATAGGGTACCTAATGTAAAAATGTGCTTGATTTTTATTTCTCTTTCTACAGTTCTCTTTTTTCTCTATTCCAGATTTCATATGCTTGTTGTTGCCTTCATATACTTCTATTTGCTGTAATGCTTCTCTGAGGTATTTGAAGAATATGCTAATATAAAGCGTAATGTTTTATCATGAAATAAATAAATTAAGTTTGCCTGATGCTGTTTGAACCAGGTTTTGACTATGAACTGACTTGAGATCTCCAAATTCACTTTTGCAGTGTCTTTCAGAGGTTGTGGTACTGATTTGATGTACTTTTAGTCTCTTAAACTTTTGAAATGCAATCAGTAAATCAGCTATACAGCATAGCTGTGACTAAAGCTTTACAGAAAAATATAACAGAGCTTAATTCATGTGGTTTGCCTTCTTACATGACATCAACTGTGCATTTTATCTGTTCGCCATAAACTGTGTTTAATTAAAATATATCTCCTGAAGACATATCTGATCTTGATTCAAAGATATCAATCAATGGAGGAAATCATTACTAAATTTGATAATTTCTTCCAACCTTTGTGTATTAAATTAAAAAAAAAAGTCCAGGCCCTTAATAATTGTCTGGGTTCTGTTTCCAGATACTTTTCTAACAATCACTTAGAACAAAGTATTTGTTTTTCCTTTGGAAAGGTTTAATGTACTGTATTTGAGTCGCTTTTCTGCCCTTGCCTACACCGGCAAAATTGTATGTGATAAGCCAGAGAGCAATTTTATGATAAAGCAGCACTGACTCCCTGTAAGAGCTGTGCTTGAAACAGGGACCTTGTGCTGGTTCTGTAGTGGAAGAAGATACCTTGGGTAAAGGCCAGAGTATAAAGTAGAACTGTTTGTATACAGAGCTAATGCACTGTAATTCATACTCCATGAAACCACACTTTAACATTATGGTACCTTCTTGGTCTATGGTTGTGTTTAGTCTCTTTTTGATTAAAAGTACTGAGCTCCAACAGTTTTGCTGCAAAGGTACTTTCGAATCACTTTGGAAAATCAGTTTTCATCATCCACTTTAAAATAGGAACATTAGAGTTGTGTACACAGCCCAAATGTTGGGCTTTCCATTGTTTATATAGAGTTAATGTTGTAGCTCTTTTATTCTTTATTTCCTTGTTTATGCATTCAAGAGTCAAATTTGTGCCTTTGCAGCACCGTATGGAGTTACGGTTATCTCATGTTAAATTGCTCGTCCAGTATGAACTCGGTGTTTCCTAGCTCTCCAGTTTCTATGAAACTATATATATTTAGAGAAAAGTTCGTGTTCCTTATGAATCTTTATAGAGATAAAAAATTGTATTGGAATCCCTGCATTCAGATGTATGGTGAGTGTGTTGACCATCAGGTTGCACATCAATCTTTTTCAGCACTTCTCTAAAACTGCTGACAAGTTTCACAGAGTAATTACCAATAGGGAATCACTATCAAGTTAGCTGGTTCCTAGTACAGCTAATATAACCTTTGCTGGTAGTCTATAAGGCTAATTTTTAAGTTAGTTTCATGCAGTATGGATCGAAATAGTTTTAAAAAGTGTAAGTATATTACATGTTAGATTAACTCAATCAACCGCACTTTTAGATTAAAGTATAAAATCATTTTTGACAAGTCTCGTTTTACATAAAATCATTTTAACTGGCATTATTTATGTTCCTTCCTTTAATTCTTTATCAGTTGAATCCCTCATCAGCTTTTTCCTCTAACCTACTCAGGATTGATGGGATTAACCTGGGTCATCTGCCTTGCCCTTTATGAATATTTTCATGGTCTTCTAAGACTGTAAGAATTTAATTTTCTTTTCCCTCAGTACTACCAGATTTATTAAAAGCAGCACCCAGTGTTAGACCACTCCAGCATCTCTTTAAGTCCACTGGTCATAAGTTTTTAGGAGTAAGTGACTGAAAGGATATTTATCCAAAGTAATTATAGTTTAATGCTCTGAAGCACAAAAGGTGAATTATGCAGTTAGACCTAGGCAAAACTCTGCAAAACCCTAGACTGGCTTCAGATTGTCTGCCCATCGTGGATCGTACTGTGTTTTTTCAGCAGTGTCTTCTGTGATATTCAGGACTGATTCCAGCCCTGAATTTCCTTATGGTTCTCTCTGCCACAGGAAAATAGAGTGGTTTCCAGCATCTCCATCTAAGATAACAAATGCCTGTCATGTGTTCTGCTATCTCTAAATCTGCATTTACAAGATTTATAATAGGCAATTGTTAATTTTGTTTGCTGCAGCCAGCTTACTGAAGAGAAATGGATAAGAAAGAAAATAAATTCAGTATTTGTTGCAGAGTGAAGAAAGTGCAGGATGCTACACTTTCCCCAGTCTTTTATCATTGAGTTTGCTGTGCTTTGGTCTTAGCATCATTCATTCCTGTCCTGACAGTGATCAGTCTTCTTCTTGGACGATGTTAAATTCATCATGTCTTTTGCTCCTTGCAGACCATTAGGGAATTGCTATAGAAGTACAGTTTATAATATTACTTACCCATGCAATCCCTGCAATAAAGTTATCTTCACACACAGGATGAACATCTTGACTCTGTGTTAATGGCAAAATCATAATTTCATTTAAGTAGGGAAAGCATTTTTCACTAAATCTTAATTCATTGTCAGGCCCTTCAGTTTTCAAGGAAGAAGCGAAGATGGTCCCTTAATGAAATTGAATTGACTTTTTTTTTTCATCTTCAGATGGAAACTGTAATTGCCACTGACCAGTCTTAAACATACTTATTTTTCTGAACCATTCAGAATTACACCAGGAGAAGTGACATTGTGTTTCCCTAAGGCTAAGTTACAGAGCCAGACTGCAGGGGAAGCTGAACAGGAATTCCAGCCCTAACTCTTGACTTTCCCTTTTGTGAATCCTCCTTTTGTGTTAATATCTGAGCCCTGACGGATTGTTGATCTAGTCTGTTAGCCCGTGGCAGTGGGTGGATTTCAGTCAGAGGTGGAACATGGAGCGGGGGAGAAAAAAGAAGTGTGGGAAAAATCAGTGGCAGAGCTATATTGCTAGGTTCTTATATAGAAAATTTATTATCAGTATCTATAGGTGGCAATTCATATATCTTACTGGAAAAAAGTTGGTTATAAATTTATCTCAGATATATTCACTGATTGCTCATTACTGCCTGTCATATTACACTCTTAGGACTGAAATACTATTTTTTCCTCTGAAAAGATTTTTACTACACCATACCCTGGATGTGTATTATAGTACAGTCATAATAGAATAGATTCTAATTTTAAACAGTGCCTTTCTTAAAATGATTTTGAAAATGTTAGGGGCCCTTAATGAGTTAAATACTGGAGCTAAGTACTGCACAAGCTCTCTGAGTCACTTTGTGTATTCTTGACAAGAGCTCAAGCAGAATGCTGATTATCAGAACTGCACTGAGAGAAGGGGTGCTTTTCAACGCTAAGACACAAGTTTAATCTCTTATTCCTATTTAAAAATTGTTGAACTATCTTCAAGCACACCTGAGGTGTCACCTTCCAAAGCTATGATTCAAATTGCCTTGTAGCCAATACTGTTTTTTATGATATGGTATGCATATGCTTTTTCCCAGAGTTCTTCTCCCCCCCCCCCCCCCCCCCCCCCCCCTTTTCACTCTGCATGTTTCTGTTTTATTTTGGCATTGAAAACTGCAGTACTACTCAGACATGCTCATATAAGCCCACACAATGTGAGGTAGGTGCAGCAAATTGCACAATCTAGTCCATTAAATAGAATTGCACTTCCATAACAAAATATGACAGCTGTCATTTAAAACTGAGAATTCCTTTTCCCAACAAGCATATTTTATTCTGAGACAACATCAAAGAACATTTTCCCCCATCAAAAAAGGTAGAAAAATTGAGACTATATTAATCTAGTTTTATCACCTGAACAAATAAATGGCTTGGGTATGAATTCATTTGTGTTTGGTGCCACAAAGGGAGGGAATATAATTCCTAGCAACTGACCTACACTTCAGTGGCATTAAACTTGAAAAGTAATATGGGCTTTAGAATTTTATTTTAATTATTCCATCTGGTTCATACAGAAACTCATCTAGACTAAAAACTCTGTGCAGCATAGGCTTAAAGTTCTACATGATCACTTGTGCCATGTTTGGATTATTGGGACATATTCCAGCACTGAGCTGTGCCTGATTATCTGCCAGAAAATCTGAGATAATCGTAGGTAGAACACAGAAAGTGAACTTTCCTCTACATTTTGGCCTTTTCATATAGTCTGTAAATAAAATAATTCTGAAGCTCTGTAACAGTAAAACTCATAGGCGGACTTCCAAGAATAGTCGGTCGCGTTTTTATTCCTTTCTATGTCTCTTATGAATAACCATTATGAAATGCAGATTATACTGATAATTCTGCATAAGTGTATATGATTTTGATGGAAGGCAGCAGCTGAAAATTTGGCTACCAAGATACATTTTTAGTAGTTAGATTATGTGAAAGAAATTAGTATATGTATAACTGGCAAGTTCAATGAGAATGATAATATAGTAGGCCAAAAGGATATATGGGTGCAACTTGGTAAAATTGTTAAAAAATAGAAGATAAAAATAATAGTACAACCTCTTCAAACAGAAGCTGAAAACCTGTCAGACGGTCTGTAGGACTGCAAAAAAATTTTCAGTATATAGAGATAAGACAGTAACAGAAGCTGAAAAAAGTTCATGTTGAAGGAGGTTAACGGAAGTTGACACGCCAGGATCTATGGGACTGTCCAACTGAAGTTCCTGGAAGCTAAGTTTTAAAAGAGATCCATAACTAGGTAACAATATTTTGCCAAGAGATGATGGAAAGTTGTTTGTCAGCTGTCTATTAAATTGTGAGTGCCATAGAGAATTTTACCGGATGCTGCCTGTTCCTTTTATCCAGTAGTGTGTTTCACAGAGCAAGTCAGGATCCTGGGGATTGTATTGCTGTGACTTGTTTTGAAAGTAGGTTCTTTGAGTGATTAGACAAATTAATAGAGGACAATGCTTCCAAGCGCTATAAATAAGGTCATCCAGGTGCAACCACTTGCTCATGAATTTCCCAAAGTGCTGACTACTGGAAGCGTCGTGTGGATGCCATTCGATAACTTTCCCAAGACAGTATTTCTATAGTGCCCACTGGCAGAGACAGGATGCCACTCTAGATGGACATCTGCCTGATTCAGTCCAGCTCCTGCTATGTTTTGTTTACGAAGGAGCCACGTTACACTGACAAAAAGTGTATCTGCAAGGCTATAAATACTGACTAATGGGCTACTGAGTCTGGTGAGGTTTCTAGTGGGTTATTACTAGCACTACTGTGAGTTAAGGTATTTAATAAGACTGCATGTAATATTCTGATAGGAGGAGGGAATTTCAAATAAAATATGTAGATGGTAGTAAGTTATGAGAAATTGAAATTGCCAGTGAGGACCATGGCTTACTCCCAGGATGTTGAGGTCTACTCTGAATTTCTTCTGTCTCCAAGCAAAGCTCCCACTGGATTAATTTTTGGGATGTATTTGACAAAAATTACGATATTTCTTCAGCTCTTAAAAAATTTACCCCAAAATAGTCAAGTAAAACTAGCCTAATTTAATTGTATTAAATGCAGTAGGATATTTGCCTGTGTGAGGACTGTGCTCTAAAAAGATTGCTTCTGTTAATAGAAGGAAATTATTTATTCCTATAGACACTTTCAGAATCATAATGGACTTGAAAGTCTATTTGAATCTGGCTGAACAAAAGCCAAGATGCATGTATTACTGGTACATCTTAGCCCATCTATTTAAGAGCTTTGTTTTACTGAAGCTTGCTCTTGTCCTCTATGCTGGGGTAATTTTTGCCTGAGTACATGAAAAAAGGTTTTTCATAGATTATACATAGAACTGGCTCACAATAGCCAAGTTCATACCCTTAGAGGCCAGGCTCTGATATGAAAATTGGAATATGAATTGACAAGTATTAGGAGAGAAATATCCAAGTTACAGAATTTAAAGAAGCTTTAGCTGTGTTAAATAATAATTTATCTAATAATAAAACATCAACTGGCTGAGATTAGGAAGAACCATTTTGATGTGGTTTATTTTTTAAGATATTCACTTCATACAGCTGCATATTTGTTCCTGTCACTTTCCTCAATATTAAATTTCATGTCTCTAAATGGTGTCAGTTGGTTTTATTTTCCTCAGTCAGAGCCTTTAATGTTGATGTTATTGATTCATGCTAAAAAAAGAAAACAATGAAAGGCTTCTTCAGGATACTTGAAATCTGATCAATCTTTTTCTTTTAAATTGGAAATACAATATACCTGTTACTCTAGGATATGTGTCTCTAAGTGCAAGTGTTGGAGCATACATAATAATTTCCTGTTTTATTTGAACATACAGGCTCAGCATCCATATTTTATAAATGCTGAGGCCCTAAAGTTCGGTAGGCTAACATGGCGGTTTTGAAGTAGTAACTTCTGTTGCAAATAAGGCATTATTGAAGCTAAAAAAGTGTTTCACAACCAACTGTGTCATGCCCATTTTTCAAATATTTTGTATGACATTTGTAAGTACAGTTCTAGCATGACAGACATGGTCTGAATTCTTATCCCTTTCTGTCCAATATTAATTTTATCCTTGTGCATATGATTAATATGCATATAATTAATGAGTGATAATACAAGAGGAAAAAGGCACACAAAAATTTGTTTCTTGAGACAGTGTCTTAGGACTATTGGAATGTATTTCTACCTTTGTTTTGATTAAATTTTAATCACTAGGTGAAAGAACATTTAAAAAAAAAGAAGAGATCTTTATTATGTGTCATATGAAATAAAATAGATAGAAATATATAGTCATTACAGAAATATTCAACTCTAAATTTCTGCTTTCATTGTGTCACAACTTTCTTATTTCTGTAAGGTAAAATGGGTTATGCTTATTTTCTATTTCAAAGTGACTTCTTTTTTATACTGAAAGCATAAACAGAAATCCATAAAGATTTTGTGAGGATAGAAAAAGATATTTAGTTTTCAGTTAATTTTTTTAATAACTGACTGGATGTGAAGGTTACAAATTTGCAGAGGGAAGGGAAGAATGAGGAGTGCACAAGTGCCAAACTACATAGTTGTTTCTGTCTGCCTGGAAGTAGAAAGTAGATAGGATTTTCTCAAACTTGTCTCCTATAAGCAGCTAAAAACTGAAAGTCTTTGTTGACTTGGCTTTTAGTACAGCAGGTACGGGGTGGGGCTTTGGCTGCAAGTTCTGGCTGCTGCTATAGGAGGGGGTGTGTGAGGAGCCCAGTGCCCTGCCACGTCAGGGAGGGTGAGGATTCTGAGGGGGGAAAACACTGCTTAAGGGATAGGCAACTGCTGGAGAGGGTACAACAGAAGGCCACAAAGATGATTAGGGGTCTGGAGCATCTCTCTGATGAGGAGAGGCTGAGGAACTTGGGTATTTTTAGTCTAGAGAAGAGAAGACTGAGGGGGGATTTGATCAATGCTTATAAATACTTAAAGGGAGAGTGTCAAGAGGATGGGGCCAGTCTTTTTTCAGTGGTGCCCAGGGATAGGACAAGAGGAAATGGGCACAAATGTGAATGTAAGAAGTTCCACCTAGGCATGAGGAGGAGCTTCTTTACTTCAAGAGTGGCAGAGCCCTGGAACAGGCTGCCCAGGGAGGTGGTGGAGTCTCCTTCTCTGGAGACATCAAAACCTGCCTGGACACGTTCCTGTGCAACCTGCTCTAGGTGGACCTGCTTTGGCAGGGGGGCTGGACTTAGATGATCTACAGAGGTCCCTTCCAACTCCATGTGATTCTGTGATTCTGTGCTGCTTGCTAAATTTAGGTGGCTCAAAAGTAAGGATGTGAAGGCAGTGGGCAGTATCATAAAAAAGAAAGGAGAATTTTAGAGAAAGAGCCCCTTTTAAGTGTCTCGCATTGGGACTTTACTACTAGGCAAATGGGATTACATAATAGTATATCTCCAAAATTTTAATTTTTGAGGACTATTATGCAAGAGCTGCTACTTCATGCTTTGGGTTTTCCTTCCGGTAGTCTATGTCTTGGTTCTCAGAGTCCCACATCTTAGAGATTGCTACCAAAGGCGCCATGTTTCATTTTAAAAGGATCGTAGTTTGAGAATGTTCAAAGTATAATGTAAGTGAAATAAATAATGTATATCTTTCATTGTATCACAAGAATAGGATGTGTTTTATTGCATATTCCTACTCACTCTATAAATTCCTGCTGATATTTTTTTAACTGCTTTTTTTATCTGTTTCCATATAGCTGCCCACCTTCTTTCCTGCTGTTCCCTATGCTTGTTTCATACTCCTCCTCTCTGTTAACTCCCTTCATAACAGTCCTGGGTCCTCCTAAGCAATGACACAATTGCTGTGGTTAAATTTGCGCTTAGTCCTGAAAGCTGGACACCCATCCTGCTTTGTTTCTTAATAGGCTTATAGGTTTTTATAATCACTTTAGCAATAAAGAGGGATTTTAATTTTCCTTTAAAATACAACAGCCATAAATTATTAAAGGTTAAGTAAATAAATTATTTTTAGACAGGTTTTTCATCATACAGGACCTAGAGTTCTTTATTTACATTAATTAGTGACAGAATTAGTAGTTAAAAAGGAGTGTAAGGACTTGTAGCATCCTATTTTGTTTTGGGTTCTAAAGTAATATCATCCAGCTAGTGCAAGATGAACACACAACTGGGGGACTAAAAGTCAATTCACCTTAAAGCACTTCTCTTACTAAACTTTTAATAAGAACATTAGTAATTTGCACTAATGCCTTCTGTTTGTATTAGAGATGACCCAACTGTAAATTGGGAAGTAAATGAATAAATAACTCAGCGATACTGCATTTTGTTGTGTAGTTTGTTTAATTGAAAAGTGTACTTAATTTGATTAATGATGAAGATTGAGCACCAGAATGTGTTTTGGAGTACGCTTTGTTTAAAAAAAACAAACAAACAAACAAATATCCAAACAACGGGACAGCAACCTTCCTTCAGCACAAAGGGGCAAGGCAGTGACCATTTTTTGATCTTTGTGACTTTCGGGGTATGTAGATCGCAAAATCTGGAAAAAAAAAAAAAAAAGGAGTCTCTTATCTGAAGACTTGTTTGTTCTTTTTGCAATTCTTCCTTCTCTCTAGAGTCCAATCTACCAAAATGTTCTTGCCAACCTATTACCTTGTTGTTTCTGTTTTCACCACTTGAATTGACAATGATTTGGTTACAGTCACTGCCAGTGTTTGGACCTCAGAGGTGTAGGATGCTTTAACTTTATTTGCAGATTTATACCTCTTTCTCCATTTTACCTTCTGCCAGAGACATCTTCCTCCCCCTCAAAAACATTTAGCAAGACTTGTCTACTAACAAAATGTACTTATATCTGGAACAATGCAACATCAAAACATATATAAGCCAGTTCTCAGTAACACTGTTGTAACTGAGTGACTTACTGAAGAAAAAAGACAATCTACTGTCACTAACTGATAACAGAATTTGACTTTTTTTTGTCTTGTGTTTCTTCAGTTTTGGACCTCTTCTTGAAGGTGTTTTTTGTTACGTTGCCAAAGTAACAAATAGAGGTATAGTTTAGAAATGTTCCCCTGGCTAACTTAGATTTTTGAAAATTGTATTTTGCCAATGTTTGCTTTGTATGGCAGTGTGATGCATTCTAGGACTCTTACCAATATAACATGCCAATAACTTAATTTTTTAAACTTTACTTATGTTTTTAATTGACATAACTGCAGTAGCAGGAACCCAGCATCAGACAGACAAGTTGTTCAATGAAGTCCTTTGTCCAACTTAGGTAATTTCTTTCCATTCTCCCGATGCCTCTCCATTCACTGTACTCTGGTATGTATTTTCATTAATTTCTATATAGCAAGTTCCTGTTTTGAATACGACAATTTAGCAGGTCAAACAGCACCTGACTTCATGTTAGTTTTCCTGAGTGAAGAGAATTATTTCCTTTTAAACACAGCAAACATTTGTAAGTTTTTTTTTTCTCTAGAATAACTACAGTTTCTGTTAAATAGGTGTATTCGCTGTGTATGTATAAAATTCTGTTTGCAACCCACAGAATTACCTGAGCAATGGTGCTTTTAAACAAATTATTTATTCCTTTATATTTTCTATTTTCACATTCTTTTGCATGATTGTTTTATTCTGCCACTTTGTATCATCTTTTTTGCTAGAAGAGAAGCTATAGTAATAGAATTACATCTGTCAGCTACACATACGTTGGCAAGTCTGGTAAACTTTAAACTTCTTTCAAACTTTTCCTTCTGAGAGAAAAATGTAGCTAAGTCCCACGATGACATTTCAGCTACTTACCATGTGGCTGACACAATGAGTCTTATCTAAGAATAAGAAAAGCTATAAAAAACACTGGAGGCTTTTCTTTGTTTTGTGTTTGTATTTTGAATAATAGGTGGCAAGAAATGTTTGACATATGACTGCAAAATGATTAGACTAAGGATTTGGAGTGATCTGGAGTGCAGCTGCACTGATGATATTTGGCAGCCTTATTGACACATTGTATTGCCTCAGGCTCTTGCAGTTTTCAGTCATTTCTTGAGGTCTGTTTAGGGAGAAAGCACTTAGACCTACTTTAGAGTTGGGTTTGTCTCCAGCCTCTCTCTCTCTCAACTTGTGGTGGTGAAGCAAAGCAACTGGCTGCAGAGTGGACTAGTCCGGTGCTGGCAGCGAGGAGGAACCCTTTCTCGCAGAGCCAAAGGCCATTCTGCATTGGTGACCTGCTCAGGGCTTATTAGATGGATTATCTAATAGGAGATCATTAGCTTCTTTTGCTTTTTCTGCATCTGACTCATGTCACCCAAGAGTACGTTCTCTGCCAGTTTTATTACAGTGCAGCAACAGCTATTTCTGATACATGCCTAGGAATGCAGAATTATCAAATATTTGCCTACCCACAGTATCAAATGCTAAGGATACTTAATTTTTTCCTCTTAGCTAATTATTTTCTTTGCCCTTTCTGTGACTTCAATTTTATTTCAACTGGACTAAGGTAATCTCTTTAAATGCCTTGCCTTTGCATAATGTGATAACTTGCTACTTCTAACATATACTGAAATAATATTTCTCCTGACCCTTATCTTGGAGAGGAGGAATACAAGAGCCCACACTGGGCCTCTTTTCACTGCTTTGCATTAGGATAAGTTGTTATTAGGTCAAATATCGTATTTTTATATAAGATAGCCAGATTTTCATTTTAATGAATCATTTTCCTTCATGATCATTCTCCAAATCTCATTGAAATTCAAATTAAATGAAACAACACATTTGAGGTGTAATAAAGGTGTTGTTCTGCCAAGATATGGTTATTGAGATCGTCGTAAAGTACTTATAACATTTGCAGCCCAAATTTTAGTGCAGCCCATCAAAGGCAGGACTTACCCAGGGCAGTTTCAGGAAGCCCTGTTCCCTACATTTCTGTCCTATGCCTTTCCCTGAGTGTAACCTAAGACAGCATGTGTTGATGTGTTATGTATAGATGTGGCACTTCAGGGCATGCTCTAGTGGCTGAGATTGTAGGGGGTTTTTTTTGTGTGTGTGTGTGGGTGGACTTGGTGATCTCAGAGATCCTTTCCAACCATGACGATTCTGTGTGATTCTGTGTGTGTTATTTCTTCGTAACGCGGTTATGGTCAGGCCTCCCGTCCCAGTCATCTGGAGGCAACACAAATAATATTGAAGTAATATTTATAAGAATAATTGAATGGGTTATTAATTATTTTTCATGGTTAACTTTTCTGACATTCCTTGTCCACATGAATTTTATGATCCAGACACTGTTCTTACTACCTGAAATCCTTCCTGGGTAGGGAATAAGCCTGTGTTTTCATTTCTGATACCTGTGGCTATGCTGATCACAAGGCCATTACTGAACCACAGAGAGTACTCTTAAAAATAGTTGTCTTATGCCGTGAGGCACATGCATATGACATGTTCAATAGAAATCACAACTACTTGAAAAACTGTTATTGCTGGAAGATATGCAACTGTTCCTGAGGTAAGCTTGTGTCATTAGATATATAATTCATATTAAACTTCTCATCATTGCTGTTCTATAAAATGATTTTTACTCAGTGGTCACAAATAAAAATGTCAGCCTTGCAGGAGTTTGAAGCTTTTTCATTCCCTTAACTTTGCACCACTTGAACTAACTGGCAGGGGGGTTGGAACTATATCTTTAAGGTCCCTTCCAACTTTAAACATTCTATGGTTCTAAATGTTTGGCTGATGTCCTGACTTTATGAGCAATTTTGAGGCCATTTCGTCTAATCTGAATTTTAGAAGGGCAGCTGTGCACTGTTGTGTGACAGTTCTCACTGAGCTTTCCCGTCTCCTTGAAATGTTGTGATCTTTAATGTCTGTAACTGTGCAGTCATCTGCGACTGAACCTTTACCTGTCCCTCTTCAATGACATGTTGGTTATCCTTTAGCTTGTGAATAATTATACTGGAGGTAATTTTGTTTTCCTGCATGTAACACTAAGTATTTGAAGATTCTCTTACAGAATTTTTGGAGGCCCAGACTTTTTCTAGTACATCTTGAGGTGAATTCAAGCACACTTGGATTGTCTAAAAACAAAACTTCTTTTTGTGGTATAATCAAAGTATAAAATTGTCTTTCAGAAACATTTCAAATCCAGAAGTCAAGATGTGAATTTATCTGTAAAGTAACCTCAGGGATTCTTTTTTTAAAGGAAATAGTTTTCATTGTTGTGTCTTCCAGAGAAGAATGAAAAGAATGACAACAGTAAGTTTCATATATCTGCTTTTAGCATATTAAGCCAAAGAAAAATATTTCAGTTGTTTGAGAGCAATGAAATAGACTTGTTTTTCATAAATTATGTAGACCTTTTTATGGTTGTAGAAAAGTTAACACTTGAGAGCAGGGACTCTTAACTGTAGCATTTGAGGGTCTCGGGCATCTAACATGGCTTTGAGTTTCAAACAGTTTTAGCTGGAACGGGCAACACTGTGTTTGTTAATCAGGCTATAGCTAGTTTGCCTGTTTCTAACAAATGATAACAATGTGAAGACTAATGCTATCCACTGGTCAGCTCTTCGAACACAATTACAACAAAGTGTTTTTCTTCCTGATTATTGCTTGGAGGAGTGACAGGACTGAAAGAGAGCCTCCATTACCCTTCCTCCTTTCTGGTCACGCAGGAAGGAAGTAGAAGTTGGACAGAAATATGAAGTGGAGAGCTTTATTGAGCTTTATAACGCTTGAGAAATAGAGGTGACGAACTTTGAGTGAAGTCGCTTCTCCACTCTATTCTTGTTTATGGACTGGGGATTGTGGAAGTACAACTTAGGTTTCAAATGCCCTATTATTGATACATTTACACACCAGAGACATATATTATCTGCTGGTATCACAATTTCAGTAACTATATCAAGACTGAGAATCTGGTCATGCAATGCATGCTTTGAAGTCATCTTGTATGAAAATATTCTTCCCTAATGAGAAAACCTGTTAATTCATCAATAAATACTATCAAGTGTAACAAAAAACCCTAGACTTTTCAAGATTTCCAATATTTATGTACAGTTTATCTTAGAGCAATGTTGTTAAATTCAGTCGTTTATGAAGAATCCAAAAGTGGAAGTATTTTATAACCAGTTATATGTATGTTACTTGTTTTGTATTATACCTACTTTTAAAAGAGCAGTCTGCATTTTTTTCTTTTTTATTGTAAATACCTTCACTATCTATCTGACATATTCCAAAACAGATATTCCAAACTCTGAAATGTCAAATATTTGATGAATTGCTACCTACTTTTAGATACTGTTATTAGCTTCTGCTAAATAAGATCTGTTTTGCAAATTGGATATTTGCTTCCCCTCCCTTCCAGCAAAGCTCAATCTTAATAAATGAGGTCAATGGCTGAATAGTGAGAAATACTTCCTTTCCATTGTGATGTTTTCTTATTGTAACCAGTCACTGAAGAGCATGTAATGAACTGTGTACGAACAAAAAGCCTCACCTTTATTTGATATCAGCAGGAATCCTGTTGGCTTAAGCCAGACTTGTATTTCATCTCATGTATTTTACTGATTGGAAAGGGAAGTGTGTTTGTCAATATTGATTTTATTTGAGGTTTAAAACATGCTTTAAGTTTCATCACACAAATATGATACTGGATAGTTTAAACGTAACTTGTCTGACAACTTTTTAAAGATATCTCAATATTTTTATACTTTTATCAAAAGGTTTCCATGGTTCCTGTATTTTCCAGAGTTGAGATTTCTCTTTGTATTATAACCTTGCCCCCAGTTAAATAGTAAAGACTTGGAAGTATCTGCTGCAGTGCATTTTGTCACTTTTATAGCTGTATAGCTAATTTTAACATGCAGAGAAAGGTTAGGTGACTTTTTTTTCACATCACTTATTTCTCAAACTGCAAATAAACAGGGCCTATTCTTAAGTGCTTCATACCGAAAAAAACCCAATTAAAAATGCTGGAATAATATATAATAGTTGCAAACTAAAAATCCATTTCCTGATCAGAAATCAACTTTTTTTTCCCTCAAATCGCATTTCTTACATTTCATTATATTAAAAGGATTAAGACTCTGCCTCAGTTTCTTCCTCATCTGATTGAAAACTGAGTTAGTGGCAGCACCCTTGCCAGGAACATTCTTTTTTTTCTAGCAGTCTGTCTACTTTGAGGAATTAGATGTAAGATTAATTAGATTTGAGGTTAAGAAACTATCTAGTGTAAGATGTTCACAGAGCAGCAGCCTGCCACATTATAGAACAGATTAATTTAGCCAATTTTACTTTATTTGGTAGAAAAAAACCCCTCTTCTTAGTACGTTATTTGGAATAAATTTGTTTCAGCATTTGAAGAAATAAGAATTACTATTTGAAAGAATTAGAATTATTCCATCTCAAATCTTGAAAAGGTATAACTCAATTAAAATAAATTTCTTGTGTAACCAGATTACCTGGGGACTGAAATGTAATCTCTATAATTATTTTCCTTTTCATTTCTAATATCCCTTCATGTATTATTTAACATGTGAAGTGGTATGTACTGTTGGATTTTATTTTTTTTTCAGAACTAAAGAAAAAAAAATTATACCTTGAGTTTTCTCTGACTGTAGCCTGTCATTTAATGAGTTTAGGATAGTTAAACTTTTAGAAATTATCATAACAATGATATCTTCAAATAAGTAGATAAATAGTAAATCCTACTAAGCAGAATTAAATTAAGTCCTTTTAATACAACACAAAATATTAGTTAACTTGAAATTAATGATCTGAACCAATCATAAGAAATTCACTAAACTAAGAAGGGAGAGGGTTTTTTTTCTACCATTGAAAGATGGATGTGCCAGAGCCACTGAAATTATAGGTTGAAACTAAAGCTGTGCTTTGATTCAAAACCACATGGTTTTTGTTAAGACTGAGTGTGAAGAACTTCTGTGGAAAGGGTTTATATAAACTCTAACGTACTTTGACAACAGCGGAAGCTTTAAAAACCACGTACTATGCTGACAGATGTGTAACTTCCACAACAAAGTCCTATATTGCTGCTGTTTTGATCAGTTAATTATTTAAAAAAAAAAACATTTTACATGTTTAGTTAAGATAAAGACCCTTAATTTAAAATCTTCAGTCAGTTGTGTGCTATGATCCTTCAGAGCACTGTGTGTGGTGTTACTCACAAATACTTTCCTGTGCTTCCACAGTGAAATTATTAGTAATTTCTGGTTTTGTGTTTCCTTCATGGGACAAAAAAGAGCATTACAAATATGCTTCTTAAGAGATTAATGCTTTTATTCAATAATGGCCGTATCCTCGTGAGTCCTCAGTAACTGAGACAGAAGAAAGGAAAAGTCTGAGGTTTGTTTGCTGTGTGAAGTTGCATAATTATTGTGTGACTAATGGGAAGAATTGTGCTCAGTAGGACTCATTTCACAAAAATTGGACTTCTGTACAGTTTATTTACTCAGACTGAGTTAACTTGCCCTGGCTTTAATGTTTGTCTGAAAAGCTATTATTTCTCCTCTTAGTACTGCAAGTTACTATATCACGCTTGATACAACATGTGCTTTATGTATTTTTATGGTGTCAGTCAACATCATGAAAAGTTATCTGGAAAGATTTTGAACCTAGAGGATTCTGCCTGAGGGAGCGTAGGAAGGCTACTGATGGCCATATCTTTGGAAGGTCATTAAGAGGATTTCAAGGATTAAACCCCCTCTTTTTGTCTGGGTGGAGATTAGTGGGGGAACCTGCACCAGTGGGCATTTGGTGTAATCAAACCTGACTGTGGAGTTCCCTTTGTGTTGTGAAGGCAGCTGGACAAAAGGGAGCTTAATGCCCAGCCTGCCTGGGCTATACTGTGCCTGACCCTGCGAGAACAGAACAGGCTGCGGACAGGCAGGGCCAACACATGCAGGGTGGGGGGAAAAAAAGGCGGGGGGGCTTGGGGATGAAGTATAAGGTCAAGCAAGAGACAAAAGAAGACATTTTTATATGGAGATACAGAAGACAAAGCTTGTAATGAAAGACAGAGGAATATATATACAGATTAAAAATAGTGATGGTTTAGGTAATTTTCCACAAATGCATTCTTGTTTGTAGGTTTCCCATTTTTCAAATCTAGATTTAAGGTAAAAAGGACAGTACATGTTGCAATTACATCTGTGGTAGTTGCGGAGAGGGAGAGAGTTTCCCAAATTAGGAGTTTCATAAAAGAAACAACTGAGGGAAGTGCTAGAAAGTCATGGAAATGTCTTTAAAAAAAAAAAAAAATCTCGTAATGAAAATGTCAACTATCATATTGAACACAAATGGCTGAACATGGCTGTAGAATCATAGAATGGTTTGGATTGGAAGGCACCTTTCAAGATCAGCTAGTTCCAACCCCGCTGCTGTGGGCAGGGACACCTTCCACTAGATTAGACTGCTTATGTCCAATGGTGACCTCCAGTGGTGGGGGTTAAACAGAGAGGGTCAGGATCTTTAGGGTGCTTTGCAATAGCCTGTGCTCCTGGAGACGTATGTTGGAAGTGGTCTTTTTGTTCTCCTTGTGATCTCTGGTTACTGGTGAACATAACTACAAGAGAGAAAAGGAAAAGGACCCCTGCCTTCTAAGATAGTCTTCCCAAACTCTAGCTGTG
Source organism: Numenius arquata (assembly GCF_964106895.1). NCBI lineage: Eukaryota > Metazoa > Chordata > Aves > Charadriiformes > Scolopacidae > Numenius > Numenius arquata. The sequence continues at coordinate 54,327,478 of NC_133583.1, read as the reverse complement.
TACAGTTTTTGCATGAAAGTGCATTTCAGAAAAAAAGGTTGAGAATCTGAAGTTTTTCACTGACACAAGTTAGTTTGAAATATCCTCCTTTTAGTCTCTCCTACAAATTCAGCTGAAACATTTTGAGTAGTTTTTTATTTAATGTCCTAATAAAATGTTTCCTTTTGGAATTTCTAGATTAAATCTCGGTCATCTTCTTGTTTCCAAATTTTTAAAATTCAAGATGTTCACTGTGAATTTAATATGAAGGGTCCTCCAGACGTCTGTTTCTGAGGCAGATTTGACTTTGAACTAGCTCACAAAATGAAAATCTAAATATTTTACACAATCCAAACTAAGGTGTGTGAAACGAAATGATTATCTGTTACATCCATAAACATGGTGGGGATTTCAGGCAGAATTGATGGAGGACGATTGTTTTAAAGTAGCAATGATGTTTTGACAAGTAGCCTAGAAAACATAATGGATTTTAGAACAACCCTAGTCTGGTGATATATCGATTTTTTTATTATTATTAGTGTTTTCTAAGGCTTTGCAATTTATATACTGGATGGAAATAAAGTAGTCTCAATGCAATTAGTATTACTTTGCCATTTTAGGTTTGCTTTTTCTTTTCCCATGTAATAGGTAAAAACATTTTAAAAGGAAATAAACATTAGAGAAACAGAGGTCTTTCATACAGTAGGATTACACCGAAGTGCCTGCTAGAAGAATGAAAGAATTTAATACATAATTGAAAAATAAAAATGAAAGGCACTTTCCATAGAATAGTTAGGAAATAATGTTCATGGCTTTGGAGTATACGAAGCAATAAACGGCTTTCACGGGTGATTAAATGCTGAAGTGAAGCTAAGATGTTTGATCACCGTGCAAGTAATTTATTTCAACACTATGAAACATGATTCCTATTATAAGACAAGATAAAAGAAGATACAACAATATTTTTCTTCTCTTGTGAAGGTCGGTTAGAACAATTAATAATGGGGAGACCAGATGGCTCAAGGGACAGGCAGTGGGCTCAAGACTGTTCTTTTAAATGTGGAACATATCAATAGTAAATAACCATTAGTATCATCTGTTTTTCTGCCATATGCAAAGTCAGTCAGTTTTATCAGTCCGTTTCTCATGGAAAGCGTTTGCAGCCTCAAAAGTCACCATCATGGTTGGTACATTTGGTCCTGTTTCAGCAAAAAGACTAAAGAATACATTGACAGTGTCAACCGGGAGTGAAGTAAATGAATTTATAAACTCATATTTGTGGAATTAGGTGTGCACAGTTGCCCACATATATTTGCAGACTAACAGACCATGTGTAAACACAGATGTATTCCAGGCTTCAGTTCATCTCACTTAAAAATTTTGGCTCATGTCCTGTTTTCTTTTGGGGATTTAACTGTTTGAAAGTGCTTTTTTATACAATTGAGGATCCAAATACCTGACTAGTGAAATACAATAATAACCTCAAAACTTCAGCACCATAAACCATGTAGTTTAAGATTGACAGAAAGGTATATAGCTTTATAAGGAAACCTATTTGGGGGTTTGTAAATTGAAGAGTAAAAAGGTTAAACTTAAAATGCCAAAGCCTTTTGTCATTATAGATGCTGACGATAATTTAAGGAATGTTTTTATACAATTTCTGTTACTAAAGAACTCATGTTGAACTTTCCAAGTTATAAGAATCTCTCCCATGTAATTGATGAGGACTCTGTGCAGAACCTTAATGGGCAATTTTGTACACACTTATGTTACTACTCTGTACTGTTAATTATTCTACCATATTTACATACATAAATATTTCTAGTCAGTAAATTCTTTTTACAGGAAAATGTATTAGATGGGCTAATAGATTTCCTCTACCTCATATGGGACAAAGAAACAAATTTTCTTGCTTTTATGCAGTTTATCGACTTTTAGTTAGCTCATTTTAAATATGAAATTTCTTTATGCCTCCTCTACTGCTCTTTAGTTGCAGACATCCCAAGGTTCTAAATATTGTGTGTTGTGTTTATTGCTATGACTTTTCTTATCTGTTATAGAGGGACTAGAATTTTGTATGTCAAAACCAACTCTTTTTTAAAAATAGGGGATTTTCTCCAACGCAAAAAGCTTTGACACTGACAGTAAGTAGCATTTAACTGATTCCTTAGTCCAGAATTTAATTGATTCTTTAGTCCAGAGACCCTTTTATTCTGCAGATTAGATGTCTCATTACAATGGGAAAGACATTTTTTTAACCCATAAGTCTGTATTTGTAGTGACTTCTACTTTGTCCATTTACCTTATCCTGATAAGTATCAGAGCCCAAACTGTTGGAAACAATTCCTCACTTCTTATCAGTTCCAAAACTTAAAGTTGCTTAAAACTGACAATGCAGATAATAAAGCTATGGATGTTATAGATGAGTTATAGAGTAAAAACCTTTGAGGTGGAACACAGCCTGCTTCTGTGCACAAGATCCAACCTGTCCTCAAAGACATAAAGATTAAATATGATAAAGGCAATAAAAACAGAAATAAGTTTTAAAAAAATAATCCCAGCAACATCTTCCTCTCATCATCTATACTCTTCCTCTATAAAATTCCAAATGTAAACCAGTATGTGGCTCAATCTTAACCTCAGTGGGCCAAAGTGATTTATTTTATGCCTTTCCAGATATACTTAGTGCTTGTAGTTGTGTTTTTATATTTCTTAATTTTCTGTCATCTCTGGCCTTGACAGTTTATCTGTACATTGTATAGCAGTCACAGATTCTCATGTTAGATGACTGCAGGATTTTACTTCATTACGTCTCAGCAAATTAATTTTTTTATTTTTTTGGATTAAATGACATCAAATGAAAAATGTTGGAGCAGTGAATATAAGCTTACCTATATAGTATGCAGCAATATTGATAAATTCTGGGAATGTGCTTCTACTATGATTTTTTAGTTATCTAACTCTGGCGTTCATTAAGAGGGAATGTACAAAGCACTACCTCTGTAACACTTGTAAAATATTAAACAGACTTAACCATATGAAAATATTCAAAATACCTGCAAGAAGTTTACTGAAAGGTTAAAAACCATCTTGAATCCAGTTCTCGCTTTTCCTGAAGGCTGAGATAAAAGGAGAAGGGGCAGTTTTCTAGATTCAGTTCACAAGGCAACATATTTCTACCTAAAGTATCTTTCAGTGCAGCTAGATATCGTAGGCAAATTAAAATGTAGGTAATTGGTCGTTGATTGGGAAGGTGTACTTACATCCCCTCCGCAGGGATGTGTCCTTTGCAGAAAAACCTTAGAAAGAGCAGTGAGCCCCTTTGACACTAGTTGCCTCAAGCCCAAACTTTCACAGCATTTGAGAAGCATCAGAGAAGATATTATAGAAGAAGGGCATCCTCATTGGCAAAATTCTGGTGGGAAAGACCAAAACTTTAGACTGAATGTAGCATTTGACAGTTTGATTGTGTTGTATTTGCAATTGCATGGTACTAATTTGTGCTTGGAATAGGAGTGCTGCAAGAGCGTGGCATTGCCCCATGCAGAGCACAGCTTCCAGTGAAGCAGTCAGTCCTGGAACACTGTTTTGTAGCAGTTCTGATTTAACCAGATTGAGGTCTAATGCTCTCTTCAGGTTCCTGTGGTAGATTAGTATCTCAGCTAGTTTTAGCGCTCAAGGACATCTTGGCTTTCAATTCTTCCCTGTAGCCTCTAAACAAAGATGACATTCATACTTGGGGAGTTCTGACATTCAGATTTATTATGAAATTCTAATTTGAAATGACTATTTCTTAAGAAAAAGTAAAATCCACAAAAGAAATAAGTAAAGAGGATAATAGTGCAGTACTGTGACGGTTTAATTAATGTTAGCCTAACCTTAGGATGTCTTAAATGTCATTTTCTATTGGCTACATTCAGGCTGAGCTGGGGTTTTAGCCCACAGCTACGTGCGGTCGATGGGTGGGCAGAGCACTAAGACTGTTCTGCCCTAGGATCATACTGCAGTACTCCAGTGCGCCGCCTTCTTTTCCCAACACCCTGTGGCTCAATAGGCATTTTATTTTTTTCCTTCTCTGCTCTTGCTGTTTCCCAGTAGTTGCCCATGGCTAATGCAGAGGCTGACAGATAGGCATGCAAACGACCTGGAGTACTTGATATGAGTAGGTATTTTTAATTATAACATCTAGGTTAGCTGGTGTTAGGTTGTACTTTTGTCTTACAGAGCTCTTTGCATATATTTGGTACCTAATAATAATACTTAGCACTGTTAACAGCATTTACAGTTTCCACAGCACTGTACAAACATTGTCTAATTTATCCTATCTGTCTCCTACAATACACATATTGAAGTGGCAGTTCACATGAAAGCTTGGGTCCTCAGGGCCTTCCCTTATACTTTGCCGCTTGCCCTCAGAGACCTATACTTACCACAATCCCACACAAATCTAGTACTTCTCTTTTGAAAAAATGCTGAGGCAGAAAACTGAGATTATATACAAATATTCTTATTTTCTCCATCTTTATCCTGCTGTTTTACATTCTCTACAATATCCTTTTTTTCCAGTCTCTATTTCTGATGTATTTTTCCACATGAAACCCAGACTTAATCTCCAGTACTACTAGTTGGTAGTGCACCAGTCAAAATTGCCTTTGCCTGGATTAGTCTTTGCATTGACTCTAAACTTTGAGTTAATGCAAAAACCTCAAAAACCTGCACAATTTTTCTCCTGGTGCAGCATTGCCTATAAGACACAGGGAGGATGACAAGGCATTCTTTTTTTTTTTTTTTTTTTTTTTTTTCTGGATGAAGGCAAGCTGCCATAAGAATCTCTGTGGATCAATAAAGCACAATTTATGTAAATCACAACAGCTGTCTCCCTTAAATTAAACAAGTGGATCTGGTCCAGCACTCAGTACTTTAGTGGCCCTTTCCATTTTGGGCGTACAGAAAGTTTCTCTGAGCAACTGAGAAATATACTCTTGCTTCACCTTGGGACTCTGGCAAGTTAAGAAGCGCAATTGCCTGTTTTTTTTCTCATTATCTGTGGTTTAGGTCAGAAAGTGCCTTCTGCAGTATCATTTGGATTAATTGATTCACATTTTCCTGTGTTGTTTTGCCATCTTATCCATAAAAACAGGGCTCCAAACTACAGTAAAAGATAATACAATATAGATGTCATTTCACGTCCATTACTCTCAGGGAAGGTACTAGATGGTCACATCATATTTGCAGCTCTTATTCATATTTTCTATTTGAAATTTCATATTTGATTTTAAGATAACCTTTTCATGAAAGTGCTCACAACTTCAGTTCCATCTTTGTTCAGTAAAATTATTTATTATACTGTTATTGGAATAAGAATTATTGCAATAGCACTGGAAACCAGCCAGCTAACAAACAGTGAAACTTTGAGGTATTTGGTCATTTTACATAATATGCTGAGGTAAATTTACTTAGACTTTTCTTGCAAATTTTAGTAGTTTTCCTATTATTTTCTCCCCAACTACAGATATTTCAGAAAAAGATTTTAAAATTTTTATGAAATGCTGAAAAAGACTTTAATGTTAGAAGAGAAAAAAATTAAAGCCTTCCTTTAGCTTACCTTTTCTTTGATAAATAATTGGAATACAAAGAAGAATGTTTGAGATATGACTGGAGAGAACTTGAAAATGTTAAGCCTGGTTACTTAAATGCCAGGTGCTTAAAGCTTTCCAGTCTTTCTGAAATTCATGAGAAGTAAGAATATTCGTCTTCCTGAGGAGGGATGACCTTCTAAGAATAGGTTGGTGAGAGGGGGAGAAATCAAGTTGTTTGCTTTGGTTTTGTTCTTAGCAGATCACACTGGAATGTTTTGTTTCCCTGAAGGGAAGAGGAGTAGGTTAGAACACTACAAACATGAAAGCTCAGTAAAAACTTGAAGGCACAGGATGTTGGCTATTCTTCATTCTGATTTACTAAAGAATTTTTAGTAGACATTTAACGTGTAAGTGCTAAATAACAATTAAGAATAAAGCAAAGTTCTTTTTCCTGTGGATGTTGAGCTACAGCTGAAATACTACTGAGAATGTCTTCTCTTTTATGGATATGAATACCATTTGGAATAAAAGTGATTGTAGATTTTTCCACTAGTTGAATAGAACTGGTTTATGCAGGGAGGAGGAAGCAGAAAGGAGTTTGCTGCTTCTTCCTGAGGCAGATCAATCCTAGGAAGAAATGTGGGTGTTTTGCTGTAGATATCAATAAAGACATAGATAAGGAGGGATGACTTGTGTCTAAACCTGACCTTCAAAGTCAGTCTTAAATGATACTGTAGACATATATTAAAATAACTAAGGAATCTGTTACAGTGCATGAAAAGCTAAATATATCTTGAAAAAAACCTTCAAAAATGCAAGAACATAGGACAAAAGGAAGATAGCAATCACAAAAGTCACGGAATCTAGGGTTCTGCTATTGCAGGAGACATCATAAAAGTCCTTTCAGTTTAAACTCCCTCTTAAAATAAACTGGATGTTTCAAATAATTTCTTAGGACGTATTATTCTTTTGCTTTCAGAACAGAATCGTGAATAATGAAATAGAAATATGTGGAAATATTATTAAAACTAATAGTAAAATTGCATTTATATTTAATATAAAAATATGAAGCCAACAAAGAGAAAAACATTGATTATTCTTATATAATCTTAAATAGTTATTAAGGTGCTGAACCTTTTAATAAAGAACTAGATTATTTTTAGAGCTAACGCAAAGTAACAAAACCTCTTTAACAAATTATCCTTAGGAGATTGTTAGAGTTTTAATCGGTTTCTTGTACTTAAACTCATTTTCCCAGCATGATGTACACTATCTGTGGGAGCTTTTCATAAGAAATTCACACTATGATTACGGCACCAGCTATTTCAAGTAAAAACATTGTGAAATGTTACTATTGTTTGGGCAGTTGGAACTGAAATGATTGAGTGAAGGATGATAGTTATGCTGCGGGCTAATTACATGGCTAATGTCTTTGCTTTACATATCAATAGATGCTTCTAGAGATGAGCAATAACTGAGACTCCATTATCAGTCCAATACAATGCACTTAAATTAGCCACCATTTATGAATACTATTAAAATAAGAGCTGGCTAGTGCTTAGTGATGTTGCACTTGACACATTTTTTGTAGTCAGTCTGTAGATACTGCATATGGCATACCAGGGAGTTTTGACATAGCCCAAGAAGCTGTTTTTACAATATTTTGCTGTTAACTACATGTTGATTGAAATCACAGAATTTTTCAATAAGGTATGAGATCAAGAAAGGCCATCAGAACAATGGAAAAAAGACATTAGAGCTGAATGTTACCTTTCAAATGCAGTAAGCTAACTCGCAAGGCATTATGTTGGTGAGAGGTTTCATAGCCAAATGCAGATCATTGGAGCAACACTAATGGGTGCTCTGTTTCACTTTTTGATATGGAAGATCACAAGTTGAGCAAATTTTCAGCTTTAAAGTCAAAATGAAAGGGATCATCCAATGTCTGAAAGTGCTTGCCCTAAGTTTTCATAGATACTTTAAGGAGTTATTTTACTTGAGTGAAAGGCTTAACACAGACTTCATGTTAAGTGAGATATTGTCTCTGGCATTACCACTGATTTCAGTGTGTGTGGGGAAAAATGCATAGGAATGTCATACAGGCAGCACATGGATTAAAAAGAATTAGGTTTTGCTGACAATATGCCTCTTCTAGGTGGCAGCTTAACTGTTTAAAAGCAAAGATTAAAAAGGTGGGATTAATTATTAATTCCTATTAATCACAGAGTTCTTATTAGGTTTTTGTTCTTGTCCCCCCTTCTCTGCACTTGGATGGCACAGTGCCTATCATATGGGATACCTCACATCGTTTGACAGTAACACTGAAACCAATGGCGATATCGAGAACTGATTAATATCTGGTGACAGCAGGCTTTTTTCACTGACTTACACAACATCTAGTTTCCAATAATATAAAATTTACAGACCAAACTGTCAATCTTCAATACAAATATAATTTTTGCTGTGCCGTATAGATGTCTAAGCTAGAAAAAGCATAAAGTGTACAGTCAAATTTCAAAATGCTTTCTAAGGCAAATGCTCAGGAAAATATTACCTAATTAAGTGGAATCAATTTACAGAAAATGCTGAAATTCATTAGACCTCAACTCCTTGCCTTATAGGAAACAAAAAGATGATGGAAGTATCTCAGATGTGTTTGAAGAACGAGGCCTGTGTGTTTCCCTTACTACCCATGATATGGGGCAGAACAAGGAGCATGTAAGAAAAACCGATCAAAATAATTGCTCCATGGAACCGCACAAAACAAGGAAAGGTGTATAGGGTGAGGAGACACAAATGATGATAGACAAGTATTGTGAACCTTTCCTTAAGGAAAGAAGCTGAATGCTACATGCAAGGGAGGAACTGCTATATGTGTATTTTATACATTATCATCTAACTGAAATCTTCACTTAAGACTGCTGGAGCAGAATGATGATTAAATTATCTTTTTAATATATATCGTGATTAATTCTTGCATTGTATTTTTGCTTTTTATGCTATAATAGAGATGCTTCAAGCAGCAAGGCTTCAGGGATGTTAAACACTTGCCTGTTAAATGTTTGCAGTTATGATCATCTTGTTTCGCTTATAGGAGTTGATATTAATATCAATTGATTTCATTCTGTTTCTTCACATCAGTTGTATTTAAGAGATTGATTTTGTGTTTAATCAGCTTTGTGTCATACTTATGGATAAATATGGCTTGTGCATGTAAGCTTACTTGCTGGCTAGGATGAACAGAGCACAGCAACTCCTCTTGAATACAAAATTGCAAGTATATGTTGCATCCTTTATAACATCCTTAAGTCTCAGGTAGCAGGTAAATGTGAATAAGTTGTGGTATAAATGTCAATGTAGGAGTAAATGCAGAAATATTCCCTATCCGTCTGCATTTTTGTAGGCATAAAACTGCATGCATAAGACTGAATTGAGATACTTTTTCTGTTTTGTTTAAAAATCTATGCAAAGGCAAAGCTTTCTGCTTTTATTTTACTTGTTAAGAAGGGTAGAGCAAATTTTTGAATTTCCTATGATTGCTTTCCTAGGAAAGACTATTCATACATTTTTTTTTTTTTTTTTTGAACAGCTCAAGTAGAACAGGAGTATTCCAGCATGCCACCAAGTTGGAAAAGATCTCAGTTAACAGAATAAGAATACTTTTCCAACTTACATACTCCAGAAAAAACCCCCCACACAAATAAAAGGTGCCACTGTGGCAGAAATGATTATACAGTGATATATTCAATAAACACCATGGCTGATTCACCAGAAGAGCTAAATAGAGGACTAAAAGAACCATCTCTGAAAACATACTGTGGTATCTTCTGCTGTCAAGACTGGTATGCCTTCTCCATACTTCTTAATTATTATTAGATATTTTTTTCCAAAAATACAAATACAGAGTGCTGTTGTAACTCTGTCATAGTTTAGGAGGACAATTTTGTAATAACGCTCCCGCTCTCAGACCAAAAGTTATGGTCCTTTGAAACCTCTTGGCAACCTGCATCTCTTCTTTGATAGGTAACTTCGAGTTAAGCGGAGCGTTGCTTACTTCAAAGTCCTGCCTTAAGTGCAGCAAAGTATTTTCTCCACCACTGTGTAGCGTAGTTTAAATCAAAGATTAAGATCTTATTTATGTCCACAGACAAGTCTGTCCTCATCTGAGCCAATGCTGGATGATATTCCGTTTTTAACTCTCTTCTGACAGGTTTGCTTTTACTGTATTGAACCTTCATTTCTCTTCTCTCCTTTTCACAGATGGCAATACAGGCTGTACAGATCAACTCTAAAACCTCTAGAGATTTTCTTTGTTCACAAAATCAGTGTAACAGCATGACCTCTACAGTCCCCTGGATTTGGAGGTTCCTATTACTAGTTAAATGTGCTTATCTTTGTTTATCTCATATCTGGTTGTTCCATGCCCGTGAATCTATAGCTATTAAAACTTGTGCATCAGCTCCTCTTTCATAATACAAGAGAGTCCTATGTCTTCTCCAGCTGCATGCTAAAAAGTCTCTCTTAAATTCTATTTTGCCTTTAGAACAAGATTTGCATCTGGATTATTCTCTTCATTTCCCTGGGGGGTCTGGGAAGTGCATATTTGGAAAGTCTTGTTTTTTTGGTTTAACTTTAGAATGTATCTTTTCCCCTTAAGATTGCTAGGTAACTCTCTTAAATAAATTTGTAAGTTCCTTGCAATGAAGTATGTATAATGCTACTGAGGAAGTAAAGCTAAGCACGTGCCAAAAGAACCTCCTCGGCCCTCAGAAAAATCCAGCAAATGGAGAACTGATTCTTGCTGTATTATGAATGGAAAGAAAAGGGAGAGAATTAAATGCTACTTTCTTGATGGTCAACTGCAACCTTGCTCCTATAATTTGATTGTATTACTTTATAATAAAAATAGATGTTATTATAGGTATATGATTTTTTTAGACATTTTTTGCAGTCCAGTCAGAGTACTGGTGGAAACTGTGTTTTATGGCTTGTGTTTATTAATTTACATTAACATGACACTAAGTTCACTAACTAGTTGCTTCTTTTAAACCAGCATCAGAAATGTTTGTGGCTGCTTTTTTATTGCATGCTTCACAGCCTTTGTTATCCACATTCAGTTCCTTTTTAACAATTTTCCTAGTAAAACCAAATAATTTGATGGCCTCCAGAACTCCTTCTTAGATGGAAGTACTTACTGGTTTTACTACGTTTTTGATAGAGTGGTGTAGTGTTATATTGAAACATGAAATAAAGTTTCAAATAATTTCAAAGCTGGTTGCACTGCGCACATAGTCAGGATAATTGAGCAGAAATACATCTATGTGGTTATCTAATGCAACTCTATATATTTAGGTTTTCTTTTCCTGTGCCTATTGCATTTGCAAACACTTTCCTCTCTGTTCCTTCCTACATCTAAGAAAATTGTTGCTACCAAAATGTTATACAGCTGTGAGTAAATTCCTGGCATGGATAAGTGTTTTGGATTATCTGAAATATTTTTGAAAAGTAATGAATTCAATATGAGGCTTAAATTTATCTGAATTGATTTTCTGACAACTTTACCAATGATATGCATTATGTAAGTTTTAAGTTATCATTTTGTTATTGTCATTTCCATGTCACCAATTTCTGTAGAGTATTATTGTTGATACTCTGGTAAGCAATTGTTAGTACTCATTCTTTTAAAGGGCATGATACTTTAAATTCAAGAACAGATTAAATTTTGCACATACAAAAAATTCGTATGCTGTATTACAGGCCTCAGACATTGCCATCCAAGCTATCTAGAACGAACAGCCTCATCGATAATGACGTCTATCCTCATTCTATGCATGTAGCAAAACTCTTCAGATTCATGGAAGAAAAAGTCATGGTGCTCCAGATTAGAGGTGACTGTAGCTAGTGCAGTTTACCTCTGCCTGTTTAGTCAAGAGCTGCCCAGTTATCAGAATTCTTACTTTGTCTACCAGCTTTGAGGATCACTTCTGTTTTTTCCGAGTTCCATTGCCGCTGGACTATATAAGATTACCTTAGCCAGTAGCAGAATATCCATCCCAATGCCCCAACTCAAGGGATTTTCTCGGAACAGTTTATTGTGAAAAGAGATTCAATCTTTGCTGTGTCTCAGAGCAACAGTGAAAGCTCCGGGCCAGTTTCTGGTTAAAGCATCCATTTAATGACAGACAACAGTATAGCAATGTTTTGCATGAACAAGCAAGGAAGTGTCACATCAGCTCCTTAATGCAAAGGGGTGATTTGTCTAGGGAAATAGTGCATTTTCTCACAGAATAACAATACCCGTGATTCATCTCCTGTGCTTTAGAAATACATTGGCAGGTCATATTGGCAAACAATTCTCACAAAGTCTAAAATGGACAGTCCAGGATTTGATCTTTATGTCTGTATTGGATCAATGGAATTGGCTATTTAAATGCCGTGAAGGCCAGTCTTGCATTTCTTACATTGGTAATGCTCCAGAACAAAGACAAAGTATAGGTTTTTAGGGACATACTTTTCTAACGCCATTTTCAGTAGAATTAAGATCATGTCAAGGCATGGCTCTTGTCAATGTTAGCTGCAATTTTCGTGTGGTAATGTTTGTACTTGCTGCTCTGAGCCCTCCAGGCTGAACTAACACAAGTCCCTCAACATTTCTTCATATATTAAGTTCTCCAACTCCTTAATCATCCTAGTGGCCCTCTATGGGATCTTCTGCAGTTTTCAGTGTCTCTCACAAGATGGGGGGGACCAAAACTAGACATGTTATTCCTGGTGTGTCTGAACAAGTGCAGAGCAAAGTGGGATATTTATTTCCCATTTAATTACACATTTTTAAGAATCTTTTTTATTGGCTAAAGCTGTGTATACTGATTAACATTATTATAAGCGCTTCTTGTGAGTATATCTTGAAGGTGCTTACATGTGAAAGAAATATTATTACCGCTTTTCAGACAGGAAGCTGAGGCATACCATGGTGAAATGTTTTTTTTTTTTGAAGGTCATCTCGTACATCAAGTCTGGAAAGCGTGCGGGTATTGGATCTCTCTAAAGTGTCACCCAGAAAAGGTACTAAAACACGAAATATCAACCAGTCTTCTGATTCTTTATAAAATAATTTCTTTTTAAAACTATCTGACACAGATATTCACTGCAGAATAGCCTGAGATCACAAGCTGATCCTTTTGCTTCTGGTGCAAGTTATTATATGAGTTCCTATCATATCAGATTTACTTTATCTTGTCTCTGTACTTATAAACCCAATATTTTAAAAATTTTAGCATACAAAGTATCATCCTTCTCAAAATACCTTCTTCTACGATCTAAGAAATCAGTTGTGACAATTTAATGGTTGCTGCTAGCCTTGCCTGTGTCTTAAGGATGTATACAGTGTATTCCACAAACTATATTGATTCAAGATTAAATTCTACTTTTATAATATAGCGATTAGAAAAAAAAAAAAGATATCCACACACAGTACTTTATATGATTGACTGTAAAACTTTACTTGGTATTATCAGTGTCAGTTTGGTGAATTACTTCACTTAAAATAGAAACAGGTCACATGGATTATAATAAGATTCTAAATGCTTTGGAGACAAGTACTGAATGGAGTTTCACCCTACAGAAATATACTTGTCTACCAAGAAATAATTAGTTTCTGATTGACCAGAACTCAGCCTTCTGGACTGCAGTGCTATGCAGCATGTGAAAATGAGCACAGAACATACTGAAAACTTCAGGCGTAATGCTAAAGTACGTTTAATTCATTGTAGCCTATATCCGTGGGTTGTAAGCCACATCCTATTACTCCTTAAACTGATACAATATAAAGACCAAAACCAGTGTTTGTGAATTTGTGCCTTGCCCTTTGTCTCCCCATTGTGCTATTCCCAGTGAAGCATAAATGATTTACACTGGTAATGTGGGTGAGGGGCTGTAGTTTGCAATAGTCTTTCCCTAGGTTTTCTCTCTGTGCTTTTGGCTCTGATGGGCAAGAGGCATAAAATATCCACTCAGCTCTGTTTTTAATCTGAACCATGTTTTCTGATGTACACATAATTTTAGTCATCATCATCATCAAGAGGAGCTCTTTTTCTCGCAAAAGGAGTTGCCATTACTAGCAGGAAAACTATTGTAACTGTGATGAGAGACCATGACCATCATGTATAGAAGGCCAAATGACTACTTACTTAAGCAAATTGAACCGAATTTAGATTAAGGAGAGGAGGATAACAACAGGAAATTGCTATTGAGGGTGATCACATGTGAAAAAATACTCAATTTAGTGAAATTTATTTTCATTAGATATACATCTTACTGAGTCTGACACATTTATATAACACTTCAGAAATGAAGTCAGCTTGCGATGATTGAACCAAATAAATATACATTAGTATGCCTTTCCTATTAATTTAATTAAATGCAAACTAAATAATCATAAAAGTGAACATTTTTAAAAAATCTCTATTGTTAAAGAAAGTTATATCTGAGCAGACTACAGACTTAGGAAGGTTGGTTTCAAAATATGATACTATTTTTTGTGTTTCAAGCTTACTGGAACTGATTCCTGGAGGAGAAACTTTGTTGTTGTTGTTTTTTGTTTCCTTGCTCCACAATAATCTGTTTATTTCAGGCCATGAAGGTCAAAGAAAATACTGAGGGTGTGATGTGAGATGTGCCTTTTTGAGCTGTTTTAGGGTGCTGTTAAAGTCTCATTTACATGGAGAGTCCATCTTCTAATGAGGTTAAGGATTGTAAGAAGTGTTTTTTTTTCTTTTTTTAAGAGATGTACTGATATAATTGGTGTAGGAGGGAGTAAACAAACTATTAAGCATGAAAGGGTTTTGGGGCTCGAAAACTTGTCTATGTTGCACCCAGGTACACCACTTGGGTTAATAATACATGCCATTTCTTTCTTCAGTGCTTATCTTGCATTCTTAGACCACCACGACAACAGCAGTCCTAGGAATATGCTCTTTGTGCCTTCTTCCTTAGTTCAAATTATGGAAAAATTTCAAATCATTAAGTGAGTTAATTTAGTCATGTAAAATACAGAATTCATGTGGTAAATCCTGTCAATACCCCTCGCAGTACCATCCTAGGTCAAAGGCTGCAGCAGCCATCTCCCATTTAAAAGTAGCGCGATTACTTCTATTTCGGCAGCATTATCTCAAATCTCCACAATCTCTTTAGAATTATTTAAAAATACTTTGAGCACAAGCATCACATGTATGTCCAGTGCCATCTAGTATTAGGAATCTATTATAATAAGAATCATATCAATAAATAATGACTTTCTTGATTCATAGTTACAAGATCTGGTCCTGACTATGATACTGCTGCTTAGTAGATCCTAGGAAGTAAACTCTTAGGATTCCAGGGGAGTCCTAACCCTCTGATTTACTGTCTTTTGGCTGCCAGAGGCAACCCTGAAGGCAACAGCACCTCCCCAGACAGATCACATCTACCTGTAACCTCAGGCTTTAGCCCAAGAGTCAGGCTTGTTGGTTTCAGGGATTGGTACAGCCACAAGTGCAGGTGCTTCTTCTGAAGATGTGATGTTAAGTAGATGAAAGAAGGACTATGGAGACAGGTTTTGTGTGGGTAGTTGCAAAATGACAGCATCATTGACAGAATGTGCCAAAGGTGTTATTTTCTTCATTTTAAAACCAAAAGAAAGAAGCAGCCCAATGCTATCTTCAAAAAGAAATACAGACATTAAAGGAAAAAGAATCAGTCTTTTCATTTTACCATTACAAGGATATATGCAAAAAAATGTTTTATCAGAAAACCTGTATTATATTTTGTACTATGTGTTATAAGTAAAGGAAAGTTGTGGGCTTTTTCCATACTCAAACAAGGAATATAATCATTGGTCCATAGTCATACTTCTACACTCTACAAACTTACTAAAAATCTGTACTTCATGAATATTTTTAGACTGGATGAAATTGTAATATAATTATTGAATTGTCTCTTTATATTATGCTGTCTTTCAGCCTGAAAAATCCATGTGTTTCAAGGGATTTGAGTCTTCAGTGATGTCAACTGTGACTGGAGCTTAAAGAGATATCTATCTGTGTTTAATTATTCTACTGTTAGACTTTAATATATGAGTACTGCAGGACAGGACACTAACTAGAGACTGATTTATTTCTTTCCATAAATAAAGAATACAAGGCATTTGATATTTTTGTTTTGCCCAATAATACAGAAAAAAAACGGGCATTTTTGCAAAGCAGCATAGAAGACTACCTCAGAGGCAGGCGAAAAGATGGAGTACTTAGTATACATAGTACTTGGTAACAATATTCATAATTAGTTCCTACTGAATAGTGTACTCAGCACTTAAGGATATAAGTGTATCGTTTCCCTTTTTTAAGAACTAACAATATTTTGTACTAAGATATTACTTTTTATCCAGTATTTCAGAGAACTTTACAAAGGTGGTGTATTTAAAACAAAGGGTTCTGTATACTCAAGGTTGCCCAGATAATGGTAAATTAGGAAGAATGTCTCTTGATTCCTGCTTACCTCCTGTTTTTACAAGAGAAAGATGTTTTCTTAAACTTAGGTGTACAGTAACATGCAATGACCTACTTTTAAGGTATACTATAACTTCAAAGCCTGTACGAAATGATGAGAGCACTTAAAAAGCATTTCCATGATTCTTTTTTTTTGAGTGACTTTGCTAATGTTTCCAGGAAAGTGGATTTCTGTGCCTTGCCTTTTTGTGCAGCAGAGAGGACTTTATAGCATCATGTTACAAAAGTTTTTCTTGATAAAAACACTTCTGCTGATTGTTATAGTAAACTGTGAATTAAACTATGGTCCAACTGAAAGTCTTCAATTACAGAGTACATTCCATAGCTGTTTCTTGGCAATTTTCATGTATGTGTACAGTAGTGTTTAGAATCAAACAGGTTACATTTATGGTACTCTGTGTGGCATGAAAGGCTATCATAAGAGGAAAGATATATCTGCAATGATAAGCATAACTTCTGAACACTTAAAATGTTTCTCTGTTTAATTTCTGAACAGAGGTGCGTGCATAAAATTAATAATTGCTTGAATTTTGAACAATGAAAATACAGGGAAAATTACAACATAACAATGGAAAACTATGCAAGTGAAAGTATCAGCTGGAAGAATAATAGCTTTATTTGACAGTGTTTTGACATCATTGATGTACTGTTGTCACTGGAGACCTTCCTTTCTGTGTTTGTGATATACTATTTCAATCCATATTATCCCAATAGAATCACAAACATTGAAAAGATCTGATGTGTGATAGTCTCTTACTAATGTGTGAGTTGACATGTTGATTGTTCTTTCATATCTGGGACTTGTGAGAATTATGTTTAAATAGTATTCACCAATAATAATAAAGGATGCAGAGTTGACAAAGGGGATACAGGTGTTTTGAAAGTGATTAGCATGTGAAGAAGAAAAGTGACTTATCTACTCCATTTTGTACAAAGTGAAGAAAAACAAGTGCAGAATTAGATGTTCCTACAGCAGTTCCTGTGTTAAACTAATGACAAGTTTATCATCATCATTTAATAGACCGATAATACAAAACTGTATCCAAGAAACCTCTTGTAATCTAAAACTTTAAGGTTTCTATTTTGAGAAATGCACATAATTGTTACAATTGTTCCTAATTTTTATAGAGCTATATCAATGGATTTTTCCCCCAAAGACAGACACTCATCAGATCAAGCAGGTCTGGGGAAAAGGGAAACAGGGAAGCAGGGAAAAATATTCCTTAGAAAAAGTGAAAAATTGGCAGTTACTGCAAATGTCAACCAAATGGCTAACCTGTCTAGGAAATCTATTTCTGGGCAAGCCTACAGGTTCAAGCTGGTAGTATTTGGTAGTCTGCATTTCAGGTCTGCTGATGAGTGATAACACATAGGGGAAGGAATCCTTCTTTACAGGCTCCATGTGCCACTTCTATTTTTCTTTGGCTTGTTGGCTGTGGGGAGCACAATTTCCGTGTTATAGTTGGCAGATTGGGGCATGATGTAACAGCAAATCAGGCTTGTTACGATTTGTCTTATCAAGTTCATAATTTTACAGGTTTAAGCTTGGGTACAGTGTAGTGCTGGAAGGCCTTGGAAAAACATGGGCTGGACAGGAAGGAAACTGCCAAGACCAGGTCAGCTTCTTCTTAGGTGTCACTTAAAATACAGTAAGAAGCAGGAGATATCAGTGGAACAATTTGTGGAGAATAGCTCCCTGAAGACAGACTAATGTCTTTGAGGGTGATGGAGCACTGGAACAGGCTTCCCAGAGAGGTTGTGGAGTCTCCTTCTCTGGAGATGTTCAAAACCTGCCTGGGTGCGTTCCTGTCCAGCCTGCTCCAGGTCACCCTGCTTTGGCAGGGGGGTTGAACTAGATGATCTCCAGAGGTCCCTTCTAACCCCTACCATTCTGTGACATCTGTGATACTAGTCTATTGCTAATCTCTTCTGTTGTCATCTGTAATTTCATCTCAGGAGCCCAAAGGCACTGTGATGTGAGAAAACGGTAAGGAAAGACGAAGTGGTATTTCTTTTCTACAAAGCCTAATGAGTATGGACTCTTCAAGTTTATTATACAAAATTAGTTAAATGAGGGAAAACATGGGTTTGAGTTTGAGAACAGCACGCTGATAGGAATTTCCATATGCAGTGATAAAATTTGCAGGAGTTTCTTTCTTGAAACAAATGTGTATCTCTAGTTCATAAAGAAATAAGTCTTCCTAAAGCTGCTGTGTCTTGGCTTTATTTTAGGTACTTTTCTTCATCCCTGCCAAATGCTGCTTCTTTAGCTTACCAATATGGATTAAAGGTATCAGTATATCTGAAGATGAACAAGATGATTTGGTTTGCTATCTACATATTGTCTCTGGAACATGGGCTCCATTTCTTCATTTAGTTCACTAGTTACTATGTTTCTGGTAAATATTTCAATCCTAGGCATAAAGCAGCAGATGGGAATAAAAATTGTGGGTGCCAGGATGTGTGGGAGAGGAAAGGACTGTTAAATTATGAAAGGGAATGCAGTATTGAAACAGAATAGCCTTTGTGGGGAGAGAAGTGGACTGGACAAAATCGAGGGCAGGATTTAGAGTGAATAATGAAAGGAAAAATAGAGCCAAAAAAAAGTGGGAAGAAAGATGGAAGGGCACACTCCAAAAATCAGTTAGATAGAAAAGTTGTCAGTAATGCTGTGGAGGAAAGAGGAAGCACAGTGCAGATGAGAAAGCAAACAGTGGGTGGAGAGCTGTGCTAATGCTCCTAATCTGCTTCTCATGTCCTTGTTTGTTCTCGGCGAGCTTGTATCTTTGACACTGTACCATGGAGACATATATACAATGTTTTTTTCAGAGACTGAGCCTCGTAGACCATTATGTGTTTGGTTATTAACCCAGCACTCATAGGGAGGCAGGTTTCCACAACTTCACTTCTGAGATGGTTAGAAATAGTCGCCTAAATTTGTTCATGGCTGTTTTCTACCTATCCTTGCTCTTGAGGTTTTCCTTAGTATAAACACTTTGTTGCCTGCCTTGATTCCCAATTTCTCTGATATATTTATCTATGTAGTTTTTAATTCCTCATTTTTCTAGTCTAAGGAAGTCCCATTGGACCCCACGTGAAGGTGGTTGTGCTTAGCTGCCACCCTGGGTGCTGTAATGACCCACCATTCTATGGTTGCTGTGTAAGAGCTCCCTTAATGGCAAGCAGTGTGTGTTCAATGCAGTGTCTCCCTAATCCACTGCCTTTACATAGCCTGTCCCTTGGTAAAGCTCCTACTCTTGACAGTTTCTGACATCCTATATATAATAGAAATAAACCAGGAGCTGACAGTTTGCAACATTATAAATAAATACCTCATACTGTGAGTGATACACAAATGTTGTATTCCTTTAAATTGTAGAAGATGAGGCTTTTAGAGTATGTTACCACTGGCATTTTTTCCTGTAACAAGGGGCTTAGACTGCAGGCTAGGGAATGTTAAATAAATTTCTCAAGCTCTAATGGCATCTATTTTTTTTAAACAATGTTGAATTGGAACCGGTGACCTTGTCAGTGCAGACATTGCAGAATTTATTTTACAGTTTCCTCTACCAGCATTAGTAAAGAGTATGTTGTGAAGACAGGCAAAAAACCACAGCCATCAGTGTGTTAATTTAAATATGTGTGTTTTTATGGCCAGTCTAATGAAGATAACTCCGGCACTCAAGAACCCTTTAAGTGACAATAAACAAAATAGTATCTGATAATATGCCTTTCTGTTCATTGACATCAGCAAAGTTAAATCATATTTAAAAAAGTACCAAACAAAATTACCTATGCAGAATAATTTTAGTTTGCAATCCCAAAATTTTCATCTCTGTCTTTTTTCTAATGACAACCTCTTATTCTTCTCAGAGTATTACTGCAAGCTACTTTAAGCACCCTATCATTAATCCTGAAATATGTATATATCTTCCTGCATTGTTAGTCAGATGAATGTGCTGTAGCTCTTATGATCACCTGAAGAAAATTGCAACTTTGAGATAAATATTTATATTGTAAATTTGCAAAATATTACAGGATCTCAAGTGCAAATATATGATTGCCTCCTATTACAGATAAAAAAGACGTGATTTTTAAAAAAATACCTCTAGGAACTGGCCAACAATCCGTGGCTAAATTTGGATTTGGATTTATGCACCTAATTTACGTAATCTTTGAAACCCCTCAAACTATTAGGTGTCCAAAGTTGGGTAGGTACCTGAGACTTTGCCACTGAGGTTCTTTCTGTGCCTTTGGTTCAGTGCGTGCCCAGAGCTGCCCAAGCCATGTGCAAAGATATTAATTCCTGGCTACCCCTATTCTGAAAATAAGCGCTCTTCCAATAATCCTTTTTTTTGAATTTAAAAGGGAAGCATATATCTGCTCTGAGTTCTAGCTCAGGACTAAGTGATCCTGGGGGAAAGCGTGTCCTTTCAATACTGCCTGTGTTTAAGGTCTACTCCTGTTTCTAAGCTTCCCTGGTTTCTCCAGCCACTCCAACTCGTGACTCCCTGCTGGGAATCGCTAAAGCACATAGTCTTTCACAAGATGTTTTTAGGGAACTGTGTCTTCCCCTGGAGGTTCATGTTCCTGCTCCATAGGTACAACAAGCTGCTGTGTCACAGCACCAAAGTCTCCTAGTGGTCCTGAACTTCAACTGCCTTTTGAATTTCAGGGGAAATGGTGTTCCCAGCTTTTCTAGGTGTCCTCTAATATCCCAGGCATTACAACAGGAGCTCCTAGACAGCAGTTGCATCTGCCACTGCTTTACACTTGTAGCTGCTAAACTGAATTAGAAAAGACCATTGTAATAGTATTCAGTACTGTCCAAATAACCTTCTTCCACAGGGCCAGATTCTAAAATTGTTCTATGGCTATCTTGTAAATTGCTCTTCTCGTTCTCAAGCTCTTCCGTAAATGATAAATAAAAGTTGTACCTGAAAATTATACTTGATATTTGAAAAAAATCCCCAAGCATGTAACAATAACTTAAATAAGTAAATACTCTGATACTTATTCTACTATATATTTCAATAGTACAAGATGTAGTGATTTTTACTAATTTGATAAAGAAAACTAGTAACCTGGTGGGAAAAAAAGAATCATATTACCATTTTAGCTTTTCTGTGTGACGTAATAGATCTATTCAGCTCTAGCAGGTTTTTTATACCTTTTATTGAGACAAATCCTGAAATCCTTATTCTTTCCTTCCTCAGGACAATCTCCTTTTAACTTCAATGAGATAATGAGCCTTATGCTGCTTTGTGAAGTACTTTGAGATCTGTGGTGAACAAGATTTAAATATTATTGAAAGGGAAATTTGATCGAGTTTAAATTAAATAAACTGAATCCTGAAATTCCTTATGGAGATTGCTCTTTTTTTGCCAAGTGCTGCTTTATGCATTCATAAACTCTTCATACTTTTGTTACAGTATGTAATGAATTACTCTGCCTTCATGTGGAGGAGTGTAGGAGTCATAGTTGTGGCTGGCCTTGGAGCAGGGGCTGTCCTCCTGCTCTTGTATGCAATCTCGCACTTAATGGATACATTTGCTTGCAGAAGTACATGTTTAAATAATTTACTTTGACATGTGGCTGCAGCATTACAAGTAAAATACAGATTCTTTATTTCATCCTAAGTAAAACCTGCCTTGGATAACAGTTTGTTCTATTAGCTAGGGCCAGATAGGTCAGAGCTTTATTGGAGAAGCCCAATAAGGCAGATTACAAGTCATTTTCAGCTTATGAACTTGGTCAAATTCATGAAACATAAATAATGATGCTTATACAAATAGTAAATAATTTCATAAAAATACAGGCATGTGTTTTGAGAGAAAATGATAGATGAAATGGAAATAAAGATGGAAAAAGTGTAATCGTATCAGTTTCCTATTGATTTTTATTGAATTAGCCTTATCCACCACTTAAGCATTTTGTAATCTACTAAAAATGCTTTTATAGTGTAGAAATTTCATTTTATGAGTTCAACATAATGCAATCAAAACATTCAGGCTAACATCTTTATACTAAGAAATTTCATCCACATACTATTTTACAGTTCTTTTTGATTAAAGGTAATATTTCTAATGTAGCCATCTAGTTATACACAAGTATCTTGACAGAAGATACCAGAGTTATGTAATAATTGCTTACCAGTGTTCTGGGACTAGAAAATAAACTTGTGAAAGAATATGCTAAATTTAAGTTAGCGTTGGAATATATCTCGACACAAAGAGGATCTACTGCCACTTCCTTTGAAGCTCATGGAAATCGTATCATTGACTTAAAGTAAAATCAGTTTCACGCTGAAACAAATTATATGAGTTAGTTGTGCTTCTCTCTCTCCCCCAATACAAAAAGGAAAAGATAACTAGAGGATTAGGTTCACCCAGATCTGGATCTTACCTTACATGACACTTCATACTGTCAATCATTTGGGGGAGGAGGAGGAAGGCGGGTCTATGGTAGGGTGGGCTGGTAGGTGTATGGATGGGTATGAGTGCAGCAGGCAAAGAGCTCTGCTGTACCTGAGGAGGAACAGGATGCACTAGTAACATAGTGTGGTTTAACTTCTGTGTTCAAAACCTGTTTTCTCCGGTATTGTTGAGGGGATTTCCTCATGTAGGCTAAGGCAATATAATTTATTTTATGTTTTTTACCGCACTGATACTGCACTGCCAGCTACTTATTGTACATCCATTTCAGACTGAATGAGCTGGACTGAAAAGCAAATATTGGCTTCTTTTGAAAACAGATGAAAATGGCTATCCTAAGCATTGCCTTAATGTCAAAATAGTTAAATTTAATAAGTGATGAGAGGATAGATTGCATTGGGTTACGTATACCAAGGCTGAAAGGCATTTGAAAATCTATTTGCATCTGCCCACCTGTTGGTAGAAACTTTCCATTTCTGCTCTTTGGCCCAGCCCCTTTTGGGACTGATGGTCTGAAGAGCTGGGCTTTGAGCTATGGTAATTCTCGCAAATGTACATCTGAAAATTTCCAGATACTTAATGTCTTTAACATTTCAAACCGTATGTTTGCAATATTTGTAGAGTCTGCAACTCAAACTATATTGGATTCCTGTATGCTTGTTTGCAAGAATTTGATTAAGGATTGCTGCAACGTCTAAATTACAGGCTGGTGAATTATGTAAGGCACTTTATTTCTGTCTGTTGCTCTATCTATCACAGGTACTGTCGACTGCATCAGAATTCCTCCTCTAGGTATTGACAGAGGAGGCTGCTGCGTTTTGGCTACTGCAGCACATCTCTGTACTGACTTTCAAAGCTATTGTGTCCCAGTTGCGACTTTCATGTAGGGAAAAGCATCTGGTTTCTTAAAATGTTCTGGGCCCAGTCGCTGTGTAATGGCTCTTTGGAGGTCAGATACAAGTATCAAAGAGATCTTTCCTCTTTCTTGGTGTGTGGTGGTTTTTTTTTTTTTTTTTTTTTTTTTTTGTCTATCTGCTTTGAATAAAACAAGAGGTGTAAGAAGTCAATATTTAATGAAAAAGAAGCAGCTCTCAGTCAGTGTTGTCAAGGAACAACATTTTTTAAAAGGAAAAATATGGTTTCATGGGGTAAGTGCCACCTCTTGTGGGTTTGCAGATCTGGTGACAGTGGGAGCTTTGCATAGAGGCTTAATATTTGCATGACAGAAAGCTTGGTCTGCGAAGAATCTATGCATGTCTTTAGTCACTTGAGAGCAAAATAGGAAACTGATCATCTGAAGTACATATAATTATAGCGATCCTAAACTTCACCTTTTTGTGAGGAGGAACAGAGACAAAGATATTACCCTTAGTTCTGGAACAATGTAACTTCCTGAGGACTGTTTTACATTTAACTCAAAAGTAATGCTTCCCCATATCTTTAATTAATATGTATTTAAACACTATATTTAAATATTTAAATACTGTATTTAAATTTAAATAATTAAGCATTTAAATAAATTTAAATCCGAGTATTTATACATAAAGAATATTTTTATTTGCTCAAACCAGGTTTTATCTAAAATTTTAAGGAATCTATTTAGCTCTCAAGAAACTAATTTCCTGTTTCTCAAAGTCTTCCATCTGAAATGAATGAAATTAGGAAGTAATTTT
Source organism: Numenius arquata (assembly GCF_964106895.1). Taxonomy (NCBI): domain Eukaryota; kingdom Metazoa; phylum Chordata; class Aves; order Charadriiformes; family Scolopacidae; genus Numenius; species Numenius arquata. Next base: position 54,303,269 of record NC_133583.1, on the reverse strand, counting down.
GAAATGAGAGGAGGTACCCAAAGCAACAAGTATTTTATGCTCAAATAGAATTTTTACATCAACAAAGCAGGTAGCTGAGTGTACAAATGAGCACTTACCTGGCACCTAATCAGTTGCTGTATTGAATTCTTGGACCCTGAGGTTTTTAACAGGTCAGCACACACTAACTAAATACAAATTTAAAGATTTTCTTTAGTGTTTCAACTGAGGAGGTCTAGGACAGTTCTAGAGCTAACACACAATACAGGTTCTACGTGTAAAACCATATAAACTTTATCCTAGAGCTTGTTAAAATTAGAAAGAGTCTTTCAATTGACTTGGATGGACTTTGGATCGAGCTCAAAATGGATATTTTTATTTAAATAAACAAGAAACATATGGTAGACAGCTGATTCTCTTTCTGTTGTTTGTTCAGTTAACAGCTTCTTTAAAATCACACATTTGTTATTGGAGTATATAGATTAGGGATAAAATTAAATAGTCTTCAAATTGCCCACCCAAATTTGTTCAATTCTTGGAGGCAAACTGAGTAAATTAATCCCTGATATTGGTGACCAAGATATCTTCATTCAGAATGTTCATCCTTCCACATCTAAGCTGCTTTTCCATTAGTAAATTCAGCTACTGAATCATTAGAGCCATTTAAAAAGAACTGTTGAAAATTCAAAAATCTAAATGCATGTTATGTGTTATTTAGCAAATATTTATTTAGCTCCTACCAGCACAATTCCTTTTTTTCATGTAGTTTGCTGTAGGTGTAATATATCTCTTTTTCTTGTCTCTACAGAACATTAAAAGCTTTTTTCTATGAAGAATGCTTATTTCTTATTCTTTTCTTGCCTATGGCTGGTATTACAATATGGCACTGGTCGTTGATTGTCTTCTTCCAAAATATATTCTCGTTTGCTCAGATATTTCCATGTCTACCAGAATATTTAATCACACAACATGTCTCCAGTGATAGTGGCTGTAGGCTAGTGCATACTGCAGGGTGACCGCGTGTTTTACTAAGTGGATACTTTTCTACACAGAGAAGGCAGCAGCTGTTATTTTCCTCCAACCTGGTGTGGAGTATTAACTATGCCAGCAGTAAACTGAGGCCTGCTCTTAACCATTTTTATTCACCATTTTTGCATTTATGCCGTTGGAATTGTTTTGTTTTGTTTCCACAACCATTTTGTATCTCAGTCAGCTTTGCTTTCTTTTCTCCTGTGTTCTTCTCTGTTGATGTTTTTCATGTATTTTTTTCCTGATTATTTCTTTTTATTCTTCATTTCCTTTCAGCAACTCAATCCCATTTAGAAAGATGCTGCACCTTTTGTCTGACTGTGTATGTCAGATGGGCTAAACCTATTGTCTACTTAACTTCTGCATCTTCAGTTTTTCTTGTCATGCTTCACTCCTTCTTGCCCCAATGCTTCTGCCTTCTTTCCTCTTCTCTTCCAGCCCCTTGGACGTTGCGTTTCTGGCTGCGTATTTCATACTGCGTGCGTAGAGAGCAGACCTCTGCTTGCCACAGCCTCCAGCTCCATGTGCCGTGCCTTTTTGTGATCACTTCAGAGAACCAAGTGCTCTTTGATGTATTGGTGGGGTGGGCGGGGGGGGAAGTTTTACGCAAATTCCTTTAAACACACAGGCCTCCTTACTGTCTTCCATCATTGCTGTTTATCATACTGCTGACACATGGATGGAAGCATTTTCCTTTTATGTTAAGCCTGGGCTATGCAAAGACACTGGAAGGCAATATATACACTGCTGCAGCTTATGACAACAGCAAGGTATTTTTACAGGTTTGAGATACTACCACTGTTGAATAAACCAGGATAGTGATGAGGATGAATAAAGTGAAAAAGGCTGTAGCAGCTGCACGTTTTGATAAGGAAAAAGATAACACAGGAATTCTGTCTTACAACTTAATTTGTATAGCCGTAATACCTGGGGCCACAGTTGAGATTGGACACCGTGGTACATTACTTCGCAATGTATATGTTTACCAACTTATAGAAAGGCATTGCTTGGTCTTTGCCTTGTCAAACCATCTGTGACAGATGACTGCATAAAGAGGTTTTAGACAGGAATAACGCACAGGAAGTTGGGGAAGACTGTGCCAAATAGTAAAGCTAAGGCATTTATCTACTTATAGCTTGGTTTTATCCTTCAACATCAGCAGGATGATTTGTGCTGATATCGCTTCAATCTGAGATAAGATGAAGGGCCTAGACTGACAGGAGAAATGCAAAGGCATATAAATTTGGTTTATGGTTTTCAATTTGTTTGTAAATACATTAATGGTCTAATTCAGCAAATACATTGTGACTAAAAATGAAGATGCTCACATGTAGACTCCTCCCTACAGCCACGGTTTATGTTTGTATCTGCATATTTTACCCCCCTGGCTTGGACCTGTAATTATTCTTTTTTGATACTTTTCAGAGCTGAAATATGAGTGTGAATTTAAATATCTCCACTGCTTTGTTTTCCTCTTAAAATTACACCCACTTAAAGAAGAGGTGGGCTTTTACTGTTGAGAATCTGCTATACCAAGCAATATAAATTTTAAAAGATGTATGTTTTGCCTTTCTCTAATAAAGGCAAGATATCGTATTTACTGAAACGGAGATAATTTGATGACATGGGTGTGTGTGTGTGTGTGTGTTTTTCTCCCTCCTATGCATTGGCTTATTGTCGTTATAAACACTCTGTGTTTAAAAACTTGAATATAACTCATCTGTATCTGTTATAGGAAGTAATACAAAGAGAAGTAGAGGCAAAGTGCTCATAGCCAGGTAGTAGTCAAAACAGCAAAATGAGGCAGCTTGCACAGCTCATCAGCAAGCTTGACCCCTGGGCAGCCTGAGAGGCAAGTTCGTCAGGAGCTCATGGAGGTGCAGCTAACAGGCTGCTGGAGATGTGACTGAGGAGTCTCTGGGGACACCTCTGCCATGGCTCCTACAAGTTATTTGCTAGAGTATGGGACCTACAGCTGCCACATGGGCTGTCTAAGGTTATGCAGACATTGGGTTTTGGGGTTAGAGCAATTATAAAAGGAAGGTAAACCCACTAGTTTCTGTAAGAATCCATAAAAACAGCTAGCCAATTTAGTTTTAGAAAGCTATACAAAATTATAAACTCCATTTCGTCTATATGCAGTGTCCCTGTTACTGGTATGTTCAGTGTCTCCAGCAGGGTTTCTGTGCAGGCTGGGGTGGAACTTAGCCTGATCAGTTGGCATATACTTCAGCATATTTAACGTTTAAGGTATACATCATCAATCTTTTTTGGTCATTTCACCACTTTTTTTTTCTTCTGCCAGAGCAGTTAGAATGTGAATTTCAAGCTATGCTTTTGTTAACATCAGTAATATAGGTATGAATCTTGGATTCATACAAGTGCATATTCCTGTGTACATTTTATAACCTTCTAACATATTTCTAAAGCTTTAAATATGTTTTTAAATGAGATCATGGGAATTTACCAGCAAGTGAATCTTCTGCAAGTGAAGGTAGGAGTTATTTTGTGTGTGTTTTACTGCAAGTTTTTATTCAGAGAGAACTTGAGAGTTTGGAGAGAGGAAAATGAAAGTTCAGATTAAAATGTAGAAATAAATGACAAGTCACTGGTATATTCTGGTGGCTTAGGAGAGTTATATCTCCCTAAACCTGTTCTTTTCTGTGATGCCTATTTAAAACTTGACATCAGTCTTGTTCTTCTGCTCTGACTAGTGCCTACCACAATGATCACAATCATCTTGTCACCTTCTATACCTCTCCATCTGTCTGTATTCCTCTGTTGTCTTGCAGATGGTAAGTGTCTAGGGCAGGAGCTCTGTTTTTGTTCTATGCTTACACAGCATCTAGTGTATAGCACTTGGCACAATGGAGTCCTGGTCAATGACAAAAACTATGAAGTTTTATGATGACAAAGCAAGAATTATTGTCAACTTCATCTCTGTTAGAAAGTTTAGTTATGTAAATAACAAGTTTCCCCATAAGTTTTATCAAATATTTTACGTTGTTAAATTATTTACGATAAACACGTTGTCTTACAGCTCAGCATAAATTTCAAAGATAATTTTAGCAAGGAAAGAAAATATTTATGAAGAGAAACCAGAAGCAGAAATAAAAGTGATAAATTAATGAAAAATATCCTGATAGTGGCAACAGTCCAGATGAATATTGTCTCTTACCTGAGAGGATATTTGATATTGTAGGAATGATGTTGCACCTGTATATATTATGTGCTGGGTTTGCTCACTGTTGTGATTTATGGAGTAGTGGGGAACAAGGGTGTTCTGTAAAGAGTTTGAGGGAAAATTACCTTGAAGTACAACAGCCAGTGAGGAACAGGAATGCGGTGGTGCTGCTGGGAGGTGTTAATACCATTTCAAGTTTCACCGGGGACTGTAAGAGCAAGAGGGAAGAAATCAGGGGCATTTGGGAGTTAATAACAATGAATAACCTTTAAAGAATTGCTACAAGATTGAGGTAGCAAGAGCAGACAGAAGAGTCCATGGCCCTGAAGCAAGAGGCCGTTCATAGCAAGGTGTGCCATTTTTGACTGCAGAAAACTATAGACTTGCCTCAGGGAGAGGTCTCTCATGGGACAGGAAAAGGTTGTAACAAGTTCTTTCTATACTGTAAATATCATATGTCAACTCCATATTGGATCTATCCTCTGCTAGTTTATGTAGACTAAAATGTCAACAACACACTTCCACTCAGTTTTATGTCACTTTCACAGAAGCAACTGTTTGTGATAGCTAGATTGGTAAGAAAACAGTACTGGATTATAAGCATTTGGCTAAAAATGATCCAGGAGATTGTGGCCCTGGAATCTAGTTTTCAATGCAGATGTAATTTTATTTTGACATTATAGAAATACTAGCAACTTCTGTATTTCACACACAAAAAAGATTTATGATACAAATTGTATACTCCTTTTATATTGTAATACTTGGGGAATTAATGTTTCTTCCTACAGGGATGGACAAAAAGAAAGAGGTATTGACCAAATAGAAAACATAGGCAATGTGCTTGTACAAATCCTGAGGAATTTTCAATAAGCAGAGTTGACTTAAAAATGCTGTCAGTATGGACACATAGCTAAGCTTTGCTGTTTTGTTCTATACAGCCCTGAAGTCCTATATCCTACTGCACTATGAAAAGTGGTCTTGCTTTTATATTGTTATCCTAGATTCTTGCATGAGTTTTTTGTTTACTCTGACAGTAATTATAACAAAATAAGAGGTGGTAGTGTTGAATGTGGTCATGAAGGCTTTTGGTTCAGAAAGGTGTTGTTCAAAAGGCAGGATCATCCTTGGTCTTTGCAGGAATACAGCAGCTGTTCCAGATAGTCTTGCTCCTGGGACATGGAAGACTTCAGAGAACCGATGCTCTCATGGCGTCATTGTCCCACACTCTACAAATCTGTCTGAAGGCTTATGGCCTAATGCATTTATTTTTGTGCCTGCTTATTTTTCTCTCCTTCCTTCTCTGACCATTTTCACAACTACAGACAAAACACATCAAAAATATGGGTTACTGACAGTGGCAGACAGCAAGAAAAATTTGGATAATATACTAGATATTGCTATATTTGAATTATGAATCTTAAGTTAAAGGGGGCAAATAGGTGAAAAACTCTCAGGGATACTCTACAAGGCCTTTGCAGGGCTCTTAGGCTTTTGTCAAATGCAAATATCAAGACTGCATTGATGAAAATTGATGATTCTATCAAATTCTTCCATATATATAACATATACTGCACAAGGTTTGAAAAAAAAAATTGGCAAACCCCAAAGCTGCTTACTACAGAGATAAACATAAAGCAGAAACAACTGTTCATATTGTAGCAGATAACTGGTCAAAAAAGGAAAAACTTCAACACTCTTCTGTTCAGAAAAAATCTGAAAGCTTCTAAGACAGCTTGAAAACAGTCTCTGGCTGTAAAATTAGTGGTGTTATATTATTCTGCAGTGAAGATGGTCAAGTGCTGTCAGACTGAATGAAAGGAAAATCCTCTGTCACCGGCACAAACATTTCAACGGTTTAATACACTGTTTGCCTAAATCTCTAAATGAAGTTCTTCTGTTCCCCATGTACACAGGAGAGCACTACCACCCACAGCAGTTTCTTAAAGCTCTTGTGTAGGTATCACAAGGTGAAGCGTTAGGCCCCAGTGATATTCCTCCTGAAATGTTCAAATGCAGAAGCCAATGCCTTGTCTAAAAGAAGGAAGAAAAATAATGAAGTTATATTTATTTGCCAGCTTATGGTGTAAGGAGAAAATTTCTAAAGAGTTCAAAGACACGGAGAAAACATCTGCCTCTGGACAAAAATGAAAAAGACCACCTGTGCTCTGCTAGTCCTAAAAATATCTTTTTCTTTAGCTGCTGAAGAAAATTCTCTCCTGAGCAATGTCAGGCATGCTATTGAGTTTGCTGAATTTCCAGTCAAATTAGCTTTTGATCTAGGTGAGGCACAGTCCAGATTACTTTTTGCAATCAAATATACCTTAAAGTGAGTGCAATGGACACACTACAGCTTTATAAAATTTGTTTCAGGAGGTTTCTGCACAAATTGCACTATCAAGATAGATAGGTGAATACTGTTTTCTTTTTTTCTTCTTTCTTTTTGTTCTTTCTTTTTTTCTTCTTCCTTCCTAATGGAGTGGTAGCAAAGATTTTGGCCAAGATGGAATGGCAGGAATTTTCACTGGCCAAAATGCCAAGCACCGTGTCTTTATATCACTTTCACCGAACACCTTCTGCGCTGTAACAGCTGCATGATGCCGTTAGATACAACAGAAAGCAGTAGATGTTAGAGTTTTCCCCTCTCAGACCTGCATATTGAAGGCCACATATTTGCTGTCCTGCTGACTGCAAATTCTCGGTATGCATAGGCTGTTTTGGTAGCACACACACTTGACAACATGGAATGTGTCACCGACCGCTTTAGTTCTGTTGTCAAGTTTCTTGGTCCGACATCAGCACAGTGAAACAGTAGTTCTGTTCCAGCCTTGCTCTGATGAAAAGCAGGCGAAGTTAAAACTGGGAGCTGACAAGGCAGTATTGCAATCTCCCAACAACTTCTCCTGCTCTGGTAACATGCTGTCTTATGCTCTATCTTTCTAATCTTTTTACACGTCCAGGACATTTGGGGCATGCTTTGGAGAAACCTGCCAAAAGCCATTTCCTTTGGTCATTTAATGTACAGTGAATAGCACAGAGAGCAGTGAAACTTGATAAGGATGTGTAGAAGGCACGTTTTCCATTTGTAGAGTTGCTGTCATCTGTGTTGGGAACTACAGCCGATGACAGTCTCTTCATCCCCCCCAAACTGGAAAGCAGAAGTGGCACCGCACTACAGAAGTGACAGATCAAAGCAACTGCCACGAGTACAGAGGGCACATCTGTGACATCTGGAGCTACCAGTGTGCTGTGAAATTTCCCCTAATTTCTCAGGGAGCATATTGTGCTGATTCTTTATACACAGAAACAAAGAATTCTCTGTGATGATATTTAAACTGTAAGAAATCACTGGACCTCAATAATAAATGCTAATAGGAGAGCAGAGAGGATTTTAAATATTAGTCTGCAGAGAGATGGTTCTAGGTATCACTCGAAACTGCTCAGATTTTGCTTGCTGATTCACAGGAATCTCAGTTGTCACAAGAGGCAGCTGAAGCATACACAGGCTAGATTTCTTTCTTTTAGGGCTGGTATTTTTGTCCTTCACAGACAAAAATGGAAAAAGAAAAAAAATAGAGAAGGCATTACAGTCTTGCTTCACTTTTTCCATCAGTGAGCTGCAGAAGTCCCAAGAAAGAAGCACACCGATATTGCATCTGGGAAGATTGTTTGGAGGTTGTGTTATGATTAATGAAAATGGTCTATAACATTCCTCTCTTGTTTAGGAATCCTTCACAAATTTTCAGAGTCACAGAAATAGGCAACAATGGACCCATCTGATTATTATCTTTATTTCTGTGATATATCTATGCATCACTATTATTCAGAACCATTCCCAAAGTATCTCTATGGTTGGAGACAAAGATCTGGAGAATCACAGAATCTTCTAGGTTGGAAGGGACCTTCAAGATCATCTTGTCCAACCATCAACCGAACTGACAAAAATAAACACCCACAAAACAACAAAATGCAACACCATCACTAAACCATGTCTCCCAGCACCACGTCAACCTGTCTTTTGAACACTTCCAGGGATGGTGCCTCAACCATCTCCCTGGGCAGCCCATTCCAATGTCTGATAACCCTTTCAGTGAAAAAATTTTTCCTAATATCCAGCCTGAACCTCCCCTGGCGCAACTTGAGGCCGTTTCCTCTAGTCCTGTCGCCCCTGACTTGGGAGAAGAGACCGACCCCCGCCTCTCTACAACCTCCTTTCAGGTAGTTGTAGAGAGCAATAAGGTCTCCCCTCAGCCTCCTTTTCTCCAGGCTGAATAACCCTTCCCTCAGCCTCTCCTCATAAGACTTGTGCTCCAGACCCCTCACCAGCCTTGTTGCTCTTCTCTGGACCCGCAGAGAAGACAATGTTCTTTGAAACTTTGGTTCTGTTTAGCATATCTCTTAACACAAAAGAAGGAAGATGACCTGTGATCTGGAGTTCTTGGGTTCCTACTGCTTTTATCTATCCTTCAAATTAAGAATGATAACTTTTTTTAGATTTCTGGAAAGACCTTGGCTGCATATGGCCATATCTTTTTCTCTAGTCCTTTGCCAACTAATGCCAAAGGGATACATCCATCACTAAGCACTAAGATATGCTTCTGGATCATCATTAGGTATAAGACTTGGAGAAACCTGTGAATGTCCTGAAGGTCAGCACTCAAGTATTTGTGCAACTTTACTGTTAATTTGAAGAGAGATTAATCAAGTGGCAACAAAAATCGCTATATGCCAGGTTTATAAAGGAAAGAAAGAATATGCATGGTTGCTTCTCCCGTTTTGAAGAAGCAGTTTAGCTATGAAAGCAATGCATTTTGCAGTGGATGTCTCACGCTTCTGCTGTTTGGAAGATGCATGGCTATTCTTGGATTACACGAGGCAGCAGTGTTTTCATCAGGTCCCAAACTGATGGTCAAATGAATTAAGTTCAAGTGAGTGTTCAAATAGTTACACGAAGCACCCAAATGGACATTAAAGGAATGGGGTCATCCATCACTAAAACCATTTGCATTAGAGAAAAAGAAAAATTGTATTGTTTGGGGCCTCTCTTATGTACTCGCATACGCAGTACTCTGGGTCTTTATCCAGGTAGGCTGATTTATTCACCAGTGCAATTCACAGCCAGTACCTGGCTGTGAGCCACTATTAATGGATTACCTATGCAGTAGCCCTCAAAGAGAAAAAGAAGATACGTTTTTATTACCAAAGCAATTTTGGCTGTGCTGTGAATATGTATTTTACGACCTTTTGTTCCATGCTAGAGCAGAATTCTTTCTCATCTGGAGGTTGTAGTAATGAAGACTTGGTAGGCAGGTAGGACTGCTGTAAGTTTCCCCCACCCCTAAATATGACATCATCTTCGTGGATGTTGAGGGCCAAAAGACTCTGGACTCAAAAATCTAAAGAACTCAGTTTACTGTATAGGAGGCTAATAACCTCTTCCGAAAATGGGTGAAATTGACCCTGAAGAGGATGCCACATGGATTCCTGGAATAAATCTATTCACTCGCTTTCCTCCTCCTCTGCCTCTGGTGAAAATTCAAGAGGAAAGCTACCAAATACAGCCTATTCACATATCAACTCAACAAATCAGGAAATCAGAAAATATATGTGTTGCTTCAAAGTTACCAGTCCTCGGTGATTTATTTTGTGCTCAAACTCTGCATACAACACAAAATAATTTGTAATTCTTTTCATATGTAATTATAAGCAGCAAGACAGCCCCCGTTATATACTGCTTTTTGTTGTTCCTGAAGTTGCCCAGTGCACTGATTTCATGGGTTAGACAGTCTTCCTGAAAGTGATTAAATTTCCAAAATATTTTTTCTGTTCCTGACAACTGTTAATGAGAAACAACTATTAATGAGAAATTTGAGTCCAAACTGAGACCACAGGTGACTATTCTCTCTCTCTTGCAGTGCACTGCTAGCTAAGGCAAAATTATTTAATTGGTTCCTAAGCACCTAATTTTTGTGAGTGGGGCTTAAATGCTGAAATACAGGAAACCACATTTCCTTGTGCTTGCTATCAGCACAGTAGCATATAAATGTAGTTTAGAGAAAATCCTAGAAAGCTAAATTCTTCCATCTTTGGAAAATCAAAGACAATATCCTGTAATCCTTACTTTTATCAGAAAACAAAGTTTTTTTGGAAAAAGCACAGTACTCATTTCTTGTTACTTTTAGTGGAAGCTTCACATAGTTGTGAAGGAAGAATATGTGACTGTTTTTTTTGTGCAAGGGAAGTTTTGAAAATAATACTTAAAATCTCAGGCGATATGACTGCTGTGGTGTAATACATAGCGATACTTCTTACAGGGTAGTGCAAGAAACTAAATTGATTTTGTATCCCTGTCATCTTCATCCTGTTACTTGTAAACCTTATATACAGATTGACTATGTATATGAAATTGTGAAACATTTCTGTACTTTTACATGTCTGTAAAGTAAAAGCAAAGTAGTGTTTTCCATTTTCCAAACAACTAGCAATGAACAGAAACAAGAATATTAAACAATAACACTATATATTTGCTATCCAAGCAAGATTTATCATCTTTACAGGTTTATTCTGCTGGGTCTTTTTTCCCTTCTTTGAATGAAAATTAAAATCAAAGGAAACAATATTTTTCACATTATTTCATTGTTTTTAGGAAGCAACATAATATAAACTAAAATTATGTCTCTGATTGCTTTCTCTTGAAATGCAATACACTTCTATGAAGTCTTTATTCTAGTATCTCTTGTTTGTATGTTATTTTCGTAAAAAGAGTAACCTGGATAATGCCCATGATGGTATTGCAGTAAAGGAAATTTATTAAAGATTAGTGTTAATAAAAGCCAAATTGCACTAGACTGATATGGATAAAGTTTACCAAATGCTATAAAAAACGGAACATATTAATTTAATGAACAAAGTGTCATTACAGTTTTTATTTCTCAAAAGCAAAAAAAAAGGTAAATTGGAATATCTAGATAAAATGTATATTAGTTCTTATATTTGTTTAATACAGATATTATTAAAAAAAGTATCTATCCATGCAGACTTTATTTAATGATTGTAAGGTTTAGCATAATATCCTGAAAAATGTGGGGTTTCTTCCTCTAAAGAGCAGAGTTTATTAGAGGAAAGAGTCACAGTGAACGTTCTGTATTTTAACACTAGTAATTGAACTTTTGGTAGTGTAGAATTGAAAATGGCATATGATGTCTTTTCTGTTATTAAGAGATGGGAATCCTCTTCCTGGCAGTTGGCTTCTTGGAGAAAACCCACTGGGTATTTAACTTTGCTTCCTCTCTGTATTATGACCTCTCCTACAAGTAATCCTTTTCATTTCATAATTATTTGTTTAGTTTATTTAGAGAAAAAATCCCACCTTCTGAAGTCCATTAAGACTCAATAAGCCTGCACTATCCTATTAAAGAAATGGGAACATTGTTCTTTTGGAAACTCCGATGTGTATGTTTTTAGGGATTAAACATAGATCGCATGGAATTACTGGGGAATGGTACTTATTGCAGTGTGTACTCTCTGCCATCTGTCTTATAAGTCTTTGGTCTCTACTTGCAGTCAAATATTGCAGACTTTGGTCTCTACTTGCAGTCAAATATTTAAGACTTGGCCAGCTTTCAGCAGCAGTGGATATAGTTGTGTTTGACATTCCCCAATGCTTTAGACATGTATTGGGCCCATAGGGTCTATCTATGTAGTCAGTTAAGGGATACTGCAGAGAACATTGCAGTATTCAGTTCTTTGTATGGTTGGTGATGGTACTATTTGAAACTGGGATCATCTGAAGATGTAAGAAGAGCAACATTTAGAGGGACAGGTGATATGTTAGAATAACGTAGCTGGAAAAAACATGCAAGCTGTCTGACATACAACTGTCTTGCTTTTAAAATTAAATATAAAAATATTTCTGTTATGTAATACAGTTAAGTTGGGGAATCTTCCAAAAGCCAGAAAATTCAAAGTGAAGGCTGATCTATCGTTAACTTGTCCTCTTGTATATGGCTTTTTCACCACAGTGCAAATGAAGTATGAAGTGTTATCCTCCACCTGGAATTATTTGGCTTTTGTCAGGTTCTGTCACAACTCTACTCTGTTCTTGCTGTGGGAGTACAGGAAGAATAAATGGTACAAGACCTATATAGCAATCCTGAAACACATCTGTATGAATTGTACAATGACACTTAGGCTTGACAAGGGGAGTAAAGAGATCAGGTTGTAGCTCAGAGTGGGATAAGGAAAAATTATTCTGTCCAAGCACTTTCTCCTTTGGAAAGATCTTGAGGGATTTTAAGGAGGAAGAAGAAAGTGATTTGATATGGACTCTTAAATTCTTTAAAACTGTAATCATCCTTTTATTAGGAGTTGACCTGCCATGGTAGGATCCTAACCCATGGTTCAGCCTTGGTGGTATGACTGCAGCACAGACACTTCTAGTAATAATAATCAGATTTGTTGAAGGCACTGTTGTAAAATACCCCTCTGCATAAAGGAGATGGAATAAATGGTAAAAATAAAATATCAAACAAAGGGAAACTATGATATTCTAATCACATGAACAAAGAAAAGAGACCAGAAATAAGAACTGTGAAATCAACGAGACTTTGTCCTTTCATAACATATATTTTCTACTAATGAAAGTTTACTGACTTCTGGATAGTTACTTTAAACTTGTGTATTTTTAAAAATATAAAAAAATCTTTAATTTCTGTGTTTTGGCATTTTAGAGTTCATTTTTTTAATAAATTTGACACAATTTGACTTTCATCTGCTGCTTTCTTAATGATAGTCTTTAAAATATGAGGATACTTGCATTGAAGGTTCCAAATATGTGCTTTTTACACTGAAATCAAATGGGAGATGTTACCTCTGATGGGAGATGGTATCTAGATGTCCTCATCCATAGCGGTTGAAATAAAGAAGTGATTATGGTTTATAATAAAAGCTTATGCTAATGAATGAACTTCAGTACTCCAAGGTGCTAATTCTACTTGCCAAAAATGGTGTCATAAAACTGCTTTTTCCAGCCAAAGCGAAATGATAGAACAACTGAAAATTAACCATTGTATTTTAAAAGCACTTCATCCATACACACTACACATAAAAGTAACTGCACAAATCATTTAAATGTTGTATCTATTAGATGGCTGCGTATCTATGGCACAATTTTCTTTTTAAAAAGCACCAAAAGCCCACAGCCTTTGGCAAGGTATTTTAGCTCTCGATTCTCCCTCTCTCTTTCATGCCTATGTAGCTTAATCTGCCTCAAAGGTCCTGTTCACTTAAGTGTATGCTGTGAGTTATTCTCTTCCTGTGTGCTGTGTGCATACCATCTCTAACCCACCCAATGTAAGAAAAAAAAGCTTTCCTCAAGTATCAGAGTTTTCTTCAAAACGGTCATTTTCATATGCATTATGCACCAAAAAGGGCTATAATATCTTCTTACAAATATGGTAATTTTTTGTAATTTTAAAACAGAAAGTAAAATAAACTCAGTGCCATCTGGTAGGATATAGGAGCTGCAGGTAAGCACACTAATAATACTTAATGCTACCATAACATGCTGCGTTTTCAGCACTGTAGGCATCAAGTGATGAATTCGCAGAACGTTTCCTGTGCTCAAGGTAAATGTTACTAATCTTTTTAAGGAATCTTCTTGCTCTTGCTGAGAATAATACCCGTGTGCTTTCCAGGCCTGGAACACCTAAAATCGGCTTAATATTGCATTTGTTGAAGTTTGTTCTTCCTCTGTCCACCCCTTCTTTTTCCTGCCCTTTTCACCAGCTCAGACTCTGCTTCTTCAGAGAACCCCCAGGCAAAAAAAAAAACAGTTGAGTTAGTGGCTTATTTTTGCTAAAGAGATCTGGGTGAACACAAGGACATTGTAAGCTCCCGTCGTGGTGCAGAGAAAGGTGGCTTTCCTTACAAGTGTCCAGACATTGCCCCATAGAAATAGTAAATACTGTTCTGTGCAGTTTGTTATTGTACTAAATATACATATATATTTGCTAAGCTGGAGACCCCGCGTGTTGCTAAGTTCATATTAGCGAAAAGAGACAGGCAGCAGTAAGTGTAATATATTGTTACAATTAACGTTCTAGCCTGTGACCATGTTTAATTAATTATTTGCATCACACTAGCAGTATGTTTAGTGTATGATTAATTAGCCCGGAAGCAGAAGAGTAAGGAAGAACAACTTGAAAACTGGTGGTGAAAAGGTTCCTGGCGTATTTTAGTTAGGCTAGTTCTTCATGTCTGTCTTCATTGTGGAAGCTTTTTCAGTGTTTTTTATTTAAAATAAACAAAATTAATCCTTATGTGTTTGCTAAGGAAAGTAATGCATCGTTTGCTTTGTATGGGACACTGCATTAGTCCCAAGTTAGTGCAAGATGTATAATACAAGTGCATGATTTTTTTTTTGATCTCTGTGTTACCTCTTAGGCAGGAAAAACATCAGCTCCTATTCGTGTCTGTCAATGCTCCAAATGGATGTGTTACATTTTTCTCACTTTCCAACATGACAGACACTGGGACTGTGGCTGTGTCTTGGTCTTTCTAGTTCTGGCAGCTGAATTCTAATACTTGCTCGGGGCTTTCTCTGACAAGTCTGCTCTTTGGTAAGGACAGAAGGAGCTTCCTCTGCCTTTGCACTTAAAAGCACTGCAGAGGCAGCTCTGTTGCTGCTCCCTGGGGCACACGGACAGTGGAGCAGGCAGGAGGGAAGGCAGGCCATGCCCTTGCCTCTCTTTCTCCCTCCCTTGACCTTTGTGTCAATTCATTAAAGTTAGTGGAATTAGGGGAGCGGGCTGCACCCTTCCCAGAGACGTAAGCCATGCTTGGTGGAAAGACCTGCAGGAGAAATCAGCGTAGCACGGCGTTGACGTTTCCTCCAGGAGTGCTGAACACACCCCGCACAACCTGGAGGAGATGAACCTGTCGCCTGACACATGTGCCTGCTGAGGTATTAAGATCATAAGTATGGGAAAACCGCCCCTTGTGAAAGATACATAGCTCAAAATACACGTAGGTTGGAAATGAAAAAGAGATGACTTGAGCATCCGTGCTCAGTCTAGCACACCAGGACTACTGGAGTCAAGGAAAAATGCCACTTTACAATGCGCTGTTAAAGTTTTTGCTCTATTAACAGTAGGATCCAAGTAAATTAAATGCTGATTTCCCTTATCCCATTGTTTTTCACTGGGTTTATCTAGCTTGCAAATCAGTGTCACAACTGGATGAATGCGCCTGTGGTGATGACAAATAGCCACACGCACATAAAATGTGACATAAGAACAATGTGGTACGTGAGATTCCTACTGGTAAATGCTGCCTAGTTTTGTAACTTGCTCAGCGCTACTGAAATCACAGCAGTAGCATTAACAATTCAAGTCAGGCATAAGCTTTTCTGTCTCTGAATAGAGATCCCTATAATGCTTACACTCTCTAAATACAGATAATTAGAGGCTGTGGCATAATTCTCTTCTCCCTCGACCTAAAAGCAGTCACGAGTAAAGTCACTGAAGCAATTGGTTACTGTGGCACAAAACTAACAGAATGTGTTGGGCCTACAGTGAGATTCTTAACTTGACTATCCTTGCATTTATTTGAGTAGCAGGATGTTTATATTAGTTCCTAGTCTTTTTTTTTTAACTTAATGACAACTGTTGTTTGGAGGTGAACATCAGCAGGTGAAGGGAACAGTTGTGATAATGTCTAAATAGTAGGCAGCAGTGGGACAATAATGCCAAATTTTAAGTATTTTTTTCCTTTTTTATTTTTTTTTGGGAAAAAGGAATCTATGCTATTTACTTCACTTATCATTCACTAAAATGGGTCAATGCTTTAGCTAGCAGTTGCTCTGAAATTACGATGACTGACTGTAATTAAGAACTAATTTGTAGTCATAAAAAAGCCAGATAAGGGGCTATCCACTTCGTAAGAGATGAATATAATCAGGATAACTGGCACAGCTGGTGGCCATAGTCTGTCCTCAGTGAGCACACACAATTCCCTTAATTCGTAACAGGACTTACGTATCTGCCTCAGAAGGTGAATACTTAAGAAAATTTCCTTTAGATCAATGATTTGAAGCGTTAAAGCTTATAGAGTGCGGGGAAAGGGCTTGGGGAACACAGTGCAACCATTTGTTAATTATACAGTATTAGCATTCTGATGGATGTCATGTAAATGAGTCAGGTAGGTGTGTTTTGGTTTGCTAGAAAAAGTCAAGTTTTATTTGAGAGGAATATATCAATGCTGAATGTGCCATTTAATAAATGTAAGCAGGAATTGACTTCAACTCCAGCCATTCTTCAGTTACATTTGAATTTGTGGATTTATTTTCCTTGATATCACAGGAAGACCTAGCAGCAATACCCTGTAACCTTTTCATCTGTGATATTCATCTAACTTCTGTATGAAAACAGTCAGCTTTAGTTTTACTGCAGAAAATATATCTATAAAACCCTGTTAACTGTTTTCCTTATGCAAAACAGCAATTATGACCTCTTTGACTTAGCACTTATTCTACAGAAATAAGCAATTGCCATTTGGCTCTATTCATTTTGTACTTTGTTTCACACTTTCTTAAGATGTATCAGCAGACTTTTAATTATCCTGCAAATGATTCTATTAAGCATTCTCCTTGCATATTAAATGCAGAAGACATTGTTTTGAGCTTCCTTTGCCTCCTGTGAATAGAATGTGGGCAGACATAGAAAAATCAAATTATTTTACTAAATGAAAACAACCTGAGCAGAAGAAATCATTTTGAATAATGACAGCTTGGGTGAGAGTGTCACCATTTTCTATCAGTTTGCTCTGCATCACATAGGAGCTCACTTGATGGAATGTTAAAAAAAAATGTGTCTAGTAAAAATAAGCTGTGACAGTCTCTAAGTAAATGTAATAAATCAGGAGGATTTTCAAAGGGAATAAAAAGTGTCATTTATGATGGTTACAGCTTATACGCCCACTATGATTCCTGTACTGGTACAGTTTATACTCTCCCATGGTAGATAAAATTATTACTTGATCTGTCAAAATGGAGTGACAAAATTTTTGTGGGTAGACAGCTTATTTAAGAATAGTAAAGTTCTATTGTGTGTTTGCTATCCTAACTGAAAGTACTGTAGAAAACAAGAAATGAGGGAAAGCAATCATTGCTCAGAAAGTTGATATGAAATTGGGAAAAAAAAAAAGGTTCATAGCAAAAATCTTAATGTTTTACCCATAGGAATCTGGAGAAATAGTAAACATATTTTCATCTGAAAAGTTATTATTTCAGTAGCCCATGAGACCTAAATTCTAGCAGATTTCCTGTAATATAATGAATTGATAATTCTCAGAGAAAGTTTTTGCTCAGCAGGAAGTGGGCTGGATTAATGTCTCAGTTCCAGGTGTTCACAACTGGATTAAATCCAAGAACAGACTGTGATTGCATAGTGCCAGTTCAGACTTCCCAGACACCTGTATGTGACCAGGACATTCAGAGGTATGGAATATTTATGCAACCTCAAGCACTAAGTGTATGGGCAGGTGATTTCATTTCCAGTGAAACCTGAATCTAGGTAGAAAACTGTCTGCTCTGAAACTCGGAAATGTGAGCATAAAATGACCTCCATATGCCATATCCTTAAAGATTGAAGCTTGCTTTGCTTCTAAGTGTGTTTAGAGAGCTCATACATTAGATTTATAAATCATTGCCATTTACAGAAGTTCTGTTTCTCTACTTTTTGAACACATAATCAAGAAGTAACCAAGCCATGGTGTATAACCGCTCACACAGGTAAAGGCTTTTAAAGCAAGTTAAAAGTATCTTATGGCTAGTTTTAAAGTCAGCAAATTATTAGAAGTAAATGAAGTGTTTATATTTTACCGGTGGGAAGGAATACTTAGCCTTTGGGATGGGTTGTGAAGGAACATAATGAATTTGCCGTGATTTAGAGTCTTTAAATTCTGATTAGGACTCTCGGCTCCTTAAACCCACTATGAGCTACAGCTGAAACCTGAATAAAGGCCAGACTTACTCTTCTCTACCCTTTTTTCCTCTGCTTGCACATCTTGAAAGAAATGTTGGGGAGTTACACTTCCTGTGCTAAATGTGGAGTTGGAGTTCTGTGCTCTGTTGGAAAAGGATGAATATATTTGCATATTTTCTGAAGCAATTATCACAGTTGAAAGGAGAGGATGGTTCTGACATGAGGAATAAGCCCCATATTTCAAACTTGCTACTAATTCACAGTTACCAGATCCCACCAGATCCCAGAGGACAACTTAAACCCCAAGAACTCTGTAAGGAACGTGGTTTTAGGAATTTTGTAGTGATTGATCTATAGTGACTTAGAAGTATATTTTCCCTTACAAAACAACTCCTTTCTCTCTGGTATGGCTATTTATTGAAGCTATTTTCTATTCATGCAGCTGCGTAGAGTATTCACATAGCTTTCATAAGGGACAAGGGGAGTCAAGAGAGAGGAAGCAATCCAAATTGTGAAGCCATTCCCTTCTTTTCAGATGAAAGATAAGCTGTAAAGTATCTGGGTAAAGTAAAAAGGGTATCTGGATTTTCCAAAATGCCAAGCAAGACCCTGCTTTGGGACTACCCGTAGAAAAGACGAGCTGGTTTTCATAGACTTTATCTTCCTTCCTGTGCCTGTATAGCTGCAAGAATATTTGTTACAGTGCCTGAGGAACGTACAGTTAAATTTGACTTCTCCGCATGAAAAAAAGGGCATTCTAGGAAAATGTTCCCTCATACCAAGAGAAAAGTCAGCATAATGTAGTCTCACTAGGCGAACAGCAAAATTCATGACAAAAGTAAGCAGAGGACATCAAACACACCATAGATTTTTTTTTCCAAGAGCAGAGTCTTCTAAATATAGATTATAGTAATTTACTTTCAAACAACTCATTTTCAGCATCTGACATGTTCATTAACCCCAGGTAGAAAAATTATTGTGGTGCATTAATTTTTCACCAATGAAGACATTAGTCATATTTGCAAGTATCATTAGTGTCTGCCACCGAGGTGGAAAAGTCTTACTGTCTCTCTCCAAATGGAGGATGCATTAGAATGTTAACTAGGGGCTGCTGAGTTCTGTGGGTTATCAACCCTTGCACACTTTTATGCATTGAATTTTAATTAGACTTTTCTAAAAGTACATCATTAAAAGACATGTTTTATAAGTGAGTAGGACAGATATGTAATCCTTTAGTAAAATAAGGTAAAATGTACAAGGATTTAGTGTAAGTATTCTGATAGTTCTTCTGACAATATGAAGGGTACAAGTTCATATATTAAACTGTATGTGTGCTCAGCAATTATAAGAAGGAAATGAGATCAGAGGTATTATAGTCCACTGAGGGGGAAGGGAAGAAGGTTTCAAAGGTGCCAACAGCAGCAGGTATCTGAGGTAAGTGAGGTCAGAGAGACTTGGGTGTTTTTCTTCCCACTGCGTTATGATAAATCCCTTACACAGTACATTCCTAAAATAAAGTCTAAGTATTGGAAAATATCTCAGAATGATTGGGTCCTATCTTTCTGAGATGCTTTACTGTACATTATTTCTACTAGATGCTCATAAAGTCTTTTATTTTATCAAATCTTTATTTAAATGATTTTACTTTGGATTTATCTATGACCTATTTTTTTAATCCTTTGTGGAATAAAATAGTCCTTCTAGCTTTTGTTAAAGACTTGATGAAAAGAGGCACAAGTTGAAGCAATGCTGCTCTACTTACATTTTTTTCACATTAAAACAACGCTCAAATTTTATTCACTGAAGTATAAGACTGCATATCTGTACAGTGGCTAATCTTTCAGAAGATTTTTTTGCAGGTAGAAAGGTGAATGTGTATCTTACTGATAAATATGGCTAAAACTTAGTCAGGAGCCAAGGGGAACTGACATTCCCTTTAGTGAGCTTGTAAACCTTTGAATTAATTATTCCCTGTTTCCCCAGTTCCAACCCCTTTAACTTGCAATGTCTGATTTCCATTTAAATGGAAGACGGCATGAAGTAGCTTGGTGCAGAACCTGCTGAGGACAGTCAACATGTTCAATAACTGGAGTCAACACAATGTGATGGAAACTATACCCAGTTCCTTTCTCTCCCCAGAGTGCTCCAGTTTGTTTTCGCATTTCTCCTGATATTTTTCAGTATAATAGAAACAGTAACTGCCAAAAAGCGTCAAAAGAACAAACTAGTGAATCAATCCGAAGTTATTTTCCGAGTAGTTGGTGGCATTACTAGTGCATTACTAGTTTTATACACCAGTGGAGTCCATTGAAAGGAACAGTCACTTCCAAAGAAAATGCTCATTTTTCAGGGTCACTGAAGGCAACCAGACTCCTGGGTGTAGGATTTCATGAAGAGCATGACCAGTGTGGGAGGAGTGGGGCACTTCTGGAGGTGCCCATCTCCATGTTGGCAGCAAAACAACTTGGCCTAGGGCAGTGATGGTGCACTTTTAAATGTTTGGTTTAACTTGTTTTAACGGTTATTGTTAGGCCATCCCAACTAGTGGTTGCTGGAGAAACCTTTCACTACACGTCAAAACCACAGGCATAGACAACTGGTGTATCAACACAGCTCTTTAACTAAGAAATTATTTACTTTTCCCTAATTGGAAGATTGCCCTGTTAGAGTGTTGGATAGACCATAATTTCCTCTATTGCAAGAAAGAATGGGATTTTACCTTCTAGGGTACTCCTATCTCCTCTATATATGCCCTATATCAAATTTTTAGCTGGTGAATGATTCGATTTGCATGAGAAATGCCTAGGTGTTAAATGGTATGGCATGTGCCTAGGAATCTGGTGGCAAACTGTGACGTTAGATATAAACTTTGGCTTCAAGATGAAAATAAAGAATTCTAGCAGATTCATCCATTCTTAGTAAAGACCTCCCATATTACGTTTGTAACTTACTATTTTTTTTACCACTTCCTGTAAGGTATATCAGATCTTTATGATTAAAAAGAAGATTTTTTTCTTTTCTTGACAATGTAGGTAGTAGTATACAATGTGAAATGCCATGAAATTCTCCTGGGAGATAAAAGACCTTGGGTAGAAGCATTTTAACCGGTAATTGATACTAAGATTGTGTGAGAATAATTGAACATAGGCAGGGGGATACAAAGAACACGTGTCATCATTGTCGTATACTGTATGTGTGTAATTCTGGATTCTGCACTGGGTTTCAGTGATGTGACTCCCGGTAAAGTGGGAAGGAATCGCCTAGGTACTGCTCATGTTAAGAGTTTTGGAAAAGGATTCTTAACGTTTATTAACACTGGATAATCAAGGAGAAAAACTGGATCATAAGTAGATGTAGCAATTTTTACTGCATCTTCATTTCTTCTTTTGTATTTAATTTCACACCAAGATGACAATGCCTCTGTGGAAACAACATAAAACAAGACAGCTTTTCTGGCTACCCATTTTGAAGTCCAGCAAAGTAGGGAATCTGCATGTTTAAATGTTAGAATTGGGAAATGAAGCCAGGAATGCCCTTTAAGCTTCATATATCAAAATAACGATAACATTTTAGGTCTTTGTTGCATTACTCATGTGCTTACCTTGATTGCAAAAACTCAGTTTAAGGAGTATTTAATTTAGTCTTGCTATCTTAACTTTTTTTAAATAATGATAATAAATTTTATTACTGATTATGTTAGTAATAGAAACTTTGTTCGAAGCCTGTTTGGTTCAAACACCTGTTAATTTTTGTACATATGAATGATTATTTGTTTACATAATTATAAGATATTTCAGATATTGCTTGTTATAATTTGGATGTTCTGGACAGTAAGTCATCCATACACGAAGCATTTGTATAACCATTTTTTCAGTCCAGTTTTTCCTATGAAAAACATTTCTAGGAACTAGAAAGCTAGTTAAATACTTAACCATTGTACAATTTAATGACACCTAATGTTATTTTTCTGGCTTTTACACAATACAAAAGCTATGTATTGCATTTTCATTTGTTTGTCTTTGAGCTCAGCCATAGAAAGTTATTCTCATCTCTAGATAGTTGTATTATTTAAGCACTTTTTGTTTTGATGGAAATTACTTTTGTAGGAAGAAATTTACCGCTTTGACTGCGATCAGGGCCACAGCTCAGTCCGTAACATTCACTGCTGACATGCCTATTTCCTACCTGTCAGAATGAAATACTAATGGTAGGTCCTATCAATTCTGACATTGCTTTCTTATTTTTATAACCAAGGTCACTTTGCTTCAAGTTTACATTTGGCATGCAAATAGAAATGAAACTATAAAAAGGATTATTATTTTTTGCAGCAAATTTGTGCTGATCGTGTCTTATTTTAATATTTTTTCATTTCAAGGAATCAAACATTTGAAAAATTTAAGGTGATAGATAAGGCATTTGCTTGTTGGAAAACAGCAAAAAGGTGCTTTTTCATCTTTATTATTAAATACACATGCAAAATCAGACTCACTAATCAGATGGCTCTTTTCTCAGCATCTATGTTATTGCATTCATGTTTAAATGAAGCATTTGAAAGGCGTTTAAGGACTATTGTCTAACCCTTACAAAGTATCTGTTCACAAAGAGTCTAAAGGAAGCTTTGGTCTCTGTAGGAAAGGGAAGTGATGGTCTTTAAGGGTAAAAGACATTGCATTTCTCTTGAACACACCAAGGAAGGCTTGCATTTCAATTCCCAGGGCCTACTTTTTGCCGAATCTTTGTTCTTTAATAATAATTTTCATTATTGTCTGCTTAGTATCATGTCCTCTTTTTTATACTCAGAAGTGAGAAGTCTTGTTTATGCTTCTGAAGGCTGGAGGAATAGCACCATGGGAAACACATGTCCTTTTTTTATCTGCATGCTCAGGTGTAGTACAGGTAAAGCTTCCAACATTACACTGCCAATGAGCTCTATCATATTTTAATGGACTCACTCTTTGGGTAGCCTGAGGGAAGTAATTTAGCCTGCTTAAAACTGGTATTTTGGGGGAGAACTTTCTGGCTGTTGTATGTTTCCAATATATTCTCATGGTCTCCTGCAGAGATCGATCTGTATTCTTCAGGTGATTTTATGTGTGATTTTTTTAGGGTTTCTTTGTTTGTTTCTAATACAAATTAAAATTCAGACTCTTTAGCCAACTGGAATAAAGCTATTTTAGCACTGCTCTGACAAATACAGTCTTGTCGTAAATTGGGCAATATAAAGGGTTTGTATAATGACCTTTTTTTTTTTATTTAATGCAAAACTATGAAACATTGTTTTTCTGCTGTTAAGAAATACTAGTAGAAGGAGTAGTTTTCATGGTATCAAATGAGCTGCTCTTGTGATAGAAACTCAACACTGGAGCACCCGGAATTAGAGTCTCTGGAGGATCAGAATAGACCTTAATAAATAGGCTCTCCTATTGTAGTTTTTACAAGGAAAAGGAGTGGCTTCTAGTTTCGTCGCAGTGTACTCAATTTTAGATCTATCCCACTTTTGCAATAGTAAATTGATAGAATGCTGCAGGATACCACACTTTTTGGGATATTCAGAAAAATATAGTTGGTTTTGTAAACTGATTGTGATTCATACTAGTTAGGACCATACATAAATGTTACCCAGTTACGTTCTTTGCAGAGCCTGCCACATCCTTATCAGTTTTTCACAGGAAGTAGAACCATTTAAAAACTTCACAGATTATAAGTGGTAAATTTTATCTGGTGGTCGCCTCTCTATTCATTAGTCTTTTGTTTCATCTCTCATTGTGCTGCTGCTACATGCAGTATTTAATACTGATAGTGTTGCTTATTGCAATAATGTAATTCCAATTTACTGTACTTGTTAGTCTCTTCCTTCTTGCACCACTAGATTATACATTCCAAAGCAGGGCTATATTTCAAAAGGTTTAAGTATGTTAAATATACATATTTCTACATTTTTGCCAGTAAAAAGAAAGAAATAATAATGCATAAACATAGGCAAAACTGTTCAGTTGTACTTACCTTACTACAGTTTTCAAATACCAATCCATATTCAATCTGAGCAGTTTGCCCTCCCATGAAGTAAAAATATAAATGCATTCCTACATTGTAGAGCATTGTTGAATAAGTCAATATCTATAAGACCTTTCAGATGCGCATAAGAAAGGTTCAGAATAAATGCAAAGGATTACATCATTTAATAATGAATATTACTACTACTGCACACTATGTCTCTTGATTGAGTAAAATGTGAAACGTCAGGATTTTGCAGTAGCACTGAATTCATGCAGACCTGTGTTATTATTTCTTTTGCCTACTTAAAACTAGACAAAACCTCCACTTTTGGGGCAATTTTTGTTATAGTGAGGATGTTGATGTGTGGCAGAATCCTATTGGAGAAATTCCTTTATTAAATTTTGACTTGTGTTTTATTTTTGTTATTATCAAAGGAGATTTCATGGGCTTGAGAAGGCAGAAAAAGAAGTACCTGTTGTTATCGTCACTTTCCTTTTGACAGTCAGTGGGACTTTGTGCTGCTTTATGTCATCAGCTTTGCAATACTGTAAAAGTCTGGTTACTGAAGTAGACAGGGTATTTCAGCAGACATTTTAGTCTAGAAAATAGCTTAACTGCTTCAAAATCTGCGGGATTTTCTTTGGTATATTGAGATTTCTCTGATGTTAGGAGTGGGAGAAAGTACGTACTTAGGGTGAAAGACTACAATGTTGGGAGGAAGCTGACCCTGAGGTCTGACCTCAACTTTGCACCTGGTATTTGAACTGCCTTCAGCAAGATGTGTAGTGCCTCCATCCTTCAGTGTCCCACCTCAGAAAGATGTAGGTGTATTTCATAGAATTATAGAATCATAGAATAGTTTGGGTTGGAAGTAACCTTTAAAGGTCATCTAGTCTGGTCTCCCCTGCAATGAGCAGGGACATCTTCAACTACATCAGGTTGCTTGGACCCTCATCCAACCGGACCTTCAGTGTTTCCAGGGATGGCACACATACCACGTCTCTGGGTAACCTGTTCCACTGTTTCACCACCCTCAGCGCAAAAAATCTCTTCCTTATATCTAGTCAAAATCTACGCACTTTTAGTTTAAAACCATAACCCCTTGTCGGATCGCAACAGGCCCTGCTAAAAAGTCTTTCTTAAAAGCCCTGTTTAAGTATTAAAAAGCCACAATTAGTCTCCCTGGAGTCTTCTCTTCTCCAGGCTGAACAACTCCAACTTTCTCAGCCTGTCCTTGTAGGAGAGGTGTCCATCCCTGTGATCATTTTTGTGGCCCTCCTCTGGACCCACTCCAACAGGTCCATGTCCTTCCCGCGCTGAGGACTCCAAAGCTGGACACAGTATTCCAGGTGGGGTCTCACGAGCGCAGAGTAGAGGGGCAGAGTCACCTCCCTCGACCTGCTGGCCAGGATCCTTTTCATGCAGCCCAGGATACAGTTGGCCTTCTGGACCGCAAGCGCACATTGCCAACTCATGTCTAGCTTTTCATCCACCAACACCCCTGAGTCGTTCTAGGTGGGGCTGCTCTCAGTACCTTCATCCCCCAGCCTGTATTGATACCGGAGGTTGCCCCGACCCAGGTGCAGGATCCTGCACTTGGGCTTGTTGAACCTTATGAGGTTCACACGGGCCCACTTGTTGGACTTGGTCCCTCTGGATGGCATCCCATCCCTCAGGCATGTCAATCGCACCACTCAGCTTGGTGTTCTCTGCAAATGTGCTGAGGGTGCACTTGATGCCACTGTCTGCCTCAGTGATGAAGATACTTATTAGTACTGGTCCCAATGCAGTTCCTTGAGGGACACCATTTGTCACCAGTCTCCATCTGGATATTGAGCCGTTGACCACTACCTTCTGGATGTGACCATCCAACCAATTCCTCATCCACCGAACAGTCCACCCATCAAATCCATACCTCTTTGATTTAGAGAGAAGGATGTTGTGGTGGACAGTGTCAAAGGCCTTACAGAAGTCCAGATAGACAACATCCATAGCTTTTCCCTTGTCCTCTGATGTAGTCACTACATTTCATAATGTTGGAAGACACTGAAGTCCTATAATAGGATATAGAAAATGGTATTTTGCTTCTAGGAAAAACTGATAGAGCCCATGTTCTTTTTTGTGCTATTTCTTTACGCACAAGTAATTTTCTCCTGTTGTTTTAATTTCTGTTTCCCTTACTTCAAAGTGTCTATCCAGCTAAGTCTGAAAATAAGTAAGCAGATCAAAGTAAAGCAGCAGTAAGCTTTCTGGGCAGTATTTATCTTTGTTATCTAGCCAGATGTGTATTTATTAGATTTTTTTCATGTCTTCTATATGATATGGTTAAGTCTAGGTATTACAGGTCTATAATTTTAAAATGCCACCCTTCCTGAAGGAAAGAACATTTTTCTTCTATTCTTTCCTGATTTTTTTTTTCTTAAAGATATGAACTCAGTGCAATTCAATGGCAGTAGCCTTGCAGGGTGAGAAAATCAGTGGAAGGCATGTAAAGGACCGCTTTCCATTTTGTTGTTAAAGAGAAGGTCTCAAATTATTCCCTTCTTGAGTAATAAGCCAAAAGCTTCTATTGTAATGTGTGTACTCGGCGTTGTATCTTTTCCCTTTCAGACAGAAAGGAATAGATTTATTTATCTAATCTGTCAATCTAACCTATGCATTTCTGATGTACACATTTACCAGAGGTCTGAACACTGTTTGTGCTGCTCTGATTTATAGAGAGTTCTCACTGATATATGGCCTTGATGTTCCTCCTCTTCTATATTTTAGCTGTCGGTGGCTCCCTTTTGACTGTTATTTGTTAAGTCTTATTACTACTAGGCTCTAATTATAGCTCCCATTATTTTTAGGAAAATGCTGAAATAAAAGCTCAAAAGGGCCTTTAGAAGTGCACAAATGAGAATTAGAGATGCGATAAGCACTCATCAATAGGCTACTGGGGCTTTTCACTTACCATCATTCAAATAATAATTAGAATATTTAGATGCTAAGTACATATCTGAGAGAGAAAATCAAATGGAAAAGTTTTTTTTTTAATGTATATATAAATAAAATATAAGAAAGATCTTCACTTGTGTGGATTCACACACAGTATGGAGTTATGCATGTTTTGCCTTTGTTTTGCAGAACTGTTCTTTACAGGAAGTATTGCATGCTTTTTATAGTAAATGAAACTGCTAAATATGGATTATGTAGGAGCTGAATTGGTAAAAGACCTGCAGAATGGCTGTGTGTTTAAATGCAAAAATGAAAGGGACAATCTAAATCCTTATGGTAGGGACAGTCTAAATAATTATTCCAATCTGGTTTTTACCATAGAAAACTGTCAGGGAGAACTTTTAGAAATAAACAGCATAAAAGAAAGGAAATTTAGTAATGAAAGCAACGCAGACTATAACATTAAAAAATGTGTTATTAAATAAATAAAAAATAAAATAAAACATTTTCTGGAAATATCTGGAGCAGTCCCCATTACGTATGTCTCTCATAATCTATGTGTGAAAGCATTACCAACTGCCCATGTTTCAGCATCAGGAAGGCTGCACGAAAGCTATACAATTAACTGTGGTTGCAAAAATTCTAATGAATCTAATTCCCTTGCCATTTCTTCACAAATATTGGAAGCAGCAGAGATGCCACTGCTGCATTGATGGTAAGACCAACGATTTACCATAAGATGTTTTAAATCCCCATCTTACAATGTATCTAATTTTTATAACTGAAGCTTTGCTCTCTTGTGACTATTGACTCTCCATGAGGCTAATTCTGCAGTAAATATTTTTTCTTTTACCAATGTAAACGTTTCTGATTTCTTATGCACCTCACCCCCCTCTCTATATGCCTGGTGATCTTCCCTATAGATCCCTTCTGTTTGGATAACTGCGTGCATCAGATGGCAAATAGTTGGCTGCTGGTTTACATGTTGGAGGGATCAATTCTTCACTGATAGGGCAATGGACTGGATGACCTAAGATACGTCTTTCATCTTTATTTTATCACTGCAAAATGCAAGTGGGCGTGCAAACCCTAGCTCTTTGCCAAAGCCATCTGCTCAAAAATATTATACAGACAGACAAGGAAGGTTTAAACTAATTACAACTTTTGTCTGTTTATGAAAATGATTATTTGGTACTGCAGTCATATATCTGGGCTTCCCCCAGTTGTGTCATCTTTTTAAATCAAAAAATCTCACTTGGGCACAATCTGAAGACTTTGAGTATTTGTCAGTGATTTGCGGATGTCCCCTGAGTCCAGCAGGAATGCTAGAAGTTTCTCTGATGGCCTCTCCGACGGCCAATCAGTTCAATGCACTCATTGCACAAAGACTACATGTAGTTTTCCCTAGAAGATTGTAGGCAGCAATATGGAAGCCCTGCATGAGGCTTTTTATTATACTGTTGCCCTTGCCTTGCTGTTGCACTTTAAAAGGCTGGTCTCTGGGGAAGAGCTAGGATTCACGTTGGTATACAACTTTATCTTTGGATTAGGAAATTCTTTACATGCACAAAATGGTGTATTTCCCCTGTGTTGAGAAGGACATTTCATTTCACATGGGCTGAAGGAATTGGACTGAATGTAACCTACTTCCTGGGGCTCCCAACAAACCAACACAGAATGGTCCTTCTGAACTGCCATGAGCTCTTCTTTCTCCCCAGAGCTACCTCTGTCCTGCGGGCTGTCCAATCTCCTGATTTTACCAAGCAATGCTTCTGGAGTGAAGTGGACAGTTTCCCTAACTGGGATGAGTTGTCCCTACTTTTGCGTTGCTGGGCTGTGCCGGACATCCATTCTCCATCCTTAGCTTTGCAGCAGCCGGGTAAGGACAGCTGCCTACCCCCATCCAGCAGGTCACTGAGCTCAGCACTGGGTCTACACCGTGTTATTGCTGGCTTTTTGGGCGACAGATGGAAAGCCATAAGCTTTGTCACTAAGTGTTTCCTGAGCCAGTAACAGTTGTATGCGCAGTTCAGGGTGTTGGTGTGTTCAAAGTTTTATTTGTGTGGTTTAGTTGTGTTTGTGTGATATTGTAAAAAATAAAAAAAAAGAAGTAAAAAACGAAACTAATCTCTTAACTGGTTAAAGAGAGCTCCCTTTGAAAACTGAAAAGAGGAAAAAAGAAAGCTGTCTACATTGTATTTTTTGGTGACAGGAAGTTGCAGTTTAAGGTTTTTATATTTACAAGATTTTGACCAAATCTTTATGGCTTTTATCTCTGCAAGTGGCAACTCAAAAATATTTTTAGCCATATATTGTTTTAGAGGTGTCAGCTCTGGTGAAACTGTCCTCTGTATCTAAATAAAATGTGAATTGTTTGCTCACTGTCTATAAGCTGAGAATTTGATCACGTTTCTAAAACTCTCTAAAGTTTCTGTTAGTTTTCTGTTCCGTCACTCTGTATTTCAGCACATAGAAATCTTTTGTTTCCAAAAGTTTCTCTAGAATTGTTAAACTACTTATTATGTATATGCATCCTGCCGTTTACTTATTCCTTAGTCTTATAGAGGCTCAACTGCTGAACAACGCTGAAGGCTCAGCGTAGTGCAGGATATAAGAATATTTGCTCAGAATGTGTGAACTTGATTCATTATAGAAAACAACCATCATATTTAACTAATTATTGGAAATTTTTTAGCTTTGTATTAGTATATAATTAACAATTTTACAACTAGCTTAATAAACAAATAACAATTAAACTTCCACATATGGCTTACTTTACAAATTTACCCCATCATGCATAACTAATGGCTTTGCTACCACATGCTAGGAATAGTACTGTTACAAGTTTAATGAAGCTGATGGCTTGTTTGTTGCAAGACTAACACAACATTCATGTAGATATCAAATACAGTATTGGCTACAGATTGTCCTGTATTGCCTTTTACTAGATTTGCAGAGAATTTTAGAGTTGCTGAGCACTTGTGTCTTATGGTTTGATGAGGAAAACTGAATCTGGGGAGGAGTCACTGCACTGCTTTGGCATCTTAGTGATAATAATGATATATCATCCTTATATTCTGCTGGTTTCATGTCAGTCAAATATTATTCAGCCTGGACATTCAAAAGGTAGCAGCTTAGATCTTCATGGCTGTAAACGGTTTTAAAAGCTCCAGACTAGTACAGCTGAAAAGGCACTGTGGGCAGGGCTTTTCGTATGCAAATTATGAATTAGTGAGGCCAGCTGGGCACAGTGAATGTTCCCTGCTTGCAATGGTGCAGTTATGATGGCCAGGTAAAAGTGACTGATGAAGGGGCAAAAGTTTCACTCACTGAAGCCATTGTAGGTAAAGACTAAATACTACACAAGTTTCTCATGAGCTAATTCTGCCCAAGGAGTCCTCTCCCTAGGTGCGAAGCTGGTCATGCTGCTCTGTGAACCAGCAGCCCCTGGTATTCTCTGCATTTAAGACATTGATTCCCAAAATTGCAGCTCCATCTAGAATTTGCAGCTGCTGAGAGAAAGCAAAACTGCAAACTGGGAAAGTGAAGGAGGGGAAGCTGGGGAGGCGGCAGTGAACCCGCTGCAATGCTGTGGTCACGGCTAAGGGAAACTGCATCTGTGTGCATTTCATGCTCGTAACATAAAGGGCTGGTGCAATAAGAACCCTGAAATTAAGGAATTTCTCAGACTTTACTTTCTTTTTAATTATTACTAAATAAAATCAGAAGCTTGTGTAGGTATTTGAACAGACTTTAATGCATTTGAAATGCATTTTGATGGATGTTTCCTTAATAAACTGATGATAATCGCTTTCTTATCTGACATCAGCGTTTTCTCTCCTTTCTGTTCTTAAAAAAAGTTGAATTATTTTGAAAAGAGAAACTTGTCATGAAGGGAAATTTTCAACACAAATTGTCTATATTGTTTCATGCGCAAACTTCAGCGTTACCTTTTCAACTTCCCTGTTCTATGACTTATGACATTTGTGTCAGATCTATTTTTGTTTCACAATGCAGGCTATATTCTTGTACACTTCTAACTGTATGTCATCCTCCTACGCTAAAGAGAACTGGACAGAGGTTAGGATGCTATCTTTTTCAGGCTAATTAAGTTCCAGCATAATCATTATACATAGCCTATATTTGCTTATTCAATATAAAACTTGCTTTGAGCAGGAGCTTGGATGAGATAACCTCCCAAGGTTGCTTCTGACCTGAATTATTCTGATTCTATGAAAACAAAAGTCGAAGGTGTGTGTTTATTGTAGAATGAAATGTTTCATTGCCTAAAATTCTATTTCTGAGAAGTCAGAGTTCATTGTAGAACATTTTGACTCATTGTAACAGTGCAGCAGAAATACAAAAATGAGATTTCCGGGAAGAAAACCATAACTATAACATGGACACAACTAAATACATGCTCAAAATCCCATCCTCCAGTATCTAGAACCTCCATCCTGCAGAAAATACTTCTTGTCAAGGCCATGAAGTACACAGAAGGCAAACTTGTTTTTCTCAGATGTAGTCCTATCCTTTTTAAAAAAAGATTGAACTGAAGTGGAAGACTATAATTTAAAAATAAAAGTCCCCACAGTTGCAGGTTGTGGAGAACTCATGCTGTATAAATTTTTTAGAACACAAATATTTCAGTGGCTGAGTTGATGGATGAACTTGGCAGCCTGTCCTCAAACGATCTGGGATTTTTAGAAAAACAAAAAACAACACCCTTAATGCCAGGCTCTAAACTGTATTTAATAAAAAATAGAGCTGTGTGCAATGTGCTTATTTTGCTTTTTTGCTACGAGGCCCATTGCTGCATTCAACCATTAGCTTCTACCTCATTCTGTCAATATCGAAGATAGCAGAGGCAATAAGCCACCCTGGCTGCCTTCAGGAAGATGCATACTAAGGAGAGAAAAACAGCTACAACTTAGCCATGACTGTCTTAACTCTTTTTCCTCTGGGTTGGCTGATCGTGGTTATTTTCTCATTTGATTTAGAGCCTAAAAACTAAATCAAACGTGATCAAAACTCCCTTATGGGACAATATAGCAGCCTAGCACAGAGCTACTGTAAGCACAGTGTACGTATTCAGATGCTAAGGAAGACATATGAGCTTGCATCAGAGGTGGATAGAAGATCTGTGGTTTTTGTATGCTTAACCTTCTCTATGTGAAGCCAAACTAGATAATCCTGGCCAAGCAGGCAGGAAGGGCAAGGGAATATGAATAGGCTGTGAAGAGATCATGGCCTCTGTTCTTCCTAAAATCATTTCCATTTGGTTCTCTAAAGCCTCCAAAGGTGCGGGTCATCTGGCATTTATGTTTTACAGAATATATACAGAGAGTCTTCTGCCTCCATATCCAAGCCTATGCCCAATAACATAATTTATTGTTTTCTGTGTGTGAGATTCCACAGAACTGCTTATATGCAAATTATTAAAGGTGCATCTAAAAATGTATAATGCAGTTTAGGATAAGATTATAACTATTGAACTTCACAGTTTCTTCTCCTACAGTTTCTAGTGCCTTTAAGATTGGGAGCTATAAGAGAAAAGTACACGAAGCAATGCTTTAGTAAATATGCAGGAAATTTAAAGCCAGGAAACTGGTCCTTGATTGTGTATCCAGCTGTGCAACAGTTTACTGACTTGGTTTCTTCTTTTCTTAAATTGGTCTGTCACAGGCAGTTTCAATATAAAAATATACACAGCTGGCAATAAATCCACATGCTTTCTTCACTGCACCAGTTACAATATGTCAAATTTTGTGCAGTCAATCAAATAATGTAAGTTACATAGCTTTATTTACCGGCGAGTACTACAAACTAGTGCTCCATGTCATTACTCAAAAATAATTAGAAAAAAAATAGTTTGGCAGAGGGTTGAGGTAAGAAGAACGCAATTTAATTTCTCTACAGCTTAGGGTTCATACTCAGTTAATTACAGAATCATGGAATCACAGAATAATTGAGGTTGGAAAGGACCTCAGGAGATCTCTAGTCCAACCTCCTTCTCAAAGCAGAGTCATCTGTGAAATCAAACCAAGTTGCTCAGGGGTTCATCCAGTCAGATCTTGAAAACCTCCAAGGATGGCGATGGCACAACCTTTCTGTGCAGCCTGCTCTACTGCTTGGCTGTCCTCATGGGGGCAAGTTTCTCCTTCTATGCAGTCAGATCTGCTCTAATTTCAATTTATGTCAGTTGTTGCTCATCCTCTCGGGATGCAGCACTGTGAAAAGCCTGCTCTCGCTTCTGCATAACCTCTTTGTAGGCATAGGGGTCTACTGGTAGGTCCCCATGAATATGGCTCCTCCAAGCTGAACAAGCCCTGCTCCTCCAGCCTTAGAGCAAGTGCTTCAGCCCTTGACCATCCTGGTGGCCCTCTGCTGAACTTACTCCAGTTGATCAATGACTTTCTTGTATTGGAGGGGGGCTTGGGGAGTGGAACTGGGCAAGGGCTGAGTAGAGAGGGATAATTGCTTCCCTAGATGTTCTGGCCACACTCCTGTTAGAATCATAGAACCATAGAATGGTTTGGGTTGGAAGGGACCTTAAATATCATCTAGTTCCAACCCCTGTGCTGTGGGCAGGGAAGGTTGTTCATGCAGCCAAGGATGCTGTTGTCCTTCTTTGCTGGTAAGGCACAAGAATGGCTCATATGAAACTTTTTCTCTCTCTAGTCAGTCAGTTCCCTGCCCTTTGTCATTGCAAGGGGTTGTAGGACTTTGTATTTCTCCTTGCTGAGTTTCATAAGGCGCCTGCCTGCCCATTTCTCCAGCTGGAATGGCAGCCCTGTGCTTGAACACGTGGACTGGTCCCCCAAGTCTGGTCCCCTTCATCTGCAAAATACTGCTATGTATTTCTAATACAGCCATATCTGCTATATTTATTATAGTAGAAATAGAGCAATATAAATTAGACTCAATGTTTTGACAATATAAGTTTTTGTTTATATTGTAGTTGTAATGATACGGAGCAGAAAGCTTAATAAAAATTAACTAAATCATACTGACATTTAAAATACATAAAAATACCTTTGTGTGTCAAATACCTATGTTATTTGGGTTAAATTTTAATTCTTGTTGTGGTCCACATTCAATTCCATTAGGACCCTCTGCGTTAGACTTGCTGGTGGAAAAAGGTGGATGCACTGCTCTTTCCTGGGTATTTAACTAAGGCAGTATGCTGGCTGTAAAATGTATGCTGATGCCCATTTTACAAATGGATATGAAAACTCTAAAAAATAATGATTTGGTGCAGAGTCCCATGGGACTGGAAAGGGAAGCCAAATCACAAGTCCCATTCCACTGCCCAGGCGTTAGATTAATCTTCTTTCTGGCAGCTATTTAATTCAGAATAGATTTAGATCAGAACTTTTGTTTGAACACAGTGGCCATTTAATCATGCCAAAATGTTTCCACTGTTCCCACTTTTTCTTTCATTACATTGTGTGCTAAAGAAATTATAATCAGCAAAGCACTAGAACTATCACCTGGCTATCCTGAATCATAATGAAGTACTGTGTGGCATTTTACCATTCCAATTCCTGATTTGTGGTTAAATTTGATATGCAGCATACTGAATTCACATTATTGTGTAAATATTCTCATTATAAGCTATAATTTGCTTTTGATCTGAAAAGGTCATAAACATGCCATCAGTTATTTCATAGTAGTATATAACGATTCATTGTTTTTTTCTTCACTTCGAATAGGAGGTATCTGCAGTAACTGTATGGTAATGGCTGGCAAATGTTGACTTTTATCAATGGCTTGTGTTCGCCTCACGCCTTCAACTCCTACATATTATAGAAGTGATTGCTGTTTCTGTTTTATTCTATGGTGGTTTAGTATTATGCTGGATATAGTACTTTGCATAATGTTATCAAATTCCTACTATTAGGCCTTGGAAAATATTCAGCTCAGATTCCAAACTACTCTGAAATAATAGTAAGTTTAAATCTAATTTGCGGTCAATCATTCAAGGTCTATAAATGATTGTTAACCATCAATTTCATGTATCTTTAATTCTCTTCTAAAAACCAAACATTTAAATTTTGTTTGCTGTCCTATCCCAAAGTCTGGGTTTCACTTTTTCTTGTTTTACTCTTCCTTCTGGTCCTGTCACAGTCTCTCTGTGAAAACAGAGTAATGACTGTGGTACAGAAGCTTTTATGAGAAAGCGCTTTAGCATCTCATGAGACTGAGAGGAGGAATTTGTACTCGTACTGAGCCAGAAAGAGGTAACAGGTGACTCCTTTCTCACATAAAATCTTGGTGATAGGGAAAGTACTGTGGCAGCAAGAACAGAAAATAGCATTTTTGTTATTTTAGATCCAGTTTTTGCAAATTATAGGTAAATACTGCTTGAAATTATCCCAAATCGAAATGTGTGCTTTATGATAAAGTAGAAATACAGAACAGGATGGCTTGTTAAATATACAGGATCTTTGGGGGCATGGCGGAAGCATGGATCCTTTGTTCGGACTACATAGTTCCATTTAATTAGCCACCAACATTGCGTGTCTGACACCTGTGATATTAAGCTAAAATTATCCACTAGCTAGTGCTCCCAAAACTTGCCTACAGTTAAGGCTTTTTCAGTACTGTGAGCAGTATGTGTTCTGCCGTGTGAGCCCGCAGAGAGGAAGCACTGGTACTGTGGGTGCTTCCCTGGACTGTTATGGAAATGGCACTGCCAGGTGGCACAAAGCAGAAGCCTGTGCAGAGTTCCTAATGGAAATCAGGGAAGAGTTAAAGAATGAGACTTCCCACCAGCAAGCTGTGATGGGAACCTGAACCCCAGTGCAAGGTGTCTGCCTTAAGTGATACCTCTGAGTCAAACTTCTCAGTGAGGCTGGGTAACTTGTTGACTCGTGTTTTTTTTTTTTATTAACGTGCTTTTCTGAGCTGCACATTTGCTGACAACCTTTTCATTTCGGTGTTGCTGCTAGTATTTTATTGGAGCAGTTTACAGGAACAAGTGCACTACAGAATCCAGAATTAAGAGGTTTGATGATCAACTTGCAATTTTATTTTCTGACTTTGCTGTCCTGCTGGTGAAGTGCATCCTTTGTATTTAAGGAGTTTTTTTCTGAAGGTCATCACATCCATAATATGGCTTTTATTAATTGCATTATAGGAGCATTAATAAACCCAAATGATAAATGAGGAGTGACGATACTGATGCCTGAAGTTGGTGCCCCAAATTCAGTTGAGTTGTCATGTTAGCTGAATACACCAGGGCTATATTACAAATCTTCTACTCAGACATTTCATTACATACCCTTCAAAATGTATAGGGAGGTGACAAGCAAGGATTTTGGTGTTACTTGAGCTCTTCATACACAGCAGCAATTGACTGATGTGCTTTTTTTTTTTTTTTTCAACCATTATATACAGAAAGGAGCAACACTCACTTTCCTTTTTCAGGTTGTGATGAAAATTAGTTTTTATGGCTTAAGACAGCTACTTTTATACAAGTTTCTCCTGCAGCTTCAGAATTTTGGTGGAATCTTTAGGGATGTGCTGTGGATTTATTCCTACCCACACTGAATTTACTCCAGCCAAAGGTGTTTTAAAATCAAATGCAAATATATGTTTAAGAAAAGTGCCTCACTAATAGTTCTTTCATCAATCAATTAGAAAAAAATATTCAGGATTTCCTTCACTGGGATCCTCAACATTTTGATGATAGGGGAGTGGGTGTATTTACTACATAAGTTATAGCTGAAATTCCTAGACTGTATTTGCTGTGTGTTGTCCAGGATTTTATTAATATTGGAGATCAAGCAGAGAAAGCCCAAATTTTTCTGGCAGACTACTCTTGGCATCAGTTTGTCTGGAAAATCTTCATATGGCTCATAAAAATCCATTTATTTCCACTATTGTCTCACGTGATAGAAAAAACCCACATAACATCCTTATCCTCAGATGTTCCTTGTGTATCTGGATCAGAAAGTCTTAAAGTTCCTTGTGGCTGTTGTTCATTATTTCTACCTTGACACAGAAGTCAGTTAACAAAGAACGTTCACTTTTTCCTTACTTTTATTCAGAAAAAGAAACAAATTATCTCCCTCATTTACATTTATATTTAATTCGTGAGAGATCTTGTCTTTTTCTGAGGACCAGGGAACAGATTTGTGTCCAGATAGATAGTTTACCAGTATCTGCCTTTGAAGGCCTATTAATTAAAATGTGGATATATGCCTTCCTGAGTCTGTTTAAATATGCCTTAAATATGTCTTAACCTGAAGATTTACACTTTTGCTTTCAGAGCAACAGCGTACAAAAATAATGAAAGTAGTAATTTTTAAGACAATTTTTGTGGTAAAGGAAATTATTTTTGTATAATTAACAAAGAATGTAGACAACACCTATTTTTAAAACTTTTGTTGGCGAATGGTTCTTAGTAATTGCGTAATACTGAAGACAAGCATATTAGTAAAATGCATTGGGTTTTTTTTGCTATTTATTTTTAGTGATGGATCTATACGTAGACATCCTTTATATGTCAAGTTATTTCTAAAACAGGTGCTTGCTTTTGCAGAAAAGACACAGGACGCGGAGGGCTGAGGAGCAGGATCATGTCAAAATATCCAAAGTCAGCAGGAAATTCTTTGCTAGTTAGAGGACCTGCACAAAGCTCACCATTTCAATAGTGCCTCATTTAATTCAGGATACAAATGAGGATTAAATACTGTCTAGGACTACATGTAGAGCTTGCAGAGTCCAAGAAGAGAGAGAAACAGAAAAAGAGGTTTTGTATATGCATAAAATTGAAGCTGGGAGTTAGTTCCCTAACATTCAGGATAAAAGGTGGTAAAATTTGTTAAAAAAAAGCACCCTCTTTCTTTATGCTTAAACATGCTGGTTAATATTCTAGCCTGACTGTAGTCAGGAGCAAGCTCCCACTGACATCAGTGGAGCCAGGATTTCACACTCTGGCTGAGGGAAGCTGTAGATCTTCTTTATTTCCATCTTTCTTTAGAACTCTGACTCCAAGGAGTTATTTGCTTTGCATTTGACTTTGCCCATGGGAGATCTGCTTTTCACTTCAGTAGGTGTAGATCAGTCCCTTCCTGCTGCTGCCTGGCATGAAGCTTAGGAGGCTTCCCCTATGTGTATGTGTGTGTGTGTGTGTAGGTGCACCAGAGAAATGGCGATTTTTCCTTCTGTCCTTTGTGATTACGTCAAGAGGAGATGTTTATAAATGTGCTATTTTTATTTGGGGTTTTGTTAAGGATGTGGTGTTCTGAATCAATATGTCTATTTTAACATTAGTCACCATACTACAGATAGTACTGCCAAGTGACTACAACCTATGACAGAGCCCAGCAGAAACCACCAGTGCTGGGAGTCCGGGGTGGTCAGTCTTGATGCTCAAGAGCCCCAGAAGAAATTAGTATGGGAACAAAACTCTTTAGATTTTTGGTTAATTGATTATATTAATGTATTTTTTTAAAAAATATTCATTGAGGTTAACCCCTTGAAAGTGTCCAAAGAACTGCCAGTCTCTTTGAAGGGAATATTTATCCTGATAACAAATGCAAAAAAAAAAAATATCTGTGCTTTTCAAGCTTTCATAGATTCATAGATTCATAGATTGGTCCAGGCCGGAAGGGACCTCCAAAGGTCATCTAGTCCGACCTCCCCGCAGTCAGCAGGGACACCCCCAACTAGACCAGGTTGCCCAGGGCCTCGTCGAGCTTCACCTTGAATATCTCAAGGGAAGGGGCCTCAACCACCTCCCTGGGCAACCTGTTCCAGTGTTCCACCACCCTCATGGTAAAGAACTTTTTCCTAATATCCAATCTAAATCTCCCCTTCTCCAGCTTAAAACCATTGCCCCTCGTCCTGTCGCTGCAGGCCTTTGTAAACAGACCCTCCCCAGCCTTCCTGTAGGCCCCCCTCAGGTACTGGAAGGCCGCCATGAGGTCTCCCCGGAGCCTCCTTTTCTCTAAGCTAAACAACCCCAGCTCCCTCAGTCTGTCCTCACAGGAGAGGTGCTCCAGCCCCCTGATCATTTTGGTGGCCCTCCTCTGGACCCGCTCCATCAGGTCCATGTCCTTTCTATATTGAGGGCTCCAGACCTGCACACAGTACTCCAGGTGAGGTCTCACCAGAGCAGAGTAAAGTGGCAGAATCACCTCTCTGGATCTGCTGGCAACACTTCTTTTGATGCAGCCCAGGATGTGATTGGCCTTTTGGGCTGCGAGAGCACATTGCCTGCTCATGTCCAGCTTCTCGTCAATCAGCACCCCCAAGTCCCTTTCCTCAGGGCTGCTTTCTAATACCTCTAATACCTTTCCTTGCCCTGGTTTTTCTGCCCTCCTTTTGCTCTTTCCCTTTCCTCTCCTTCCTGCTCTTTTGGTTTCACAGTGGCAAATTCTGCTTGGTTTTTTTTTTTTTTTAATTCTTCATTTAACATTTTGTTTGTGCATGATGTTCCTTTCTGTTTAGGAAATACGTAACAGTCAGTATTCCACAGCTGCAAAGTTACTACTGTCTTGAGGCTGACACAGAAACAGATACAGAGCTATACTCTGTTTAAATGGAGATTAAAATTTTATGTAGCAATTAATGGTTAACTGGGGGTAAATGATCCAAAATTACCCAGCAGGGTCTTTGTTGAACAGAAACACTGCTTAATGTCCCTTGTTTACTAACAATCTGATGATGAGCGAGAAGACATTTCTTCTTGTATACTGTCAGGTCTATATAGAAGCTACGATGTACTACTTCGGTAGGTACAGTGGCAAGAAGATGAGGGGGACTGTAAGGTGCCGTGGACACAGATTTAGTCTCTTTACTGCACCACGTTAATGTTCAGGATCTATGACCACCCAGTGAATAGTCCACAACTAGAAAGTACTTAACCTTCCAGCTTAATAAAGACCTACTAAAGCTATAACAGTTGCAAGACAATTCTGCCTTCAAAAAGTCAGCTCCCTGACTCCTGGACACTGCATGAAGTTTTTCAAGACCCACACGTTTGTTTGCCAGTTTGATCAGTCAGAAAAATGACCTTCCTGTCCACAAATGTAATGTTCATCTGCATCAAGAGCAGTGCAGGTACTGGTTTAAAGCTGGGAGGTCGGGTATGGACTCCTGGTTTGGGGAAAAATTTCTTTTGGCCCTCCCTCCTTGCCTTTGGGTTTCAGGGTGAGAGGGAGAAGTCCAGAGGCTGCATCCTGGTGGTGCAGCTGCAGGAATGAAAGAAAAGATGGGAGAGGACTAGGAAGGTGTGGCATCGGACTGCACCTCCTAGGGCTGAAAAGAAGGAGGGAAGGGAGAGATGAAGAAACATTCTTTTAAGCAAGCTGATTTGTTTTGGAAAGTTTACATTAATGGACACTCATGACTTGAAGGTTATCATAGTTATCTAACTATGCTACAGTTTAGACATTTTTTAAGGACCTTATTTCCTATGTAGCTTATGGAGTTTAGCATCGGTACTGTAAATATTGGAAAGAGGTAAATATTGCCAGAAAGTGAGCCAGAGCTTCTAGGTCATGTGCTTACAGTTAGGGATGGTGATGAGCTGGTTACCATTTACTGTTTTCTCTAAATGGGAGGTGTATTCTTCCCCTCTTAAAGTTAAATACAGTCCTGTGACTGGAGGACACTTTTTGAAATAGTAAGATGTTTTTCCCCCTGCTTTCCACAGCAATCCTGATTTATCCACAATATAAGACTTCAAGCAAACAAGAGTAGCAGATAAATCATCTGCTATGCATTAAGTGTACAAATGCCAAAAATTAAAATCCTACTTGCAGCATGCGTCCCCAAAGGTTTAAAGGTTGCTCTGTAGGGAAAAGTGGGAAGGCAAATGTCTATCAATGCATTTTATATATGTTACCTGTGACAAATGTTTCATAGACTTGAGGAATAGAAGGAAAAAGAAATCTGGGGAGTAAAGCAAAGCGCTGCTTGGTTTTCAGTACTT
Organism: Numenius arquata; assembly: GCF_964106895.1. Taxonomy (NCBI): domain Eukaryota; kingdom Metazoa; phylum Chordata; class Aves; order Charadriiformes; family Scolopacidae; genus Numenius; species Numenius arquata. The sequence goes on along the minus strand of NC_133583.1, from coordinate 54,262,216 downwards.
GTAGATGAATTTAAAAATTAAAATAAGTATCTGGTAAGTACTTTAGTTTATGTGATAATAAGTAACAGAAATTTTCTGTAAAAAATAGATTAATAACGTACACAAGTATCCCCAAAAACCTGGTAAAAATTACAAATAGCCACTGATACAAAATTCAAGCATGGGCAGATTACATTTCAAGGCGACAAGCCATTTTGCATTTGCTGGCAGGAGCTGGCATCTGTTTTTAGATGTAACATCCTCAGTGTAGCTGAAGAGCCTCTCAGAAAGAACGTTGCTGGGAAGAGCTCCAAGCGAAGACAAAGCCAGGTTTGCAAGATATGGAAGTGAGCTAGCATTAGACTTCCACCACTCAGCAAGACCTACTATGTGTGTAGTGAGCTCAGCAAGGTACAGAACTAGTTCATATTTGGCAGAAACAAGAGTCACTTGAGCTTGAGGTTGTCATGATCTTTTCCAAATAGCTCATTACATTTGCAACTTCCAGGTGGGCTGGATGATACTCTTTGGTCTTTATTACTGCTTCTTGGATGACTGGGATTTTCCCCTGATGTTCCTCAGCTTGACTGTGTGTGACAGTTCTGGCATTGTCTTGGCAAAATTGAGAACTGGCAGAGAAGTGCCTGAGCTAAGGAATCAGAACTCATGCTACATGGTGTCTTTACTGACACCACACTGTTAAACTGCTCAGAAAGACAAGATAACACTTTCTTTTTCTTGGCCTTGTTGCCTTGATCCAGTACTCACATGCTGAGGTGGGACTGTCAGAGCCCTGACAGCTGGCATGATGACACACATACACACATCTCTAGAGCTTATTTTTCAAGCTAACTCCTCAAAAGGGTTGAGGATGTGAATGACAGTGTCTGCCAGGCTCCACTGTACCTGAGTCAGCACCAGCTGTCTCCAGCCAGAAAGCTATCAATGGTTGTTTGTTCTTCTACAGGCTTTTCAACATGCAATATGTGGTCTTCTGCCTTGTGGCTGTGCCCTGGGAGAGCTAGCTCATGAGGAGGCATAGTTTGGAAACAAAATTGTTAGTGTATTTATAGTTGCTGAGTATTCACCTGGTAATAAACCAGCCTTAGTCCTTGAGAGATATTTCCATAAGAAGACTGTTTAGAATGATCTTGTTTAAATAATGCATCATTCATACAGATGCAAAGGAGATGTAGAAGGCACCTTTCTAATTACATTGTAGCCAGCCAGTTACAGCAACAGCATAGTATAGAAAACGTCCTCTCTGACAACTCTGTACAGTTATCTCATCTGGTAATTTTTCATTGTCGGAACATGTCCAGGAAGGCATGTTCCAACCATATGTCAGCTGCTGAAGGGCCAGGTCACGCACAATCCAGGACATGAAATCTTTAATGATCAAGTGAAAAGAGAGCCTGAGCTGTGATTTTCAAAGACCACATGCATGCTAGTAGTAATTTTCTGGTTTTAGCATGACTGCTGTTCGTAGGCAACCTTGTCAGTTTGCCGGGGCTCACAGCATCTAAAAGCAGAAGAAGCTGGGGGAGTATTTACAATGGGAAGGATGATATTGAAATTCTAGTGAGTACATCACTGACCCAAACACCAGGTACTCTGCTGTAGGTGTTCATGGGAAAGGAGCTTTCTGATGGTACCTGTTGTATCTAACATCCATGGTCTTTAGAGTGTCGCAGAGATCACAATGTAGCTGATGTGAAAGTCTGACTGTGCTCTTACCTCAGTCTTTCCTTTGATACTTTTATAAGCTCTTGCAGATGCAGTTTCAGTAAGCTGTTTTTCTGGCTGACACACACTGACCAAATACAACAATCCTTTGAGGAATGTTGACTTTCTGGGGTTTTTGCAGCCATTTCTATCTTGGTAAGAAGTCCCTTTTTTTTTCTTCTTGGACTTTGTCTAGTAAAATCCAAAGGGAGGAATATCTCATGCAAATAAAATTTTTGCCAGTACAATAATTAATGAAGAGGCTGTAACTAAAAAGCATTGATCAGTTGGCTGATCAAAATGGTAGGTGGCTGAGACTCCTACACTCTCAGACTTCAGTATCCAAACAGTAAAAAAAAATAGTTCAGAATGACAGGCTTTACAGAAAAAAAAACAAATTTAGGTCACGCATTTTTCATATCTTTGTGAAGTACTGGTATCTCTTCTTGTAAAAATAACTTGTTGAAAATAATATCTCATTTATATCCTATAGAATGTGATGAAGGCAATTTGTTAGTTGCTGTGTGGTGGGACTCTACTGAAAAAATCCGCTGTATCATGTATTCCAATTACTTTCATTCTAAATGCATTTCCAAAGAGTACCTTTAAAAAAAGTCACCTAAAAGCATGCAAGTGATCAATGTTTCTTTGATTCTAACTGCCAGATAGTGAGTTAGGTAGTTATTTTTATCTAAAAGTTTTCAATCTGCCCATACAACCTAGAAAAATGGTGTTTGTGATCAGGGAGTTTCACCTTGGAAAATAAAAAGGAGTCTGCAACAATACTGGAAACACATTTGCTGAGGTGCAAGAATTCTTTACTGGCTATAGACTGTCCATAAAGAAAGTATCTAATTGTACTAGACACACTTTGGAAACTTTCCCAGAGGAATAATAGATAAGTTAACGGAGCACTTTTTAATTTTGCAAAGTGCACTCTTCCTTATAATTTACTTAATATAGAAATTTAATGTACTGCAGTTTACTGAACAAATTACATTTAAAGTATTTCAGTGTTAGCTTGAAAGCTCTGCTTTGGTAGCCAGTTGGACTTTATTATTTGATTATCCAGATAAGGACAAGCAGTAACAAAGTTCTCTGTCTTAAGTGGTTCCAGGGATTATCTCTCAACCATTACCACTGTTAAATGCAGAATTTAAATTCCCAGGAAAAAAAATAAAGTAATACAGTAGTGCTTTTCTGCCTCTTCACTAGTTAATGCTTAGTTTTCATTTGACCTAAGTCTGAGAGGATTTCTTATTTGTTCCATAATAACTTTCATAAATGAACTACACCTTTATGAAATAAAAAAATGAAGTTACAGGAAAATATAAGAAAGCTAGAAATGAATATGACCAGAATCAAATGTTCCCTCTGCATGCACTGCAGTCCAGCTAAGTGAGGTTCTTTTCTATTTACTTGCACAACAAAATCACAAAAAGCACAATTCTGGATTAGTAGTATCAGAACATATAACTTATTTTCATTAAACCATTGTCATAGACACATGATTCATCATAAATGATACTTCTGCCCTGCCCTCCTGTAGGGCAATCATGTAATTTTTAAAATAACCCTACAATTTTTTTAAAAAATTATGTTATGGTTTTGTTATCAGATAACAGGTCAAATGAGTGTTTGTACTTGGAATGACATAGACTGTGGTATAAATTATCATAGGCTCCAAAGCAGCTCATTAAAAACTTTCATCTGTTGCATGAGGGAGCTGTACCCTTCTTCTGTGTCAGAATTAGAATTGTGGGCAAAAATCCTTATTATGGAGGTTTTCTTCTGTCTTTTTGATGCCCCGAGATGGACACATACATCACTTGGGCACATAGATCACTTATTTAAACTTTATGAGAAGCCAATGTAGAGAACAGAATTTTGAAGTGTTCTTGAAAATCTTAGTGAATAAGAAGATGCACGGCTGCATACTTGACTGTTTGAAGTTTCCTATGAATGGTTTCTTTACCAGGAGGAGTCAGGGAGACAGGAGACGGCATCAAAGAAAAGGAAGTATGTCTGAAGCTCTTGGTGTCTGCTACTGTTGTCTTCTGCAAATGGGAGTTTGAAGTTGTACAGTGGTGGCAGCACCTGGGAAGAACTTCATGGGATGTGGGAGAGGACAGCAAGAGGGCTGGATGAGGGAAGTACATCACAGAAGACTGCAGTAGCAAACATTAATGAAAACAGGTCATCATATTAATGACGGAATAGTATTCGAGCCAAGTTCACAGGTGGATGAGAGATTTTGTGAAGAAGTGCCTGCGGAGTCTTAGAATCATCAAACTGAAGAATGGCTCAGATACACACAACTGGGTACTTCCAGCTAAAAAAGACTACACTGCAATGGCAATTCCTCAAAATACCACCTGCTTTCAGAGGGACTCACCACTATCACTCCCGAGTTTGGTTTCGTCAGTCCACTGATGGTTAACCAGCTGATCTTGGCTTAACACAGCTGATTTTGATGACAGGAATGTTTCTGCAATTGAATTCTGGAGGGGTTGTGTAGTTCTTCATCTCTGCACTGTGCATGTGCCCCTCCAGGGAAGGCATGGGCTCTCCAAACAAATTTCAGTAGACTTTTCTTCCCATGGGAGGTCAGAAAATTCTAGTAATCAAATCTATTGTGTGCTGCTGAGGTCCAGGAGGCAAAAAAAATAAAGAAATGTCCTCCATAATCAAAACTGAATGATGTTACTAGGGCAATCTCTAGTCCTAGTCCTTGCTGCAATCCACATGCTGCTACACATTGTAGATGTTGAACTCAGTTGATATTTTAGGCAGTTTTTGATCAATTTCCATGTGAATATGTTCAGAAAACAAAGTTTCGTATTGGATAGTAATTGACTATCTGTTTGTTAAGGAAGATAAGGAAGCCGAAGAGCAATTCACTGTTAGCAACCTTTTATAGTCTTGAAGAAGAAAGGAAATGTTGTCAAATTGCGAAAAAGGGAGGATTTGTCACTCCTACAATTCTTTTACCAACTGGAAGAGCAGAGATGAAATACTAAGAATTGGACCATGTTTAATATTTTTTGTGATACAAAGATGTTGAATTCTTAGAGTGAAATCTAGCTGCTTCCTGGCTGGTAGAGGGATGTTGCTTGTTTACTATTAAGTATTCCAAGTGTACATGGTCAGTGAAGTAGGTAGGTTGCGTTTTTTCATTACTTGGATCTAGGCTATGCTGTTGTCTGCAGATAGATTGATGATATGCTTCAGAGTTTGAGTAGCTTTTTGGTGTGAGACTTGATGGCTGGAGATGAAGAATTAATTTTTTGTCATCTGGCATATAGCCTCATGATAATCTAGAGAAATGTTTTATGCTTCTGCTTCTTTAAAAAACTTATATGTGCTGTTTGCTTTTAGCAGAAACATCGAAATGGATAAATCGGTAAATGGCCTCATGAGATTAACATTCAATTAATAGATGATTTCCTCTATACAAAGATTTTTATTAGCATTACGATTACTGAGAATAATTAGTCATAGAAGTCTATACTATCATCAAGTTGAAGAACATGACTGGATCTAATTAAAGCTAATGCGAAGAATTGGGTATTGCATTTTGACTAGGATGGTAATGCAAAATCCCATGCTCTTGTCAAGTATGAGCTTCAGTGACATCATGTGGTCAGGACACACTTTGTTTCATTTGAAAGAAGGCATTTTCTAAACCTAAGAATGAAGACATACTGCTTTCTGTAAACCATACATGTGAAATGTGAGCGTATAAACCTAATGGCTATGGCACACCATCTGCAGGCGTAGAAGATCACACTAATGACACGGACCTCCTGGAAACCTTATGATGAAAAATTAGAGAGAAGCTGAAGAAACTCGGTTTCCTTCTTTCTTATAAGGTGGTTCTTCAATTCTAGGAGGAACTAAAACTCTTCTTCTGGACCAGGGAATGGCCAGCTGAAGAAAAGGAGCAGCCCATTTCCTAATGCTTCCTCGGAAGCACTGGAATGCTGGAAGTAATTTCTGCCTACAGTTGTGGATTGAGTTAAAAACATAGTTAGATACAGCAAGTTGTTATTATTCACAGACATGAAGAAGATATTTAAGGTAAAGGTGATCATTAATTTCCCTGTAATGACTAATGCTTTTATATTCCCAGAGGCCTACCACTTCTTTGATGAAATACCTGCCAAGCTTTGGCTCACTCAGGGTTTTCTGCCATCCTAATGAAGCTATACCTGTACTTCCAGGGAAAAAATACCTTGATGATGTGGATACAATGCACATGAAGTTGTTATAAAGGAAGTGAGATGAGCAGGTACATAAATAGTTCAGATGAAATCACTGTCCACAGCTGAAACGAACCCTTTTTTTTGAAGGTTAGAAAGGCTTAGGTCAGGTTTTATTTTTTACCTCTATTTTTTACCTCTAGCAAAATGTTGTAGGAGAGCCTTCAGCCTGGTGGGAAGTAAGAAGTAAGATTCATGGGGAATAATCTCACAAATCAGCAAATATGTAGATTCAGGGGGCAGATTGCCTTCTTATGTAGCAGCTCATATTCCAAGCCATTATCCCCAATAAATTTGATGGCAAGAACATTAATATATCCCACTTACAGTGATAGGAAAAAAAAAATTTTAAAAAAATTGGCTTAGTGTTTGTTGTTTCTTTCAAATTCTTTTCTTTTGACGTGTATGTAGTTGATATAGACTATCAATTGTTTTTGTAGATGAATAGTGGAAGTCATTTAATGAAACCAACTTTAATAGTTTTGCAAAAATAATCATGTCTATCCAAAGAAGGTTGACTTTTACCTCTAACTTTTACATTAACATTTTTCTTTGTATTTAAAGAATGTAATGTTGGGACTGGCAATTTGAAAGAATTTTATATCATTTTGTGTAGGTTGCTACTGCTGCTGGGTGTTAGCAAGTGCATCACTAATATACATTTAGAAGTTTTGAGAAACTGAATTTTTAAACATTTTTTCTCTTTTCTAAACAACAATCGTTGCCATCAGCTATTTTTTCTCCCCATGTTTTTCTCACGGATCTCCAAGGAAAAATTAATATTTTCAACTTGTGTGTATCAAGACAGAGAGGTCTGAAAGACAGACTTAGATGTCTAGAAATACCACTCATCTCATGAGTATTTGGTATTAAAATCTACGTGAAAATAGTGGAATGAAGGGTGAACAGATTTGTAAGATCACAACCCAGTAAATTCTAAAAATCTGCTCTTTCTTTGTTTAGATGGAAATTTCAGAGACTTGATAACACATCAACTGCGAGATAAGCTGGAGGTGTGAAACAGCTCAGTCTATCTATCTCCTTTTCTTCTTTTTTTACAACTCCTCCTTATTTTATTCAGGTGCATTTGCAGTCAGAAGTCTCTTATCAAATGTGTGCTTATAGTTGAAAATGACACACCTGCCCAGTATCTATGGTAACAAAGGCTCTCTTCAATCTCAGACTTCTTGGTACTCTTTTCTGCCTTTTCATTCCCTGGAAGAATAGATAATAGCAAGTATTTTTAACAGTTTGTTTTAATTTCTGTTGCCATTACTTTGTAAAATTACTGTAGTAATCTGAGCGTTTTGCCACTTTAAGCTTTTCTACAGTGATTACAGTGGATTGGTCTTTTGGATGGCACAGGGTTTTTGTTTTTCTCCTTAAAAGTATAATTAAAAATGCAATAAATGGTAAAATAAACATTGTCTTTTTAGAAAAGAAGAATGCCAATATGAGAGGTATGTATAATGTGTAATACTGCATCAAAGAATTCTGCTTCTGACTCTGACACAAGAAACTGCAGACCTATAGGGAAATTGCTTTATTCAAAATCATAAATAAACTCTAGTCCGTTTTTTTATTATGGACAACTGATCCAATGTACTAAGCTCTTTCCTCCTGTTGAAATTGATGAAAAAGGGAGGGTTTAGTATCTCACAATATCAGTTAGTTTGGATCACTCCATAGTGAATCAACACACCATGGAAAATAATCGGATTAGTAACTTCCTCTTTATTTATAAACCGTGACAATTAAAATAAAATCAAAAACATAAGGTCTCTTTTTCCTCTTTAAACCTCTCTCACTCTTTTCAGAGTTATAAGTACAGCCAGTATTAGCTAAAGGAAAGGGCTTCAGTACCATCTGTTTTGCCTGGTTCTGAGATTCTTTCAGCGAAATCAGAAGACAGCCTGGGCATATTTTGAGTTTAAGTGGTATTGTTTGTACGTTCTTTTAAATCAAGGTGAAGAGACAAGTCCCCCTGTGGAGTTCAAGAATCACTTAGCAAACCAGATCCTTGTCAGAAAACATAACAATATTCTTTCTTTATAGTGCACTCTATTCAAGGCTGCCTTTCGTAAGACTACCCGTGACATAAGGCTGCTATTCTTCAGTTCCTCCTGCTCTCCTATTTCTCATTTGACAAGCACCTTCCAACAAGTGCAAAATCCTTCACTTCTAAGAACAGTCTTTCTATTAGAATGTGATGTAATCCTCATCTATGTCCTACTTATAAAACCTCATAAGCTAATATACTTCACAAAGGTCTGTGGGTCAGATTTTGTCCCTAAGAACAGCCACGTAAATCTCAGTGAGTTCACTGAAGTTACTGTAGATTTACACTCGTGCAGCGGAGCAGTGGTCTGCTCTATTCAGTACATAATTCTTTAACCACTGCATCATTTTAATATGACGGTGTAGGAATTTGATGATTTGTTATTTTGTTCTCATGACAGCTCCTCAAATTTGGATACAGAATACACTGGGATTTGTGTAATGCTTTAAGGAGACAAGAGTTTCTGAAACAAAATTACTGAAACATATGGTTTAATCTGAGCCTGTAAAGAGTTTTTCAAATGAAGGTGAATAACTTGGATGCAGCTGTGAAAAGAAGATCTGTAGAGGGAATCAAAAAGTAATATGGTCAAAGTAGCTTTCTGGGAGAACAAACTTTGCAACAGTTTCTTGAGCAGTTATGATCTGAGCAAGGGTACATTCAGAAAAGACACAAGAAGGGATGTCGTGACATTAGAAATGCAAAATAATGGTTGAGAGGATTCACATCTGCACATGGCCTCTAGCCTATCAGCTTAGACACTCAGCTGAGGGGTGGAAGGAAAACTTGGGATCTGTTCCCTGTCTGACTTCAGGGCAGTGGAGATTTTCCCAAGTTTTCCTGAGTTCTACGACCAAGATCAAATAGACTTCAGTTAGTTAGTTAATCAGTTAGTTTCTTAAGGCTAAAGAAAAACTACTTTGAAAATAACAGACCTTCTATCCCACTTTTTGTTCAGCTATCTGGCTGGGAAATCAATTATTTGCACATCTCTGTTGCACATAGATGTCTTATTTCTCTTCTACTGCTAAATCAGCCTTCCCCATTGTAGCTTGTTTTTCAAGTGTAAGCACGATTTTCAAGTGTATGCAATGACTGTGGGGGAAAGGGTTAGGGCTGGATTGTGCTTGCATGGAGTTGGGTGTGCTTGCACACCGGTCAGCTGGACCTTCCGGAGGAAATCCACAGCTGAGAGGCAAAAGTGGGACTTCATGATGTCAAGGTTGTAGCACTGTGTTAGGTGAAACTGCTTCTCTCTCTCTGGTGAGCAATTTAGATCACGCAGTGGCTGTCAGAGGCAGAATAGGTCAGGCAGGGGAACATGGGTATTTTGCTTGTACCTGTGAGGAAACCTCTCTGTTCCTCTTCAGATGTGAAAAACATTGATTACTACTTGATGCTTAATGTCTGTAATTTGCTGACCTTTGAATGGTCAACCTTTGTGTGAAGGCTGACCTTCAGGATTGAAGAGCAGAGGTAGTTTGTGCATATAGTTGTAGGTGAAAATGCATATGTACATATATAGAAATATGTAAATACTGAGTTTTTATATATTTTTGTAACTATATATATAGACCGCACTTTATCATTCTTGTTTAGTTTCTACTTTTGTATTACAGAGTCCATGGAGGGTAGTGATAGCAAGGAGCAGAGGTCAAAAATATTAATAACATTGTTTAATGTTATAAAATAATTACGGTTTTCAAGGTTATTCTAATATCCTAGTCAATAGTAATATCATTACAGTGTCTTCATTTAATCAGGTTATGCTTAATAAAATATAGTGCTGAATACTCAAAATTAAAATTAAGATGGAATAGGAGAGGAAGATTGCGATAAAGAAAGTAAAGTTGTCATCATCATTTTATCAAATAACTTCTACTGAACAATGGTGAGGCTCCGCATAAGCTCAGTGGCCTTGTACACAGAGGTCATCCAGAGATAACACGTCCTTCCCCGTCACCATTTCAATTATCTGGTTGTTTTCAATTTTCTTACAGAGCTGGCATGGATTTTAGAAGCCATGGGGCTCGCTGCTTGGAGGAAGACAAATTCGCTTCATCCAAAATACAAAGTCATAGAATAGCCCAGGTTGGAAGGGACCTTGTAGGAACCCTTTTGTGAGAAAGGGAGCTTAAATGAGACTATCTAGCACCCTGTCTAATATCATGTTGAAAACCTCCAGTGATGGGGACTCTACCACGTTTCTTGGGAAGAAATGAAACACGAAGAGCTATCTAGTTTTCCCCAGCTCTGATGTGTGGGTGTAAATGTTCTTCCTTGAAAAAGCTACTTGAGAGAAACTCCTCCTTTTTTACTCAGTCACTTTCTACAGCCAAACAAGACAGCAATCCACAAAGAAATTTGTAAAGAAGATAAAAATGACTGGGAAAGAACCTGAAGGCTGGGAGAACAAAGGAAATGATATTTCTAAGGGGAAGAGAATGTGATTGCTCAGGAAATAATTAGACTTGTTACTTAATAAATAGTGTTTCTTCTATTTATTATGCAGTTAGAGCATGTTTGGTGTCTATGAGGAAATAATTGATTTGACTTTTAGCAGGCACTTAATGAGTTATAGAATAGCTTTAGAAATCCTCACACTGTGAATGGAATTGTTTTCACAGCTGATTTGTGAAATTTGTGAAGACAGGCCCAGAGTTCAAAACCAAAAGTGAACTCCTCCTACATGGAAGGTTTATTTGGATCATTCTTCATGCTCAGCCCACTTGTAGCAATTGGATTAAACCTTCAAGATGAAATTTTTCTTCCTCAGCTTAAGGGTGTTTGAGCCCGAGGTGCTGTTGTGAGGTTCCCTTTGAAATTTTGTTTTACAAGTAGTTTCATGGTGATTGACAATATCATATCCCGTTGCATAGAAGAAAATGAGGGCACGCTAACTGCATTTCAGTGCACAGTAAATTTCTGATGGATGCATTCAGAGCCATGATTTTAAGCTTCACTATATAATTTTATCTTGGATTATTAACATGTTATTAGAACATAGAGTTTGGGTTTTTTTAATCGCATGGAGACTGCAACATACAGTGAGTATTTTTGCTGCATTTCTACTCCACTTTCAGCCTTGTTACTTTAAACAGGAGGGGTAAAAAATTTCCTTTGCAGGCTCGAAGGCTTAAATCTCACTAGGGAAAAATGTGACTGTGGTCACTTTCCAGGCTGTGAGTAAATGCTGACTCATTTAAAAGTAAAATAAAATAATCTTTTCTCCCTAACTCCAAATGCAAGGGAAAAACTGGATATACTGTCTTTAAAGTAAAGGTGTTTTTAATCCCCCTCCCTCTCAGTTGATCAAGGCTTCAAGGCTGATTTGTAACTGATAGACTGTAAATTTTGGGAAATGTCTATAAAGACTGAGGTTGCTTTTGCAGCATTTGATAAGAGCCTCTGTGGTGAACAGATAAAAGAGAAAATTACTTTTTCTATCATTATCCAATATTAATATGTTGCACCTGATTTTTTAGATGTTACACATCTTTAAGTATATACTTTTAACCACGAGGACAGATTTTGCCAGTAAAAGGAAATCTCTTTCCAATGGATCTAGTAGATTGAAACATGACACTTTTTTTGTTCCCTCATTTTAAAGGAAGCCAGACAATGCAGTTGAGGGATACAGAAAGCTGAAGAGGCTGACTGAAGGAACCGGTGTTTTTAGCACACATAAGAAAACATACATACCATAAATGACATTTTTATTCCCTTACTGTGATTTATTACTTCTATTGCTGAAGCATTCAAGGACCTGAAGACCATTGTGCCAAACACTGCTCAGACTTATGAAGAGTATTTACATAGGCTGGGGACAACTCATGTCTTTGGTCTCTAGTGACCGAAGGCACAGGGGCATCCAGTGAGAGGGAACAAATCCAGAGCACAGAAAGGAAGCAGACACTTGCAGCAGTGGGACACATTCAACATTTGCAACAACTGACTCAGGAATACAGTGGACTTCTCCACCATTTGAAGCCTTTAATCAACCAAATATCTTTTGTAAAGGTACATTATTCCATCAAAAATTTGATCAGAGTTCTGGGGTGATGATATGTGCTCTGTGGAAGGCTAGGGAATATTTTTTAATGCCAAAAAACCCCCACACAACTTCTATTGTGTTTGCAATCTGAATATATCACTCAGTCACCCTTTTCTAACTGTTCTTTCCTTCAGAATAACCAAAATTTTCTTTTGGGTAAGATGAGGGCCAGAAATGAATGTAGTAGTCCAGCTGGTGGGTTACAGATAACGCGATCGTAAAAATTAAAGTTATACTTCAGGTAATTAGGAAGTTTGCTTATTCTATCATTAATTGTGCAGCTGTTTAATTTAAATATAATCTGATTCAAAGTGTTAAAGTTTACTTCAAGCTGAACGCTACTGTTTTCCCTGCAGTCTGCAGCATTTTGTGAGGGAAATATAAAATCTGGAAATAAAAGGAAAACACTATTTTTTGTTTGCAAAATTACATGTTATGCCTATCTGTAATTTGTTTTTAATAAAAGGAACTTGAAGTAATGCAATTATTTCTACTGGGAAAACCCCTCAGGAGCAAGTTGTACACAGTAATTATGATTTTAGACTGAGCTGACATCTTTACTAAGTTCTGTGTTATCTTACCCTATATTAAGTATGTTCAGTTTTTGAAGTGGGTGTTTCAAATGTCTTCTCTTAATTATCACTGTGTAACTGAAGAAAAGTACAAACTCACAGCCCCATAAATGTGAAGACTGTTTTGATTTGGTTTGTTTTGATATTGTTTTTCACATATAAATCATATAGACACATCTGCGACTGAAACGGGGATAAGCCTCCTGGTGTTATCTTATTTCTTAATTGTAGGCTCTGGTTTTCTGAGGCGTGTGACTTGGTCCTTTCCTTATCATGCCCTCCTCTGTTGTTTACTTGCTTATTTACTGGCAAAGCTGCTTATATTTTAAACCTATCTGGGCAGAGCAAGCTTTAAAAATGGATGTCAGATTTGTTTTAATTCAGAAACCTTTTTCTTTAGCAGCACGTGTAGGCTTGCTCAATGTTTTATTTTTTTCCCCATTTTCACACTGCAGTCATAGAAATGCCTCCTCCAGATAACAGAAGGAGGCAGGTGTTATTGAGAATAGTCTTTGTGAAAAAGTGGAGCCATTATTAAAAATACTTTCAGATAAATGTCAGTCTTTATACCTTCTGATATTTAACACACATTTCAACTTTTTCTACTTTTTCTACTTGAGTATCTGTGGTGTGGGGGGTCTCTTTGAAACGAGCCAGTAGGATACCAAACAGAGCTGCTTCTGCTGTTATGCTACTAGTCCTGAAGTCCCAGACTGAGAAAGCCTTGCAGGATTTTGGCTCTAAGCCGCATATTTTTCACCTGGCTATAATATTATTAGGACTGAAATCCTGTTGCACTGCCTGTGGTTGGATGCTCTTTCACCTTAGCCTTAGTGGCTTTCACCTTAGTGGTTATTTGGAACTTTCCACAATATCATATGCCACTTCATTTGCAAATATACTTCCAACCCTATGAAGTAGATACAGTTTTTTCCACTGGTGGAGAAACTGAAAGAGCGGTTAAAGCAGGAAGGAGTAATGAGAGCAACAGGAGAAAGCTGATGCATTGGCAATGAAGCTTCTTTCTTTTGATTTTCTTTCCTGTTTATCCATTATCAGGGATATAAGAATAATTGCATTTATAAATAATGTTTCATTTGATGATCGCAGCGTTTTATAGATATTATTTAGACTAACAACCTGGGAAGACAGGTTAGCGATACTATTTTTGTTTTGCACATGAAAAGCGGGGTTCACAGAGGTTGTATGATTTGCCACAAGGTTACAAAATACATCAGTGTCACAATTGGGGCTGAAAGATGGGACTAAGCACTGCTCCTTTAATAGCGCCCGGTGACAAACCAGCCTCAGCTCTGTGTCACAAATTTGAGAAAACATTTTTCCTGCCATAGTGTCTTGATTAATCGACTCTTGCTTGGCAGTACATGTGGTAGCAGTGTCTCAGAGTCCCAGTATCCTGTTTTGTGAACCTTTTAAAGGTCGTCTTCTCCATTTTGCACAGCTGTCATATCCTGTCACAGTTATTTCATGACTAAGTAGAAAGTATATTTTGCATCTAGTTTAAATGTGTCGGATAAAATGGAGGAATGTGAAGTACAGGTGGATGAAAAAGTAAAGGTTTTACCTCATAGTCAGTACTGAAGAGAATCTTCCAGATGTGATAAATCCGTGTCTTTAGATGATTTATGTTGCAGTTAGCTGTGCGTCCAGGCAGCGAAAAATTAATAGAACAGAACGTGAAAGTTCTGGAAAACAAACAGGAGATAAAAGTATTTGGAAACACAGAAACTGTTCTCCACCACAACAGTAATTTTAAACAATTCAGTCCTGGTAATCAAAAATACTCTGAGAACAGAAAGCATCTTTTCACAAGACACCAGACCTAAATAAATAGCAGGATTTTCCAGAGGTTTAAATGAACCGTCTTCCTCAAATATTTCTGAATATGTTTCTAGATAAATTTATAGTAAATTAAGCATTTTGCTGAAATTTATCTTAATTTATATATAGGACAAGAGGAAGAGTCAAATAAGAATAATATCATCTGCAAGCTTCTGAATAACCTAAAAATATGCTGTTAAAGGATAAACAGAAATTTCAGAAATAGAAGTCAGAGTACAGTGCTTTCAATTTTTAAGGCATATGTCTGTGAAATAGACGCTAAATTCAGAGATCCATTCTGCCTGATTTCAGAAACACTTAGAAACATTATGTTGCATGCTGCTGGGTATCTGTTAGACCAACTACAGCAAATAAGTAATGAAGAGTTTTGAGATATGGTGCATACTGTCAATTTTCTCGTTTCTCCTTGCATCTGCAAAGTCATTTAGTGCATATTTTTCTGTAATTTTGTTACATTTAGAAATCCCCACGTTATTTAGGATTTCCCATATCTGGTTTTTTTCCCAGTTTTTATTTGTGAATCTTTTTGGGGAAAAAAAGAAAAAGATAAGACTGGACAATGTACAAAGAACATCCCAGTTTACTGACTTGTTTGTGAATAATGACTTTTTTTTCCTAGTAACATCCTCTTCATGAAGTTAATTTTTTTTTTATATTTTTCTTTGTAATTAACGTAGATAACTTAAAAAAGCCTTTCTCTTATGGATAGAAATAATAGACTGGCATACTTAATTTTTGCATTTAGGTATGTTCTTTCGATGCAGTCTTCTCTATGAGTAGTGTTGTGGTCACTCCATATGATTTGCATTGTGAAGACTACAGTTTAAAACTGATCGAATATGACTGTATTTCAAATGCATGCATTTTCATTATCTGATATTTTTAATGTCCTCTCTAGAAAGCCAGTTTGTTTTGTCTGAAATTTTAGTATTATTTTAAAGGTTGTATGAAAAAGAGAGACTGTCCCAGTGGCAACGGGATGGCTAAACTAAGAATTAACAAGAATTAAAAAAGAATTGCCTGACAGGGCACAAAAAGCTTGCTTCTGATGCTGAGAGCAGGCAGAAATCTGTAGGCAGAGCTCTCGGTGTACAGTTGAGTTTCACTCCTCCTCCTCTTGGACCCCAGAACTGTGTGAACCAAACTGCTTAGCTTCTCTTGCCGAGACAGAGTTTTATCTGGGTTTTTTCAAGGAGCTTTTCCTCAGGCCTCCTGATACTTATAGTAACGATACTCTTGAGCCTGCAGCCATACAGAATCTGTAATAAAAAGAATGAGATGCTAGGTATGGCCCTGGGAATTTCCCTCACTATAAACCATGCAGGCAGATAGGTGTAAACCCTTGAGAAAACACTTGTGGAGACTTCTGCAAATGAATCCTACAGGCTCTGTGGCACTCTACTTAAAATGCCTTAGCACTGGGAATAACACTGGAACTGGTATTTTCACCCAGACTGGAAGCCACCATTTAAAGTGTCATTGTAC
Source organism: Numenius arquata (assembly GCF_964106895.1). NCBI lineage: Eukaryota > Metazoa > Chordata > Aves > Charadriiformes > Scolopacidae > Numenius > Numenius arquata. The sequence goes on along the minus strand of NC_133583.1, from coordinate 54,246,217 downwards.
ATAATTTTTCTTAGTAGCACCTCGAGCTGTTTATATTTCATTTCATTTAATAGTTTGTTTTCATGCTGCTGCAGATTTGCCAAACAGTTCATTAAAAAGGTATTTAAAAAGTTGCTGGGGTTGAGGAAGCGTTTAGGGAGCTGGATTCTTCATGGCTTGAAAGATGTAAGGTTGTTTTTTTGACCAGAAGGTAAATTTGCTGGGTGTTTGTGTTAAAATTATCCACAGTGAAACAGTTAATGATAGTAACATGAGGGAGATAAAAAGTGCAGTTCACACAGCTTAGAGTTATCACCTCTACCTGTCTGTAGACCTGGGAGGATGTAACACTGTATTGGATTATGTTCTCTTCATATTGTTAAGTTGTTAAAAATTGTGAAGGAGGAACACTTTACTGTGATCATGCTGATTTTGTAGCAAAGGGGAAGAATCACAGAGCGCTTAAATACCAAGATCAGGGCAAGAACAACAGACTGAGCTAACTGGAAGAAAAACCAGTCTGTAACGCAGAGACTTCTGTAATTACAAGATGTCCCTTTTACGCCTTTCCCTTCTCTCTGTTTCTGGGTACCTTTAGGAGAGTATTTTTAAGGTAATTTAGGAACGTGCCCAAGTCCCGGCTTTTTGGACTAAAAGTTTTGCAGCACTTTATACAATGCTGGACCACTCACCATGGGACTCCCATTTACATCTTTGCATTGTTTCACAGATACGACTAAACCTATTTTTTCATTAATTAGCTTGTAAGATTTTGTGGCAGGCACCAACTCATTGTTATGTCTCTGTACAATGCTTAGTCCAATGGGATCATTGCTTATTATTCATATCAGAGCCAGCTTAAGTCTTCTCAGCAGCGTAGGCAAAATTGAATTTTGTTGCCCCTGGGAGAGCTGGCAGGGTCGGTAAAGTTTTTCAAGGGGATATAGTGTGGGGGGCATGGAAGGCTTTCAGGGTTGGGAGTGTCAGTATGTTTGAAATGATTGTGAGATGTTTGGGGATGTTGCAGAATAAGGCTGGATCATTTTACCTACCTAATTCCTGACCTCCCTTCAGCTTGCCCTGCAGAAAAACAGAGGGCGTACCTGATGCTCTGTCTCACAGAGGCAATCTGAGGCCAGACCCAGGGATGCTGAATGGCAGCCCCTTCTTTTGCTGGCTGGCTAGGATGAAAACACCCCATGTGAGATGTGATCCATGGAACCGATGCTTTCTAAGCAAAGGAACGCATGCAAGACAGAAATATATCACACACCACAGTGGTACACAAACACTTGAAACCTACATGAGGGTCATTGTAGTATTGTCCCTTTTGTTTGGACATCTTTAGCTTTGCACAAACCAACTCTGCAAGCAGCACACAGACAGCCTAAGAGGATAAAGTATTTATTGCCCAACACACACAAAATAGCTAGGCTTTAACGAGCTGTGAGGCTAAGCTTTAGCATGCTAACTACCTAAAGGGTCTTTACTACCCAGCAAAATCTCTCCAAAAGCCAGCAAAAGCCTCTGTGGCTTGTTGAGCTCCTCCTTGGTGGTGCTGAGTTGCCGTCTTCCACCTGCCCCAACATGGACATGGATGCATACACCACTGACAACTGAGCAGCTCTTGGCTCTCAGCTCACTCTTGACTAAACCCTCTCTTTTCTTTTGCTTGGTTGTTTTAATTTGTTATACCTTTCCATGTTGGTGTCTTTCTCTCTGTAATTTTGTCTTTCTACAGGCTTTCTTATAGCTCTGTCTCGTGACTGTAGCAATTTCCTAAGAGATTGGATGGCAATAGGGTCTGGAGTGGCTGCTGACAGAAGTTACAGTAGGGACATTATCTGAGCTTGACTGGTCTGTAGCGTGGGCTGCATCACAGACTCACAGAAGTGTAGAAATGAGAGCTGGGTATGGGTCAGTGAGTCATGGAGTGAAATGAAGGTGGAGGAGGAATGGAGACACTCCAATGTGAGTCTGTGTCATGTTTTGCAGACTTAAAGGAGGACCCAGCAAGCATGGCATCTCTTCCTGCTTGCTTAAGACCTTGTCATGCTCCTCAGTAGTATAATATCAAGCAGAGACCATGAGATTAAAGCCAAAGCAGAAACAGTGTGGATCATATATACAATTCTAATGGAGCTTCCAAAATCAGAACCCTTTCAGCTTTTTTTATTTGCTAAGAAATATGAAGGTATGACAAATGATAAGGTGACTGCAGCAAACCGCGTTATCCATAGTCATTCAGATAGGTCACTTGATTGTGAAAGAAAATAGTGTTGTCTTTCAAGATTCAACCTCACAAAAATAATACATCTGGGTAGGAAACACTTATTGCCAAAAATATGCTTGCTCCTTCCTTTCATTTGGGGAAAAAATAATTAAAATCTTGGTTGAAAAGGTATATTCTTCTCCATGGCTACTAGTATTTCAAAACAACAATATCAAAGGTTTTTAATACTTTTTCATCCCTATATAGTTTGATTACTTTCAAGAAGAAAGTGAAAATGCCTTAGAAATATCTGGTAACATAAAAGGTAGACTGTGACCAAATGTTTTGAACTTTGAGAGTCAGTTATCCTTTGCAGCTGATAATGCTAGTATTAACTTACAGAGGCACCAGTCTGACTGCAGAATAACAGGAAATAAGAATAAATATTTGCTTTTCGTTTTTGCCCTTTTCAAAATATTCTGCATAATATAGCAAAATAATCATTACTTATTATCATGTAACAGAATTCTGAACGTTTTTTCTTACAATATTACTGATATCTCAGTCGGTCAACCTTTAAAGCATGAAAAGGATGATGCGTGTGCATGGGATAATTATCCTTTATCCTGTAGTAGAAAGGGTCTTAAAACATGTTCCATCTATAAGTTTTTTTTATTACGTCAAGTGAAGATAGCTTGATTTCAGTCTTACAATTCTTTGAGAATAAAAAAAGATGGGCATGATTCAGAGTTGGTTAAATGTTACCTAGGTTTCTGCCACAAAGCTTCAGAACTTTTTCTGTTTCTGATGCTGTCTAAGTCTGATCATTGCTCAACTTTGACATAATGCCTTAATTAAAGGATAGGTTAAAACAACATATTTACAAAAAGTTCTCTCAAAATTGTAACTCATCTGGAAACAAATACTGATAGAATGGAAAGGAAGGAAAAGGGTTGTATTCAGTACAAAGCATTTGATTTCTGAAACAAAAATTACCACGGTCTGTATATTTCCATGCATACTTCTGGAGTCTACGACTATGAAATTGTCAATCTTGAAATTCTTTTTTCACAATATCTTGAAAATTTGTGGAATTTGTATCTGTTTTTATCTTCAAATACATCAAGAGCGAGAACAGCTCATTCAGTAATGCATGTCAAGGGTTTTATGGATTTATTAAACAAAAGATGGATTAGAAAACTTAAAGAATGATCATAAATCTGATTTAAATAACATATTTAAGCTTAGAGTAACTAAATTTAATACCTGATAATAGTAGAAATGCACATCTTAGAGAAAAACGTGGCATGCTAAGTAAAATGCAGTTTACCTGAATTATTAGGTGTTACAAGGTTTTCTTCTTGTGTCTCCCAGAAGTTGCCACCCGACAGGGTGGCCTCTTGCCTCCCCATTCATAGAAACTTTACAAGTTCTGTGTACCCAAAACCTTGACCTCCCTTTCTACTAACGCGGTGTTGGTCTTCACATACTAATATTCTAGCTCTCCTTGTTATTTTAGTTTTCGCTCCTTATTTGTTTCTATGAACACGAGTCAACATGTTCCAAGCAATGTACTTGTGCAAAACGGTGCCAAAGAATAACTGAAACATGGTAGAGTGGTGCAGTAGAACAATGAAGCTTCCAAGATGTTATAATTAACTTTGACATGCTAATAGTTACTCAACACAGAAAATGTGCTCTTTGTTATATAAAAAATAATTTGGAGAGGGGTGGATAATGACAGAGAAAAGTTGACCTTTTCTAAAGGCACCCACTCTCATCATGCAAGTTTGAAGCTACAGTAAGTTGCAAATGTTTTCTGCTTCATAAAGGGAGCTTATGAGGAAGAAACATTAATTTCTACCTAATATATGGGGCATATATCTCACATAGAATATAATCAAGAAAAACTCCTGGCAAATGTGAGCCTTTTGTCTGGCTGGATCATATTAATGAGTTAGAGGGAAAATAAGCTGTACTTGAGATTGTTTTTGGAAATTGGACTTAAGCTTTGTTTGAGTTTCTTACGATTTCCTTGAAAGACTATTTATACAGTGTTTTGTGCATAAATGTCTTGTGGAGTGGTAAGGGTTTTGCTTTTGTTTCTGGAAATACCTTGTAAACTCAGCATTGTTGCAGATTTTAATTATCAGTATTTAGTTGATTACATGCATGAAGGAGAATATGCACTTTCTTTTTCTCTCTCCTTCCCTCTCATTTTTTATACAATATAGGCAGATATCCATACATAAGATCTGTTTTCAGACATATGCATTTTTAAGAAAACACAATTACCAGTAAAAATTATACATTCCTGGAAGTTAGAAGATAATAGTATTAGAATCACATTATATAATGATTCAAAATGTCTATGCAACATTTATTTATACAAATATCTGCATCTTACTATTGCTATAAGAAAAATAAATGAACGCATTGGAAGTAAATGAATATTTAATTAAATATGGTTCAGACTTCTCTGGTGAGAAGGTGATTCTCTTGATAGTGGGATTTAAACCCTTATCTCTGCTCTATGACTTTGGACATTGCCTTCTAGTTGGCAGCAAATGAGAAATTTCAGAGTAAACAGCTACAAGCAGGCAAGTATTGTAGACAAACCCAGTTGCTGCTGCAGTTCTTCTGTGTAAAATCTTCTGAGATATGATTAAAGTTGAAACCTAAATGGAGATAAAACAAATAGGCCTAAGCTAAGTCTAAAAGGTAAAGCAGAAGAGGTTTATTTATTTTTAGGTAATGAGATTACCGCTTAAATTGCATTTTGTCTCATTATGGGACTGTTAACGTCTGTTACCTCTTTTTCTGACATTGTTACCATATACTGCAGATTCCAGCTAATGATTTTTTGAGGGAGACATTTAGGACATTTCCTAGGAGAGGTTATATTCATTTTTCTACTGCAGAAAAAGATTAAAAATTTTTTGAACATACCAGTGAGTTAATTTATCTGATTAAGGATTAATTATGATAATATGGTCCCAATGATTAGCTACCTTCAATGTAAAATTTGACTTTGTATATTACAGATCTCTAGATTAAATAGCTGGATAGTCTTTGACCTGGTATTGACCTGATGTTTTGAAAGTAATTATTTTGACTAAGGTGGGGGCAATTTTATTTAGGGACAAATTCTGCAACATCAATTCATGCTGAGTTGCAGGTTTTTTCAGTCAAATTTTTCTACAAAGTGAATATTACCATTGGTGCACAAAAGTATTATTCACCATGAAAGTGGTCAAATCCCTGTATGCAAATGTTGTGTTGAAGAGCTTGTTTTGCTCACAGATGAAAGATACTTCATTTTTTTTTTTTTAAATCTAAGAGAAGTAATCTTTTATATATTGAAGTTCATAAAAATTAAACTGACCTTCTGGTACTTTTTGTGGGAGTGAACCATGCAGCTTAAACACTTATTAATCCCTTTGTAAGTGATATGGCAGAATTCTGTCACAACAGGTCGAAGCATGAAAGTAAATTAATGTTTATACCAGCTGAAAACATTCCTGGATTCCCAATGAATACCTCAGTATAGCAGACAGCCTACTTTTCATATAAATAAAAATACATATAAAAAGATAGGACCTTAAAAATATTCTGCCAAATCCAGTGGTTGTAGCAGAATGTCATGCAAGGGCACTGAGCTGAATTTTGACATTATAGCCCAGATTTTGTTCTTCTAGAAAGCAGGAGTTTCTATTTTTCTGTAGTTTATTTCTTTTCCTTTGGATCTACTTATAGATAATCATTCCATAATAAAATAATTATCCATTAGAAAAGCTGAGGGAAACAGAATGCTGAGACAATAGCAAAGTAGTTAATAATCCCAGCAAAATCTGCATTAAATGTCTACTGAGTTAAATGCTATCTCTTTAAAAGAAACAGAACATAACTACTTGACATAAGAAATGCATTTAAGGGAAAAAAGGTCAAGTAGGAAACCTCTATGTTAATATGAACCCATTTAAATGCATCCACTTTCATCTTTTGTAAGATTCTAAACCACAATAATTTGCAAATGTTTCCTGCTTCGTAATAGGAACTTATGAAAGAGAAACATTTATTTCTACCTCACATGTATCTAACGTGATCAAGAAAAACTCCTGGTGAATGTAAGCCTTTTGTCTGGCCGGGATATATGAATGGGTTACAGGAAAAAAATTTATGTGTTATTTAAGATTCTTGGAAAGTGGAGGTTTTTTTGTTTTGTTTTGTTTGGATTTAATGTTAATGGCAATGATGATGATATCTGGTAATGATTTCCTTGGGGGTACTGAATCTATATTTTTCAGGATTGACCATACTGTCTGAGATGCAATAGACTTTCATTTAGCTGTGTATGTGTAGCCCTGTGTGCCGAGCTGAGCAGATATGATGTCTAATTGAAAATAACAGCTATGTAGCTGAGAGTAATGGAGATTAATTAATGTAGTGTTATTGCTAGAGAATTGTTTGTGATAAATTTTACAGTTATTTTGAATACAATAGAAATATGAGAGACTGGATTATAATTGGCATGGAGTTGAAGGATCTCCCAGTTTATTTTCTATCACTGTTGCATTTTTCCCCTCTAAATTTTTTTTTTTTTTTTTTTTTTTCCCCAGACCAGATGTTTCTTCCTGCACTTAGTTTTAGTAAATGGTTTAAACACTTGACATCAAATTCTGTCAATGTGTAAATAGGTTTAATGCTGCTTTCGGTACAATCTTCTCCTATATATAGCAGGGTTGCAACTGGCTGGCCAAACAGGATTTGTTCAAGCAAGGATTTCAACCTGGAATAATAATGCAGCTTTAGTATCTTCCCCAACAAAATCACATTTAATATCCTTAAATTATTCTCTTATGTCAGTTTTGATTATGTTACGAGTATGATACAGTTGGAAACACTGGTACAATAATAATATGCTATATTCATAAAGTATTAGAAGTTTTCTGTAATTAGTTCAATTTGTAATTTAAAATATTAAGAGAGAAAAACAGTGGGGTTTTTTTGAGTAAATTGCATGTAAAGGATGACTGCAGCAATATTAGTAAAAGGCAGGAAACTATATCATTGCTAATCAATCTAGAGAGCTCTGTCTCTTACAAATGTCAATACAAAGTTAAGTGCTAAAATAATTGTAGTGTAGGCTTTCTCATAATTACTGTTGTTCATTTGGTATGTTGTGCAAAAAAAGAAAAGAGGAATTTGCTTTGCAGTCAGCAGCCGCAAATCTCTAAGGAGAAGGAAGGAAGATAGCAGAAGGCTGATAGTCATCCATCATTCCTGACAATTTCACAGCCTAGAATAACTTGACAGAGACCCAGAACAAAATGTTGTTGAGAATTGAATGCTGCTAAGCTGAGTGAATTGACTTTCTGATGTCAAAGCAGGACCTGCTTGAAGAGGCTGATGATTTTCCTTTTCTGATTTCAGAAACACTGATGTTTAAACTGCCTTGTGGTATGAATGCTCTGAGCAGATTTGGGAACTGGGGAACTGTTTTAAAACTTTCTCTCTAGATCTTTTTAAGGACTTTATGATTCTGGTCAGGAAGTGTGTGGGTTTGTATCGCACCTACTACTAAAGAGGATGTGATCTTTGCATCCTCTTGCTTCAGACAGTCAGAAGCAGGCGAAAGGAATCAGAATTGTTCCTAACGTGTCTTGAAACAAGACATTTTTCAAGACCTGGCTCACATCGTCTCAATTTGTCTTTGGGGCTGTGCTAGCCACTCTTTTACTAGCCTTGGAAAGGTGGGTTCAGTTTGTCTCTGTGCAGAACATGGGAATGAATTAACTGTATTTGAATCCCCATTTTTTATTTTTTGTTCTTAAATTAAAACATTCTTGCATTGTGTTTAAAATAGGTGCAAAATCTCTTCATTATAACATTAGAATGATGTAAGTTGTTACATAGTTTTTATTTAAGTAGCACTGGTATACAAAGGAGATAATTTTCCAGTTATTTATTTAGAAAAAACATGATATTGGAAATGTTCCTAAATTATTATAATTAGACATTTATTTACCAATAAATATTGCCAGTTTTATCTACTATTCAAAGACTAACCCTCTAAATTGCTTACAACCATTAAAATGCATGAGGAACACAAACTGCAGGGTTTAAATGGAAAGAGCTCTTGTTTTGTTAAAGACACGTTATATCTTAGAAGTGTAAAAGAAATGGAATGTAAATAGGACGTGTGGGCTAAGCATGCCATCGCTGATCAATAATGCAAACGGCTTAGCAGGTTTATTTGTAAACCTAACAGCACAGATTTAGTCAGAATGGGGCCTTGTACTGTACGCGCAGGTATCTAAAGGTTAGGAACAAGGAATTTCATTAGTCTGGCAAATCCTCTGCTGTCATTCCCCAATCTCTTTGAATTGTTTCCAAATGTATTCACACATTTCTGTTGTGCCTTTTTTTTAATTTTGTTTTTTATTAATGGATGTTTTACTAGTACAGTGCTTCATTGCTAATTCAACTTCATTATAAATTGGCATAAGGAACAGACATTTTCCAAGTACCTTGATTCCCAGTAATGATATTATAGCAACTATCTTTATGTTAATGTAGTTATACCTTGTACAAAAAGGTTACAGTATCAAGCCTGATAGTCTACATCACTTTATCTCCATTTCCAGTTTGCTTAAAGAAAATAATGTATGATGCCTAATAGACTGATGCATAGATCTAGTATTGTATGGTGTCCACTGCAACCTTAAAGCCACACGGAGGGACATAAAACTGAAAATTGGCAAGGTAGTTTTGTTGTATCTTTAAAAACCCCAAACAACCCAATACCTTACGTAGGATAGTGTGCTCCCTTCCCTCTCCTTCCTCTCCTTTCCCTTCCCCTCATCGCGAGGAAGAAAAAAGCCTTAAGCTTTTCCAAGAGTTAAAGAATAACAGATTAATAGAGAAAAAAGCTAGACATTCTCCCATTTGAAATTTAGGACAATTGTATTCTGCATTTGACTAAAGGTCTCACCTAATCAATATAGTCTACCCAAGAGGAGGTTTCCAGGGATAAAATAACTGTCATTGTCACATACTCATTAAAAGTTATTTCTTCAAATGATATAAAATATTTTTTCTCTCATTTATTCTGTTCTTCTTCAATAAGTCAGATGTGAGAGCTTCATTGCAGACAGTTTCCAATGAAGCTCTTATATCCTGTTTACTGAGAGTTATTTTGTAAATAGGTAGCTATATGCATTTCTGTGATGTAGAAACATGCAGGAATCTTTTTTACAGGGACTAAATGTTTAAAAGTATGGATATATTTGAATTTTTATACAAATGTCAAAAAGAATATTTGAAGTTTTAATAATTCATTATTTTCTTGTACTTTTTAGTTTTAGGTTGTAAAATGGAAGTTTGTTTGCAGATTACAGAGTTTCTATAAATGCTTTCCAAGTGATCTGAAGTTGTCATCTGTCTGACAAAGATATTTTGTTTGAGATATTCATCATTTTGTGACATTTGTGTTTTGTTTACACTGTTTCAGTAATTCACTTCTGGGACTAAAACTTGCTTTTGAGGTTTTGGCACACTGCAGGATGCCAAAAAAGCATCAGATTCTTCTGTATTTGAAAGCTTTTGGGCCATCAAGAGATCAAAAGCTGCCAGAATCAAACCTGAGATCTGCCATTATAAATAAGACACTGACAATTCTTATTGTGAGAGGTTGTCCCAGGGGTGAAAGAAGCAAAGAGAACTGAATTGCCCAGGCTTTTCACTTTGCCCAGTGAGAAAAATCTGTATATGCAATGATATATTTCTTTGGGAAACTTATGTATATATAATCAAAGAAGTCTGCCATAGTACAATCTGGTGCTGAAATAACCCTTTTAGCTCACTTAAACATCTATCAAGATTAAAATAAATCTTAAAACCTGGTTGTGGTCAGCAATACCAAATTCTTGGGACAAGACTGTACTGGTTTTGAACTATAATTTACTCTGCTAATATTGTATTTATATACAGAAATTTATGAAATGCAAAGAAAATATTTTTATAAACACTGAAATAGATCTTTTAAATTTACCAGACCATTTTCAGGTTTACATTTCATGCAGATATAAAGGACCATAATTTTTTACCAATTCTAATAAGTAATACAGGTCTTCTCCGCAAAAGTAAGTAACTACAGTAGTTCAAAATAGTTACCAGTGGTTGTGTTCATAATAAGACACTCTTCCCAGCTGCATTTTAGCAGAGTTTTTTTAAATAATAAGCATGCTGTTAATGTGATTAAAACCCTGAAGCTATTTACAGAAGACTTCATATATGTTTATACCTGAATGTCTTTCCATTTTTCTGCTTGTTTGCTGTTGGTAAGGACATAATGCAAAACTACTATAGTTACCACGTTAAAACTTAGCAATAAGATCATCCAAGCAAATGTCTAGAACAATATTATTTCAGAAAGATCCATAAGAATTGTTCAATAAAAAAAATGTTCCTTATATGTATAATTCAGCTTTATCTTTATTGATTTGTTCATATTTTTAATAGGTTTTAGAATTGTCAGTGTTCTAGTAAAATATTGTGTAATTGGGTTTATGGTTAGTGTAATAAAGTTACAAACTTGGACAAAATTTTAATCTATCCTGCAAGGTTGGTGCTTTTTTTTTTTCCTATAGGCATGCTTTTTTCAGTCAATTGCTTGAGGAAGGGAAGTCTTAAAGCATGAGCTGTGAGGAACAATGTGAGAAAAAGAATTGTTCTCTCCAAGAGAGGTTACCTCACTGCCAAACCTTTTTGGAAGATGGGCATTTTTTAGCAGAGGAAGGAAAACCTTCCTCGTTCCGTTTTTATGTCAGTGTTTCATAAAAGTTCCCATGGTATAGAAAAATAAACTTACAATAATATTAAACTGCCTTTATACATGAAGAAAGCAAATGTGTTACTTGATGTGAATGAATTATTTATCTACAGATATTGATCAGAGTTTGTGGCGTAGACAGGTTCTGCGTATTGTGCTGCAACTGTCACCTGAGGAAAGAAGGTCCCCATTTTGAAGAGTTTTTGGTGGCAAACTTTGTAATCGGGGCTAACACAAGAGCGAGTGACTCAGCTTTCCTACTCTGGGGATCTTAGCAGCTGGGATGAAAGTGTACTATTCAGAATGCTTTGATTTATGCCAAGGAAATCCCTAGTGATCCAGATCTGGGGCAGTGCTAAGCCGTGTATTTTACCCTCTTGAGACATGCTGTGTTCTCCTCTTGCAGCTGAAACCCCAAAACTGAATCACCTTTTTATTTCTCACAGTCACATTTTCAGTTTAAGTCTTCATTCCTGGCATATCTAAAATTCCTGCTGAATTCCATGTCAAGTGTTTAAGGAGCACAGAAGAGCATTCTCCCATGTAATGGGTATTTGTGTTTTGTTGACAGACCTCTGGCCCAATTTCGTGGGAAACTCCTTGTTATTTTTGAAGCTCATAATAGTATGTTTTATTGGAACTCTTCTACTCATGCCACTGCCTATACTTCTTTTTGTTCATATTTTCCTGCCTCCCTTGGGATAAATGGGTTCCTCCCTCTCCCCAGGCTTGGACATCAAAGTAGTTTTTGCAGACTTTTGGCTTTGTGGTACTTTGGATGAAGGAGCAGTGTTCATGATGTGATAAGTATAGATTTAAGTAAAATCAAAGGAAGACTTGTCATACGCATTGTAGTTAAAAAAAAAAAGTGTAAACTGCATTAGTGTTTTGGGAAGCAGCATTTAAATGATACTCTGGAAAACTAAAGACGGTCAGCTGTGATTACTTTATAAGGGAACTGAGAAATATCCTGTATATTCGGTTGCAATTTTTTTGCAAATAATGTGTATCTTCTGCTGTTACATTTTTGAAATTCTAAGAAATCTGAAAGGAATTATATTTACATATTCTTTTCCAAAAAACCTCCCAAGTCTTTTCCAGTAGGAAAAAAAATGAACAACATAAAGTGTGAAAGATCTCTTGCAGCATTATGGTGAATATTGAGATGTTGTATTAAAATACTGAGTTATGAAGCAATGTTATCAATTTTCACATTTCCCCAGAAGGATTTTCAGCAACTTTGAATATTCCATCAAGCTGGAATATTAGAGTGCAGAATTTACCTGGTAAAATGCACCAAGCATTTGTAGCAGCCTCATAGCTATAGTCTGCTGCTACTGTTGCTTTGCAGAAGAAAAAGCAGCAATTTAGACATGATGTTTTCTCTACCAAGAGGGCACTTTGAAGCAGATTTCTACGCTAGCTTTTGGAAGTCAGCTGAAGGAAAATCAAATCTGTAAGATATTGAAAGGGTCTTTGGTCATATACAATATCATTTCTTTCGAGAAGATGTTCAGCAGTGTACCATATTTATCTCTTTTTGGAGACTCATTTTTGGTGGAAAATTACCAGAATTTGTGCTGAGACTTGCTCAGTGTCTGAGCAACGTTTCTTATAACTTAATATAATATAACAGTTTCAGCAAAGTACCATATAACTCAGTACTTCAAAGCTAATAAAGATAAGCGATCCATTTTCAAATTCTTTTTATTCATACAGCATTTCAAATTGATTTACATAAACTAACAAAACAATATTACACTTAAAGTTGATCTGTAACAGTAATAAAAATGTTGCTGCATCCCAAAGCTGCAGAAATGTCACTTCCAATCTACAGTGATCAGTTGCTAAGGATAGATTGTGCCTATGGGATTTTGGCAAATCCAGCATCTTTTTCCCATATTGCTAGACTCTCTTAAATCCTGAATCAGAAATCCACCCTCATTCAGGAGGGAAGTGTGAATGTTTGCTTACCTTTAAGTCTCTACGAACGCTTACATGTGAGGCTTAATATTTATGTGTTTGAGAGCTTTTCTGAATATTAATGTTCTTTTATCCACATCTAAAGCTCAGTCAGGACAAGACTAAGTTTTACCTATGGCATTTGAAAACAAAAGGACCTGGCTGGCTGGACTGCAGTTATACTGCATGCTCTGGTAATGATGCATTGTCATTGCTGGGTTTTTTCCTCCTCAAGTTTGGGTTAATGCCAGGGAGGAATGACTCCTGTGTTACACACATGCAGCACGGGGCACTTTCCTTTAAGACATTTAACTTTCCTATTGAAATCCTCCCAGTTCTTTTGTTTAGCTGTTCTGTTCGTGACACAGCCAAAACATGTTTATTCACACACTGCGAATCACCTTTGCAAACAGACAGAGATCATATTTTGAATCTAACATTAAGCATTTCAGCTTCGGAATGGGATTTTCAAAGCTGTGAGGACAATTCATATCTCCCTGGACTATTATCGTTGGTTAAGGCAGTTCTGAGATCTTATTCTAAATGTCAAATAGACAGGTACACAAAAAGAGCAGGAACTAGATCAGATTTCCTTCTACTTACCCTTGGGTTTTCTTTTGTAGCACAAAACTTTGAATAGTCTGCCGGTACATGAGTTGGACACTTGGAGTAGAATTCAAGGTAGTGAAAATTGAAAATACAAGAAATAGTGCTGAACTACTGTAGAAATCATGAGCAGTTTTTTCAAATCAATACCATAAGCTACTGGTTGTCAATGTTAAGATTCCAATGTACACTAACATATTGATTACATTTTTGTAAAGAAATGGGTGAATTGTGTGAATGCTGCAGTTTTGCAAAAGGATCCAGCTAGAAGGAGCAGAAAAACATATTTTAACTCTGCAGTAAAAATAAAAGTGATTATTAATTTTACAAAATAAAACAAGAGGTTACATGCTATAGCAATATCCCTTAGTTTCATGAAATTGATAACATATAGTTTATACTTTTCCACAAAACCCTTTTTTTTTGGGTGTTTTTTTTTCATCAGCACTGCAGCTACTCCAGTAAGGATCCAATTCTAGTTCTGTCTAAATACAAGGAAACTATAAATATGGGGAAACCTTTATTCTATTATTATTCAGCATGGAAGAACATAGAAGGTTCAAAGGTTTCATTGTAATAGCAACTAAAATGCTTGAATTAAAAAGAAGAGAAAACCAAGGACCTCTGTGAATAACCTAGACATAAAGCCCATCTGTGCTAAGTTACTGGAGAAGTAAACAGAGAGGTTTTGTACATTTGCAAGTCTACAATCCCAGTAATGTAACCAAGACCACTGGCAGCAATAACTAGTGATTGTACACATCAAAATGTCTCTGTTTTTGTAACCCACCAGAGAACACTCAGACAAATATATCGGTGCTGGTTTTGAGCTCTCCCATATATCCTGTCTTTCTATGTGTTATCATCTCCTTGCTTTCCCCCACAGGTTTTTCCCACAAGCTCCAGACAAACAATAGCTTTTAACTGTGAAAAATGCCAGCTGCAAAAATCCAAAGTAAACAATTGCTGGAAAAGCTTCATCTAAATCTCTCCCTTAACAGGGCTTTCTTTATCTTCCTTTTGCTTCTCACAAGGACCTACACTTGAAAAGGCTTTTTCATTCTCATTTTCTATCCTGGGTATCAGATGGATTGCAGCCTTTGTGTTTGCATGTTATTTAAATTATGTTTATTTCCTTCTGTGTTTTCAAGGGTTGAGCAAAATCATGACCCATACAAATATCACTGCCACTGTATTTCTGCGAGAGTGTCAGTTTTCAGCACTCCGCCTCCATGCTTTAAGCTTGACTAATTATGGCTGTACATCACTTTGGTATCCATCATAAATGTCTTGTGCATCTCTTGTTGGTAAGGGAGGTTTTGATTCTGGGTCATAGACTGACTGATGCACTTTATGAAGTAGACTTCATAGAGAAGAAAGAACGGACAAGCAGAATGCTCCCACATGGAGTTAGTGCTTGTCACTTCATTCTCTGGTCTTCGTTCAGTGGCACACCTTATGCCAGCACTCATAAACATGGGCTTTTTTTTTTATTTTAATTTTTTTTACTGTGGTTCCCTATAACAACAATGTGGTCACTTTTCCTGGCTCCTTTCCTTTTTCCAGATTGATCTCATTGTTTCGAGGCCTCTTGTGGGCCCTGCCCCATGAACAGGATTTAAGCCAGAAAACATTTCACTGATAGCATTATTTTTTTGAACCACAAAGAACATGTAATTATTATTACAATTTTAAATCCTACCAAACTTTGCAGCATTTCTTCTCACTGGCTTAATAATTTCTATTAGGAAAAGGAAAACCTAAGTCTTTTCAGCTGGTTCCTCTTGAGGGAAGTAAGATATCCGCAAATTTTGCTAACACGTTCCAGAACAGCCAGCTGTTACTATCCACCTGCAGCCATAATATTGATTGAAAAGAATATAGAACCTAGACATGGATAGTTTCTGTAATTATGTAGAAAGAGTTTAATACATGACTCTACTTCAAATGTCATCTGGCAATGGCTGTAACATGGCATGGAATATATTAGGAAATAATTTAGCTAGTTGAGAAAGTCTCAGTGAAAGACCATGCACTGTTTCCTTATGTTATATTTCAACTGATCCTGAAAATATTACCCATGTATATGGAGAAAATCAATGACAAGACCAACAGGGCCCAGGCACCTGGTAAATATCAAATAAAAAGTTGCTCACATATTCCTGTAGCTCTGCAATTTCCTAGCAATGTAACTAGAAGTGGTTCTTTTGCCAAAGACTGAGTGTATATGAAAAGATAGGAAACAGAAAATAAAAGTAGTTTTTTTTTCCAGATCTGATTAAATAAAGATGCCTTTTTTGCAAATATTGTGACCTTTTACTACAAAGAATGGAAAAACTTTGGCAAGAAGCTTTCAGCTTCAAACCTGCTTTAAATACCTCTGTAGCCTGGTTATACGCCCTGTCAGGACCCTTTCCATTTTCTTTTTGATGAATTAACACAATACAATATATGTCTTGTGACACATTTGCAATTCTATTGGAGATTTTTGCCCAAGAGAGCCAGGAATGTGAGTCAGTCTAATTACACTGTTGTGGCTTGCTAAATGGACATTTTTGAGTTTTCAGTTGAAAGTTTCAGATTATTGATGTTCAGATGAAAAGTAAAAACTTTAACAGAAAGTTGACTTCTGTTGGCAGGGGAGGGTGTTCCATTACCAATTTGCCATTTTTCCAAGAAAGGTTGAATCGGAAAACTTGGAGTGACTCTTGCCCTTATAGTGTTGAAGTCCAGCAGGTCATGCACAGAAGCCAGAGCAGCAGTCAGTCCACGGCATGACACTGAACAGGGAACAGCAATTCCTCCGTAAATCCTTTTGAAAGCTTTCCACTGGAAGATGGCCTTCTCCACAGCATCCTCCTGCCGTAGACCTGAGTGAGATAACACTGATGGTGGCAACGAAATTCCAAGTGGGAAACACTGCCTTACACAAGTGTTACATCTCCTGTGGCTCTGTGCTTAAGCGTATTAGTTTGGAGGCAAAGAAAGAACTGCCCGAAAGGACAGAAAAGCAGGGTAGATGCCTAAATTGGTAATTATTTACAAAAGTATTTTTTGTCATTATGATACAGTTAACGCCCAATTAACTGTAGAACACTAATACAGCTTATAGGTGCTGGGCTGGCATGAATATCAAGAATATCTCAAATACACAAACAAATACCACGATAAATCGATAAATGCTAAACTAATTTTATAGTTAGCATAGCAGTATATCAGAGGTCTTAATGTACTAAAATCCTTTGAGTCTTATTTTAATGTTGCTTTTGTAGAACCCCAGACTTTAGCATTTCTCTCTTTTAAGTAACTAAATGAAAAGCACTACCAAGGGAAAAAAAAATCCTATAATTCACAATCTGTAGACCATTTTCTGCATCACTTTCCTAAGACTTCATTACCTTGTAAGGACTTGACAATTTCCAGTTAACAAGACACAGGTGCAACTGATTAGCGAGTCTGGTGAAGCTCTAGATGGTCCCTAACATCCTCCCTCAGTAGGTGAGTATTTATTTTCCCCTCCTGAGCATCAGCAGGTTTTGAAAACTCCTTAGCTGAAGAGCAAAAAGGTAAATGCTATCAATATTAAAAATTTTTCCATTTGAAAGGACATGTGTTCCTACAAAGGGAAGAAGAAAGTATGGGTTTTTAAAAATGTTAGCAGTAATGAATGATTTAAATTTTAAAAGGTCAGAAAAATGAGATTTGTAAGTTTTCACTGGGGATTTTGCACAGACCTGACTCTTACATTACTTGTTTTCTTCAGCATTGGTAACAGTTGCAGGTGACACTTTTTTCCTCTCCATTTGAAGTCCCTCCAGTATAATTTATTTTTGTATGGCTTTGTGTAAGGTGCTTTGTGAGGAAAGATCCCAAAGACCTTCTGACACAAATACTGAAATGAAGCACTTTTTGTGAGAAGACAGCAATCCCACATTGCCAGTTTCTCACATTCAGAAATGGTGACTAAAAATCTCACAAGTCATGGGGTTGGCTTGAAAAGTTCATTTTTCTTTTCTTTGTGTGTTGGTTTGCCTTTTTTTTTTTTTTAATGGAATGCTATTCTGAGGTAGATCTGCCCTTTAAAGGGATGAAAACTTACATTTATAGAAGACAGGATTTAAAAAAAAAAAAAAGGCATGAAGGAAAGGGTAACCAAGATTCTTGCCAAAGGCAAGAACCCAGCTCACAAAAAGCTGCAGGTTTCAGGAATTCACAAAAAGCTGTAATATCTGAAGAATCAGTAGGAGAGGAAATCAAGACATCAAGCAGTGAAAGTGAAGCAAAGCCCCACAGTACCCAGGACCTTTGGATCTTTACTGCTCGTTCAGAGCACAGGAGCTCAGACTTAATTTCAGCTGAAAGGTCTTAGTATGATGACTTAGTGCCCAGTTCTCTTATTTTGGCTGGTTAAATGATGAAATTGTTCCTGCCTGACTTCAAACAGTTGGTCCCCAGGTACTTTGGTGGCTCATAGTGAAGTTTGTATCATACCTGTAGCATGCAGCAATGTCCACTAAATTGACATTATTGTGCTACTAATATTAAATATATTATATAATTATTAATATTTAATATCTATATATTACATCAACATTAAGAATACCTGACACTTCCTACTGCAAACCCTATTTTCATTTAGTTATAGCTTCTTGTGCTTGTAATGATTTGACACAAAACTTTCTGTGCCAGGTGTCTGCCTCAGGCAGAAATTTGTGGTGTTCTTTGGTTTGTTTGTTGGTTTGTTTTTCTTTTAATGTCAGCCAAAGCAGCTCAGCTCTTCCTGAGAAAACAGGGAAAACCTATTCCGGTGAGGGAAAACCATACAAAAAAACCCTGGCGGTCTCTTTGAAGGGACCTAGTGTGTCCTTATCCTGGGGGAAGGCACTTGACCTTGCAAAGGTGTGGCTTTTCTTTTGGATATCTGCTTCAGTGGGTAGGTTCAGATGGAAAACCTGCCAGAATGTGGGTGAACAATGCATGTTTAGGAGATCACAGTTCACCCTGTGCTCACACACACCGGTTGGGATATGATGTCCAATATGGTTATCCACGCTCAATGCCTCCAGCTCTAATCCAAAACCACCCTGATGTGTGCTTGCCCCCCAAAAACTAGCAGCTTCTTCCAGCCTCAGCCAGGAAACTGCAAACTTCTGGTAATAAGTTAGTGTGTAACACATTTCAGCCATCTTTTCCCCTTGTGTTCAAGGTTCATCTTTCTCTTGCTCATGCTAAAAGCACTGAGCATCCCTGAACACCCATTTGTGTTTTTAATTCCTGAAATAAGTTTGCAAAAGACTATTGGGAAAAGCAGATTTAATTGGTAAATTTTAAGGCTAAAGGCAGGAACAAGCCTTTCTTTGCTGTTCTGTCTTAATGGTTTTAGCAGCAAGATACCTCCAAATGTATTCTTACTGCATGCGTTACGGAAAGAGGACATCTTCCTTCTCTCGGTAGGCAGAACATACCTGCCTTCCCTCATGTTCTCCAACATCTGTCTCTGATCTGGCAGTCAATGCACAGAGCCTGAGACTGCAGCAGTTGTCTTCCCTCATGCTGTGAAGTCAAAATACCTCCTGATGCATCCCTCCCCCTCACCCCCCAATGTGATTTTACCTGGTGGTGTCCTGAGAGGCTTTTCTCCACTGCGCCTCTTCCACCTACCCAGAAGTCACTGATCAGTTTGTTGCAATAGATTGAAATTGTATCATAACTGAAGTGAAATCATACAATTATAATTTTGGGTACAGCATCAGTTTGAATATTGCTTCTTTTACTGGTATTCATATCCTCCAAAATGAATACAAGTATTTTTATTGTAACGATTTCTGCCATTTTTCTCTGGATTGATGCTCTGGAGACCAGAGCAATTTCTAGGGAATTTGTAAGTACATTTAATCTAGTTTTATTTTCTTAACTTGACACTTCTTTAAAAAAGAAAGAAATTGCTAGGTTCTTTTTTTTATTATTTTTGAGTATCTAAATTATATTGTTCATTAAATGCCACCCACTGTACATCTTTATAATTCATAAAAACATACAGAATAGTGATAATTTTCTTAGGAAAAAGTGTTTTAATGTGCATAGTGTATATCTAGTCCTGCTACTCTTTACAGTGTATAGCACACTTAAAGAATGTCAGTATAGACAAAAATTAAACTAAAAATTAGATTTGTTCAGCAAATGTTTGATTGCTGTATCACAAACCTTTTATTATAGCATTCAGTTCAAAGATGTTTGCATACCTTATTGAGCAAGCTACATATTTTCCCGGCTAAGGTGTGTATACTGTAGTCATTACATTTTTGCACACTTCACTGACTGAGCTGCATGGACTACTTTAACTATCACCAGGAATACTTGACTGAATTCAGCTGCTTATTTGAGTGCTTCGGTTTGTGTGCTTTATTACTTCAGTGGTGTATGTTGATAAAGTTCTGTTCTGTGCTGTTAAATTTTTGGTTCTGCCAATCTAACTCCATACCACGCTGAGAGAACTGCACACATTGCTAAGTGCTTACTCCGCGGTGAACATGAGCGGTTGAAATGTTATAATCTGCAGCGTTTTGTTAAATGAGCTGCATATTTTTGTTTTTATATACGTTGCTTACCCAGTTGTGTACATTTGCCCAACTCATTATACAAAATAAGCTTGATTGGAATAAGAACATTCTCTACCAGCTGTCTGCTCTGAGTCAGTATGTAACAAAATTAGCAACTTTCTCTTTCCAACAGTGGCATGATTGCATCCAAAGTTTAAGGCAATTGGTTTGGAGATCTTGTTTGTTTCATTCACTCCATGCAAACATCAAGATTAACAAACCAATTTGTTGCAACTTAATTTGTTTTCACAAATATGAACAGAGTTAAGTAACAGAGGAAAAACTCAGCATTCTAATACAGGAAAATGCTTCCATGTGGAGTATGGAATATTTAGAGACCTAAATATCATTATACACTTAGAGCGATACACTGTAAACATAAGAAGATGAATAATAACTAGAGGCCTCCCAAGATGGATATTTCATCAGATAAGCACTATCTGAAATACTTAAAATTACAAATGCAACATTTTGTAAATTAAGTGCATGCTTTCATTGAGTTATAAAAATAATCTCATCTCATGACCATTAGTAAATCTCAAAATGCTGCAATAGACAAAATACATGAAAACTCATGTACACAGATATGTAGTTTGCTAGTTAACGTTGGTACAAAATGGAATTAACATCTTTAAGAAAGTGTTTTTCTCAACTTGCTGTTTTTTTGAGTTACTTCCAGTAAAACCTACAGGTTATTCTAAGACTTTGACTAATTTACGGACTTTGCTTACATAGAAGCTTATGCTTCCATTTACAAAATCTTCAGTGCTACCTCACCTCGAAAACACTTAATTTTTTTTTGAGTACAGAGATATATTCAAGCTCTATAGTTTACCTGGATTCCTACCTTCCCCACATAGAAATGTGCTTGGCTCCTGTTGTGAGTGTCCCGCTGCTGATGGCTTTTACTTTAATGTTGTAATTCAGTTGTCTGAGCAGACTGCCTGGAAGGTCCAGATTTGTTTATGCAAAATTTTACATGTGAAAGCTTAATTGATCTTATGGCTTCAAAGAGTGGCCATTTAATTCTCAGACTTCTCATGAACCATTATTTAAGAGTGTAATCATTGTAATAGTTTGTTTGAAAAAAGAAAAGCAACTTGTGAATACCTGGGGCAAATATAATTTTTAGTGGTCTGTCTTCACTGATACCTGTGGAAAAGAAATTTAAAGAGAGAGGTAAAAATGGAATGTATTAGTATATCCTGGAACATTATATTAAAATTAATTTAGTGTTCATATCTCAGTTTTTCTGTGTACATTAATGTTGGGTATTAAAAGAGAAACCAGGTATACTGGATTTATTATCTGAAAAGTAAATGTAATACATGAGATGAGCTAAATCCAACCTAGACTTTCTTAACAGAAACAGAGTAAGTAAGTTTGCATAAAATGACTTAGAGCAGACAGATGGTAAGGAAGAAGGTTTTGTCTCTGTTTCGTCTTTTCTTCCTCCAGCATGAATTTACTTTCAGTATCAGTGCATTACCAGTAGAGACCTAGATTTTGCTCTTCCTTTGAACTGTTAAATATCAGATACCATTTTCCTAAACTTATTAGTGTCGACTAAGATCAGAATTGGACTCTTCTCCTCGATCATATTCAGACAAATGATGGCTATATGCAATTTCTACTGTGTAGCTATTCTGTGCAGTTTTTGCAGAGGAAAAGTCTTCTTTTTGCCAAGGGAAATGAAGAGAAATATTCCTTTTGGGGGGAAAGAAAATCAGAAATCTTTATTTTTTTCCTGCTGCTGTGTGAGGCCTAAGGTAGTAGAAAGAAGCAACTAAGAAGCTTTAAGAGATGAAGCAGTTGGAAAGTTTTTATGAGGACTGCTACCCTATCTCCCAGCTTTCCACCAACCTCTCTAACACTAACTGCAGCAAACTGGACTTGCTTTTCTGTTTTCAGATCTGAGTAACCCATTTCTCTGTATGGGTTGGATGCCTACTGAAAAAACAGCATACTAAATTCAAAACATACATTCCATGTATATCACTGCAGCGGAAAACCACATGAACTATTAAAATACTAGGAACACACAAGGTATCTGTTATCTGAGATCTATGGAGAGTAACAGTAATTTATAAGATACACATCTATTCCATATATTTTCTGTATATATTTTTATGCAGCTGGTATATGCAATACACATATAAACAATTTCATAATTTATACCTGACCTTTTTTCTTTGTCTTTTTTTTTTTTTTTTTTTTTTTCACTCCCAGAGAGTAATTTTCAATGTCGTCAACTTCAGCAAAACAAAAAGCCTCTATAGAGATGGGATGGCTCCAATGGTGAAATCCACAAGCAGACCGAAATGGTAAGTTATCCTTTTGAAGACTTGCCTAATGAGATAAGTGTTTTATTTGGCACTTTCTTTTAGAGAAGACCTTATGGCTCAGGTGCACTTTTTGGTAAGATTAAGAGAGAACTTTGATGCAAAAGCAGTTTAGTAAGGACAGGTTCTCTTTGAAGCTGATGGATGGTATGAACTCTGAAGACCCTTTTTCCAGCTTTGCTATGATCACAGAATCATAGAATGGTTTGAGTTGGAAGGGACCTTAAAGATCATCTAGTTTCAACCTCCCAGTAGACCAGGTTGCTCAAAGCCCCATCCAACCTGGCCTTGAACACTTGATGGTGTATTGTAATGCCTTGTTTCAAGTAGCATGACTGAAGTGATGTCCATTCAAGCAAACTGAACAGTCAGGGCTTGGGCCAAATTATTTTTCAGGGACATCCTCACCGCCCAAATGTTAGGACAGTCCATGGCCCAGTTTTGGCCTGTGTCAGCTAGCAATATTCCCAATAAGGAAGATGGACTGGGCCCGGACTGGTTCTGAAAGGTTGTTTGGATTTGTTCTCCCTGTTTTAGGGTGGTTGGAGTTCCGTGGAAGAATGTGAGCTCTGCCTTGTTAGTTGACCTCATGTGAATGAGCAATGTCTGGTCTGCTTTATCTAAGGCAGAAGGCGGCCAAACAACCTAGTTGTAAGCGGCACGGTATATACAACACAGGAGGGCATGCACATATGAAACACATGAATACCCGTATAGATGGTACATTTCTCAAAGCGAATGTAATGAAACATCTACTGTGAATAATAATATGTAAATCTAATGAGTCCTAATGCATGCAAGACTCCAAAGAATTATATGATTTGCCTTCAGCTAGGAGACTTGTTTGAATATGGATAGTGAGGTTAGGCCATAAGTGTACATTAATGTATTCTTGTAAGCCTGTATAGCTGCTGCTTTTTACTGGTTAATTAATAATATGTTTGATCAATCTGCATATCATCTGAGCCTTATAAATGTATCTTTCTTAAATACTTCAACTGTCACAGAATTTCCACCCACAAGATACTAACTTTTGGTGGTCATAAGATCATTGTTATTGTATGACTTCCTCTTCATATGGCCGACAGAATGGCTATTTGGTTTCTTTATCTAGGTGTTAAGGTCATATGGACAGAAGAGCTGTCTTACAATACAGTTACTGGATGGAGTCAATTACAGCTCAATAGGAGCATGTAATAACATTGAAAATTAATTAAAAAAATCCATTGTGTTTAGTGTTTTTGTAGCAAAAGTCATGTTAATTGTGTTTACTATTTAACTTCAGAAAAATCTTTTGGGGCATTTCAGAGAACATTTATCAAGCATACTTTAATCATCTTTCAAAACCTTTTCCTTCTCTCACTGGGGTCTGGTATTTGCGGCTGAGTATATTGTGTGTTAAGTTTATCTATAAATCAGATATTGCTTTCATACAAATTTTATGCCTTACTTTGGTTTCAAATTAAAGTGTAAATCTTACAAAACAATGCAAAATGAGCTTTTTCTAGAACATATAGTCCCCTTCACTATTTTTAAAACAGATTTCTCTTCCATTTCCCTGGAGATCTATTTATTTTTGTGTTTTATATTTTTAGGGGATGTATTTTGCTCCCATGAAAGTGAGGAATGAATAACATTGCCTGGAGCCAGGCACAGTGTAGGCAGCAGGTGCTGAGCAGCTTCCTTGTACAGGGCTACTACCATACTTTAATCCTGTTTCAGAAATTCTAGATGTAATTTTTTTTCTTTAAAAAGATCATTATTCTATTAAGGTATTTTTATTTTTTTCTAATAGTCTGTATATGAAAACATCTTGCTGTACTTTGAAGGTGCACATTAATTCATACTGTTATCAGGGACCTTAGTGATATTGGGGTCTACTCAATATAATTTTCTGTCTTGATGTTAATAGGAGTTATGCATGTGTTTTCCAAGTGGGAAAACACATACATTATTTTCAGATATATGCTTTCTATTAGAGCTGTCTTCCATTTGGATTATGCCTTTTACAATTACCTCTGTATCTGTTTCCATGGCATTCTAGTGAAACCTGTAAACAAAATTTTCTCTTTCTCTGTTTGCTGAAATAGGAATTACCAGTACTTGCAGTTGCTAATGCAGCTTACAGGTAGTTGCGACCCCTGAACATGAACAGGGCAATATGCAGCTGCATTGATTTGATCCTGTTTGATGCTTTGTTTATACTAGTCTAATAAGCCATACTGGATCATTCACTGCTGCAAAAGAGCTAAGGTCTACATGAAGGTACTCAGGATACAGAATTGTGGAAGGAAACCATTGGAACTCTCCACCATATGTTAAGATTTAAGTAAGCATAGCAGGTTAGTGGATATAATGTAATTAAATTAGAAAATGATATATTAATTACAAAAAGTTGAAACACAAAAGGTTTTAAAATCAAATTAAAAGGAAGATTACCAGAAGCCATGGTCTGCAAATATTCTGTAATAGGGCTCAGTTTCTCATCCCTGAATCTTTCTGTACTAAATATTTGGGGAACTCATCATTATTTTGCCTGCCTGTGGAGGCAGGTGATCCATACCGAAATTCTCCGAACTTCCTCTGGCCACACTGACAGAAGCAATGCTGTGTCACATGTAACTATTCCCCTCCCCCTTTTCATACAATCAGATTTGGTTTTTAGGGTGCTAAAGTGTCTTTCTGCATTTGAGAGATGTAGGTACATTACTCCTCTTAATAACAGATATTCAAGCCCAAGTTATGCCCTTTAGATTTAAATGAGAAAGTTCCTACTATAGTCAGGATAGAATATGACCATATTGCTCACAAAATCCTGCATATCAAAAGTAGATTGGCCTCCAGAGACTGTGAATTTTAATGTTTGTTTTGAATAGTGTTATGCGAACATGGCTCCGAGCTTTGCAACGTTTTGTGAGTTTGATTCTTGACTCTGGAACAAATCACTGCCAAGTGCTCTTGAAGTAGAGAGTGTGTCAAACACAGATCAATGTTTTTGACCTGTATTCCCTTGCCCTGTGGGGTAAGATCTTTAAATGCAGTCAGCATCAAGGTTCAGCTCAGTGTTACTGATGTAAATGGAGTATATCACTGTCATCAAAGCACTCTATGTGGACACAGATGTTCTGGTGTTGACATATTCTTCTCTTTTGAAGTAAGGCCAAACATTTCCAGTAATGAGCTACTTAAAAAGGGGAAGCAGTATGCTGAAGGATAAGGAAAAAACAGATTTCATGGTAAAGAAAAAGAGTATTTTTTAAAAAGCAAAAACCAGAAAAATAAATTCTGATTAAAATGATATCTATTTTCCCCATACACAGTAATGGGTTTACTGAATATTCTTTCCCAGAGGGATAGAGAAAAATAAAAGAACTAAGTAGGTTAAGTTCTGAGTCCCTCCACCCATTTTTTCTGCATTTTTTGTGGACTTGCTGTGTTGACACTGAATAGTATGGGGTTGTGTCAGCTGCAACAGTTGAAATTTAACTGCAATGAATCATAGCTCATACGTAGAAATGCAGCATTGTGTCACACCATATTACATCAGTTGCACTTCATAGCTCATCGCACAAGATGAAGCTCAAGATTTTATTTCAAGCCAGTGGAATATGCTGTGTCTGATCACTTAGCATTTTTGCTTAAAATTTGCTTGTTCAGAAGTATTACACCAAGATTTTAGAGAACTGGTGGTTTTTTCTCAATAAAAACTACTACAAATATAAAAAACTTAATTACTGTAGTAGAGACCTCTATTTGCCTGGCTATTTTTTCTTTGTCTCATTTGTGGAGGTGAAGAATTTGAAGGGAGATGGATTTGAGGAAATTAAATTTTTGCTATGCCGATGCAGTTTCTAATATAATCTTCTTTTTCTTTGCTGCTTCATTTAAGTGCAACCTAATTTTGTTGCAGTTTCTTAATCATGATTTCACACTAAAAGCTCTGTCCTTGGAAGGTATTAATAAAGTCTAACATGTGGGCGTAGCAGTGAAGGACCATTTCAGTACATATAGCGCACTATTATATTGATTGCATGAAGTTTTACAAGTTTCTCAAAGTGAAATAGAAGAGTGAGTTGTTCGAGAGGCAGCAGATTTTCCAAATGATGAAGTGAGCAAATATTCCCTTTGGGCAGAGAACAGCTATAACTCTTGATTATTCAGTGTGAGCATTGCCTCATCGGGGACATTAGTTTTTCAAATTGTGCTAATCTTTTAAAAGTAACAACTGGCCACTCATCACCTTAGGTATTTCAGCAAGATCATGTGCAAAACTCTAATTAGTATTTATAGAACAGCAACTCTTCCCAGTAGAATAGTAGCAGTAGCTGGCAAATATCTGGTTGACACCTGTTAAGTCTTCAGACATCCATTGTATTTTATTCTGCATTTCAAATGAGCAGAGAGCAGTAGGTGAAGTCCCCATAATTAAGGGATAAAGGATAATAAATAACATGGTTCTTGAGTGGATGAACACAAGGTTAAAGGCTGTTCTGCAGTTGTAATACCGTATTTCAGGAACTGTTTGTTTGTAAGTAATAATGCTAGCTAAAATATTATAGAGCCTTCAGCATATGAAAGAGGATTTATGTCTAGATTTACATGTGTTTTGTTTATAATGTCAGATTTCAAACTGCTTCTTGGCAAAGCAGCTACTTTCTTCCCTGTCTTTTATCTCACTCAGCATTGTTGGCTTTTAACTGGATAGCTGCCTTCCCCAGCAAGCACTCCACTACCTCTGTTGCTATAACATCTACTGTTAAATACTCACAACACATTGCTTCTGAAGGGTTTTTCTTTTCCAGTAAACCTGGGAGTACAGAAAAACTTCTAGGTAATTAATTCAAATTTGAATCTATATGTATCTTGGTAAATATTGTCATGATGAGGATTTTTGGTAGACATTGAGAAAAGCAATGCAAGTTTTATGAACAATACTCCCATATGTTCCATTCATCAGAAGGGGACAAGACTGAGAAAATCTGAATTTTGAGTAGCTAAAATGTGTTGATTCTTGCCAAGTTTCTTTAACATTTGTGTCTACAATGCAGTGTTACAATCACTACCATGTCTACCAGGCTGCATTATACATTCAGAGACTCTCAGCAGCATTTTTAGTATGTATTTATATATCTTTAGCCATAAGATAAGCTGTTTGTGAAATGAGCTGTCATTTGTGGTGAAACAGTTTGAGAATAAAGCACTAAATATATATATAGCTTGCTAATCTGAGAGACTAGAATTTCTTACTATAAAATATATAGCGGGCTAGGGTTAGTGATAGCATCACCTGAATTTAGGTAAAGAAGATGAACAAGCTGTTATCATTACCTGGTTCCTTCCTTGGCCTATTTTACAACTTTGGCTACTCTCTGAAGTTTGTTCCTCTGCCAGTTTTATAATGTAATATGTGCTGGTTCTTGTTCAGGGATCTAGTGAGAATGCTTTTGGAGGTTCAGAAATATTTACTGTGGCGCAGGTATGTGTTGATGCAGGCTTTGCCAGGTGCAGATCTGGCTCCTCAGAGCTGCTCCCTCCCTTGTGCTAGTACAACTCTGCATAGGATCACCAGAGTGGGAGCTGGCCCAGGTTAAAAGTCAACTTTCAAGGAAAAGAAAGAGGATTTAACCTTGGTCTGGTTCATCACATAGATCCAAAACAAGCCGTATGGGTCTCCAGCTGGAGGAGCAGCGAGGGAGGTGGGAATAAGCAGGGAGCAGGGGCAAGGAAATGAGGATGGCAGCTGCTAGGAAAATGCCTAGAGAATTATCAGCCTCCATTTCAATAACTTGTAGCATTTTATTTGGAGAACATAGGGGAAAAGACACAGCAGTATTGACCTTTTAAAATCCCACATTGAGTGACAAGCAGGCATAGTCTTGGTCTTACTGTAGCTCTTTGGAAAAAAATAAGATGTTTTTAGGCACCTTTGAGGTTGACATGTATATGAAAGTAAAATAACTGTCTCTGAAGTCAATCCCTGGGTAAATTAATGTTTATGTGAATCTCTTGAAATAACAAAATAAACAGACCTAACTACTCCACAAACCCATAAAAGAGATGCACTCTTCCCCTTGCCCAGTTCAGCAAAGGTAATTTTTCCTGAGAATACAGAGTAGGTTACACATCACTCTTATCAGCAGCAGCGTTTGTGGAAATAGAGGAGAGGTTACATTCTG
The DNA here is from genome assembly GCF_964106895.1 of Numenius arquata. Taxonomy (NCBI): domain Eukaryota; kingdom Metazoa; phylum Chordata; class Aves; order Charadriiformes; family Scolopacidae; genus Numenius; species Numenius arquata. The sequence continues at coordinate 54,217,508 of NC_133583.1, read as the reverse complement.
TTGACACGACGTATGAATCAGATCCCAAAACTAATGTGCTTATTGTGCAAACTAAATGGGATTCGTTTGTGGCAAGAATGAAAGAAAGTTAAATTTTATTTACTGGATACTTTACTGGATTAAGATAGATGGAATTATGTTGGGAATAATTAAAACCAAGGAAATTAATATAAAAGAAGGCAAATGTATTTTAGGATTCAAATAGAAAATAATGAATAAGATCCAATGGACTGCTAAACCATCATTTAAAAACCCTAGCTATTTTACATGTATGTGTGTGTTTCCTCATCATTTATCTGACAGATCTCCTATAAATCAATTTATTTAGATTACAGCAGTCAAAAGGCCCCAGCCAGGATCAAGACTCATTGTGCTTAGTGCTGTGGAAACTTATAAACAGACAAAGTTCTTTTCCAAAGTTGTGAAAATTTTATGATAGATTTCACTAAGAGCAAAGTTAGGCCAATACCAAGCACTTCCAAAAATTCCATCCTTAAAGATTTATTCCAAGCACTAACTGTTTAAAAAATGACATACTGCTTACATAAGAGTCTAAATATTTGATGGTTATAGTATTTACATCTAAAACACCAGAGGCTACGTGCTTTAATACCTCAATCTGTTTCCCATATACTCTGTCAACAGGAGTTCTCTGCATTGATTGAAGGTGCTCTGTGATCCCTAAGGTTGTATTCATGAAAGGTTACCCTTGGTACTACTTTATTCATGGAAGGTTTGAAACACATAGGTAAAAAATGGGTCTATTCCCGCTAGGTGCGTTTTTATCATCTATAAATACTTAATTACTGGGGTGCTGATGAGAACTTCAAAATCTTAAAAAGGTGCAGTTGCCTGAAAATAGTTCCCCCATTACCAGTGCAAATCACAATGAATTTTGCAGTTGGGAGGTTTTGTGGCAGTTTAAAACAACTGAATTGTAGGTTTTTCCCACTACAGTCCATGGTATTGAGTTTAATGGCTGCAAAACATGACCAAAGCTGTGCATTGCATCCCATACTGAAACAGGTCATTCTCTTTCCTCAGGTGATGGGCATTTGGTGGAACTGATTGCATGAAAAGTGTTCACAGAATTGGGTCCCTAACCTTGGTAGGTTTGAAAAAAAAGTACATAAAATTGAGGCTTTTTCCCCCAAAATGAGTCTGTAAGTTAGATAAATATGGGCAGCACTGAGCTCAAAGCAGAGTCAAACTACCAAGAGGACATTGCAGCTTTTCATTGCAATTTTGTACTTTGAACTAATGGAGCGAAGCAGAATGAAAATCACCTCTGTTAAGAATGGCATTTATCAGCCGTAAGTACTTAGTAGTAAGAGCCCTACACAGACAAAGCTGAGTGTCACCAAGAAATGTACTTGAAAATCAGACTGTTAACACAAGACTACACAAATAAGAGCCAAAAACTGTAATCAGAAAATGCAACAACTCTTTAAGAATGTTTAAATGGTCTGAAGAGTGCTAGACAAGTTGAATTTAACAAGATGTAATAACCTATGACATAATATAATTGAGAATGCACCAGGACGCAGCACATTCAGGTTAAATTTTGGCTTTCCTTCACTTAGCCTTGCAACTTTAAAGATCTTTCAACACATAATCTTAAAAACACATAGTACTGTTTAAAAGTTACGTATGACATAAAAGCATAGGATGTGCAATATATCAGAAATACAATTCTAAGTAGAGTTAGGGCTAAAATTTCCAGCCTAATATTTTTAATGTTTTTTTGAATCATTAACAACAAATTTTTCATTCGTTTTCTGTGAAGAAACAATACTTAGTGGAGAAGAAAAGGCAATGGGAACTATTCATTGTGAATTTCTGATAAAAGTGAGGTTACCGGGCACCTGCCTTATATTTGAAGTGCCATGGTAAAGTCAAAGCAATGAGTTCAATTTCTCTTTTAATAGAACATAAAATAGAAGACACAAACATTTTGCTGTACTGTGGAAATTGACAATTGTAGAGAAAATAAGCAATAAATAAGTATGGCAGGTGATAATGCAGGAACAGAACATTAAAATAATAGGTGCTGTATCTTGAACTTTATCTCATGGGATTTGACAGTTGTATATAAACCCAAAATATAAAAACCTAATTTTTATGCTGTGATTACTAGGGTTAAGTTATGAATTAACTTCTGGATGATATGTCATCAGTTTGAGAGAATTAAAATTTGATGATAATAGAATAGAGATAAGATCTTTCCTGCATCTCTAGACACTGAGGCAGTGGCTAAAGTTTTCTTTCAATTGCTTCAAGTAGGATTATTGAATTCTAGCTTGAAAGTGAAACTTCGTCTCCTGCTTTGCTATATTAAGCATCTCTGAAAACCTAGCAAGAGCTCTCCTCGTGTGATTAGAAAGCATCCAGTATTTTTTGGCAGCAAATACTAATTCCAATCTTTCTGTCTAGTACTGCTCAGGCAGCACAAGGATAACCTGCTGTCAGACGCTTTGGCTAATGGAAAGGTGAGGCTCCAGGCTCCCAGTGGAAAGCTTGCAGCTTTGCTGACAGTTCCCAATCTCTGGAAAATGAGAGTGGTTCTGGGGAGGGGAAGGGCTGGGCTGGGTGGTTCTGGTTCTTCACTGGAATAGCCTCCCTTTGGAAACCCTGAGCCATTTGTGTAAGTCTGAATAATACAGCGACTTTATTACTGTCTCTCTGCCACTTGGTAGATCTGTTGGTGGAATTCAAGGCTGGTATTTATCTGCCCAGGGTCTCATGATGTTGAACAGCCTGGCTGGAGATTCTCTGCAGTACCGTAATGGAGTCCCCAGCTCTGGGACTTACCCACAGCATGATTATGCAGATGGGCTGCAGGTGAGCTATGCAGCTGAAGTGCAGGTGTCCAGCCTCAGGGTGTTATATTTGTTACAGGTGTGAACATGGTTGAAAAAAGGACTCTTGGGTTTGACCCTCTTTCACACAACAGGTGGGAGGCTCTGAGGCAGCTGGGGAGCTCTGTTGTTCTGACTGGTAAGGGTTTTTTACAGCTTCTAAACCGCGATAGTATGCGAGTTATTTAACTGATTTTATCTTTTAACAGTGAGGTGTGTGTGGCAATTATTAAAAATGATGACGAGCCATAAAATATTAATTGCAGCTGGACTGCTTTGTTTAATACAAGAAGGCCCGTGTGGGCCTAGGCTGGGGGGAGGGCTTGGCAGGGCTGGCCCCGGGAGCCACCTTCCCTCAGGCGCTACCTGTTCCCCCCTTGCACTGCTGGGGCTCTGCTTTGTGCAATTTTGCTGCCTTATTTCCTCACTTTTTCCATTCTGTGCTCTTGCACAGTCAGCCCTCCTCAATGCTTCCAATCCTGGAGAGAAAATGGCGGGTGCTGGTGAGGAGAGGGCCCAGTGTTAGCCAGTGTGCCCTGTCCCTTTGGAGGTGCCCACAGGTGTGTAAGTGGGTTGTGGGTGTTTGCTCAGGTGCCACCTGCCCACAGACAGCGTGGCCAAGGGAGCTGTGTCATGAGAAGCACAGTAATCAAGAGAAAGTGTCCTATCAGCAACTCAAGAATTAGATTGTTATTAGGGACTAGTTGTAAACTTATTAGGGAATTGCACTGCGTAGCTGGACTTGCAGTGAAATGATTTCAAATGGCAAAATTAGTGACTTCCAAAATGGGGAATTGCTATCGAGATTGAGGAAGAAAACTGTTTGCATTAGCTTTTTATTTGAGGACTTCACCATTGTTCAGCCTTTTTCAGGTGCTGTTGTAAAAAATGCTGTATTCATTCTATGAATAATGTTGCAAAATAGTTTATTGGAAATGTGTGATACCCTTCAGCAAATTTATAGGAAAGGCCATTGCAGCTCAAGATAAAAAGAGATTCAACTTAAAAGGATAGATTCACCATAGAAAGAAATTGAGGAACATCCAAGTTAAAATAATTTACCGTGCCTTTTAATATTTGATAAAATCCTCTCCTAATATTTTTCTCAGTGTAGTTCAAAAGCACCGGTACCTCATAGCTTTGAGACCAGCAGTGATATAATAATTTAGCTTTGATAAGGAAAGAATTTTTTCCCCATCTGCTACTCTACTGGATAGTTTAATGCTCTTATGGTTGTTTTTTAAATGTCATTCAGTCAATGAAGGGGAGTCATGCAGCATATGTATGTTTGTGTGTATTTTTTTTTATTAAAAATAATTCCCTGGGCTCTCTTGAGGGACTGTCACCCTCCTGAGGGTGCTGGTGGAAGGGATTGTGGTGCAAAACCTGCTCGGAAAGTGTTTGGCTCATTTGGGTTATGTGAACTTGAGGAATGACTCGGCAAGGGGAAAAGTGCAGCTTCTGTAGTGAAAAGCAAAGTCAGTCAAGCTAAGCAGGGAAGAAAACATACTCGGAATCACTGAGTGTTAACCCCTGCAGGCAAAAGTCTGATACTTCCTTTAAAAGGAGGAAAAAAGGAGAAATGCTGTTTATGCGCCTGGTGAAATGAAGGGGGAGTCGATTTAGGTGAGAATCATAGATGGAAATATAGCTTTCTATATAACTAAAAAAAAAAAAAAGCACTGTGCTTTAGTGCTGTATGTCATGCTCCCTGAGCGTATGTGGTTATGTGAACTGTTACATTTTCTGTCTGAAAAGCACATAGGCTTGAAAACCAGTCAATTACATGCAATCTTGGCCTTTAATCATGTACTGAAAATGATCACCAAATGATCACCTGGAGGAAATTTCCACTGTTGTACAGCTGCAAACTAAAAGAGTCTTACTCGGAGCACAGAAACAGGGGGAGAAAAAGTATGAGGCATCAGTTACACAGAAAAAACATGACCAGCTTTTCTTTTGAAACTATTTAACAGATGTAACTCTGCTTTCCTGCCATTATCTCTGAGTAAGCATGGGTCTGGATATTTGTACATCAGTCTGTAAGGGAACACAAAACTGCTGGTCTGTGGGTAAAGAAGCCAGGTGTAAAGGGTAGAGTGCATGTCAATATTCAAAAGATGGTCTTAAAGCAGAAGTCAAAAGTTGTCAAAGTTGTTGCGCTTTTCTATTTCTGTAAACGTGAGAGTTCTACTTTCAGGCTTATTTATCCCCCCCCCCCCGCCTTGTGAGATACCCATACATCAGAAGTCAATATCTGCAATCTGTGTGGCTGTAGTCTTTAACCAGAGTCTCACAGTACAGTGAAAATGAACAGACCATTCTAGATTTGTCATTGCTAATGCTCATCAACTTGTATCTGTGTTCTATGAAAGTATAAAAACCAATAACCAAGATGAATCATAAATGTCTGGAGTATGTGTGTGCTTATATGTTTGTGGGTGGGATGCTTCTTCAGTTTGTTTTCTTTTTCTTATATTTTGGCAAAGAATTCCAGGTTTACTCTAAGAGGCTGGGCTTCAAAAACATGCCTGAATAAAGGAAATGAAAGAGTGGATAAAAATGGAGAGAAAATAGTAGCCTGGAGTGAAATGTGTGACTAAATCTGTGAGGCCTCTGGATACTAAAATTACAGAAGGAAATAAATTACACGTTGACTGAATGTTTTTCTTCCACTCTTAGAGCGATAGAAACCAGGATGTCTTCTATATAAAGTAACAGTGAACTTAACTGTATTCAAGCACGGAAAACTGTATTTTAGTTCTAAAAGACTCTTGCTGCACAATAGAGCATAGCATTTACATTCACAGTACTGCCACTGTGTGGTTTCCCCTGAAATTCTGCAGGTGAGGAAAGCCATTCTCTACCAAACCATCAAGACACTCAAAGCAGCTTGTACATGTGGGAAGGAGAGTGATGGCAGTGAAAATTGCATGAACGCATTTCAAAAGACTTTCTCTTTTGTCATATTTTTGGTTTTAGTTTTGGCTTGCTGTTCCTGAAGGAGGGATTTCACGCTTGTAAAGTTTCTGCTCTCCAAATATATGTTGTCAGCACAACCTAGTATTTCAATACCTTAATATTTACAGTTGAAACTGAAAGTCTTTACTTTTTGTTTCAACAGTTGGTACACGATTTCAGGTTCAAACCACACTTGTTATTACAGTTCCTTTTTAAGATTTTAGTTCTTTGAAAGTATGGTGCAATGAAATAAAGATATATATCCACTGATAGAATCTTGTGCTAACATAAATAAAGGCGGTTTCTAGCTATAAATTAACATGTAATTAATAAAAGCTATTTCTCCAAAAGCCACCAAATATGTGGATTAAGGTTTAGAAAACCTTCTGGTAAGTGAAGCTGAGATACTTTATAGCAGATGCACAAGTAGTGTATGTATTCACAGACAACATTTACAAGTATCACTGATACATTCTGCCTGACAACATGAGCCACAGCATGAGAAGTTAATGGTCACTAATGCCCCAATAAAAGATATTTATTGGACTATCTTTTCTTAAGATTCACCTTTAAGTACAGTTATTTTATATTTTGAGTTCTACTTTTGAAATGCACTTTTGTACTTACCCCCTTCTTATGATGGTATCCAAGCATTTTTTGGTGTGTATAAAAAAAACAACCAACCACCCCTTTACCCTGTCTCCCCTCCCCCCCTCAAAAAAACCCCACAGCACAACCAACCAACAAACAAATCAATTTAAAATGTCACAAACCCCTCTGGCACTTAGTAACACAATACGGTTACTGAAGTCAAGCTTAAAAAATTTAAACAAACGCTTTAGGTCAATTTTATTAAAATATAGTGTCATTTTTGCTGTATTAATGGCACATGAGTCTCAAACCTCTAGAGTTATTGAAGAGTACTAATTTTTGACCTCCACTTTCTGCTGGATATCTTCCATCTTAGTTTCAAACTAACCAGCAGTGTTTTTGAAGTAATAGTTAGTAATTTTTTTCCATTATATAAAAATGGAAAATGGTGAAATGGAAAATGTCTCATTTTTTTCTAGCACGTCTCAATGTGGCTAGGCAGGCCAGAGTCAGAAAATCTAGAAACTTGTCCAAGATGCAGCACTCGTTACAGTGTTTGACTTCTCTCCTCCTCCTGTTTCATGAGGTATTTCCTTGAATGTGAGGTAAGAACTTCATAAAACAGTGCCTTGAAAACAAGTACAGTATATTACAGACATGAAAACTCAGCAGTACGCAGAAGCTGAAGTCATGTATTCAGTTGAACAGTAACAGTAAGCTAATTGTGAAGTTTTTAATTGCAAAGGAGGAAACTATTTTTATTTAGTGAAGAAAACTTCTATAAGAAATAAAGGAAGGCTGGGGGGGTGGGGGTGGGGGGAAGACTGCTGCTTCAAATGATGGTACCACGCTTGGATTGCACAACAGGGCTGGGCCTTTCAAAGTGCTACCCAGTCAAATAGCCAATAGCTGCCTAGGACATGTATACAGACGAAAACAATTGCCTTCGGTGGATAAAATGAAAGTGAACTGAGGTAGGAGGGCTTTAAAAGTAACTACTGAGACCTTCACAGGTTTTGAAGACTTAGGGTAATTTTGCTTGGGTTTTTATTTTCTGGGGCATAGAGTGTGAAAAGACTAACTTCAGGGATTCAACCAGCTCAGCCAAGGTGGTTATAATGTTTTGATGTCTTCTGCTCCGAGTCCCCCATCCTAAGATAGAAATATAATGCTTAACTAGTGTTTATTATCACATTTTACAGGAGGAGAGATAAAGGCAAAGGATAATAGATTTTTTTTTCAAGGTCATTGTAAGGATCAGCTTTGGAGCAAACTCAGAATTTTTTCATTCTATTTGCTTCTCAGTTCAGTGATCTGAAAGCAGCAAAAATCTACTACTAAATTTGCTACATCTGTTACACTATTACCTTAAAATTTCATCAGAGCCGTGCTCTAAGCAGGTCCTAATTGGGTTTGGATATTCACTTATTTTGAATTTTTTTTTCCCAAAGATTTATTTTTTGAAGTCCTAGAGAAAGCTTGAAAGTTTCCCAGTCTTCAGAGTGCAGGAAATGATTTGCTTTGTTTCGGAAGCACATTACTGCTCTTAGTAGGTTTTAGCACACCTTTTTAGTTATAAGGGAATACTTATATTCGCTTATTCTAATTTGAGAGCTAGAATTTGCCTCTCATAATGATTATATAGAAGTTATCTGCTGCCAGATATCTGAAAAAAAATAACCCTTCTATCACTTCAGAATACTTGCATGACTCTGTGTGTGTGTGTTATAAAGCTGTCTAAAAATATACCCAGACACTCCAAACAAAGCAACAAAAAGGCTTCCCGTAAGCTCCAGAACAATTAAACTCAGCGCTCCCTTCTAAATAAACCATGTGCTGGGTCAGTAGAGCCCACAAGAGACAGCCTTTTTAGACTGCTGTTTGCACGACTTTCTGTTATGGACATTCTGCACAGGTTTGGAAGCTTGTCTCAGTGCTAACTGCCTAGAGAACCTGCAGATGATGTTAGATTTAGCTTTCAGAAATTTTTTCAACTAAGTTTGAACCACAGAAATGGAGGTTCATAACACAAAGGTTGTCATACCCTTTGTTGAAATGGTGCCCCTATAATGTGGCATATTAAATATTTAACATAGTTTGCAGCAGATAAAAAGCAATTTTGTTTAATTTTTCCTAAATATTAATGCTGTCATGTACCTTAATCCTTTCATTATAATAAAAATTTGTTCAAGCTGATTCTTATTAAACATTTTCTAATTTATAAGGATATGGATGTTTTGCATCTGATCCTAATAAGTAATAAGGCCAAAATGCCGGTATAAAGAAAAAGGGTGAGAGCTGGGAGGGAGTCTTCACTGGTATATAGGGAAGAATTACAGGCTAGAAAGATAACTTTATTTTTTTACCCAAGGACATCAAAGACAATGCCTATCTCCCAAGTAACCCAGCTCAAAGTTTTGGGTCAGTTGTCAAGGAATGAAATGAAATACCTGCAAAACACTCGGTGAAATGACCTGGAAAGTAATTTATAAAGAGGTTGCCATTCATTTCTGAGTGAGGACCATTCTTCCATCTGTATCTCTGAACTGCAGGAAAAAAAGAATAAAATTCTCAGTTTGGAATTAGTTTCAAATCAACTTTTCTCTGCATCCTAGAACAAAAATGTAGTTGGCAGTTATTTATAATGCTAATTAAAGAGTGATTTCTCTGAACGCAGTTGATAGGGTTACTGGAGGCAGTAAGCCCTTGATACAATAGCAAATGTTTCCCATAACCCATCCATTTACATCCAAAGACAGCAGCGAGGTATGCTACTCGTATGAATATTAACAATGCAAAAAACCCCAAACTTTAGGGCAATATTGTTTAGAATTTGAATATATTTAGGCAATATTATACTCAGTCTAAGTATATTGCTGTGGCTTCACTAATTGCAGTAAAACTACAGCTGGCAACAGGAGTGGGTCTGGTCCATTTTTGTACTGGGTCTAATGTAGCTGGTTTATTTACAAAATTCTTTGTTTATTCTTATTTTCCTTCTTTCTCTTGTCTAATTCTAATTTCCATGCACACCAAAAAAAAAAAGAAAATACACACATTTGCTTTAAAACTATATTTTTATTATTATGCAGCTTTTCTTTCCTCATGGAATGGCTGTTTTAAATTTCCAATGTCCACAGCCCTTCAGTTGCACAGAAAAAATATTGCTAATTTGCTCGTATACAAAGAACTTTATTGCACTTGTGGCAGATGTACTAACAACGATCAAAAATAAAATACAAAATACAACTAAAACAAAATAATTTCTTTTAAATATTAAGCTGATTAAAACAGTCTTTGCATAATTCTTAGGTCTGCTGAATCCCATGTTAGTTGATTTTTCTGAGCCAATGTAACTCTTGCATGGAATAATTATAAAGATATTTCTGTTGAGAAAGCAAAGAACGAACTTGCAATATAAGGAACTGAGTATAGTAGCTGTGGGGATTGAGAATACAATAGGTCAGTACTTGCTTTCCTGGCAGTGTAAATCTGGAGAAACCTTCAGATTTTAGATTTACATCACTGTAAAATAGGCTACTTACCTCTACTTCATTATGTTATAGGATATTGTGGTCTCCATCCAGTGAAGCGCTTGCTTAATCTTTAAAATATGAGTAGTTTACTGAAGTCAAAGTTGAGCACAAATTTGAGTGCCTTGCTGGATATAGGCTTCTCCTCTTGAATGCCAGCAATGCACAGATAGTCATCAACTGTATATCCCACTTGCTTCTAAGCCAAATAACTGTATCCCAAATATCCCCTGCCTAGATGAGATCAGCACCCATGTGAACAGCAGCTGGCTGAGGTCAATCTAAAGATAGAGGTAGGGATCGTAGGTAAACACTCCAAGTATGGAATGTTTTAGAAAATGCTTCTGGATGGTCTGTTGCTTCTGGAAAATCCTGATAGCATGTAAAAAAAGACTTAATTCACTTCTTTCCTTCACTGAACAGTTAGAAGACTGTACTCTGTTCTCTGGTGTGTACCTGCCAAGGAATGTTTGTGCACTTGCAGCTTCTCTTTGGCTGTGCCAACTACTGAAAATACTATTGTGCTTCTTTCCTTGTGTTCTCAGAAAATGCAATGAAATTCTAGGCTTAGTCTTACAGACCAAACCGCACTGATATTAGTTTTAAAAGTTGCCATGTATCTTGGCCTAAGATAATAAACTGAGACAGTCTTTTGCAATTGTCAAAGTGACAATTCTCAAATCCTCTGGTCATAAGTAGCAAAGCTCAAGCTGATAGAAGACAGTTTCTCTGCAGGATTTGTGGTTTTGATCTCTTCTACTGGAACAGATTAGAAAAGTGACGAATCTTACTGTCCTCCATAAAGAAATGGAGAATTTCTTTCAGTAACTGTGGTGAAAACCAGTAAAACTAAGAGGAGAGAAAGAGCAGAAAGTAAAAAGGAGAGATTTGTAATAGTAAGAGATGCTTTAGGAGAAAGAAGAAGATATCCTAACAAATCATCAATCGTAACAGAAGCGTGATGCAAACCAAACGCTTGTCTTTGTGAAATTGCATATTTTTTCTATAGGATCAATAGCAGTCTCTTATGACAGGTAGCCAAATTCTGAAATGAAGAGGGAGATTGTCTTTTTCCTAGTTCTGACTAAAAGAACAACTGCTATTTCCTTCATCAAAGTGGAGAATGCAAAGAATAACTTGCAGTACTTATAGATGAGGTTTATGGAGGTAGTTAACTAGTGTCAAAGATACTAAGGAATTCCTCAGTCATACCTTTGACTTTGAAATAATATATTAACAAATTGATGTAATGAGACAACCCCAGAAGTCCTATGCTGGATTTCTTTTTTATTGTAAACACTTGAATAAAAAATTTTTGGCAATAAGATATATTAGCCTGAATAGTCTTGCAAGGGAAGTGGTAGATGCCTCATTATGTAGGGAACTTGATGAAACGCTGCAGAGTGGGATGTAAGGAGGAATCCTACAAGGACAATGAGGTAGACTCCCACAGCTTTGACCTTTGTCCACATGCAATTTCTCTCCAGCTGTTTGGCTTTACACTGATGTGAATATAGGAGGTTTTCATCCTCATCTGGACCTCTGTACAGAAAAGTGTATATATCTTGAAAGATGCTACTAAGGACTTCAGGAAGAGTATTCATTTACTTAAGGTCATATACTATACATTGTTTAAATGTTCTGCTAGATCAGTGACAAAGCTGTGTACTTTTTGTCTGTAAGTGTAGGAGATGATTAGCCATGATAATTAGTTTACTTTTTAGCCAAATTAAAAGGGGATGACTTCAAGTGAAACCTGCAAATCGTCGTGAGCTATGTCTGAAGAAGCCTTCTGCCATTTCCTATCAACAAAGCTCAATCTACATCTTGATGAAATCAATGGATGTTTTAGGCCAACATTTCAATGAGTGTAAAATTCCCCAAATAAGGGCTGCAATATAAGTGCTGATGCTTTTGCAGTGCTTATAATATTCTAGAATACTTTTAAACAGGAAAGAAGGAAAGGACCATGTTCTTTGTAGCTCACAGTAAAGACAGGCAAGTGAACAGAAATGCAACCTATTAATAGAATAGTGAAACTGAAGGTTTGAGTCTAAAAGTGAAATAAAGATATTTTATTTTTTTTAATGGCCTAACTAAATAATTATAGCATACTCTTCTTTGCGGCATTAATAGATGAACCTCCGTACAAGAAATTGAATCTGGTAAATCTCAGTGTCTTCCTAATTGTCAGAATGTACCTGGCAAGCTGAAAGGAGAAAAATGGTAGCAAAGTGGAAGAAATACGTTGACATTAATGTTACATTGCCCGCATACCAACTTGACTTTAAGTAGATATGGAAATTTAGGCCTAAAATATTTCTCAATATCATTATAGAAGGGAGATGTTTAATGTTTTTCAAATAAAAAGGATTCTTTAAGTTCATGAAGATTTACAAAAGTATGACTGTACTCTGCAGGTAATGGAAACAAAAATTTCACAAACGTTTCAGTCTTATGGTAGAATGTCCCTTATATGCATGCCTTTCTTCACAAACATCAAGTTAAAAAGAATTTTTCTTGAACCTGTAAAGATCTCCTGAGTAGCAGAAGAAGAGGTAGTTACAAAGCCCACAGGTTTGTACCAGAAAAAATACTGAGGTTCTAATTTAAGTATTACTCGGCATATCAAAAACTTTGCACTGGTAATTGTCAATCATGTAGGCTGTAAAGAAATAATAGGTTAAAATATAGCCTTTTTTTTTTAATGGATACAATTGAGTTTTATAGTGAGAAAATAGTACAAATGATTCCCTCCAAGAATTAAACAGTGTAAATTGCACAACAAAATTACCATAAGCAACTGCCAAATCCTGAATTGTGCTTGAAATATCTGCATTTTCCAGCTTCCTACAGTCTTTTCTTTAAACACTTTGAGCTATGCTAATGCCCACTGCATAGAACTTGAAACCTGCAGAAGGATTATAGTTGATGCAAGCTGATGCGCTGTTGATGATCTCAGTTTGCAAGCTGTTTAATGTTAAAAGTTCCACTGAAACTGTCAGTAGAAAGTCTATGAATAATTTCAAAGACCCTCCCAAGCTTATCTGTTCTCTTGCTTCCAGCGTGCTGCTTTTAGCAATGAAACTAGCAGACTTGTAGCTGCTGCTTGGCTAGCGGAAAAGTGACTTGGAAGCGGTTTCACCACAGCTGTGTAAGACTGAGAGATGCTTCTCTTTTTCACTGCTGGAGCCATTACCACTCATCCCTAGTAGTAGTGAGACTCATGTTTCAACAGATAGTGGTGGAAAAAATGTTCTGTGTATATGGGTGAATGCTGCACGGTCCCCAAATTTTGATCTTATTGAAGAAATACAACTCTTCTTCCTGGAGCCCAGTTGACTTGCATGGTTGCTACATCCTGCAGGGTGTATTTGGGTGGGCTTCTATGTGTGTATGCATATGTGTGCTGTTTTAAAAGATATGCTGATTTTTTGGGGGCATGTAAAAGATTAAAATAATTAATTAACTATCTCTTTGTATAACCTTTTTAGTACTAAGATCGTATATAGAATTGGACTTTCTGCTTTATTCAAACATCATTTGCTTGGATGGGGATTGAAAGGGATTTCTTTGCAGAAAGATTCTGTGATGACAGTGGTCATCCCAGACTTTTAACCTTGTCTTATGAAAGTTTTGAAGTACCAGCTGATCTCCTAAGATATTTGCCAGTATCTTGCAAAAATGCTTATGCTTTTAATAATCTAGTCTCATCTAAGCTCAAAACAGATGGTAGGTTTATTCTAGTCTTGATGACAGTCTAGCAAGAAACAAGAGTGTGGTGTTTAGGGATTCACTATTTCCCATAACCACCCATTACTTAATCTGAAGTTCAAATCTGTATTCTTTTTCTTTTTTTCCTTTAGGAAAATGAATGGTATCTAGCAAAGGTTATTATTGTAAAGAGTTATTTGTGAAATCACTTTAACTCATTGGGAAATGTCTCTGTCAATGCAAGACTTCAGACAAGAAAAAAGACAAAAGCGTATACGGGCTGTATATATTTAGCAAGCTCTTTGGGGTTTTGGTAATACTTCAGCAACGTAGAAGCAAAAAGAAAAATCTATAGTTCTTAGTACGCAAAATTCCCATTGACTTAAAGGAGCTAGGTCTACAAGCATAAAATAAGCATTTTAAATAAGCTTAGTAAGAGCAGTACTCACTATTGAGATGGATGGTTTCCTTTTTAGTAAAAGGAGGGTGGAGTAAAAGGTGATCTACTGTTGTAGAGTCTTTACTTCTGGTATACTATGGTACCATGGCAACATCAGAATTAGACACAGAAAATGGGGCAAGCAGCCTGGTAGAACATAATGAAGAGTACACAAACAATGTGTTACAGGGAATCTACAGAAGAAATTATTAAGAAGCAAATATAGTAGGGTTCTGGGGAGAAAGTGGGAGCACTGTAGAGCTCTTCTGGGAACAGCTGAAATATGGGATTTGTCGGTAGGAAATGCAGAAACCATTGAAGAGAGAATATATTATCTAGGTTGGCAAGAGGAGTGGGAACATTAAACTCTGCTACTGCAGAGGGGTAAGTGACACTTCTAGGTTGGGAAGAGTTAGAGACCAGTTAGCTCTTGGAATCCATGAAAGCTGCAATTTCTTCTAGATATAGAGAAACTATAATTCACTACTGCCGTGCCTGTATGTTTAATCAACAGTGTCCTAATTGGGCCCTTTCAGGGTTTTTTTTTGTGTGTCTGTCTGAAAGAATAGTGTAGGCTCCTATGTTGTAAGAGTTGTTTAGGGTAATCAGCTGTCCAGATTTACTCTGCAGTCCTAACAGAAGATAGAGGCAGTTACTCACTAGCATTGTTTGCACTGCAGGAATGCATAGGTACCTTGGTTCTGACAGACTGCAATTATGAGGGATAAAACTACAGTAGAGTGAACAGACGATTTCAAATCAAAACTCTCTGATGATCACCATGTATCAGATCAATATTCATGTCTCAGAATTCAGCAGTTGCAGATTATAAACCTATCATGGGAAATAAGATTAATGTAAAATCATAGGTATGATTGCATATGAGACATTACATAATTTAGATCACAGCAGACTGTTGTATTTTCATTTTTGACTGCTTTTGTTTCTCACAGGAGGTGTTTACGTGCCTTGTTTCAAAGGGTTTGTGTACACATTGCAAATTTACTACAACAATGTTTTTGATTTTTGTTTCCCAGCTGTTATGGGTAGCATGGGTGTCTTTGTACCACCTGTGCAGCCGGAGGTCCTTACTTCAGCTGATTGCAGATTACAGGTTTGGATGTTATCAAATTAACCTTATGAACTGCTTTGGTTATTCTCGAATCAGCCTTGTGACCCGCATGTCAAAATTGTTGCAGCTGAACGTGCATGAGCATGTGAGGATTAAGGTGTTGGGAATGATATCCTACCATTTAATCTCAAAAATAGCCTGGAAGACATTGCTTGTGAAATTGATTGATCCCTCTGGTGTGAGGAAATGATAAGGTTGTGAGTCACAGACAGCATAAAAAAATGTTTTGTGCATGACAAATATGTTAAGCCTAATACCTACTCTTACACTGTGATAATTGTATTGCTGGTATGACAGCACTCTCAACGCAGGGCTGGATTTGGTTCTACAGTCGATTAATCTCATTATAAATCATTGCGTTCTTCGCTTCAGTCTTCTTTGACAAGGTCTCCCAAGCTTCTAGGACCTGTTTAGAGACAGAATCATAGAATCATTCAGGTTGGAAAAGACCCTTGGGATCATCGAGTCCAACCATCTTCCATATTCTACAAAGTTTTTTCCCTACACCATATCCCCCAACACCACAGGGTTCAAGGAGAGCTGCCAGCAGTGGATGAAGATTGAGATGCGGGTTCCTTGAGGGAACTTGACCCACGCAGGGCTACCAGAGCAGATGGGAAGCATCCAAGCTGCTCAGAGAGCTGGCTGATGTCCGATAGAAGCTGCTTTGAAAGATCATGAAAACTGGGGGAGGTTCTTGATAACTGAAGAAAGACAAATGTTGTACCCATCTTCAAAAATGGCTGGGAGATCTACATGGGGAAGCACAGGCCAACTGACCTCACTTAGAATCCTGGGAAAATCATGGAGCAGGTGCTCTTGGAAGATATTTCTGGGCATGTGATGAGAAAGGTGTTTGGATGCTTAGCCAACCTGATTGACTTCTATGATAAAATAAAAGGATTTGGGGATGATGGGGAAAGTGGTTATTTAACTTTAACAAGGTTTTTGAATATGTTTTTTGAGATTATTTCTGTAAGTTGAGATGCTGTGGTCTGAGTGGGTGGGCAATTAAGCAATCGTCAGGTATTACCTCAGGTATTACCTCAGGTATCTGAATGTAGAACAGACTCCCAAAATATCTAAGGGAATTCAGTTAATAGTTTCTAGAGAATGATTCAAAATTCTTCATAATATTTTCAAGCGTTAAAGTCAGCTACTCTTTGCAGGGCTGAAAAGCATAAACAGTACTTGAATTTTATTTATTAAAAAGCCCACACAATTTCATTTTTACACATAATATTCAAGCCAACAGAAGATAATGAAGAGCATACATTAAAACTACAGTAATTGTGTTTTTTAATGGTAACATTGTAACATAAAAACTCCTACTTATTATCTCTCTTTTTCAATAAATAATTACTATTTTTGTTGTTCATTTATGGTAATATCCACTGTACTCCAGGAGGTCATCAAACACTGAAAATGACAGTCTCTGTTCATGAGGAAATTCAGAGTTATAGGTGAGGTTCTACTATGCTCCTTTGTTATTCTCAACAGCATATTTTTCAATACACGAGTATTATACTGCAAGGATAATTATGTATTAAAATACTATGGAATATATTAATATATTAAAGATTGAAACAAATTTTAGATTCTTAACAGGTGCTTGGGTTGTGACCTTTTGTCCTCATTATATAGCTTCCTAAGCCTTCCCAGGGTTTTTTTCTCAGTCTTGTTAGGGAATTGTGTGGTTAAACACAGCACAGAAAGTCAGAAAATTGTTCTGTCTGCAGTAGTGAGAGCATATGGATGTATATTAGTTAAAAGAAAAAGACAGTAACATTTTTGTTATTGCCTTGCTTTTATTGACTTTGCTAGGTGTCTGGGCTGTGAGCTGGGAGGTACAGAGGACTAGAGAAGAAGGAACCCTTCTTCAAAGCTGGAGCATGTGCTCTCCTCCTCCTCAAGGAATTGGGCAGTGGCCAGCTGGGAAGATGCCAGGCACTGTTGGTCTGTTCAGATTTCCTCCCTCCCTCTACAATAGCTCATTCAGTATGTAGAATTCAGGCTTTCAACCACATCAGTCCGCTGCAACCAGTGGCTTCTGATAGGATGCATTGCATGGGGATGAGATCAAGTCAGTAAAGGACCAAAACAACTCCTTTCTCACCTTTTCAACCAATTTATGGGTGCAGTGCATCATTAAACAGCAGCTATGCAGTTAGGAGTTCTGTCTCCTCTAAAGCTGACACACCAGCACATTTACAGTAACTCTACAGCACACAGAACTTTTGTAAGGGCTTAGAAGCAATATAGTCTTAGGGGGTTTGGTTTTGGATGTAGGAATTTGTAAACTTGTGTTTACTTTTTCTTTCTGTTTTTCCCCCATGCTTATCAGAGCACTGGTGATGAGAAAAAATTTGGAATGACTTTATTGTGTTAAATAGTGCTGCATTTTTGCCTTACAAGTAGTTGCGCTTGGGTGACAGAGGGTATAAAAATAAGCAGAATTGGACCTGGCTTAAGACAGTACTTCCTGGGGAAGCAGTTTTGTATAAATGAAGACATGTGCGGAACTGGTTAGAAAATAACTGTTTGGTAACTGATTTCACATACTGGGTGAACAAAATACTTGGGGGAAAAGAAAATAGGTGAACACTGTACTCCCTTCCCTTAAAAGCCAAAAGCAGGGGAATAAAACCACAAGAAGAGCAGGCAGTGATTTAAAGTCCAGAAGAGATTACACTGGAACTGTACTGAAATATGCATGTGTGCGTGTGCTGAGTCACTGCCGGAGGAGCTGATGAACACCTACTCCTGCCCACTTCAGGGACTGCTTCAGCTGCTGCCAGAGTCCCCCCCCAGCCCTGGGGTTGTCAGTCATCAAAGCCACCAAGCCCTTGCTCTGCTCACTCCGCTTGTGGTTCACAGCTGCTCAGTGCAGCCTGTGGAATTGGTACCTGACAAGTGCAAACACCCATGCTCAGATGGCAGGGCCTGGGGAGGTTATGGGAGGTTGTATCCTCATTACATAAAAATGTATTTCTTTCTGCACATACCCAACCTTGTTTCTTAGCTTTCTGTCAGTTTGTTTTTTGACTATATTCATCATGTTGTTACAGATTTTGGTCTAGTGTGTATTGTCTGCCTATGAGTTTAAATTTTGGATGTATTTTGAGATGTTTCAGCATGAAAGATCCAGCATAAATATAGGACTTAAAATTAAAAGCTGCACGAATATAAGATGTTACAATATTATAAACGGATTATGTTGAAATAGACCAAAAGAAAGCTCCAATACAGCCAAAGCATATGGCACATGAAAATGCAATCCCTATATCTGCATTTGTATGTGATCTGTTGCAATTTGATTTTTTTTTTCTTTTTCCTTTTTTAAATTGCATTAGCAATTCCAGATAGACACTTAGTCTCCAAAGGAAAGGCTCTTGACATTAAGTGTACTGAAAGGTCATTGAACAGTCATAGCTTTCTTTTAATTTTAAATGCATTTATCCAAGAAAACTCAGCACTGATGCAGTATCTGCTTTTCTAAGGGACTCTGTCTTCTGGCTGAGCTGACTGAGGTTTACAGAGGTCAACTGAAATGCCTAAGGTCACCCAGAGTGTCAGAGAGTAAGGGGTGGGTATCTGGAAAACATACTGAAAAAGAAACCTACTTTTTTCCAGAAGTTACAAGATTATCCTTTAAACTTCTAGGTAAACACCAATATCATTCAGAAAAAAAAGATAGGAATGTTAAAGACGGTGACTCCTTCTGGGTTGATTACTATTGATACTGTGAGTTATTTGTAGAGGATTCTAAGAATTCCTATTGAGAAGAATAAGCAAGTTATATATTGCAAAAGCAACAAATACTTTTAAGGCAGAAGACTGTGACATAGTGCGTAGCAACAATGCAGTAAACTGCTTTTTTGAATTTGTTTCTTAATACTTTTTGGGTGTTTGTTTTCATTTGAATTACACTGTCTACACTAGCTGATAAGCACACTTATAAAATCATAGCTATTTTAGGAAGGAAAGTTCCTTTACTCCATTATTCAGCAGTGAAGTAGTACGTGGTGACGACTATGATTAGCAGATTACATGCATTCTCACAAGGAAAAAAATGTTATGTTGAGGATGAAGTACAATTTTTAGGTTTGGGAATCTATATAAAAACATTTGCAATGTTGTAGTGATATCTTTCACTTTCGTGGATTTTAACCTTTCAACTGCAAAATTTTATAAGGTTTCAGCCAGTGCGGCAAATACTGCCATAACTAAAATGAAGAAAATAGAAGTGATTGTTTCAGATTATTCTTTGCAAACTTAAGTTCTGCTGAGGAAATACGTAGTCTGTGCAATACATTTGTAGTAAAGAACTCTGAAGAATTGCTATGAATTAAAAGTGATTAATGGACGATGAATTTTAGTTCTGCATGCTGTACATGCCTCAATCTTCTATTGGGATGGAAGTTTGATATGTACAAGTAATACAAGTTATAAAACTTAATGTCAAAAAAAAAAAAAGGAATTTAAGGGGTGAGTGATAAGAAGCAGTCTTGACAATTAAAAAATGATTTTAAATGTTGACAAGGGTGAAAGCAAAGAACTATCCTCCAGGTAGTACAGTTGCATGACTATCTTTCACCTCCATTGCTGCCGAAAAAAAGCGTTACTTTACTCTGATACCAAAATAAGAATCCATACAGGGTATCTTTGTAAGGTTGTATGGCAAGAGAAAACGTGAAGAACAATACATGAGAAGTACTGGTATGCTTCTATTTTTACAGCATACCAAAGAGTCATCAAAAGAAATGTGACATTTTATGAAGGTGACTGATGCATTCATTGCTGGCTTTAACTTATTCTGCCAATTTTCTGATGGTTCATTTGCCATTCAATCCCCAAAAGACTTAATTTGTCAAATAAAATGGCTATTAGAAATCTGACTTTATTTTATTTTTTTCCTGATAAATTTATGTTAACCTACAACCCCATGTACTAGGATATTGGGAAAAAAACCCCATTATTTCTCAGAAGGATTCTAATACTATTTGGGGGGGATATTTTACAATTTTTTTAAACATTGTAGTTCTGCCCTGTATTGCCTCTGCTTTGTCCAGTAAAAGGTCTGGCTCAAATATTTTTGTTCTGCTTTTGAACTGCATGTATGTGTTTGAAAAATGGTTTTGCGTAAGTAAAATACAAACTGATCAATCATACAAACAAGACAAAACTCCCACAGAGCACATGGGGGAAAAGAACAAAGATTATTTTTGTCTGTCTAGTTAGAATTTTGCATATGCTTGAATATATCTGACAGGTTGTTTGTGCCTTTTAGAAGATAAAAAAAAGATAAATAAATATATATATAAGGAGAGAGAGAAAGAAAAGAGGTGCTGATGAGTATAATAGCAGTGTTGATTTTCATATATTTAGGGTGCTGACAATTTACAAGTGGCAAAGTAAAGCAGAGTAAGCTGTGTTATGCCATTCCCTGCAAATGAAGATAAATGCCTTGTTCTTTATCACTCTGGGTTATATTCCCGAGAGAAGGATTTTAAAAATGGATTTTTATCTTTCTACTCCTTTTTTTTTTTTTTTTTAATTTATTTATATATGTATTTAAAATATAAAGGAAGTATTTGAGGATTGCAGTTAGAAGCAGTAATGCTCAAAACCTTGCTGGGCTCCAGCTCTGTAAGTCTCTGAAATACTGTGACTATTCTGAAAAAAGACAAAGAAAAAAATGCTATTCCTTCTACAATATGTAGAGCTATGGGGATTGTAAAACTTCTGCAGAATGGGAATATAACATGTTTATGGAAGCAAAAACCATAAAACGATTTGTCCTCTTTGTTGTATTTAAGAATTGTAAGAAGATAGAAAATAAGTTTCAGTACCTGATTTACCATGTGGAGTTACACTGCTAGATTTCTTTTGTCTCTGCTAAAATCGTATCTTCTTAACATGGCTTTAGTACTGAATCTCCTTCATTATATTTGGTTTCTGTATTTTCTTGAAAACCTTTTATATGACTGTTATGTCATTGCTTGAATGTGGACTCATCAAAAACAATGGCAAGTCCAAATAGTAAGTAATTACAAAGAAATATTGAGTAGGTGTGCTAGGACCAACTAAAATGTATGAATTTTCCTGAATATACATAAAAACCTATCCTGAATGCTTACCCAAAGCTTGAAGCAACTCTATTAAATGAAATCCAGCAACTCTCTAGATAACGTTCTACTTCTCTGCCCGTCCACCTCTGTCTGAATCTGTGAAACACTTCATTTTACACTGTATTCTAAGCCTTGAAGTATTTAAATTTTAAAGAACAGAAGAATCTTCATGGTGGAAAGTAGGAATAAAGTGAGAGAATTCTATGTTTTTCTATGCATTATTAAGATGTGTTCAAGGAGTGGACTGTAGTAATGAGGCTTCACTATGGGAATATATCCAGAGAGCTCAAAAACAAAGGATTGACTGGGTGGTCTCTGGAGAAGGGGGAGCAGATCCACTTAGTTTGTAGAAAAGGAAAATCTGAAGTGGGAAGGAAGAGATGTCGGGTCCTATTCTTAGATACAGAAGGATGGATTGAAGAGAGTTATCTGGAAACGCAAAAATTTTTTGTGGTGAGGGTTGTTATGAGAAGACTTGCATGAGAATTTGACCCGTTGTTGGGTCCGAACCTCAAACCTGTTCACGAATGCTTAATTAAATGAGTTTTGTATTAAAAAATATATTCTCATACTTTTTAATATTTGATGGTATAAATCCATCCACGTCTAAATTCCTGTGTGACCCACTTTGTATACTTTTGGGGGAATATACATATGATAAAGCCATGAAATTGTGCATGGTTCTTCTCATTAGTGTGTGCACTGAAATGCTGCATCTTGGGGAAAAAAATATATTTTTTTCTTTCCTGTATAAGACTCTAGGGATATAGCCTTTAAACCTTTCTACTTCCCTGAGATTTGTGTAGATCCTAACATCGAATGAGGTCACTAAGTCCCCCTGCGCGCTCCTTGTAACTGCGGAAGTTCTGCCTCTCCCTAGCCCAGGGGAGACTTGGAGCATTAGATGCTTCCTAGCTAGTATGTATCTCCAGGGTGCTCTTCAAAGAGAGTTTGCCAGTGCAGATTTAAAAACATATACTGCTTGTGGAAGTATATGGAAGTATTCATCCTCCTCTGGCTTGAGGAGGGAATGTTTGGCAGCATACCTGCCCTGTGCCCATGGCCAAACTCCTCCCAGCTGCAAATCTTCAGACCTGCAGAGAACCTTCTGTGCAGTCCAGCTGCCTGAGCCACAGGGCACCTACCTTCTATTCCAGTGCAGAGATGGAGAGATCTGGGTGTAGCGTCTTCTGGAGATCAGTATGATTTAAAACTAGCACATCTGTGGCAAATAGGTTACTCTGTATACAATAACCTTTGGTTTTGTAGAGCTAGCTAAAACACAGTCAATTGAATGTGAAAGAAGCTAATTAAGAGACAGTAGACCAAAGTAGCCATCACTGTAATTTCTTTAGCTTCAGTGAGCTTATTGCATGGATGAGTTTTATTGGAGTTCTCATTACTAATACAGAACGTATACGCAAAGTTGGGAGTTATGAAGTCAAAACTGTGTTTCACCTGGGAATACTGTTTGGGATTTTCACAGAAGGCTTAAAAGAGTTAAATATAGAACTTCTATTTAATTTGTCTTGCATTTGGGCACTGAATCTTCTTGAACTTTTTAAAATACCCTAACTAGTTAAGTGAGCCAGTCACTCAGTTTTTGAGAAGAGGGAGTTCCCAGAGTGCTATGTGATATGCCGAGGAAGCTCTTGCATTAATGTTTCTCTGAATGTAAGTAGTCTGAATTTTTAGCATACTTGCTCAGTAAGAAAAGGACGGAAGAAGCTGTTTTGTGCAGCTGTTTCTATTCCTGCACTTTCCATTTAAGTGGCACTGGAGATTTCATACCTTATTCACACTGAGAAGGCAGAGTTCTTCTTTTCAGGTTAACTGGTTTGCCTCTCCTTTGGTTCTCCATCTAACTGAATCCATTTGTAGTATTCCAGAAATATATTTTGTGGGTGCTTCACAGAGTGTTAAACTCTGCACATGAGCTGTTCTTTTGTGCCGTAAGCCTGAATGGCACGTTGGCTTCTCAGACTTCTGGTCTAATTGAGAGGAGTCCATCAAGGGCACTGAGGCACTGCATCCCTGCCATAGCCTTGACAAAAGGTAAGACTCCCATAATGACATGTACCAGGACAGATAGGGCAGTCTTGGTGTTGACAGGTTTGACTCGGGTCAGATCCGGAAAGTTTAATTAGAGTTTAGATCCACTTGGGTTTGGAAACCTAAATGATATTGAAATCCTTGGAAATTTGGTGTCTAATTACCTCTTGGGGTTCTGGGACTGACTGATTTACTTAAGGTCACAAATGCAGTAGAAAGAGGAACTGAGTAGAGAATTCTCAAATCCCAGTCCGGTGCCTTTACCATTAATCCTCAACTAATCTGGTATCTTGTGATCTAGGTTTCACTTCAGCCAGCTGCTTTCATCAAGTCGTTAGTGTCATCCTACACTGGGACAGCTGGCCAGAGTTTAATGCATAAGTAAGTGTCATCTGCATACTTCTCTCATTTATACCCACAGCATTATATGATACCCGCTAGCAGCTCAACATAAATACAGATTATACAGCATGGAATAAAGAATGGAACAGTATGGAAAGGACAGAGAAAGTTTCTGATCAGAGATTTCAGAGTCTGAAAACTGCTAGAATTAAGTGCTGCTTGTTTAGATAACAGCAAACGTAAGAGTTGGGGGAATTAATATCATATAAAACATGCATTTCACTGTTATGTGTACTATGGAGAGATCTAGGTGAATTAATTAAGATATTTGTCTATAGATATTTGTCTACTGCTGGACTGTGTGATGTCTGTGCTATTCCTCTTTTTTTTTTTTTTGGCTTGGCTAGGGAAGGCTCAGGATGATTTGCAATGAAATCGTTTTAAAGTGATATTATGAGTAATGAGATGTAAAAAAAAAATAAAATAAAATAAAAAGAATGACTTTTAAATACTTAAAATCCAACCCTGATATTTGAAAAGAAAATGCTAAGCAATAAAGGGGATGAATTTCCACACCACATATTGCACAGGAAATTTGCACACACAATCTTTTATTTGTTTAATGGATTTTCTGTGAACATCTCCCATTAAATGTTTGTAAAACTTCAGGCCAAGAAATTTAGCTATGGAAAGGAAAGCATTTATATTCATTAGATGAGAGCAGACTTTTTCCTTGTGATTTGGGTGGAATTTAAAATGATTAATGCAGCTTAAAGTTGTTAGGTGATAAGAATTTTCTAAAACATTTTTTCTGCATCTAATAAGACCTTTTGGGGAAACAACAGCTTATGATGCATATAAGGAAATTTAGAGCCAGTTTATTAAAAACACATTTCCACTTACTTTAATGGTGTTCTTCCATTGTATCTTAAGATTGCCAGGTATTTTGTAGAGACTAGTACCATATGAAACCCTCTGAGAGGCCCATTCCTTTATTGTAGATTGGAATTGCAGCTGACAAAGGAAGAAATGAACTCAGGAATATAATGTAGCCAAAGGTCAGAAAATCCTTCACAGAAACTTAAAATGTCTTGAATTTTTCCTATAAGGATCTCTTTATTATTAGGGAGTATTCTATAAAATTCTAAATGAAAACAAAACCATTCCAATGAAATTGTAGTCTCAAAATGCAAAATTAAGCATTTTATGTGGCTTTGTGATAAGGTAACTGTAAGAATGCTGAAGGTAGCTGTTTACTCAGATTTTCTAGAGAAGAGAAATTCAATGTTCAGACTTGCCTAAAATTAAATCAAGGATTTTTCCAAATTTTCATCTGTTGTTGTAGTGGTAGAAGTACTAGTGTGGATGACTGCAGCAAATCCTCTACTGTGTTTATAGTGGAAATTAAAGTGGTACACTTGTTTCTTTAAATCATTGGTAAATTAGCCTTTGCAAAGTCACTATCACAGCATTCAAAGCCAAGCTCGCTCTTGGATGGAAAATTAGTACCATAGTGTCTCAATTATCCTGGGGTAGATTATCCAGCTGATGGATGGGAAATAGGCTGCAGGTACCAAGACACTCAGTCCTGCTCTGAATGACTCAGTTTGGCGCTGCTGTGTGGAATGATGATACCAGCTCGGATGCTAGCTCAGGGAGGTCTGATTCAGCATTGCTACTGACCTCTCTTTTCACTCTTTTATTCCTGTCATTCTGCAGCCTAATTTACAAGAGTGATTATAGGCAGTAAGGTGGCAAGTTAGGCATTCATTAATCTAAAGTTTGCTGAATATCTTTCAATGTCATTTCTGACATAGTATTTCTGACCTGCCTGGTATCATTTGACTGAATTTCTTTGAAGAATGGATTTTATGGAGTTAAAGAGCAGCCAAAATTTAAAAATTAGAAGACAAAAAGTATGAATGTGAAGAATAACTTGTCCACAGAAGTTTATACAATGAATCAGTCTCTAGTTTAGTGTAGATCTACATATATAGTAGATGCATATAGTAGAAACTCTTTCCCAGGATTAGCATTACAATGGAGTTGCTGCACTTTATGCTGGTCTGTAAGATTTAGATTATGAATGTGCTAGGGAACTCTTCCCATAGTAGGTAATATTTCAGGGATTTAACCAGACCATTGTAGCTATCCTGGCAGAAATCTGTAGCCTTGACATAGCCTGAAACTATATTCACCTTTGTTCCCCCAGGCAGTCTCCTTCTCCTCACAAGGACTCACTTTAATGTGGCTATAAATTTTTTGAAGGAACATTCTGAGCTGAATACCACAGGAAATAAACCTCTGTGATATAATGCAGTGATGCTTTGTTTCTCAAAGAGCGTGCTTTAGATCAAAAACTAGAATAATTTGTTCTTTATTAATATGTGTTCTGGTCAAGACAGGAAGAACAACACTGGTATTTTGAGCTTTTAAATTTAACTGTCAGTTACATTAGGAGAAAGCAGGATGGAATGTGCAAGGTGGGCTGATTCTGGCTACCCAGGTTGTTGTGGCTGTGACGTACAGCTGGCAGTACACTGTGTATGCAGAGTCAGCTGTGGAGGCAGATGTTGGGATGTGACAGTGAAGTCTCAAATTCTTCTGGACCTGTCATAACAAGGATGGATGTTTATAGACAGAATACACAGAAAAATTAAACTTTTTTTAGGGGGCGGGGGGATGTGAGGTAGGGAAGGCAGACTCTGAATACTTATTTGGGGAAGCACTCCTCTAGTTATTCAGTCAAAATACAGAAATAGCAGTTTTCAGGTAATCCCTTTGTAGTTGCTTACTGGTTGTTTTTCAGTGGCATGCTTTAGGTACAGTATATGTTTAATAGATAACCCCATGCAGAGCAGAATTCTTCTGCAGTTCTTCAAGGGTGGGGGGGTTGGTTGTTTCTAAAGATTTATTGAAAGGCCGTCTACTCTTTGGGTGGAGAGATTTCTACCCACTTTTCTGCTGTCAAACTATGAATCTAAATGTCTCCTTGAAATACACACTGAGGATTTCTTCGTAGGTGCAGATGCTTTTAAAAACTGCCTTAAAATAAGTGCAGAATGAAGAAATTGTCTGCCACCAGATGAGTGAGACTTGGCTGGGCTTCTCTCTTCCTTTCATCTACATATGCACACCTCTACAGTCATTATAAAAATACCATTTCTATAACCTGCAAGGATCTACTCCTACTCACAAAAATGCCTTGCTATTGTGTGGCAGTTGTGAATCTCTACAGCCATGCAGGGTATGCTATGTGCTGTTCTACTTCTGGTGGGGGTATCTGTGCAGGCGGACTGAGGGGTAAAGTTAATCTACATTAATCTACTACAAAATGAATCTAATTTAATCTGTCATGCTAGACAGAAAGACGTTGCTGCAAAAACTGTTGATATGGAGGCTGAGGAAAGTTTTGTTTGTTCTCAAGTATGTGAAGCAATGAACTATTTTCAGGAGCCAGAAAAGCCTGCCTTTACGTAGGGGACATAGTCTATAGCAATTATATAGCTCAATAGCAAATTGCAGAAAATAGTCTGTAAGAGGCTTGGTTGACAATTCCTGACCCTTGCCTTATGAATTTGTGAAATAGATTACACTGGCCTGAAGAAGAGTGGCAAATCCATAGAAGTAGAAACAATATGCACCATACCAGATTCATATTCAGAACTCCAAATGCTCCTCTTCTTTGCATTCCAACATCCCAGATGGCAGATCTCCTTAGCACAGTTTAAAATTTTCAGCATGCTTACTGAAGTAGTTTATATTTTCTTGTCTTCCCTTCGCCATCTCCTTCTCACTTAAGACCTTTTCATTTAATGAGTATCTACAAGGTCACAAAGGAGAATGAGCTTGACAGGATGAATGACAGTGTACATGTACAGGGTGAGAGACTCAACTTCAGTTTGCAACCTTGTTGGCATACAGTCCATAGCATCTCTAATAAAAAGTCATTATAGCTCTCCAGGTTTCTCAATTATTGTTTTAATTTCTTTGCACTGTTTATTACTTTATCACAGCATGGGATGTTGCTCTGATTATCTTTATTGTAGTGTATTTAATAAAAATGAATGCCTTAAATTATGTTCTATAGAACAGTTAAAATAGCTGAAGGGGGGAAAGTGTATCAATCATGGACTTTGACTGATAGTCCTACTACTCATCTTGATTCAAAGAGAATGAGCAGGGGGGTCAGTTCAGGTGATCTAAGACTTGCCAATCTGTGACTGTTTTTTTCCGATAAAATGGTTGTATTTTTTAGTCTTAAAGAAATCATTAGTGATTTCATCAAATCTAATAAAAAGAAGACGTTTATTTTAATAGAGTGAGAATTTAGTTGTTCTGTACAAACACAAGCATAACTACTGCAATTTATTTTCAGGTATACTTGATGCTTAGGTCAATGGCATCTTGCATTGTTTCCTGGAAAGTCAGAGATGTGTACAACCTTTTTCACTTAAATATCTCAATGTTTGTTTCTCACAAGTAAGAGTTATTTAGTCCTATTGTTCTGGCTGTGTTCCAAGCCAGCTAATTATATTATTCCAAAAATTTGCCTCAAAGTTCCAATTAATTATCTTCTTCACTTCCTCTTCTGAAGTACTGTCATGTCATGTTGTTTCTATGAAATGCCTGATAGTGTCTTGCATCCGAAGGGGCTGTATTTCACTTATGAATGAAGTGTTGCTGTAGATAAAGGGTCGTATCCACCACTAGCATGTGTCAGTGTGGTGTGCTGATTAAAGGGAAGGTATTTTAAATATAGCAATAGTGAAATCGAGTCTAAATATTCATGCTTAGAGTATAAAATAAGGTGTGACTTTTCCCTCTTTTCACTGGATTATTATTTATATTAATCTACACTCCAAAACCTGCGTTCTTATACCTTACTCATTGTGACTAGTATCTTTCTTCACTAATAGTAGCAAAAAGCAGGGAAAATCCTTCTATGGTAAGGTAATTGATACTAGCATATTTATTGCTTATGCAGTTAAAAAAAGATTTTTGATTCACCATTAAAATGCATACCTGCAAATCAGCTATACTTATGTTGCCAAGATTCCTATTCCTCTCAGCTGCTGTTGAAGTACAGGGATTACAAACTTTTTAAAAAGTCAATAATGAGAAGTGTGCTTTTATTCTTCCATTAGAAAAATGGTTAAAATACTTCTGCACTATTTTTAAATCAGAAGTTTGGTATATTAATTATTTAAAAATCCTTCAAAATAGAGGTTTGTAAAAAATATTAGGTAGATTTTAAAGAATACAAAAAATACTTTCCTGGGCATTTTGTTTATGCCCATAGCTACTTCCAAAGGATTACAAAATATGAGTGATGGAGAGGATCAAAATACCTGGGTGTTAGAAACTCTGTGTAGCTTTAGGAAGTTATTTCACAGAATCAATATTGTATTGTGTTGAAAATGTACTGGAAAGTGAGTCACCATCTTGAATTTCATATGTAAGATCAATCAATTATAAAATCAGAATATAGTATAGATGTATCTTTTTTCTACAAACCACAACTCAAGAGGCATACATCATTTCAAGATGTTGATATATTAAGTAGATATTGTTTCTTATATTATCTGACTTACATTAGCGTAATCCTGAGCAGTATTTTGTGACATGAGTATACATTTAGTTGAAAGAATGAGTGGAGAAGAGAGGTTGTTGGTGGGAGATACTCCTTTCACTGTCTTTCACCTGCATATTGATAAACTGGCTTTCAGGTATCTTTCCTGTTTGTATGCAATTGCAAATTCTTACTGAATTGTTAAATTGCAGCAGAACATCTTGTCTGCATTTTATAAATTCACAGCCACTGTACTTAAATACAGTTCTCACCCACACAGAGTTTCATTTGCACAAAAGTCATAGCAGCAGAATATCAGCAGTTCCCACAGAAATGACAGCCCAAGCCTTTAGTTCATAATATTGAAAAATTTCCCTAACTTGCAACGTTTCCTGAGGGAATGTCAGAGTTGGCATACATTTCTGCTGCTTTCTCTAATTTTTAACCTCTTATTACAAATGAAAGCTTGTAGGGCTTTTTAACAGGTGGTTTTTGCCTGGGAGTACATGACAGAGGTAGAAAGCCAGAGAACTGTGATAAAAATTAAACTCAGCAAATCTAACCAGTCCTAGTGAGAATGCAGCAGGGAATAACAAATCCTCAGTGAAAAGAGCTAAAGATTGCTTAATTAAACAGGGTTGCAGAATTAGATTTAACTTTAAACTTGAATTTCTTTGGTGAGGAAGCTGTGATGACTTCTTGAATGTCATTCTAGATTTATATTTTTTTTTCCAGGGCTGGCATGAAATATTGTATTTTACTATAAAATCAAAGAAGTAGTTGCTTATTTCACACAGAAGGTTTCAAAGTCTTGGGGCTTTTGCCTCCATATTTTGAAATTGTCTCAAAAAGAAATATTAATTGGTGATTAGAGTCTGTGTAACCCAGGATGAAAACACATAACAGAAAAGGAACTAACGTCTTTGTGGGTTGTGAGTACTCAGTTGCTGCACTAATTTGAGATAGCAATATTTAACACAATTGGCTTTCAAAACCTGATGTAACACCAAATTTCACAGAAGATATTGGAGACCCTTGAAATCAATGACCAAGATTTTATAAAAAAACAGTTAAAACCAAGGGAAGTACTATTAGGGAAGCAGATAGAGATAAACTCTACCCTTGAAGAAAGGTTTGGTGCAAGTATCTGAAAATAATTTGGTATCCCGTGTCCAAGGGGTTGCATTTATGATTTATTGTCCCCTTGTAACTCAGGAACTGTAGATTCCCCTACAAATTATAATTTGACCACTTTTTAGCCTATCTTGTAGAGTTTTGAAATGGATCAAGTTGCATTAATTGGATTTTCATGAATAACCCTATGACTTTACGGTTAATCCTCAGAAGATATATCGTAGGTACAACGTAAGCAGGATTAAGTCAGTTTTTAATACCTTATCACTGTCGGCTGAACATCCTTGACAATTGTCACCTGTCCAAACTTTTATGAACATAAATCTCTACTTCATTTTCATCAAAGACAGTGACAAAAAGTTTTAAGGCATTGGACTTCATGGTTTCAAAGGGCCCTGAGGCACTTGATCTGAAAATGCAAAAGTGATGCTGACTGGGGATGTGGCAAGGCCAAGGTGCCTTAGGGAAATGATGGTTCAGTGCTTCAGCAGGACAGCTTCCCTCGGATGATGCCAATTAAGCTGTAGCTGTCATTTAATGTTGCTGTCTTCTGGATCGCACCTCCTGTGCACAAGCAGGAATCAATCAGTCTCTAGTTCTGTGTTACAAATAAAAATGAAGGTTTGTGGTTTTGTAAATGTACAAAAAAACCCGATGCCCAAAACTGAAACCAGTACATGCACCAAATGTTGCTCAATTCCAATAGTGCCAATTATTTCTTGGGCTGTTTTAGGAAGTATTTAAGTCAGTCATCTCAGAAGTTTCATGTACTAAATGAATTAAACTAAAGCCACTGCTTCAAAAACCTTTATAAGGCTGTGAATTATTTTTAAATTAAGGCAGTATCATATCAATAAACAAGCATGTAAAAAGCTATAGTGTAATCAGGTTTATTGTTTCATAATAGGTTTATAGAAATTATGAATACCAGAGTTTTGTTAACGGGACTTTTAATTATCCACTGTAGTGAAGAGTGATGTAAAATATCTAACAGCTCTGCTAATTAATATGAGGATTCAATGGTTGTTAATTAAGGGCAAATGGGACAGGACTAACACAATCCACTTTTGACTATGATGAATAAAAAGTCAAACCAATAGCTTATTTCCAAATTAACATGATTGATAAAAAGTCAACTCAGAGCACAAGTGATTCATCCCAAGGGAGCTGCAATTTTAATGTTTACAGGATACAAAAAAAGAATATTTCTATAGGCCTTGAAATAAAAGTAAACACTGCTAAAAGCTTCAAAGGGCTAAAATGCAGATTTATAAACTTGCTTTTAAATACGTAACTTTGTGCACAGTGAGTCTTTTCAGATCACTTTCACTTCTCACAGATTTAAATAAAGCTGACATATGAATGAATAGCAATCTGTAACATATTCCAGGAAAATTATCCATTATTTGACTTTCTTTTCTATTTATCAGATATACTGAACAGCACTTTACATACTTTAAAAAGAAAAGGCAGGCAGGGTAGAGGGAAGAGAAGCAGTTTGGCAGCAACTGGTTTATCAGCCAGTCTCTCTGTGATCATAGCAGTTATCCTCTTATGATCACTGTCTGTTCATTACTTGCTTTCCTGCATGTGGCTAAACATTTGAAACTTGTGTTTAAAATCTCCAGAAAGTTAAATCTCGGTATCTGTATCCAGAAAAAGCCTCTAAGGTAGAATCCAGAGTGTTTGGTGATGTGCTTACGTGACATAGATAGTCTATGAGGATGCTGAGGCAATTCAGCGAAGGCTATAAAATAGCATGCATGCCGTTCAGGGAGCCTCTAGTCAGAGATTCACAGGCAGTTGTCTGGGATCGGTAGAAATTCTGAGCATAGCTGAGGGACTTAAATCTTTTCCTCCCCACCTGCTCTTTTTGCCACTTTGCTCAGGACAATGGGGAGCTGTTCTCACCTGCTCAGCTTCCACAGTTCGTAGCCATCTCTAGATATCTCATGCCTTCTATCTCCTCTGAGCTAACTCCTATTAAAAGCTGTTTTCTTTTTTTATGCGTTGTTAGATATATTCATGTGGGATGTATCAAGAGTTTTCATGTAGTATGTAAGGTCTCAAGTTTGCTTTCCCCTTTCTTAAGGACGTTAAAACTTGCGTTTTCCATGATGAATATCTTACTACCAAGGTAAAGGCTACTTTGTTTTGGGATTGCTTCTAGTTGTCCTGTTACAGAAGTGGTGTGTAATAGGAGCAGTGAGTACCTAGGACAAGAAGCCAGATGTCTAAATGTGGTTTCATGAACAAATATTTAAGGCAAGTTTGAGCCTACTAGGAAAAAAAAAAAGTAAAAAAGCATTCAAGGTTATAACTGAAACATGCAGGAAAAAAAAAACCACAGAAAAACAGGAAAACATTTATCTTTATGAGAAAGAGGTGTATGTATGCTGTTTGACGTAGAGTGAGCACAATTTGCATAGTTGAATATGAATTTAAGAGCTTGGGACTGGAAGGAATCTCCTGAAACATATTGCCTGGTCCTCTTCTTTCACAGGCAATTATTTCACATAATCTTGTCACAATCTACCACATTCCAGATTAAAAGTAGGTGCTTTTTTTTTTTTTTCCCCCCTACCTTGGGATGCTGTTTCTGTGCTTTAATTCTCTGAAGGTTAGAAGCCTTCTAATCTCTGGGCTAAATTTTTTTTTGTGACCAGTTTCTTTTTATTTTGTTCATGGCTATTTTTTTTTGTTCCAGCACTGACTTTTAGCTTGATTTTTCTCCCTTGAACAAATATTTTTATCTGCAGGCTTTTTTTTTTTGACTTTTCTAAACAAGGCAATTCATGCAGGTTCCTTTTATTTGGTAGTAAGCCCCTTCCTAATTATTGTAATATAATTCTCTGCTTGTTTTCCAATTCACTTTTGTACATAGAAATCCAGATAGGGCCTTATCAGTGCTTTATGCACTCACTTTATGTGAGTATTTTCTTAATCTCCTCTGGGAAAGTACTGATTGATGTATCCTACCTATGATGATATTTGTCATTTTTGGAAGTTTATCCGTATTACTCTATGTGTCTTTTTTCTTTCTCCCCTTTTCAGTTTGCTGTAATTCTGGTTTATAGTATAATTTCTTATTAGTTCTCTAGCTGAATAGCCTTCTCCGCATTGAATTTCATCTTACCTCTATTACTTTACTCCTCGAGGTTTTATCATCCTTTATATGTGATATCCCAATCTTATCTGCTGACATTGTCTCCTTTTTGTTCATTAGGAAATTCCACTGTATTCCAAAAATACCTTTTTTTAGTAAATATCATTATGAAAAGCTTGATTGTTCTAGAATCTTTCATTTTGATGATGGTAGAGCAGATTATTTAATTTTATCATTTTGTAAAATATAACTGTGGGGAGTGGGCTTCCCTATGCTTTGTATTTCAATAAGATCATAATAAGTGTACATTTCTTAAGTCACTATTTGCTATGTTATTGTGGAAAGATATTGTTCGTGATAAAGGCCAGGAAGTATGTCATGAGCAGTTTGGTTTTTTAAATGTTTAGCTTTTATTATTGTCAATACATAACAGTACATATATGAAAAGCTATATTAGCAATAACATTTTCTTTAATTAATTTTTCCATGAATGAATTCCTATTAGAAATTCATTCTTACTACATTGTATTATGTTGTGATGCACTTTGGTGAAATTAACTCGAAGAGCTGCTCTTTGCAATTTTAATATTCCACTGGGTTTTCCATTCTAGAAAACTCATTATTATACATGTACAAAGCTGAAAAGAAACAAGAGAGAGGCATATTGTGTGAATAACAGTCAGGGAAAAGAGACAGCTGGCATGATAATTTTCTAATAAAGCTTAGAAAAGGCTGCTGTGTCTTGAAAAAATGAAAGAGTTTTAATTTGAGTATTCCTTTTGTTTGGATTTGCTTTGTACTAAAAAGTTCTGAATTCTATTCACACCTTTTATGAATATTAACTGAAAAACAAATATATCTTGTCAAGTCCTTCTACTTGGTAGGTGCAAAAGAATCAGTGGTGTGTATCCAGAGGGGGATGGTATTTCTTGTTCTTACCCACTCTTATTCTCCTCCAACCAGACTGTACAGTTTGGATCTTGATAAATAGAGATCTTCTGAATCACTGACAATTTATTAACACATGGAGTCTTTAACTATCTATGTGCCAAACTGCAGCCTCAAATAAATGTTTGTAAATTTCTTAATTTCTATCACATTTAAGATGATGGCCTTTGGAGGCTGTGCTTAAAAGCCCACTATCAGGAGGTTGTGGCACTGGTCTTTGTTTTAGGAAAATACTAGACAGCAGTCATAGGAATTAAACATTTCACCTGTGACCTCCAAACTCACACAAACCTTGTTAATTGTAAGGAAAACTTAAATTATTTTTTTTCCAGATATATGACATTTTTAAGACTAGGTGTTACCTTCTTAAAAGCTTTAAACCAGATTTTTAAAAAAACATACAAGTATTTACATTCAAAAATCAAATGCACTCACAGCTTAGAGAGACAAATTAAGGTGAAATTTTAAATTAATATGAGGGGAAAAAGCTAATCCAGTAAAGAGAAATTTGAAACGCCGAATTCTGTTCTCACTGCTACCTTTCAGCAGTGGATTGCCAAGACATTAGGTAGCATTCACTAAACAGCATTTCTGGCTGGTCTTGCATTTTGTAAGGCTTTTAGAAAAGTAATAAATACAGTTTTGAACACATTTTTATAACAGTGTTTTTAAAACGTATTAGTCCAATAAAATATTTTTTTCTGTTATTCCTTGGCTTGATATATTGTTCTAATGTGTTGCCCTGATATTAGATTGTCCTAACTCTTCTCTATTTTCATCCATTCATCTTTTTTATACAATATAATGTTATTGGCATTAATGAAGTTACTGTTAATTTATGCCACAGTGAGAGAGAGAAAAGAATCAGACTCATTATATCCGGTATCACTGTTTACGAGATAATCAGTTAATTGCATTCCATTAGTAATTAACGTAGAGGAATATGAAATACTAATGTTTTGTAAACCACACATTTAATAGCCCTTATTCTCAGTAACCACAGGGCTGTAGGTAACAGAGAAACAAAGGTCTCCACTATAGATGGGTCTTCTGCTGCTGTTAAATAAGAAACACACTGACAGGGTTTTTGAAAACCACAGTACATAGTCACAGCATATGTGCATTAAAACCAAACTCCAGATATTTATTTGACATTTAGTTTAATGATTAAAATGAATTATTAATTGTTCCCTTTTTTTCTATGTCACTAAAGCATAGGTAGGTTGGGGTCGGTTAATTTTTTATTTTATTTTTGTAAGGTTTTTTCAGTACTTGAAACATTTTAACACTGTTCAACCTTGTCACGTGGGCTGCATGTATCCCAGTGTGTTGCTGTCACCGGGTTCAGGTTTCCAGAACCCCAGGTAGACCCAGGGTTGTTTCAGCAGATTCAGTGCTACAGGTGGGAGGACATAGCAAGAGGGTCAATTATAACTACACGCCTGATCGACTGGAGGCAGAGATTGAGTCACCCAGCAGGAAAATATCCTAATGATAAAGTCAAGAGAGTTCAAGTTAAGAACTCTTTCCATTTAAATCAAACAGTATGGACTCTGTTCTGCTAGGAGTGGGTTGGAAGCTTCCCACTTAGAGCTGGAGCCAGAAAACACAGGTACACGAGGTAAACAAACACTCGTGCTGTTATTTCACATCTTGGTCTGTAAGACTAACACATACAGCTTCCCCATGTAGACAAAGAACTTTTCTTTACATTTAAAAATGCCATTCACATGTCTTTTAAATTTGCTTAGCCACATCTATTCCTTCATTTCATTCTGTCTACTGGCATGAAGATTTTAATTGGGCTGTGATTATACCAGGTTTTATGGCATTGTGGAAGACGAGTTTCATTTGCAAGAACATACTGATTTTGAACATGTCTGCCAATGGGGTGGCTTTGCTGCTTAGAAAACCACGTCTAGGGGACTCTCTTTTTATTTGAGAGAGTTTCCTTTTGCATACTATTGTTTCAGTTAACTTCATCCAAGAACACGCTTTGTGGCTGTTTTTGAATAGGTATGCTTCCAAGGCTCCCATTCATTTGATGTTGCGATGTCTCTGTCAGCCCTAGAGCCATTCCTATATCCAGTTATTTCTCGGTCTTTCATTCTCAACAGTTTTTTCATTGATGCACAAAACAAATCCCCAGACACTTAGTGTACGTTGAAAACTGATTCACTCCTTAATAGATGATACAGTTTTAAAATACAGTGTATACAGTCTATCTGTGAAATGGAAAGTGTTTTGCAAAATCAGTGAGCATTTAAGTTTCAGTTATTTCCTAGTGGTGACTGTGTAGAGGTACTTTGAATCTCAGAATGCATGAAAAAAAACAGCAGCCTGTAGAAGGATTCAGTCCACTAAAGACGAAACAAATTAACCCATTAGTCCTAGTTTCATTTCCTGCAGTGTGTGTTTGAACAAAATACCATGTAACTGACATCACCTTTGTGTCATCCCCCATTGATAAGTCTAATGGACCACCTTACAAGGGATGGTTGAAAACACAGTGGGTATCAAATTGTCTGCCGTGATACCTAGTTCTGGAATCATTTTGGTTATTACAACCGTTTTCGTGAGCTTACAGTGGTGAGGGGTCATGGCTGTGACATGTTTGAAATAGGGGGGACTCTGGGAAACACCTTTATGTAAAACAAGTATAAGCTCTTCTCCAGCGTCCCCCTTCAATGGTGGACGAAAAGTCATGGCTGAATATTGAATTGTCCTTGACACTTCACAGAAAGCACTTGTAGCTGTCGTAATAGTGTACCCAATGTATT
Source organism: Numenius arquata (assembly GCF_964106895.1). Taxonomy (NCBI): domain Eukaryota; kingdom Metazoa; phylum Chordata; class Aves; order Charadriiformes; family Scolopacidae; genus Numenius; species Numenius arquata. The sequence goes on along the minus strand of NC_133583.1, from coordinate 54,180,215 downwards.
TCCTCCTCGTTTCATGGCTTCACTATTTATTGCTACCCTAAAATCAGAGCGTGAAGTATGTATTTAAACACTGTTCCTTTTTTTTTTCTTCCCTCAACTAATTTTAGTCTTTGACTTTGAGTGACAGTTTATTTGTAAATTAAGAATAAGTGTGAGTAAGAAGGAATGGATAGTCCAGGTGATAGGTAACAGATACATAGTCTTTCATTTGTAGCTTGCCAGTTCAAATTTGGCTCGGGTCTGTATTGACAGAAATTCATTATCATCTGATGGTTGTTTGGGAGTCTGTGTGAAAGGAACTGATGGTATTCACATTCAAAAAAACAACAACAAAAAACAAAACCTGTCACAATTACATTCTTTTTGGCAGCCTCTCTGAGCATGAGGATGAACTTCTCTCTGACATCTTAAAGCAGTCTTTCCAGATTAGGCTTCAGGCGAATTGGCAGGACGACGTGGAAATTTGCAGACACTGTCCAAGTTTTATCTATCCTTTGTCTAATCAAAGGACCTGAAGCCTGTAAATGATGAGAAACAGAAGTGGCTTCTGTATGGCCTATATCTTTTGCTCTTTCAGGTGCCTAACGTGCAGTTGCTGCCCTCTAATTACCAGACAATACCAAGCATCCACAGCAGCTAAACCCAGATAATTTGGATGAGCCACTCTAGCTTTAAAAATATTCATCTGAGAGATTTGCCGTTGGGCAAATGTGAGTTTGCCAGACAGAAATAAAATGGAGTCATTTTTGTCCCTTATCCTTGTCTACAGTTTGGTAAATTTAACTGCTAAATGCCAAAAAACCTGCCAAAATCTTATAGGAAAGGTAGAGACCAAATCTCTCAGCAAAGCATTTTCCGAGTGTGGTGATATTTAACTTAATTGGGAAAGTGCAGTATGTCAATATGAACTTTTCCCACCCCCCTATTCTGTCTCTTTCTGAGGCAGTCATACCATTTCATTTTAGCAATACAGAAACCTTCAACCACTAAAGGATGTGCCAGCCAAAAACCATCACTGCCAACAATTATATGCTAGATGTGTGTGGGCAATAACATATGCACTTGAAAGGACTGAAAAAGAAGGTATGCATGGTTCTTAACATTTTATCTTGTCTTGAGTTTCAGTGTCTCCCTAAAATTAGAATTAATTTCAAACAGCAAAAAATCTATGGGAAAGGAACATGTAGGAGCCCTGAGATGAGCCATGAGATTTTCAGACAACTATTTTCTTACTGTTAAAAGGGAATGCATAAACAGAACTGTCTTCATTACTCCTTTAAATAATTAATGCTTTCAGTATATTTTAGGCATTGATTATCTGACCAGTAGTTAATGGACAAAGCTAGAGTGCCTTATAGTATTTTTCTTTTATTTGTACTTGAAGTCTCTAATAACCTGAGCATATGTTGATACACACGTAGGTACAAGAAGTAGGATTTTAGTGGTGACTGGAGTGTGACATGACTCATCTCCAACATATGAAAAATAGTCAAGATGTATTATAAAGGCAGATTTAATGCAAAAAAAAAGAAAGGAAACAGTGTGCAGGGTACTTTTATGCTTGTATGGGAATGAAAGTGAGGAGATTCAAAAGGTTATTGTCTTTGATCTGTTGAGGCATTTTCTATTGTATTTCTAAGAATATATTTCGCCTGCGGTCCAGCATTAACTGGATTCACTACTGTCTGCTGGAAGTAAAATTTTGGCAATTCAAGACCTAGTTTAAATATATTTCTACTCTTCAGTAGCTGCCACCTCAGTTTGCTTAGGTTATTAGACAGAGCTGTCCTTTAAATTAGTACTGAGGCCAGGTTAGAAGGAATGAAGTATCATAGGCCCTTTTTTATTTTATACAAATAAATAAAATCTTATTATTCTTATTATGTACACCTATACACTTCTTAGTTTGTGGTTCAGATGGCTGTTTTATTCTTTGGAACTATTATATGCTATACCCATTGAAGGAAGTAGATTATTGGCTTGGAATTACTCATATAAAGAACGTAAATTTGTCCATGCATGCCTTGTATTTCTGGTCTGACTACTGAAAAAGTCATTCTCCGGGCTGAACTGGGGTATACTCTGTATTCATTAAAAACAAAGGATACTCTGTGGAGTACTGTGTACCTTTTTTAGCATCTATTTTCATAAAAGATGACTACCCTTGACACAGGTGCAGAGAAGGTCAGGGAAGAAAAGAACAATCATACCAGAATAGCTTTGTTTATTCCGGTAAAGTGAAGTCTGAGAAAGGGTAAAATTTACTCTATAAATACATTGTAGGATTGATGTCCAAGAGAGAAGATTGGCATTAAACTAAAAACAAATGGCTAACACTGTCAATGAGTGAATTTAGACTGGAAATTAGGAGGTTTCTGAATACTGGAGGAGAGAGGTTTTGAAACAGCCCTCCAATAACATGGGAAATTTTTTGTTTGACACAATTATAAAATGATGTAGATAATGTGATGACTTCCAGTCATTTCCTTTAATGACTGTAAATGTGACTTAATGAGTCAGGAAGACATTTCAAGTCAGAAGGTCTATAGGCCTAGAATGGGGAACAGCAACTGAATTTTGACTCGCGTCTTCTGGCTGACCAGCTGAATGAATGGGTATTATTTATTCTTGTATGGGTCTTTCAGACCAGAATAAGAAATATTTTAGGAAAAATGTTTAAGATCTTGTTGCAAGACAGGTTCCTGACAGCCTCAGTTGCTCTATGGGCAGAAACAGCAGTTGCTATCTTGCCCTGGCTGTGACTGTGCTCAGGTTCCCCTGCTGCAGAGCTCACAGGTCCTTGGGAGCAGGTTTCCATTAGGAGCATCATAGGTCCTGAGATCTCAGCATCTGCAGTGCTGGAGTAGCTATTGGCTCCTTATTTCTTATTGAGGGCTAGGTGTAGATATGGTCATTCTCTCTGTGCCTTTCCTTCTCCCTCTGCTATTGTAATCAAACAAAAACATTATTATTTTTGCAGAACGTCTATTTGCTTGGGTTTAGCTCTGGTTTTAATGCCAGAGGCATTTTTAGCTTCATGCATAGCAAAGAATCCAAATTAATAATCAATTAATAATCAGCATTCAAATGCTATGTAATTATCTATTATGTTTAAAGGTTTAGCATGTGCTATAGATGTTTTCATGTTTTAAATGTGACTTTTTTTGTGTGTGTTATTTTTTCTTCTTTTCCAAGTTTTTTGGGTACTGCTAGTATGTACAAAGATGAGAGTTTGAATCTTACAGTTGCTTTTATTCTACAGTTGTGCCATATGTTTGCAATAGTAAAGTCTACCTTTGGAACTCATAGAAATATGGCAGAGATTAATAAACTTCATATATGGCTTCCTATTGCAGCTGTAAATTAAAAACAAATTATATTCAGATTGTGTCTATATATTACTGTTTGAAAGAAACATTTTGCCAAAAATTTTACAAATTGCACAATTTGTTCTGTTACTAGTAAAACTGCCACTACAAATATACTCCTTGAGCATTTGACTTTTAAAACTAGTGTATTAAGAGGTTTCTTAATATCATTCATGAGTGACACTGAGCATCAGTCACATAACTGAGAGTTATTCATAAATGTCTAAACCTGTAAATAAAATGCTCCTGCTGTTCTACTCTGATGGCTTTGATTGGAGGCGCAACATTTCTCCAAAAGATTGCCTACTTGATTTTACACTGCTGGATCAGGTGATTCAGTAACTTACAAGCTCACTAGAATTTCTTTGTGCAGAGCAAACAATAAATGTTTGAAAATGGCAAAGCTGTATCAGTTTCATCATGGTATTCATCAGAAAACTAATGTTTACATGTGTCTTATTTTATGCAAAAGTAATTTTTAACGATGAAGTCTAATCAGTATGTTATAGTGATCTTTTTATTTCCTAGATCTTTATTATCAGGGTTGCATATGGTGTTTAATCAGAAAATATAGTTCTTGTTTGTTCTTTACTTAACCTGAAGGTATAAAATAGTCACTATTTTGTACTCCCAAACAAGTGATCACACTTTGAAGTTCTTACATGAATAATCCTAATGAAATCGATCCCAGACCACTGAGTACATCCGAGAACATCCACCTATTCAAACGTGATTTCATGTAGGGTATACTGAATTTTGGTTGTTGACAATTGCAGTAAGTTTTCCCACTCTATGTGATTGTACTTATGCAAGAAATAGTTTAAAAAGTATTTGAGTAAAACTTGAAACCTTTAGTGATTTTTTTTTTTTTTTTCTTGAGGGAAGATTTAGTTTTTGGGCCCTTGTTTACTGGTCAACACAAGCCCTTCTGCTAGTACTGGTAGTATGGAAACCTCTCAGCTTTCTTGTCCCTGAAACATCATATTCTGTGGGTTGAGTATTGCAAGGTTTACCCATGTACCAAGCCCTGTGAGAGGAGAGGAGAGGGGCAGTGATGTTAGCCTGCAGGTGAGGCATGGGCTGCTTCGGGAGTCTCTTGCCCCATGGGAGGCCCCCATGGGACCTTGCTGAGATGATAGGTCCCCAGCTGCAAATGGAGAACCCTGGGCCTCCCTCTGGTTCTGCAACTTTGTCTTTGCTGTCAAAAGTAATAAGTTGTTTTGGCACTAACGTAGATGACTTAAGAATCAGCTGTGATTCAGATATTTGATTATATGTTCTAGTTTGATAAAAATCCTGTCATTCTTGTATTTGAATGTAGTTAGCTAAAAGTATTGATTCATTTTTTCTTGTTTTATACTGACCACGAGGTCATGGACAACAAGATGGTAGCTAAGTTGATTTTTCCCCATTGTGGCCAAATGTTTTACAATTTTGTAGTTAAACAAATCTGAGTAGAGAGAAAGAGAAGATCATTCCCACACTTTCATTCCATGGGGACCCTTTAGTCCTTTGTCCTGCTGATTTCTATTTTGAAAATAAATTGGAAAAGTCTTTTAGAGGAAAGACTTTAGAATATAAAGCCTTTGGGACTTTGCAGTTTGAGAGAGAAGCATAGTTTTATTTGCCTTTAAATAATAAAGGTGTTTTTTTTCTGTTTAAGTATTTATAACAAGTGAGACTGGGGCTTATAGTATGGAGTGCAGAATTCCATTTTCCAGAATATCCTATTACTTTTTAATTGCTTTATACTTTAAAAAGTGATAATATAGAATGCTTAGTCATCCTGATTAATGAAACCGTATTTGTAGAACAGGCAATTGCTTTCTATGAAGGCTGGTTTGTACGTTATGTATCTAACAGCTGTGCATCTCATGGCTAAACTTTTATCCTGCAAATTGAACAGGAAAATTAAAAACTATATTAACTAATGAAATACACTATTCTTCCTCTGAATTTTCACAGTGGAGCTTTCCTCCTTGTCTGTTAGTGTTTTTGAACTCTGCAGTATCAAATAAATTTTTTCATTGACTGTTTTTTTGGTGTTAATCTGGCAGTCTCAAAGCACTTTATTAACTTTAATTAAATTTTTATATTACCTTAAAAAGTGACTGTTGAAAAATAGTATTTGGGGAATACTGTAACCAAGAGGTCATTTCACAAGATTATTACTACTCTGAAGTGCTGCTGAGATAGGGCTTTTGGTTCCTCTACCTTTGGTTGAAATGTAAGAGATTGAAAAAACAATTTGAGATGTCAGAAATCAAAATAAGTTACTAGAGCTAGCAGAGTTAAAAAATACAATCATATATTTGCAATCTCACAGAATATTGTAATGATTCACTTTTTAATGGAGTATTACACTGAAAGGCCCAAAACACTTAGTTGAATTAAGATTTTTCAGTGTCAGTACATGAAGTTGCTTTTCTGATAAACAGATGCATAAATCTGTCTTGTTTGCCCAGTGGGCAATGGTTGATAAAAATAAGCCTCAAAATACTGGGAATATAAAATAGATGAATCCTGCGTTGAAATTGTTTCCTCACACAATTAGCATATAGTCCCTGGAAGAAAAAAATAAATAATTCTGTGGAGAGAGGTTGCACACAACAAACAGCCTTCTGGATGCAGAGTACTTCATTAATTTAGTTCTTCGCTAGACTCTTGTTCTGGCTTGGACTCTATTTCCTGATCTGTGTATTGTTTCTCAGGTAGTGAAGTTGAAATCACAGCAGTTTCTCCATAAAGGTAATGTCTGTGCAGCAAACACTGCGTCTGGATAATCAAAAATATCACTTGTGACTCATCAGTATTTTAATGCAAAGGTGTTTATTGATGAAATGTTTTTAGCACTCTTGGCTAGTAACTTCATTAAAGCTTACTCATTATATACATATCCATCCTCCTGACTGGGCCCAAGAAATGTTTCCGTGTTTCTGTTGGCAGCTTAAGCTGAGCTCTGATCTATTATTGCACTGATGCTATGTGTGTGGGGTTAAGTTTTAAAACCATATTTGTATGATTAATGATACAAAGGAAATCAAGTCAATGTCAGTGTGTGTTGATTTAACCCACTGAATCACTGATCTCCCTCCCTTTGGACTCCAGAGCAAGTTCATAGTCATCACTTTTTGACCTAAGAAATAATGAATGATTTTCTTACCCTTTTTAATGGGAGCTTCAACTTTTTAAAGGTGAAATGCCCAGCTGTATTGGTTTCCCCCAGCCTCTAAATGAGAGGTGACATGTACCAGGAGGCACCCAGGGTGGGGTTACCTCTCAGTCTGGTGTCTCTGTTTAGCTCATTCTTTGTGAAGTCATCGATACTCAGGTTTTGGTGGAAGTTGCAAGGCAGGAGCTGCTAACTCTCAGAGATGCTAAATCTACCTGCTCCTTGCCCTCCTGCTGTTCAGGTTCTGCCCATACACTGGCACTGGTGCGCAGGGCACAGTCTGAGTATCCCTGACTTAAAACCTGATGTAGTTTCATTAGTGCTTTTCAGATGGAATATCTTGAAGGTTTCTAGACCTCAATCATGAGGTTGTGAACGAAAAGGTTTTATGGAAGTCTAGTCCTCATTTTGTCAATGTTTGTTCTTTCTCAAAAAATTACCACCTTGATTAGCATTCGGTTCAAAAGGGACCCGGGACTCGAAAGTAATATGAAGAGTGTGATTCAGACGGCACACTGCGAGTGCTGCGTGTGGAGGCTTTCACAGCGCCTGTCTGCAGTAGGGAGAAGAGCCTCGCTGCAGAGAGAACAGATGCATTTCAGAGTCGCCCGCCAAAGGGAGTATATTATGCTCCCTTTTTAAACTTTCCCAAACACACACCATCTGTTTCACACTAGATACTTACAGGGTTTGATCAAATTAGAAGTCATGCTGAAAGGGAAAACTAAGGTTAGCACGGACAGCTTTCTTAAAGCTACAGAAGTCACGGCTCTGTTGCATTAAACCTTGAGGACTAACCTCAGTAAACTGGATGAAAGATTGCAGCCTAGTGACATGGCCAACTGCGTGTGTTCACTTATAGTCTCAATCAGAGTAACATTTGTAAAAGTAAAATTGAGAAAATATTCTATAAAATGACAGCACGAGAAAACAAGAATGGGGGACAATATGAGTGGCTGAAAAAAATGAGCTAAAAGTACTGAAACAGATGTTGACTGGTTCAGAATAGCTACCATTAGATATGCTTGACTGCAGAAACAACCTCTGAAAACACTGGAGTTCAAAAATCGTCTTCTGGCACGGAACGGTATGACTAGTCCCAAAATCTATGCTAGGGAAGTCACCTAGCAATTGTATGACAGTGATATGAATGAAACTGAGACGAACAGAGGAACTTCAATATATTGTGATTGAATAAGAATAGTTTTCATGGTCAGAAAGGAAGGGAAGGAGAAGGGATAGAGGCTTACAAATCTTTCATAGGTTTAGTAAGGCAGCAGTTTTGCACCTGTTTCAGTTCTGAGCCTCTGATTTGCAAAGGTATTTAGTTATTGCTTTGTTCAGCATTACAAAATTGGCTTTGATAGTGAAGGCAGCGAGACTCTAGGAAAATTCACACTTCTGAGTATAAAGCTTAGGCTCCTTTGGGTGTGTGTCTTTTTAACAGCTCTGCTTGAGTTTAAATCTAAGATTTTAGAGCTAAGAGGCTTGAGTCAAACCCAAAGCGAGTTTCCTGCCTGTCCTGAACTCCTGCTCTGTGCTCCCTGGCAGGGGCTGGATACTGACACGTAAACTGAGTGGGCAAACAGAAAGTTTTACCCCAGCTGCAATTTTCACACACAAGCTGCTGTGATGCCGTAGAGAGTAGATAAACCTGGGAGGAACCATGCTCAGCAGCCCTAAAAACCTAGGCCTCAACTGTTCGCAGTGAGAAGGATGTGGAGAAGTCATGTCCTTTTCCTGAGGCAAAACAGTCTGAAATCTGAGATATAACTGAAGAAAGCATTATCAAAAAACTTTGTTTTTCCTGTGTTAAAATTGTTGTAGTTAAATCTGAGGCATAATCACAAAGAACATATGTCACAAATTATCTTGTTTTGAAGTGTTTGGTTTATTTGAGACAATTCTAAAATAGAACGATAGACATATAAAGCACTTCTAAAATAATGCCAAAATGCCATGGAAGAGGCTGTGTTGAAGACATTTCCAAGTCATCTAACAACAGGAAATAGAGGATTTTTTTTTATTATTATTTTTTGAGCATCCAAGATCCAGTTATCTCAAAAATGCTTATCTTGCATCAAAATAAAGTCTCTTCTTATATGACGGCCCTATAGTTAACTGCCAGATGTGGATATTTATTTAAACCAAACCTCCAATCTCTGTAAAGCTCATTCATAAATTCTCATTGCAACCACTCATTTAATGCTTATTTTAGTAAAAATGGCCTTTGTTTAAAACATGATTTTAAATCTAAATGTTTATATTGGCCCCTCGGGCATGAGCAGGACACAGCTGGTAGGGAAAATTTGGAATAGTACTTTGATTTTTTTACTCTATTAAAATACTGGTTGCTTCTTTCTCTTCTGACCAAAACCAGACATGCTCAACATATCTTGCGATGTTTTTTTTTTAATTACATATGTAGAACTTTTTAGCATAAAACAGGTATATACAACGTTGATTGTTCTTCTGTTCACTGCACTTTTGAAACCAGGAGGCATTGCAATTTTCCATGCAACATCTCGATTACATTCCTTTACAAGATAGCATTTATCTAAAAATTAATTTGCCTTTTAAAGATCACTTCACAAGCCTACACTGACATTCCATATAAGCGGAATGTGATACTGCCAAACCAGATAATCTACATCACGAAGTCTCTACAATATCTGCTCGTAGGACTTTGAAAGCAGAGCTGCCGGCGTTATTCCTGGCCTATGGGCTAAGGGAATTTAGACTAGCAATGTTGCCAGGATATTCTTTGCTGATTAGAAACTAATTTCAGATCCTCAGTCCCATGATAAATTTTTTACACTTTCACGTAGGTATGATCTAGAATATATAAATATTGTAGTGACATGATAGAAAAAGGGATTGGCGAAAGAACTGCACGCATCTGTCAAATTTTTATCTTTACCTTGAATTATTTTTGAATTAACCTTTCTTTTAATCTACAAGCTTCTTGCTTGAGGCAAAACAGTCTTTACTTCACAAAACCATCTGCCTGGTTTCAAGACTTTCATATCAATGGACAGACCTAGAATAAGGCACCATGTAGCTATAGGCAATTTGACAGGAGCTTTGACAAATTGGACATAAATTACATGAACATAAAGAACATACCATTGAGTGCCGAGTGATATACTAATTATATTTTTGTGCTTTATGAGTGAGAGACAGCTAAAACGGAAGGCAAAGTCACCAGTCACACTAGTTGGGAGACGCAGTGAGAACATTGCATACCTCATCATACATTATGGAAGTTTGAATTTAAGGAAAAAAAAAAAAAGGCATTTATCAGGGTAAAACTTTGTCATGAACTTTTGTAAACAACCAACAAAAGAAATGAATAGAGGGTAAAGGATGTAAAGCATCAGGGAGCAGTATCTGCATAATAAATCAAGTATAGTCCCATTTTTGATGTTGTTATCACTTTTTCAAATACTATTAAAACCAAAATCAGCTAGCTTGTGAAACAGTAAAACCTGACCTTAAAAACAATTGACATATTTTGCACTAGATTTAACTTTTTGTATGCCTTAGGAGTGAGTGTGTGTTCTAAAGTCTGTTTCTGAAGGGTAGAGAAGAAAGTACATTGTTTGCAACACTTACGGACTGTTATCAGAGCCAAATAGGAGACAAAACTTCCCTACTCTTCCTCCAGAGGAAGCACAGTGTTAGTGGAATCAAACACAGCTGGTCAGTGTGAGCTCTTGTGGTACCACTGGTAAATTCAGTAGGACATTAGAAGTAGATTGTACTAGACGGGAAGTGTCTGAACTGAAAAACATTAAAATAAAGATTGTGAAACAAATGTAAACAGAGCATATCTGTAATATTCACATCATCCATCCTTTGTAGCTGGGGCAGTCTTTTGTTATGTTTGTACAGCACCTTGCACAGCAAGGCCTTGGTCTATAATAGGAGATTCTAAGTGCACATAAATAACAGTAAGCATTTCTGTTCCTTGCTGAGCAAATTTAACTAAGAATGCTTTCTTCAGAATTGCAATATTGAGTGAACAGACCATGAAACCTGTCACTGGCCTTTTTTCTATAATCTGTCAGGTTTTATGTGCTGTTCCAATAGTACTGGGTTTAGTCATAATGTCTCACAGGGGCACTTTTCAAAGATACACCCTGTTTTTATTTGCAATTAGAACTGTTATCACTCTCCTTAAATAATGCATTTCATAATTTAAAGCAGACAGGAAAACTACGCAAATATGAACTTAAGTGTATCTCCACAACACTCCTGCAAGGAAGTTTAAAATGATGATATTGTTATTACTTTCATTGCTAAATCAATGTACCAAATACAGTAATCAAATTTTAGACAGGGGTTACTGAGAGAATTTTCATGAAAATTGCTTGCAGTGTTTGACATTATGTTTTTTTTATAATCTACCAAGCAGTTGGCAAAATATCAAAAATACACCTATTTTTACAATGCCTTCTAAATAGAATATTTTAACCAGATCTGTAAATTTCACAATCCATTAATTTAAGAGAAAAGATAGTGATGGAGTAAAATGGAAAGAGAACGAAGATTCCTAATAAAGCTTCAATCAACATGGTACACAAGTCATTACCAAAGGTTGGCAGGGACAAGGAGTGTTTTTTCACAGTTTTCATAAAGATTTGGATATTGTCCACTGAGAAAAGTTAGAAACTCTTTGTTTAGAAATGGTGCAAGGTGCTAAAAAGGATAAAAGGAGAGAAGCATGAGTTGGGATCCTGTCTGTTTCCTGGGCACAATGAGGACCTCTAACAGAACACTATATTCGAATGGCAAAGACTTTTGAAAAAGTGCGAATCTGAACGTAAATAGTTTGAAGGGCTTCTTAGCTGTCTTGATGGCAATTCCAAGTATAAACTTCTCTTAGAAGTGAGAGAATACAAACAGCAGCATTATTAAAATATGAATAAAATATCAGAGGCTAGACTCTTCATCTGTTCACAAGTGCCTCATCTTTGTTAAAAAGAGTTTACATTCTATTTAAATATAAATTTTATAATATAGTGAGTCAAGGTCTAATTTTGTAATGCTTACCTGAATCTCATTTCCACGCTTAATGTTAGTAATGCTAAGCAGCCATTTTTTATTTTTTTTTCACTTGAAAAAATATTCAGTGCTTATTATGGAACTTGCTTTCTAAGGTTCTATGAAATATATCGAACTGATTAGGGTTTCCTTAAGGCAGATTTTCAAATAATGTTTTGAAAAATGTTCATAACAGCAGGCAGACCACACATACTATAGTTCACATAATTTATTGGTTTCTTTCCCTAGTAATTGCCCCTTGGATCTTACAGCTTTAGTGCAAAATCCTAAGGCACTCTAACAGAGGCCACTGTCAGTGCTTTCCATAGGCTTCAGTCAAGTTAGTTTAAACTATATTTACCTATTCTGCAAACATATACTGCTCAGTGCAGTATTTATCTGATATTTCTTGTACTTACATAAATGGATCAATTAATAGAATAAGAACTCCTAGAATTCCTGTTTCTCAAGGAAATGTATCCTGACTGCTGAAACATATTCTCGCCTTCTCAACAACTGAAGCAGTTTAATTAGGCAAATGAGCATAACTGCCTTCAAGAGTAAAGAGAAAGGACTTGAAACAGAATTTGGGCAAACTTCATACTGAAGTCAGTGAACCCGATTTTAGAAACTATGAATTAATAGGAATGTGGGAGAGGAGTTTTGGATTCAATTCAATGTGTGGCAGAGAAATATATGCTTAATTATCATACGCAAATATTGCATTGCTAACAAATTGAGATTGCAGTACATGGAAGTTGTAAACACCTGACTGGTAGTTAAGCTTTTTAAAGTTACTTCCCTTTTATTCTTCTAAAGTTAATATGTTCATAGTGTTCTTATCTGCTCTGGCAATAGCATTCCCATATAGATCTGCATTTTCCTGCTGTGGATTGTATTCTGGAATCAGTCCATTTCCATTGCCCTTCAACCTATCACAGTGTTGTTGACTGCTGTGGCGCCCCTCATTAGGCAAACCTGGCATCTGCTGGCCCCAGATGATGATCTCTGCGAAGATTTTTTCTTATGGTAACATACGGACTTTAGCATCCATTTCTGCTTTATTTCCTCCTTTTTTATTTCTGTGTCTACATGTCACAAGAAGCTTATACAGTATTAGTGTTATTTTCCCAGTCACTTGTCCCATTAGTTTCTTTCTATATGTACCAGTCCATGCTTTCTTAGTAGTTCTATTTATGAACGTTCAGAGAGTTCTTTAGCAGTTGGAAATGTTCTAGCAAAAATGACAGGCTCTTCATAGTAAACCACACCTAGTACAGCACGTTTCTCCTCTCTTACAGAATTCTGGGATACTGAACAATAGAGTGCTCTCTTTTCTTTGTCATGACACTGCATCAGTTTATGCTGAATGTTATCTAAATGTGAATGTAACCTGAAGAAAGCAGACATCAGTAGCACCTAAGAACAGCTAGGCAGTCTTACAGGCAATGCATAACAAAAGGAACTGATGTAAAAGTTGCCCCACTGATCTGAGTATCAAATGATAATAGTCCAACTAATATGCTGCTGCGTTAGTGGAGTCATAATGGAAGAATACGGGACGTGTGGAAGGTATCATTGATTTATACTGAAGGATGTTAGAGAGTAATTTTTCTAGAATAATTTGTTTTATGGAAAGTTTTGCTGAGTTCAGACTAATTCCTTTGTAACTGCCATCATTACCACTACAGTGCTGTATTTTAACAACTCTCAGTTTTGTTACGGCTGTGAACCTTTCATAGTTTCTTTGTCCTTAGGATGTCAGACATGAAAGGGAGGCAGTGTCATGCTGTTCATGAATTCTAGGTGCCTTGATCCTTCATCACTTTGTTAAATCATTAGAGGGAGGTCCCTCTGGGAATTATCAAAAGTCTCTGAAGAGTCACTTATGAAAATGAATGTACCTCTCACATAACATATATCACTTCCAATCCTGTCTAGAGTCAGGCTTCTTTCTGAAATGTTTCTGAATGTTAATCAGTAATCAGGGCACAGATTGGCACATGCTGCTGGGCTTTGAAGCTATTCCTATCATATGATTTGTCACATCCTTAGTAATACTTTGCATGATTTTCATACATATCCTATTAGGCTTTCTTGCTTAAGGACTTCAGATTTCAGCAAAATACTTGACAGCACCCAACTGTTGGACATTCTTGAGAGTTTCACATTAGTGAAGTATAAGGTGCCACTTGACAGCTCCAATTGACTAGAGGATTGAGAAGCAGGTTATACTACTTGTCTCGGTTGTAAAACTGCTGCTGGGTAGCTTTTCCAAATGTTGGTGCATGTCTGTGTTTCCCAGGCTGGGTGCCGTTGGATTGTACCCCCAGCTATTCTTTGCCTTGGAGTGGGTAACTAGGTTTATTATGACATAGTAAATTTTCTTCTCTGAATGTAAATCACACGAATGGTTTATTGTTAGACCTGGTTAATGTTTCTTGATGAAATGATTTTTCTTTCAAAAGAGGAGGATTTTTTTAAATTAACAATTTCATGTATATGAAAGAACCTACCCCTTTTTAAAGAAAAGTTATTAAATTCTAATTAATATTTTGAGAGCCTTATAAATGTGATTGCTCATTGTCGGTAAACATAAACTCATAATGCTTTCATTTCTAAGTATACTTTGCATGGGTATATTTTAAACCACTTAAGGAAAAAATTAAATACCTTTAAAATTAGAAAATAATGTCCTCTGGTCTAGCTGTATTCATTCATCTTGGGCAGATTCTGTGCAGGTTGTTTTGTTTTTTACCTCTAATTTAGAAAAGAATCTAAGTGTAAGTTATAAATTATTCTAATGAGAAGTCCAGATTTTCTGCAGGTTTAGTTCCTGATTGATATTCTGGAAATGAGAAAAGGACTCCTACAGTAACCAGAGAATCTAGGTACTAGCTTGGGAGAATCTTTCCTCTGCCCACTGGGTACAGTGAATGAAGAGGGGAAACATAGAGAAAACTCGTCTGAATGCAATTCTGTAATAAGACTAGTTTTTTAATCATGTGATACAAGAAGCAGAGTGGAATGGGATGAACAAAAGTAAAATTTCCCTTTAATGATTCTAAGAATTATTCTTCTACCTCACCTCTTCCTTAGAGAGGTCAGAAATTGTTTGGGGTTCTTAAGATCTTAAATAGAAATCTAGCTGAGGAAAGTGAAGTAGAAAATAATATGAGCATAAAAATTTGGTGCAGTACATGGATGTTTATCCTCCTGCGAAACTTACAGTATATGTTAGTACAAAACAGAAGACTAGTATCCAGATTACTATAAACTCTTTCTTTAAGAAATAGATTCCAATTCAAATGTAAATAAGTAAACCCCCTCTTTCTTACGATCTTAATTATATGTCGGAAAAATAAAGTTTCAGCAGTATTTTTTTTGAAATTTCAATTTAATAACATTTCCACATTCCTTTTAGATTTTTATACCCATCTTTAATAACATAAAACTGAAGGAACAGTTGAGACTACCAGCTGTAGATTAGTGTTGGTGAGAATTCTAATATAACTGAGGAATCAAATTAGTTTTTAGCAAAGTATAAATTTTAGCAGTTTTTCACTGTATTTGCAGCAATTGTTTACTCTTGCTTGCTGTCTGTATATATGCATGGGGTTTAAAAATATTTATAGCAACAGAAACTGAAATTTCTGTTATTAACACGTCTGATTTCCTGAAGTGAACTACAAATACCTTTACTAAGTGGCAGGGAAAATGTTACATGTTGATTAGGTAGTGTTTGATTGTCTATAGGGTCAGGGTAAAATAAAAAGAAAGAATTGATTAAAAAATGCATATATCTTGTGTAAAAATTATTTTGAAGGAATTACTGAATTTGTTCTAACATGTATAATGTATCACTCATGCCCACTGTCAAAACACCTGGAGAATTTCTTAAAATATTGTAAATCAATTTATAGCTAGATCTGCATTTACTGGCCACTAAACTTATCTGACCTAGCATATTCTACATTATTTTGCTCCTTTTGCCCCTTTGTAGGAAAACCATCTGATATGTTCCTCTCTGGTCAACCCCTGTAGGAATATGAACAAATATTATTGAAAGAGAAAATATAGAAACATCTGCAGTGGGGTTAGTTGAGCTCTTATTGAGGAGCACAGTCACTTCATTTTTGTGCCAGGCTAGCCAGAAGCTGAAAAGGGAATGTGTGGTACCTATCACACTCAGATAAGGAGATTGCCTTCCACAGTTGGATAAGAGGTATTTACTGAAGAAATTATTCTGTAAGGAAATAACTAATGGGAAACAGACCTGCAGTGGACATAAGAAATATCTAAAGATGCTCTTGGGAGGAACTTTCAGCTATGCAATGCTAGCAGATACAATTACAGAGGATTGTGAAACCACATCTGCCAACTGAAATAACTGGCAGTGAACAAAAGATGATGAGTGAAAGAAAATAACCATTGGCATGGTTGTGAAATGCATTATCTAGTCATTTCCAGCATCTGTAACAGCATGAGCATTCATTTTGTATTTGTGGAAGCACATGTGAGGTTCAAATCTGATGGTACAGCAGTTGAATGAATTTTTGAAGTTCAATATTATAACTTTATGGTATTGTATGACATCTGGAAAAAGCTCAGGTGTGTTTGTGTAGTGTCTGGAGTCACAAAGAAAGAAGTGTTGTGTACTCTGGAACAGGTTTTCACTTCTATTTCTTTCCCTGGAGTATATATTAAAGAATGATGACTGGTGCATAATTTTATGTCACTGGCTAAATCTGACCTGACCCTGTCAAACCACCAGGGTCACTTTCTTTACTTGAAGAACCAGTTCTTCACAAATGAGAAAACCCCGAAACCCTTTCAATAAGACCTTATCTGTGAGCACACCAGTTTTACTTCTGTCATAAGTGACATACTGTAGCACTGATGAGCACTGCTAATACAACAACACTGCTAATACAAGTCTTTTAGAAATACGTATGGAGGGGTAGACTAGCCAGAAGTGTGAAATATGGGGAAACCAACTTAATTTACTTGCAAACGCAGAGACTCCATAGGCAGTTGTATTGGAGCAGCACATGTATGACAAAAAAGAACTGAGGAAGACCAAAGCAGTTCAACAACCAGCCGGTATCTCAAAGTATGGGACCACTTCTCTGAGTACTCTATCTGCAAATGAGTCTGTCTCATGCTAACTACTTGCCACCAGTAGGCCAGGTAAGTCAGGATTTAAACATGATTTATGACATCAGAAGCAAATATGTGCTAGGAGAAACAGGTTCTCTGCCAGGCTAGAGCTTAATGTTGTGAGTGTGTCCGTCTTTCACAGAGAAGTGAAACATATGAGCAAGCTTTCCTAAATTACAGACTAATCTACTTTCCAGTGACTCTAAAATTTATTACTGAAAGTACAAATAGCTGTCAGCTCTGAACTAATTAAAATGTTAGGATTAACCTAAGGTGTGCTGTTGCCCAAGCTTTCAGCAAATAAGAAAGGCATAGGAGAAATAAAATGGACATTTCACTGGTACTTACCTAGTACTAGTGGAGTTTGCAATTTAAGTAAAATATCTGATGACTTTACATGACACACTTAACTTCTGAAAGCTTCTAACTATTGCATAAGAAATCCATTTTATCACTATAAGTAAAAGTAGTGTACCATATTATCTGAAGTAATGATGTTCTTAGCAGGTGGAGTGGGAATCTGATTCTTCTGATTTCTAAAAGCAAATGTAATTTATAATATGCCATTTTTCACAAGCTGCAGTAGGTGAGGATTGCTTCACCCCTACCTGATAGATATGGAATAGTTATTTAATCTAATGGGCTGTATACATAAAAATATAACTCCACGTCAATTTACAAAAAGGGAATGTTATTAAGGTAGCACAATCACCTCCATGTAAACAGGGTTAAGGATGTTGGACAATCTTTATTTGAACACGCTGTTGTGTACAGGCATAAAACTAGATTTTTGATTTGTATATGGTTCATGAGCTGATCAAGAGACTTCCATTTGGCTGGCAGCACGGCACTTCTGAGGCAGGAATGGTGTGGTATCTGAATACCCATCTCTGTCACAAAGGTATGCAGAGGCTTAAATTGCTAAGCCATTCTGGTATCCATCTGCTAAACCCAGTTCTGCTTTGTTTCACAGTGGAGTGGACAGGCCATTAGAGACAATCTCCTATCTTTAAACTGTTTCTTGGCCAGTTGGTCTGTTTCCCTTTTTCCCCGTCTTTCCTTTAATTCCTTAGTTCTTCTGCCTTCAAAAGTCTTCCTCCTCCACAGTCCTTCATGATTGGGAAGAGAGAAATCAGGAACATGGGAGGAAAATCTTGTGGCTTATTTTCCAGATCAGCAACTGAACCTAAGAGGAAAACATAGCGACTCTGCCACAAATCGGAACATGAGTCTGTGGGGAGTTCAGTTGAAGTTTTAACAAACTTGTACAGAAATGAGCAAATTTTGATTTTATGAGAGTTTGTAATCTGGCCAGAATTCATACAGCAGTGAAAGGAGCATCTCAGAGTCCAAACATCCATGGTGGGAAGTTTTTGTCTTAAATTGTTAAATTTCATCATAATTTCAACAACTGAAAACCACCCTTAGCGGGTAAAGATCCAAGAAGCTTGAGAAGAGGGTGCTGTTAATCATACCTTTTATTCAGCTAGTTTTGCAGCTAGGGAGAAACTGGCATAGTACTATTTAAATTATTTTCTTTCATTTGATAGTTCACTCTTGCCTGTTCAGTGCTTTTACCCATGCAATGTGTAGCTATCACAGTTTGCTTTATACTGAAACAAGATTTTGGTATTTTAATCTGGCAAAGATGAAATGTTTGTTCTCTGTTTCTGCCTTGAAGTCATCATTCTTCATTGATAACATAATTCATTAGAGTAATGAGTAAAACAAAATGGTTTCAAATGAAGACAAAAGCCGAGGAAAAAAATGAAATTCCTAAAAACAAAGGGCTTCCAAAATACATATGCAAGAAAATAGCCAAATCTGGGGTTTATATAAACAAGCATTCTGGCTAAAATACTTTTCAAGCTTTCCAATTAAGTATGTCTTTAAATTTCATGTACTAGCTCATATGTCTGGACGCATGTGGCAAAAAGTAATTGGCTAATAACTTATTAGCGTCTGCAATGCATTTGGGAAAACTGGCAGTCATTTGTTGTTGGTCTGAGGGGCACAGTAAAACAAAGTGGAAATTCTACATTTTGTCTAGAAAGATGGGCAATTGAACTTCACTTTAAACTATTGTATTATTACCACAATGGAACTATCAGTCAGCCAGACAGACGTATTAACCAAGCAAGCCATAAATTCCACAAGATCTTGCAATTGTACTCTTCAGCTTTTTACTTCTTGTAGCTTTCTTAAAAGTTATTGCTCTTCCACTGGCGTCTTCCCACGTATATAAAGGTTCTGTCAGCTTTGACCTTCAAAGTGGAATTTTTCCAGGTGCTTTCTATCACTTTCTGAAGTTACTGTGCATATCACATGCACAGTGCAGCCATCATCAATCAAACTTGCGTCACTATGCACTGTTCCCATCTACTGCCCAGTGTCATCCTGGCACTGAAGGCTTAAAAAAAAAATGTACATTTGACTTCCACTGCCCTAAGTTTCAAATCTGTATTTAGAAAAAGCCCTTGTACAAATTAGCCATTGTGATAGTTGACATTTCTGTGACGTGACGGATTTTGTCACCATTAGCTACTCTCAGTGTTCTGCTTTCTAGATACGGTGAGCATGTTGACTAGAGAGACTGCATGGCCTCATAGGGAAAGATCTTGTGCTTATTGCTTCATCGTATTACCAGACATACGTCTGCTGTCATGGCTTCTGTAGCTCTGTTACATGGCTGGTGAAGGAAGGTTGTTGCAGGCCTTCAGTATACGTGAAACAACTGATTTCCTGTACCATGTTACCCGACTATGACTTCTAAGGAGCTTGCTGCAAGGGGACAATAGGATATATTAATATTAAAGCAGGAAAATGTCCCATACTCTTATTGCCAGTCCTGGTGTGCACAGGTCATGAATCAACCCATCAAAAAAATCACGATATTGGCTGAAAAAATCATGAGACTGAAATACTATAAATTCTACAATGAACAAGGCTTGATGCTAGGGGGAAAGTGGGAATATGGAGAGCTCCTAAAGGGAGATACAACTTCCAGACAGACAGGCCCATCCACAGGGTGCCATTACTGTTGTGCCTTCCCACCAGCTCCCAGCCAGCTTGATCTTGGGTCTCTTCTCAAAATCCCATTAGCTCCCTTACTTCCTTAGTCTGAAAAGTGAAGGTAGTTGGTAACTTAAATTCAGCTAAAGTTAAGGGCTTAGTACCTAACTTGGTGCCCCAGGAGTGTGTCATCCTTTCGTTGTAAACTTGCATAGAAGAAGCTATACTGAATTTGGGTACTAAATACCTCTGTTTCCTACCGTGCAGCTGTGGTCCTTCTCTCTGCACTGCTGCTATGCAACGTTTAGTGTTTAGAGCACTTCCCCTGACTGTGGGAGACCTGGCTTCAGTTCCCATTTTTGTCTGAAAAGATTCAGGTTCTCCTTTCTGGATAGGTCTCCAATCCAGAGGTTATTTCAGAAGAAAAGGGAGAATAATCTTTTCACCTATCAGATCTTCTCACCTTTTTGCCACAAAGTGAGGATGAATGTATGCCTGACTGTAACCTTTTTGCTCTATGTTGCCACAGAGCAGTAGAATGGCCTACTTTCCAATGTGTTCTCATTCAATGGCATTTCAGTGTAAAAGACAAACCAGTCTTTGGGAGCATGCAGCGGAATACAGACTTCCATCATAGCACCGAGGACTAGTGCCGAGAAACTTCCTTTTCCTTGTCTTTTCTCTCCCTTCTTGCAACCAAATCAAGAGAGAGAATTGAAAGAGTCTCTTCTCCCTGGTATGTTACCCTGTAGCATAAGTGGCTAAATGTACTTTGAGGTGTGGGTTGAAGTCAGGTGGGACTTGAAAGCAAGTCTCGCATGTCCGGAGTGTGAATGCTGTGCCTTTCCTCTCAATAAATTTTGTGAGAAAGCATTTGTTTGGGGATTACAGGAAAGAATGCAGCACAGGAGGCTGATGCTGTGCAACTCGGAGCTCTGAGCCCGGCTCCTGGGATTTGGGCCTCTCCCCTTCCCTCTGTGTTCAGCGTTGGCAGTCACCCCATGTGTTGGCTAGTGGTGATGCTGGTCTTGAGTACCTCAAGCCTCAGATAAACTCTTCCTTCTACATATTGCTGTAAATCTGTAACACCTACTGCTTTTTTTTTTTTGTTTGTTTTAATTGCATATGTAAAATAGAAATTTTTCCTGCTGAAGAGAGTGTCTTGTGCAGCTGTGTTCTGCTACCCAGACACTCATTTGAGCCTTTCTCTAGTAGACTGTAAATTTGGAACACACATGCATAAGCAAGAATGCATTAGTAATTGCTTAATAACTTATTAGAGTCTAGCTTCTGTTGAGACACTGGGGAAAAGCTACAGCCAATTAGTTGTAAGAGGGCGGTGGAACAAAGTTAAACTTTAAATTATTGCTGGAAAGGTGAGCTGATAAACTTTAGACTAAACTAGTGTATTAGCACTACAATGGAACTATCAGCTCCGTATAAAACATTAGTATGACAAATTAGTGCTTTGATCATGCTAGATATAACCATATTCACTTGTTTAATTAAACAATCTAGGCTTCTTGTGGTATGGGTCATTTTAAAAAATGTTAAAAATAAAATTAAACACATAATTAAGCTGACAAGAGATAAAGACCCTTGTGCAGCAAGTTGAAGGCAGTTAATTTATAAGGAGCCTGGTCCCTGAAGGCTGTGTAGTTTATTAAAGTTACTGAGGCAGAGATGTGATAAAATATTTTATGTAGTGCTTTAAAGGCTAAATTGCTCTGACACTTTTAAAGTCCATGGGATACAGTCAATTAGGATGTCTTGTTATCATGTTTTTTCCTAATAAAGTAATCTAAACAAAATCCACGGTTATACTGATAATTTCTTAAAGTTCCCACACTAACATTTTTTCAAATATCTCACTGTTCCACATGTAATGGTCCTCACTGGTCACACTAGTTGTTATAAAGCTCATCTGAAATATTGTGTCTGTCCCAAAATAACAAGGTAGAGATGGTAGACTAACCAGGAGAGGGAGTTAAGTTGGAAACTTGGTCAAAATTTAAAAGCCACCTGGTCCTGCAGGTTTCTAGGTACAATCCTCTCCAGCTGTTCTTGGAGCAACCAAAGCAAAGGCCTGTAAAGGTGCTGTATGAGGGGAAAATATCTGTCTTGCCTTAGATGTCAGGAGCTTGAAGAATATTGGTTAAGTATTTTCTAATACTTTGGCCTGGATTTTAAAATAAAGCATGCTAAAATGCCTATAAGAAAATGTGTATTAGATAATTAGATAAATGCTCACATCAATAATTTAATTTCTTTTTACTAGCTGATGAATGTGTTCAGCAGTTTACAATCTGCTTTCTTGTAGGGTTAGAAATATGTTTGAAAAGGTAGTTGCAGTACTGAAATAGTTGCTTTTAATGTTTTAGTGTAGGCAAATGTATCAGTTTTATCTCTGATATTTCTGAGGCTTGAAGGCGTTATTTCTCCTGTCCTTTCTAATGGGATATTTCCAATTTCTGTTGCTACTGCCTTTTAGCAGTTTCATGTCAAGTCTATCCTTGATCTTTATCAAGGTCACAGGGGCAGCTACTAAACTTATAGTGGACTTCAGAGAGTTTTTTATATAAACCTCAACTTCTAAAACAAACAGGAAGAGAAACAAACCAACGGATAACAAGTCACATTCAGGAGAAAGGTAAGGAAAAGCACAATAGGAGGAAAAGAAAGGGACTTGAACCACAACTCATAAAATCTCCTTGTTTTGAATGGACAAAGATTTCCAAAGGATGTGTCACTTTGTAACAGAAATTGAGTGAAGTCAATCCCTACCTTCCACACTCCTGGTCATCTCACCTCCTTAAAGTGTTTCTTTTTCACCTGACAAAGATTCTCTGAATTCCAAGTCCTGTATTTATCATGCAGTGTAGTGTGATGAAGGTGTTGGATGGGGTCTCCACTTCTAATTTATTAAACATGGGGTATGCTTCCTTTTTTAATATGTCCATAAATCACTAAAAAAACCCCACGCAGGTATATTTAAAAACATCTTTATAGAAATCCTGTGATCAAGTAGAGATTTTTCACTGGATTTTTTATTGTCTCCGTTTTAGAATCATGATTTAAATGAAGTTGTAAATTTCTGGAGGTTTAACCACTTGTCTGTAGCAGTGAGGTTTGCAACTGTCAAAGCCATGTTGAAGAACTGCAGCCAAATGCTCCATTATAAAATATCCTTATACAGAGAGAGAGGGAGTGACAGGAGTTGACTGCTCAGAGATGGGTTATTGTTTCTTCTGTAAGCAATGAACAGCTTTATATCTTTTTCTCAAACTTTTCGTGCTTTGTATTTTAAAACTAATAACAGAACAACTGTGCCTTAAGTTCACTACTACATAGAGGCTCAAGATTTGCTTCTTTCACGTGTTTTAGAGCAGACCTATCCAACATTGAGAAGAGAACATACACAAATTTTGTGCTAATCTTTTAGGGGAAAGAAGACAACATGCAAATAGATCGACAATATTAATGTAGAGCTCCTGACAGGCCTTAATAGTCTGTCTTATTCCAGATTTTGGAGATCTGCATTGCAGATCTCCAAGAAAATAATCTCAGATCATAGAAAAATAGCTAGCAATAACTGATTCCCAAATGAATTTTTGCTGTGTCTGCACATTATTCAGCTTTCTAAACTTCTATTACTTTTGACTGTAGGTCAGTTTTGATTTGTCGTTTCAACTAGAGTTTCTATGTGAGTATAAAAAGAATAAGAAATTATCTTTTTATTTCAGCCTGCCAAAGAAAAAACTCCTTTTGCCTGAAAATTTTCTCACTAGGTAATTATATTCAAGTACTCTGTGAGGTTGTATCCACTAACCCATAAACTCAATATTTATGAAAAAGATTATTATACTGTACTTAAAAAAGATGTATGCAGGACAAACAAATTGTTGTAAGTAAATTTCCTTTTGTTTAGCACAGGAATTTTGAAAGCGTTGGAAGTTCATGGTTGAATGCTTCTATGTTTTTTCATAAAAATTACTATTGCAGATGAAACGAAATATTCAGTGTCTGAAAGTAAAGGGAGAAATTTGGTTCACTGTGGGATAATGAAAACTGAAAAACAATTATGCTGCTGCAATCAAGATCCCAGCTACAAATAACAAATTTCACTTCTCTTCCACTGCTCGAAAATATACTGCTTATTGTTCTTAAAATATTTATGTCTTTGAATTATTTACTGAGCAAAGGACGCTTGCACTCCTTTAACAGAGAAGGAGATGAAAGATTATTTCGTGTCAACATAACAGAAGACAATAATAAATCCATAATGTAAATAATATGCCTCAGAAAAGAGCTGTGTATTAGTAGTATGTGACTGGATTGCAACTGGGGTCTACTTATGAAAATACTTTTTCTAGCAGTGTGGAAACGGTGTGCGTGAACAAAGTAATCAGAAAATCCTTTTCTGCAGTTAAGTTCTTTTAGAAAGATACTTCAGATAGTCACCTTATACTAGTTTTAGATTTGATTGCTGAGAAGGTTTGAGGAAGTGGAAACTAGCAAACAATGAATTCATTTCAATTTTTTTTTCCATTTTGGAAGATGTGGATTTGCAATATTAATGCGAGCAGTGTGAATTCTGACCTTTTCTATCGTTCTGTTTGGGAATAGTAGCAGAGCTTTCCCGTTCCTGTCTGGTCATGGGCTATTGTTCTTTCCTTCCAATTTTTGTCACTGAATTCCTTCATAAATTTTCACTGATGTTTTCTGCTTTATTTCAAGTATATTGAAAAAAAGAGCAAAAATGAAAAGCATCCCTAGGGTAAAAAAAATGAAAATAGAAGCAGGATATTTTTACACAGAATTACTTGTGCTGAAAGCATTTTTGCCTTTTCCTTGTTTCTCTCTCCCTTGTTTCCATGTAATGTGCATACTCTTGTCCTTGCTCCAGCTTTGCCCTGACCTGTGGTTCTCATGTTCAGAATAAGAGCTCAACATGCAGGGAGCCCTAGATGCATGTATTTGCAAAAATGTTTGCTATCAGGGTGTTGCAATTGAAGATTTTATTTTCCTCTTTGCCTTTAGATTGGCACACATCTGAATGTTATTATATACAACTAGGAATCAAACTTTTGTTGCATATGCCTTAGAAACTCCCACAGAATTTTAGAGGCCATTTAGAATTGGCTTTTTGAGAATGTGAGAATTACTAAATGTCTGCATCTTCAACAAAAGGCAAGCACCTACAATCTGGCCTTAATTTTGCAAAACTAATTTTTAGAAAGGTAGTGGTAAATCCTCTTTCACTTGTTTATGTTCAGTGGAAGTGTGGATGGCAATACAGTCTCTGTTTCAAAGGTTGGAGACATGCAGAATTATTTTTGTGATCGAATAATGGAGAATGCTGGAACAGAGTTGTGTTCAGTACGATGGGAGACTGGTTTGGTCTTATGAGTTTGCCTTTCAGTACCTTCTTCCATGAAAATCTAACCCAGTTAACCTAATATTTTGCATCTTCAGGCTCATGTATAAAAAATTATCTATATTTCTAATGCAAACCCGAAATATAATTCTGTACATCTTTCCAAAAAATGAACAATATCCAACATGGAAGTTGACATTGTGGAACAGAGCAGGAGTTAAGCCAGCCAGCAGTCTCTGAGAGCTGGCAGTTTAAAGTCATTCATATGTGCCCAAGGAATACATTTCCCAGATGGCAGTTTCTTTCTAGCCCCAGCAACGATGTCTAACTATTAAAATTTTGAAATATGGGGCAAAACAAAATGAAAGGATAAATGGTCATAGAGAGGGGATAATGGTCACAAATGTTTTCCTTGTGTTTCCTCCAGAAAGAGCCATGAATGGAGCATCAGACTATATCCTGCTGTCATTGAAACCAATTAGATTTTTTGCATTAACTTCAATAAGAGCAAATGCAGGCCCCTGGAGATGAAGATTTCTGTCAATATAGTATAAAAACTGTTTCATTTCAGGTCATAATGGAGACACAGATATGATTCTGTCTTCTAATCTGGTGTAGAATTCATATAATGGAAGGAGAAAGGCACTTTAATCTGTGGGTTAAAATGATTTTATTTTGGTTCTTCTAAAAAAATCACATGAGAATTGTTCTGTTATAAAACTTTTGAGATTCTTTCCTGTACTAAGAGAACAATCATATGATCTTTGCAATTACTGATTTGTGTAGTCAAAGAGTAGCTGAAGTGTATTCGTTCTTTTCTATTTTAAGAAGAACAGATACTTTAATGATGCTGCCAAAAATTTTTGGCTTTTCTTGGGGATCTGAATTTTGAAATGCAATAGGCCTATACTGCAACCCTTCATCATTCAAGTTGCCCTTTTAAATCAGTGGAAGTAAAGATCATCTCCATGAATTAGAGTAGCAAGATATGACAGATCTATGAGAAAAGATCTATATGGGAATCATAAGAAAGCTTAATCATCTGCGTTTTTCTGCTTGTGTTTCTCACCCATAAGAGTAGATACTTTTGAATATTTTTAAATAATAACAAAAACTAGGTGCTGCTTTGAAAACAGAAGTTTTGAAATTCCAATATAGCTGATGCATTTTAGGCAACAAATATGCTAGGTAGTTTTAAATTAAAATATGCTCTAGAAATATTTGAAATTGTGATGTTTTTCTGCATGTTTTGTTTTCTGGTTCTCTTATTATGGGAATCTAAACCATGTTTGCATTGTTGATTTAATTTTTTTATGGGAAGCCATCAAGCAGCTGATTACTCAAGTGTAAAATCCTTCATATGGCAATGAAGGAATTCATTAGAGAATTGAAAGGTGTATACGGATACTAATCTTTTCCATCTGAAGAAATAGTTACCAGTATGAACATCTAAATAAGTTATTGCCCTATGGAAATAAATCTGAAGTCTTTATTCTGTCCGCTGACAACTTGATGGATTTGGTTTTAGATATCCTCATAATTATGCAATTTATTAAATAATATACATCTTTAAAATCAACATCTGTGAAATTGAAGAAAAAAAATATCATGTGAAGATAGCAGGAATCTAAACAAACATATTCTTTCCTCGCTTTCAGTGCACAAAGTATGCATGGTAGACGTTATGCAAAAATTTAGTTCTGCAAGTTTTTCAAGTTTTCCTTGCCTATTTTTCCACTCAAATTGGGAGCCAGATTAGAAGAAAAAACACAAAAACCCCACAACCCAAATATTTATGTTCAGTAAAAATCCTACATTGGTTTTTCAGACTATCAAGATTTTTTCAAAGAGGAAATCAGAACTCTGCAGCAAACCTTTGGTAACTCTCTGTAACTGCAGGAAGAAAGTAACACAATTCTTGTTAGTTGTGTTTGTCCGCTAATAAATTACACCAGCACAACTAATCAGCCTGTTAAAACCATTTCTTAAAGTAAAAAAAAAAAACAAACTGGAAAGAATTGTCAGCTTTGTTCTTCAGTTGCCAGAGTTGCTGATACTCTTGATACAGCCAAAGAGGCTGCTGGAAGGCCTCTTGCTGGTAGCTGGTTAAAGAGAAACTGCAACCTGGAAGCCCTAGGGAATGTCATAACCCTGCTGACCTGGGAGGGACCAGCACTATGAGCTAGTAGCACAAAAACAACATTGATCTTTGGAGTTGGTAGACAGGCAGCGGTCCATTAGAATTCTGCCTGAATTTGCTTGTATGTTTAGAAATGGAACTGTTTCTCCAAAGTGTCTTTATTTCACTATTCAGTGAAAAACATGTTAGAGATTTTCTGAGCATCTTTACTGTATTCAGAAGCATGAGAAGTGGGGATGTAGTGCAGTGGAGTCCTCCAGGAGGATATTACTTTTATGAAGTAAACTGTAATAAATCCCTTTTGGGACATCTGTGGACAGATGGGGCAAATAACACGTGCAGGAGCAATTTCTGTCATCCAATGTTGATGGGACAAACTGAGCCCATTTTAAAAAATGTATCTAGAGATGCTGATAGTATGCGCAGATAATCTGCCTTGTTTTGCTTGGCAAATGAAAACCAGATACAGTGAGTGACTGCAGAATAAAATAGCAGATAGATTCAATATAGGTAAATGTCATGTGATGCACATGAGAAAAAAAATAAAATCCTGACTTCGTATACCTCTGATAATGTCTTCTGATCTTATCCTGAATGTTCTGGAGTAAGGCATTTCAGTTACAGTAGGTATGTCTCTGAGGGTGTCAGTTCAGTGCTCAATAATGCTTAGAAGGCAAATCAAACATTAGAAATCATTAGAAAAGGAAAAAACAAAATGGAGATCATTATTACGGAATTATGTAAAAATCCGTGATTTGCCTGCACCTAGACAATGAGAAGGTTTTGCCACCCTCAGGGACTCCCCCAGCCTCCAGAAGGCTGCAATAGAACTGAAAAGGGCTACATGGAAGGCCTAAAAAGATAATGAAAGCATGGAAGCGTTTATGTATTAGGGATGATTAAATAAATGAGGATATTTCAGCCTGGAAAACAGAAGACTGATGGAGACTATGATAGTAGTCTATAAAATCATAGAGTGCAGATAAGGCTCAGTTGTTCACATTCTCTTCACAGTGTCTTGTCCAAGAGCCAGGGGAAATCAAATGAAGGTAGTAGGAGCCAGATTCAAAACAAATAAAAAGACGTGGATTTCATGTAGTGGGTAGTTGATCTTGCCAAAGAATGATGGATGTTAAAATTTTGTATTGGTCTAAGGGGAGACTGGGCAGCAAGTTCATGGAGGAGAAATTCACTGAAGAACACATAGATTTCATATCTAGTTCAGAAGTCCCTAAGTTGAAAACAAGTGGAGCCTGGGTGAATATTAGGGGAAGTATCATTTATACTTGTCCTGTTTTTATACTCTTCCCTACTTATGGCCACTGCTAGAGACAGAATACCATGCTAGAAGGGCCCTTTGTCTCACTAAATATGGCTGGTTTTAGGTTCTTAACAGCTTTCTGAATTTACCTGAATTTGAGGAATTGTGTACTATGTATCCTAAAAAAAAAAACCTATTAAGCACTTCAGACTTGGAATATGGAGTCTAAGTCCAAAATGCAATTTCTGACCTTGATGTGAACTTTTAAAATGTGGACGGGAACAAAAAATTCCCCGGTAATAAACATATTATAATCAAATCAAAATTGTGCCTGAAGGTGCAAAATACAGGAATATAACCCCTAAACAATTCAACCCTTTGCAAGTTCTACTATGCTTGTTTGCAATGCGTTTTCAAGAACTCTATATAGAATGGAGTAAAGGGATGTTTTAGGTGATGCATCTTTTTAATTCAAATTTGTCATGTAGAGAAGTCATAGAAATGCATTGTAGTTTAATAAGCATGAAGTCTGCAATTTATGTCAGTGATGCATCAAATCAAGTGTACATCAAAAGGCACATGTAGGCAGACACATATTTCACCATATCTGGTGGGCCAGGTGCCTACAGGATAATTTTATTTAAACTTTTTGAGTGGAGTACTGCTTCCATTAACTTTATTGCTTCCTTCCATGGCATGTTTATTTTTCTGTTAAAAAGCTTTAGGAAAAATATATTTTAAAATGCTTACAAAAATAAACTTGGATCTTGACATTATTCTTATGATTTGACACAGGCAAAAAGTGGAGTCTTGGAGAGGGGAAATGCTGGTAATCTTTGTGGTGTGTTTTATGAATTGGTTATGCTTGTTTTGTAATCACATTATATGAAGTTCAGAAATTATTTTTATAACTATTTGACAACTGAAAATTATTCACAATGAAGAATATCTGAATGCTAAACAATACATGTAATTGTAAACAGGAAAATGAGAATTCCAGATAAATCTGAGGGACAAAAAAAGCTCTCCCAAAGCTTCTTTATTATTAAAACAAAGGATGTGGAAAGTAAAACATTGATCTTTGGTTCTCATCACGTGCAAGGCATTAGTGGTATACTGCATGTAGGCCAGCGTGTGAATGCGGAGCTGGCCAGGCAGCCATGAAACCCCTGCTGAGCTCTTCCAGGAGTTTGCCCAGTTGGAGATTCCCAGTGTGATACTCAGAAGTGGTTGCAAGTGATCTGTAAGGAGCTGGTTGTGACCCCTCTCTATCCACCCCTCTCTTCTGCCCACTAAATTCTCTTAAACACAGTTTTAAAAACAAGTGCAAGGAGAGTGTTGTTTTTCCCTGAAAGCAAGTGCAGCGTGTTATGGGCTACAAAGACGGAAGAAAAGGAAAATATGTGTGACCATGAACGGAATGGGCTGTCTATGAAATAACCTGTCTTAACAACTTTCCTTTCTTAAGGCACCAGGCTCTGGTTCACGAAACAACCACTGCCACTTTGCAGTACATCCTGGGCAGGCACCACACAGCCTGTCTGCTTGTGCCTGACACGTCAGGTGAGACTCGGTTCTCCGGTAAGACAGGCCTGTGTGGGAGCCATCATACTAGATCTGGGAGTATTTTGTAAAGAAAAAGGTGGCACAGTCTATGGATCACATTGCAGATTTTTGTAGAAACTGCCAGGAAATAAAACTGTAAATATTTCCCGTGTATTTAATTCATAGCTTCCTACTTATTTCCCTCTTATCTTATGAGGCTGGATGATCATAAGGTAAAGAATCACTGTATAATCCTATTATATCCACAGTTTCTTTCAACATTCACTGTTTTAGACAATTGTGTAATTACTTTTCATTCATTTCCACCACTTATTATGGAAACCTTTTCTTTGAACATCCTTGAAGCATTGCATTCCATAGGTATGATGGGATATCTTGTGTTAAGAATCATTTTCCTCTGTAAAGCTTTTGAAGCATTATAGAATCTCATTTTTTCTAATCAGCACTCTAGTTTCTTGTGGGCTAAAATTAGGCTTCCTGTCTCTGGCATGCGAGGCGTCAGTGTGTGTGACCTTCAAGCTGCCATCCGGCCTTGAAGTGCAATTTTTGCATCGGGAAATCCAGAGGCAGCAGCTTTACCCTTTTTTTTTTGCAGTAGCAGCAAGATCATCCGAAACAGTCAACTGAGCAGCAACCGCAGGCATTATCGCTCCTGGGGAGCCATGCTACTCTGGTGCATAGAAAGCTCTCCAGTGCCAAAGTGCCAACGTAAAACAGGGCTGATCCTCCACTCCTCTGTGCATTCTTGCAAGGTGACCAGCCCGGAAGCTTTGCATGAATATTAATGGCTAAACTATAGAATGATGAAGAATCAATACTTTAATCTGCATAGGGCTAATATGCATTCCTTATGCATTGTAAAGCTGCTGCACTACAGTGTCTGAATTTCACTTATACGCTGAACTCATCTACAAGCTCTCTCCTTTTGAATTATGCATATATTACACAGCCTGTTGCCT
The DNA here is from genome assembly GCF_964106895.1 of Numenius arquata. Taxonomy (NCBI): domain Eukaryota; kingdom Metazoa; phylum Chordata; class Aves; order Charadriiformes; family Scolopacidae; genus Numenius; species Numenius arquata. The sequence goes on along the minus strand of NC_133583.1, from coordinate 54,149,154 downwards.
ACAACAGATTTATGACAATCTCATTGCACCTATGCAAATCTTTTTGGGTTTTAAGCATCAAGCATTTAATGTCTTTTCTCTACTGAGGGAGAAAAATCATTGTGCAGAAGTGGATACAAAAAGGTTTTATTACTCACGCTATATGCTGCTCTTACTAACTTTCGTGTTAGTTCCACATTGTATCTGGTCAGTTAAATGACCATTTTTGCGATGCTTTCAGCACTTTTTTCACTGCAGCTACAGAATAATATTCTTTGTTCTCTTTTTCTTTCACGTACCAAGCACAGCAGCTGATAATAACAGAACTGAAGTTACAGCTTGGTAATCAGCATTTTAGGTGATTTTAATTATGATGGATGAAGAAGAAAAATGGCAAAAACATGCTTTCAGTAGTACTGAGAAAATGTGACATGGAACTGATACACAGAGCTTATATTACAGATCTGTCAAATTACCCAAGGATAATTTGGGTAGCTGGCAGATTCCCAGCTCATCAGTTCAGTAGCACAGGCAACACATGCCGGTTAGTTTTACTTGGGCTTGACGTATAAACGTCTGACCATCACCAGAGCAGCTTAATTGATAATGGACATCTGATTTGAAAATAGGTGTGTTCCCCTTTAAACGGTAGCTGTCACATCACATCACGTCACATCACATATGTCACATCATGTTCCATTAAATCACATTATATGCTGGCATGATGCAAGATAGCATGATGAGGGGCTAATGTAATGTGACAGCTAATACCTGCTAACAATTTGAGTGGTGGGTATCAGATCTGAATGTGTGCCAGACTTCAGCTGGGTGTTTGTGAGAGAGAGCAAAGTCTTTGCCCGAAGATCGAGCTTTTCTTCAAAGGGTAACTTCAGCAGCTGCCCAGCTCCATATTTATAACCGCTAGTGGAATATTTTATTTTTTATAAAGTGACTTATGGCACCTTAAGGGACATGCTAAGGGAGAGATTAAGGTCTGTCAGAAAACATGCAGAAGTTTGACATGTATGGCTTTCATTTCTCAGCTCCTGGCTCCATTGTAGGTGTCAAAGTACTCTGGTGATTTGCCTAATAAGAGATCTTAATTTATGAATCAGATGAAGCTTTGCTTAACATAAGAAAGTTCAGCTGAGTGATCTACTACAAAATGTTCAGTAATCTGCAAAATATGCTATACTGTTTTAATGATCGGGTTAAGTTTTCACACAGTGTTTGTACAGCACCCTCTGGGATCTCCACAGGTTAAATTACAGTATATGCAAGAGTGAGTTATGACTTGAGTAAAGGCAATGGGGAAAGCACAGTACGTGCAGCTTCCATTTTTCATTGCTTGCACTACATTTGCAGCAATGTCAGTAACATAGACCTTGGGGAATCGGAGTCATTGCTAAATCACAAGGGAAATTTCTCATGTAGCTCTTCCCAAATATTGATTGTTAGGCAATCTTTGAAACCTGCTATGTAAAGAATTTTTTCTTGTAGACTGCAGGGATGCAAAGGTTTCCAAGTTAAACATAATGCAAGATAAAAAGTCTCCTAATTGGTGACGTTCTGCCTCGGGACTGTTGTTGTTGCTTCCTGCACTAAGTCTCATTAAACCCCTGAATAATTCCTGTCCTGCATTATCTATTTAAAGAACTGATTGGGTTGTGGGTTTTTTTTGTCCCCGGTCCGTTCTTTTTGGACCTTAATTTAATGGGAAAAAGACCAGTCATTTTCTGGAATTGCCATGGCATGATCATTTAGAGTATAATTTAAAAACCTTGGAAAGTCTGCATCAATCAGGCATCTACAGTAATTGCTGTGATAACTGTTTCTGGGTGCTTAATTATTATGAAACATTAGAACTGCATGTCCTTTTGTAATCCTTGGTAGCCTTTTAGCTTGCACCGTATCTATGTCTTACCCTCCACTTCATAGAGCGTGTCAGCCTCTGAATAGGTAAGTCCTTCCAAATGTTCTTAAATTCTGGTTTCCTTGGGTACTTTGGGAACAGTTAGAGTGGTCATTATACTGAGAATAACCATTTTTCAACTAATTAAATTGATTCGGATAACTCTCAAAATGTCAAGACTTCAACTCTCTGGAATCGCTCATGGGAGATGCTAAATTGACAGTGATCATTAATTATAGATTTTCACCCCTTGCTGGAGTTTACTGTAATGGGGTCTGTTTAGGATTATCTTTTGAGAGTTACTTGGAGTCTGCAGCTTTGGCAGAGTGCAACAGGCCCTGCGTGGTGCTGTACGTTTCAGTCTTGAGTAACCTCTGTGTTAAGTTTTTGAGACATTATTTGTGTATTCTTTTCCTTGTTGGCTGTGTAAGACTAGGCTCTCAAGTTACTATTGCACAGCCTAGGAGATGCACTGATTTTAGAGTTACTGAACTCTAGCCTCTGTTAAAATCAATGCAACTTGAAGGGGGATTGGGAGGAGGGGTATTCCGGGTGCTGCCTTTGGGCAACAGGATGAGAATGGCATCAATGTTTTAGGATATCGGTGTGCTAGAAGCCAAGGCTTTCTTCCTGTATCATTGCAATGATGGAAATCAATTGAGGTGCTTCCTTGCTGCTGTATTCAGATGGGGTAAATTCCACTTAAGTTTATGGATCTTGTGTTTCCGTTTGACTTAGCTGCCCTGAAAGCCTGGAGCCAGTGAAAATAAAGCTCTCGGTACAGTGATGGGGTGGAGGTTGGGCTACTTCTAGACAGCACCAGATGTAGGTGAATGAGAAAGCTGAGCATTTGTGGTACAACCTGTACATCTCTTACCTCTTGGTGACCTGCTGAAATCTATGCACTGTGCAGAGTACGTGATTTCAATTGGACACTTTTCCTGTGGTTCATTACTTGAACTATTTTTCTTCTATTGAGCGTGGCTGGTATAATTTGTTAATTTAATCCATTTATTTATTTATTTTCACTTTTAATTTGTTGTGTTCCTAGAGACTATGGTTTGTGGATCCATCACATAACAGAAAATATGTTATCGCAGCTGTTGTGTTACAGCATAAACAAAGAATGAGAGAACAGCAGCTTGGTATTTTAAGTATATAATAGTTTAAAAATATATAGGATTTTAAATTTTCAATTAACATAAATACCAATAAATCCTTTCCAGGCTGTAATGCGGATGTGCAGGCTTTATAATATTTGAGTTTACCAGTAGAAATACTGACATACTCTTCTGGTTCATATCACCAGCTATATATTATCTGTCCAGTCTCTGGTACATATTTTTTCTTAGTCACCACAACTCTAGGAAAGGTTGCCATCCCTCATCTGCTACTGTACAACTAGATCCTGCTCCTTGCCATGAATCAGATTTGTGTCTGTCCCATCATCTTTCTCTCCAGACATTCTGAAATAACTTGTTTATGATTGTCACTTCAGATCTGGCTTTTATGCATTTCCTGTTTCAATGGATGACTTCTCCCTGATCTATACATTCTACTTCTGCCTATTAAAATAGGGGAAGGTCATCTGAATATCTGATTTTCTTTCAATCCCTACCAGGCCCTCCAGAATGCATTCCTAGTTTTTCGTATTCTTCAAACCAGTACATATTACTTATAGATAAAATCACAAAATATACAGTAATATATGGAACTTAACTATTGAATGAATGATTTACAGGGGACTATTTCTATGGTATGGTGATTTAAAGACATTGTAAGTGATGTGTCAAGCTAAATTCTATCACCCGTGGCACTCATGCAAGATAATAATGCAAAATAATTCTCTTAATTTCAGTGGAATTACAGTACCTTCTGGGTAAGAAGGACTGAATTTGGCCTACTGCATTATTTTAATAGATCTGGTTCTAAAGACAGTTCCTTGTACCTCAAAGTCAGCAGTCTGTGAGAGAAACTCCATCTATGCTGTTAACTGACTTCATTGTGCCATGGCTTTTAGTACATGTATTGTGTTCCTGCAGCAACTTGATCTTCAGTTCAAAAAGGAGTTTGCTTTGTTAGTCTGTATGTTGAGATAAGTATCTGGAAAGTGAGTACTTCGGGCCAAATGGTCTTTTCCTGTTCTGATGCTATTTCACCTTCTTCATCTCAATTACTGTAGGTCCTATGGAGATAACTGCGTGCAAAGGATCACAGTAGCAGTGGGATAATGATGAATGCGAGTGGCTGCCGGTAGTAAAAGCCCCAGGTGATGGGGATTTGTGCAGTATGCAAGTGTTTTGTTTCTAGATGGTAACATATATGCCAGTGATTACCAGGAACTCATGTGCTTTGCTATGAGAGGTTATAACCCCAAAATTATAAGCAAAAGAGTGCAACAGCTAAGCTGCATTATAATTTTACCTACTTTTGTACTCCAGTTTTAAAACACAAAATTATAGTGTTAATGTTTTCTTTGTTATTAATTTAATAGTTTTGTTACTCTGTAGTCTGCAATTATTTTTATTTTTTCTTACTTGAGACTTGTAAGGTCATAAATGAGTTAGAAACCTGTTGTTCCTAAATTGAAGGGATGGATGTGTCATCGTTCAGCAACTTAATGAATTCTGTTCCTGCAGCATCAGTGTGATACCAGGTTTTTTCATGAGGGGTATCATTTCATCATAAAGGACTTTATTCCTAAGTGTGATACAGCTTCCAATGTTGGTTTCAATTTACTCTGCAAAAGCATTTTCAGTGTTGGCTGAAGGCTCAGTAAGAGGGGAAAAAAACCCAGAATGATGCATCAAATTACAACATAACTAACTGAAAGTGGAGTTATGCAATGTATTACATTTTATATGTTTTACAGTAATGTTACTGCTTTTAACCATGGAAAGCATCAACTTAAATGCTATTATTCTTCCCTTAAAATAAGGCTTTTTATTTCAACCACATTAACAAATGTAAGTGATCTATGAGTGTCCTAGTACTTCAGTTTTTTGGTGTAAGGCCTTAAAATTCACCACAGAATGCATGAAGATTTGTGTTTTGTCATCTCGGCAGAAAGTGGCTTAGGCTTGATCTACTTATTTATTTTGAAAAACTGGTGTTTTCACATTCTCTACATGTCCCAGACAGTGCTACTATATTGCATCTCTCCTTTCCTGACCGAGGAGAAATGTCTGCCACTGCTGCATTCAGATCAGGGAGTGTCCTCCACCACCCTCCCTAGGTGTGCCAAAGACTAACTGGGAACATGGTTGATACGAGGTCCATGCTGCTGGCTCTGGTGTTGAATCCCACCTGCTCTGGAGCTGTGGATTCAAGGAACACCCAGCTTTGCCTGTGTACCCCTAGGTGGATGTGCTCATGAACCAGGTGGGGAAGTTGCGCTTCTCTGGTCAGAAGGAGCAGTAGTTCCATTGTACCACTGCTTACCACTGTACCCCCAGACAGTTTATTTCACTGTATTCTGTGAGGTGAAGCTTAAATGAATGTAATGCTGGGGAGGTATGTGGGTACTACAAAAATGACTGCCGTTGATGAACCCATGCACAAATTTGCTGATTGTCCCCTTTGTATAGTGTGCAGTAAGTCAGGAGGCCACGTATAGTGATAAGGAGTAAGCAAAGTATAGAAGAGCTGCTCATTAATACTCTGTCCTGCCTTCTGTTTTCTCAATATTGCTCGAATCCCATGGAGAAAATAAACAACATTCCCTATGCAATGAAGATTTCATTAATTTGCATATGCAGAAAGGAGATAGGTTAAGATTTAAACATGCAAGTATTTTATTTTGCAAACTTGCTGCTATTTTGACATGCCCTTTATTTTTCTATCCATTGTGCTTGTCCATGATTTCCCATGTGCTATGTATGGTACATGTGCTGTCCAATGTTACTGGGCATCCGTGAAAAACTGCAGACACTTAAACACAGCTGCTGGAGTTTTGCCAGCTTCTATTATTGGTCACACACAGAAAATGACAGTAGCAGGCAAAGCACCTCACGTAATCTTTCATTTCATTAACATACATTTTTGTGTTAGAAGTTTCTTTTTAAATAGTAACTTTTTGTTGGCTGGAACACAAACATCCTCCTAGAATCATGTATCTGTAGTCAAAAACAAGAGCGTCCTGAAAATTAGCAATTTATTCCTGTGCTTCTTTTTATGTTTCAGCTGTAACACTGGCTGTGATGCTAATGCTTGTACGTGTCATGGTACAACATGAAATTGCTGTCAGTTTAAGTTGTTTAAATTAGCTAGTAGTAGTGACTGCATAGTGAGCTGATCCCAGAAAAACTGAAAGTATAAACAAAGTCAAGTTAAAAACCTTCCTTGCATTGCATCCTCAACAATATAGACACAGCATATTTATGAACATGTGTTCTTCCTACATGCACAAAACTTTTAACAGAAAGTGATTAAAAAAAAAAAATCTTAATTTTTAGCGAGGCTTGAGAATTTTTCCTTTATTAGGGATGTCAAGAAAATGGTGTCTGCTTTTAAAATGAAGCAAATGAAGGGTATGTGTAGGGGGCAATACTTGACAATTCTGCTGCCACCTTTTGATCATGTCCTGTAGCTACAAGTAGTAGTTGCAAATCATTTAATCCAAAATATCAAAGCTAAAAAAAGCATGTATATACCTCTATAGGGGAATAATTATTTAATGGAATGATGCTAGAATTTTAACTGAGCAGGTGGGCATTTTACGCACTGCACTTGATTTACGGCTTTATTAAGCAGTTTTGTTCAAACTGTATAATAACTTATACATTTAAAATGAGAGGACTGATAAAAATGATAAATAAGTAATGAATTGAAGCTATGTTCTATTCATTTTCTCAACTTATCAGGTCTTTACTGTAATAAATTTTTATTAAATGTGGCTTAAATCAGGGTTGCCCACGTTCTCTGTCATTAAACAGATGTGGCTCTCTTGCTCTCTGCTACCTGCTTTCCTAGAGGCTACTTGGAGATTCCTCAAGTGGCTGCAAGTCATCTGTTGGAACTTGAAATGTCGGCATCTCCTCTCATATTATGTACGAACATCCTGTATGTCAAGTTTGCATATGTGTGTCAGATTGTGTGATGAGGGTCCTTCTTGGACCCGGTGTGGGGGGAATGTCTCCTTTTTGAGCAGATGACACGTGCACCTCCCAGGATATGATGGCATGTAGAACTCATCTGCCATGCTAAAGCATTAGATAGCCCACCCATACCAGAAATCCGAGCACACTGTGGCCTACTCAGTTCATAAGACCATGCTGTGAGGTGGAACTCACTGAAGTATGCTTCTGTACTTTCTGTACTTAAGTGCTGCTTACTGAAGTATGGGGTTGTGGGTTTTTTTTGTTGGTGGTTTGTTTTTTGGTTTTGTTTTTGTTTTTTTTTAAGACTTCTGAATAACAGATTCTGAATTTGAACTGTCTGGGCAGGTATGACTGCCAGGTATGATGCTCATTTCTTGGTTAATCTTTGGTGTTTTCTTAAACTGCCAGTCCATAAAGCATGGTCTGCTGTGCCAGAAAGATGTTTTAGAATTAGTTCTTCAGGGACTAAATAGTCTCATGCTATGATAATGGAAGCCATATAAATAACTAGCTATATTTAAAAATATTATTTAAAAAATGTTCATCTTAAGAATGATTTGAATATTTGGATCTGTTCCCAGCAGGGAGATATTAAATTATTGTGCTATAAAGATCATTTTGTAATAAATGAACAACCTTCTTCACAGTGATATTCCTTAATATGAGAATATGGATATATGCTTCACTGAATCACAGGCCAGACTTGCTGCTGCCACTGAAGTCAGTGTTACTCTGGCAATATAGATGTTTAAACTTCTAGAGAGCTACTATATGATTTTCAAGTTTTTTTATATAGGATTGAATCAACAAAAGGGTTAACTTTGACATTAATCATCTCCTTGGGCTTAGATTAGTGTTTAGAGCAGAGGGTAGCTGGGAGCCACAGCTGTTTCAGAATAGTATGGTTACAGGAATTTTGAGGGGGCAAGGGGACCATGGCAGAATCAGAAGCTGCCTGAAAGAGAGACCTGTGTTTGAATCGGTGACCCATGCTCGAAATGTTTGTTGGTATGTTAACAGGCAGAAATGTGTGTTTTCCAATTCCTGTTAAGAATGGGAAATAAGAACCTTGGAGTGCTGGAAGTTATTTGTCAGGAGCGATTAGCAAGAGCTGAGACTTTATAGGAAAATCATTTGAGAGGGAAGCCATGGTCCCCCCTGCAGACAGGCCAATTATGGAACACTACAGCAGCAGCAATACAGGGATGGTCGCGCAAAGCCCAGAATTCATCACTGTGGTTAGCATTATGGGTAAGTAGTGTTGTTATTAACGGATGTAAAACTCTTGTCAAAGCTAAGGATTGCCAGCGGGGGTGAAACACAGGGAGGGAGCTCTGGAACAAGCTGGAGCAATCTGAGCAAGAGAGGTGGAATCTAGTTTAGATGGCCTTTTGTTTTCAGGGCACATTTTCACCACAGTACATGAGAAATCAGGTTTGTAATTCCTGATAATGGGTGATGCACCTGATTGCTAATAGTCCAAGCGAAAATATAATGCACAGAAGTGCTCAATTATTTCATAAGACTGCCTCATGAACAGATTTTGCTCATTTGCAGCTGAGTTGTTTGTGCTTCTGTTTATCTCAGATACCCATTACACTTTCATTTACACTGTGACAGTGTTTGGCTATATCTGATTCTCACCAACTCAAGGCAATTAAAACTGCTGGCCCAGTGTCACTTGTCTCAAAACATGCTCAAACGTAGTATGATTACTACATCTTTGCTCTAAGACTGATATGTGTGCATTTAATAGCTTCAGCTACAGTATGGAATAGGCTGATTACAAAAGGGCTAGATAAGTGGAATTGTTGGAAATAAGATGAAAAATTAAATGTGGTCCTAGCATCTAGCTGTAATGATACCTGCACAGAGATTTCTAGAGATGAAATAATATAGAACTCATTATGGTAAAGGGTAGACCCAAGTGATGTACATGCACCCACTTTCAACAACATCTTCACCCTCTGGTAGTTGTCCCCCATAATAAACCAAATGCCTTAAATGACAGCAAAGTAAGCTGCTAAAATTCATAGCTACTGTAACTATTCTGTAAATGTACAGCAATATGTTATTTATCACAAAGTGAAGATGAGTTGGAATTTGAATGATGAGGCTGAGATATGAATGTATACAGCCTGGATTTTTTAAATATTATTGAAGAATAGTGTGTTTCTAAGTGAGAAGTTAATGACACAGCTCAGAAATATTCACTGCTTCAAGGTGAAGTAGGTCATCTGGGAGAAACTCTGATCATGAGCAAGTCTGTCGACTGTAGGGAGGCACTTTTCACCACCTCCTCCTTCCGTACACTTTAAATGTTTTGGCTTTTGCCATGCTGTTCATTTCCTGCCGTTGTTGACCCATTTCTCTCACATTAATTTATTTCCTTGTGGCAGGCCTGAATGGGCTCAAACCATTTGGCAGGGGGTGGACATCATGGCACACCTAGACCCTATGATAAAGTAAAGGTAAGCTTGAGGCCTACCAGCAGGATAATGGTGTCCCCAAAAGTTTGCCTGCAACACTTGAATGATGATATGTAATTTCCAGAAGGCTATGCCCTAAAAAGAAATGTTTCTTTGCCTCATCTTCAAAATGACAGTTGACTGTACACAAGAAATGTATAGTTTTGATTGTTAAGTGGTGCCAAATATATATATTGCTTTTTAACTGGTTGTCATTGGTGCTGGTCCAACTTCAGAACCCATGTGAACTGCTTTGCTATCGCTAAGAAAGGTAGAAGTCAATAACTTGTTACAGCAGGAGTTGGGTGTGATAGCTGTTGACCTCTGCTATAACTAGCTACAACTATGAATAAATTGGACTTTTCAGAATCTTTCCTTTAAGTCCTTGTTCAGCAAAACTTGGAATATGGTTAACTTCCTAAGCCCGCATTTAAATTCCAATGTGTTTTAAATATATTTGTGTTCTACTGTGCAGAATTGAATTGAAAAGTGACTGTGTTTTTTTTAATGCAGGCTCAATTTAGCAAAACACTTAAATATGCCAAACAGCACGTATCTGGCCTGTGCTTGCACTTCTTTAACAGCTGCCCCAAATGAGTGATTTTGGGGCATTCCAAACCTCTGGCATTCAATACAAACTTCAGATACCAGTAAGATCAGACTGGATTGACTACAAAATAGCCTGTATTATAATTGTCTATCTTTAATAGAACAGTCAGAATTCTTACCAGTGGCAGATAAAGGTTTTCTTTTTTGTCTAATGGGTAAAAGTGTCCACTAAAATATCTCAGTCATTGTATTTCTAGTTATGACCCTTTATTCTTTCAATATATTCATAAAGATGAACCACACTGGGGTAAATGCACTGCCTGAACCAATTTTTTTACTGTCTCTGAAACTGTTCTTTTCTATTCCAGCTTTGTATTTAATACCAGAATTTTATTTCTGGTTATTTAATGTTATTTCCTATACCTTGTTTTTTCTACAGCCAATTTTTGCCTTACCTGTCTTTATGGACTAACATTAATAATGTTTTTCTCACGTGTTCATTAATGAAAGCTCTCGCAGCTTTCACATTCAAATAATTTAGTTCAGTAGATGATGACTCAGATGCATAAACCACTTGTTTCTTTTCTTGCAATTACCCAGCTGCCAGGCCATAATAGGATCATTCCCTTGGATGTTTCATCTTAGCTTATACCCCACATTGGCAAAATAGCCGTATCACTTACACTATACTTAATTTTTGAGAACGCAGCTACTACATGAGTCATTATAAACTGAAAGTCTTGCTTTAGGACATCTATAACTGTTGCCAAATCTTTTTTTGGGATATGAGTGTGTGTGTGTAATCCAGTGAGCCAATCTGTCAGCTGCTTCAGATGATGTCACTACCTCAAGGTTAAGGCTGAGCTTTTGATTCCTTTCTTCAGCATGAAATTTCTTTTTATTACGAAGTATTAGAAAAGGCTCACGGTAAAAATCTCTTCTGACTGAATTGTAGTTGAGAGCAGGGCAGCACAGCCTCAGTCACATCACATCAGATGTTCTCAATCACGTATGTCATACTCATCATTAGTCATTGCTTGTAAGCAATAACTAAGTTACTGAGCTCTTAGTGACACAGGCATCTCACTCAACTTGGGGGAAAGACTGGGAAGGGGCATCTCTCTCCACTATGTCACTCTCTTTAGGAGCCTTCTCCTGAGTTCATCCCTGCTCGGTCTTTCTGTTCCGTTACCAAGAAAGCAGGAGGTCTCAACTGAATTCTGGAAATTATGTGCTTGTTCCCAAGGGCTCAATCTCATGTTACATACCCTCATTTTGATGTGCCAAAGACAGAAGTAGGTATTCTGAGAGAGGCAACTATGTCCCAAAGCCTACTGTCTCATTAGGTGACAGCAGAAATTTGTAATGGAAGCTGCCTCTAATATCTCTGAGTAGCGTAATATGATTCTGCTAAAGCTTTGACTTTCTGCCTTTTCAGGATGAGATCTGATATAGTTGCTGGATGAAATGTGATCAAAATATTTTGTTTCTCTTACTCTAGTAATCTAATTGTGTAAATGTAACCTGACCCTTTTTTCTGGAGCATAACAACCAAATTGTCGTAATCTTGTCTGAATAGAAACTAGCAGTTATTTCACATAAAGCACAAAGAACTGATGACTCCAATGTTATTGATTATGGAGATAAATATCTACTTTAAAATGTTCTTGGAAATTTTGTTTAAATTATACGCTTGGCAAACCATCTTTGTATTGTTACCATTTTAAACTACTTTTTAACCCATAGAGAAATATGGAAGTATTTGGACATTATTCTCAAATGTCCCTGTGAATTTTCACATATAAAAAAGGTCAGAGATTCGTGAGTTGCAAATCTATATGATTTGTCTGGTGATTTAAATGAAAAACAAGATGAATGGCTATCTCTTGAGTTCTTTAATTTTCTGTTGTAGGTTACATGAAGAATATATTTTAAACATAGAAATATGAGGGGAAAGGATGAATGATTTTAATACCTTTAAAATGGCTACAGTGACAATAGTTTTACACAGTGTCTATTTAACTAGATACGACACAGGCCATGTATAATGTATAACCTACTGGGGGTTTTAATCTACAGGCTACTAGTTCAAAAAAAAGTGATTTTTCTTGCTTCTTTTTCCTGCACCGAAATGCTCTTGGCATCTGTCTTGATTTTGGCATCTCCCATGATTTGGGAGCTTTAGTTTTCATTTGTTCTTTCCAATAGTGTCTTCCATGGTATTGTTTGAATGGACCATGGAAAACAATGCAGAAGTATTTGTGAGATTTTCTGTCTTTCATTGAGGCCCACTGTCAGGGTTAAAATCCTAATTTCATCAGGGCCAGGATAATATTTTCCCAGGCATGATTTAGCAAGGTGGATATGCTTTCTAGAGAGCTTTACATTAAACTAACAGTGGTAGCTGTGGTCTTGTATCCTTTTATCATGGTTAATTCAAGAACTGGTTATTAGTTTGGCTAGAGAAGTAGAGCAATTAGGATAGGCTGCTTCGCTAGCAGATCGTGTTTTTGCTGTCACGTAAATACACCCTAATGGTATCTTTACATGTATAATTTTGTAAATAAAGGCTGTAGCACAGTGGACGGATATAAGGGAGCTAAACTGATTTCTTCTCTTTTCAGCTTTCAACTTTTTCAAGTTGATGACGCTTTTAGGAAAGGGGTGTTCGGAAAGCAGTGTGCTGGTAGCAGATACAAAATGCATCTAAATAAAAAGCCTGTTATTACTTCTGTTTGCAAAACACTGACTTAAGGTATGAAGTCTCATGATTTTCTCTTTGTATCAGAGAGATTGCAATTTAAATAGTATCTTGCCTTATAGTTATCCCACTGAAGCCGATAGCTGTTTTATCCACCTCTCAGGCTCAGTGAGCAGCAATAAAGTGTCCCCTTCTTTAGAGACAGCAGAAGCAGTAGAGCCTGTGTCACTGCAGGGAACAGCCTGGGAGGCTGGACCTTACAAAGCCTGAGTCAATACAGTAAGGTGTTTTTTCCTGAGAATGGCTGAAGCCAGGGTTCCCTGTTAAAACTGTCTGTACAAGGAGCTACACAGAGAAGGGAGAACTTGAGGTGATCTACAGTCGTTCCAGAGTGCCTACCTGGAAAAGGAGCCTATCTTCTGCTTAACATGAAGAATTAGAATTAGCACTGGCTTTAGATGATGGAGAACATAACAGTTGCTAGAAGGAGGTCACTGGAATCTGGTATGTCCCAGATTTATTACACGTGATTTGGTATTATGATATTAACAAATAAATTATTATTGCTGTGTTGATGGAAGTCTGTGAGCAGTCAACATCACTGAGCTACAGTTTCAGGGCATAAATATATGCCTGAAATAAAAATTGGCACCCATAGGTTGTGATACTAAAGTTATGTTGGGCACTAGTGCCATCATTGCATTTGTAGTTTGCTCACAGCAAGCAGTGGACAAAGTCAGGATTACCTGTATGTTAGTAAAGGGTGAAATGCTGACCATTTGCAGGGGTGACTTCTGAATAAGGATTGAGTGGGAAAATCAGTAGTTAGTAGGGCTGGACACATGGGTAAAAGAGTTGTGGGAATGCATTGGAGAAATATCTATGGACGGGTAGTACGGGTGTGAGAACAGGTAATTGAGTTGTTACCATACATTCAAGGTGCACCACGTGCTTTCCTTAGATGCTTAGCCAAGTATGCTCTATGCTGGTAGAGCTTTAAAAAGAACATGAATATGTGGATAGGGGTTCATGCGTAGGTTGTAGAGGGGATCATAGACAGCAGCTCCTGCAGTATCCTGCTGCTGATGTGCATGTCATGTGTGAAGAGTCACTGAAGTGAAGACTTCCCCTATTAAGGAGGTGTGGACGCCTCTGTGCAACAAATTGGTTTGACCTCACCCTTGCTGTTTACTGACCAGCTCCAATGTGGGGTTTAAAGCAGCATGGATCAGCTACTGCCTGCTCTTTTCATCCTGGGTGGACTTCTTTGCCTATTTCTCTGGTCATTTTATGTTCTCATAAAACAGCACCTTGAAGCAATAGCACCTGCCCTTTCCAAGGCAACAGAAGTATGCTGTAGAAGAAAGTGTGGCATAAAAGAAACTCAGCAATTCTTCCTCATAACAGCAGCACTAACAGTTGTTGCTGTAATTAAGAAAATGGCATAGACTGTTGTTGTACAATAATAATCTCCTGCTGCTGCATAAGTGTTGAAGAATTTATTTTCTAAGCAGGAGACATTGATCCTGTGGCAGTGTTCTGTTGCCATAACTTTGTTTACATCATAAAGGAAAAATGATAGATGTAATCATTTAATTTATGGTGCTAAGAAGTGTCAATTGCTCACTCTACCAGTATTGATCTAAGGTGTTCCAACTGGCTTATGCATCAGACCTTTTAAAATTTCAGATAATTTGAAACCAAAGTAAAAGGTATAGTTTGGTAAGCATGGTGTTTCCCAATTACAATTGTCTCATTGATTGCACTTTTTAATAAAATGGTATGAAAAATGAGTAACTGGTCATTATAAAGTTAAAGTTTTTAACAGGTATCACATGGTATAAGAAACCAGCTTTAAAAAAAAATAAAAATTAATGAAATATTGGGGTGTTTGACTACAATTCTCCCCAACAGTACTTGTAAATTGGATGTGCTCAGATTCTCTTTAGTTGCAAGTATCCACCTGGGAAGATCAATTTTCAGAAATAGGATCTTGAGTTAGTTTATTTTTTTACATTTTAGTTTGCATCTATGTTTTTATACATAGAATCAAGCGCTTCTCTGGAGGCTATGTGGATATCCATGATCTATCAAGAAGGAAAAATAATTAACGTTAAAAGAATATGCAATCTTACAATAAGCAAGAGCTATAAAACATTAAATAGAAAGTGGAAACCTTTTTTTTAAGGATTTCAAAGGAGTAGTCTTTAGTATTTGTAAATTCAAATTAGTAGGATCTAAAATTAGTGAAAACACCATCCAGATAAAGTTTGTGTTTGAATGCAGCTGTGTGGGAGCATTAACCTTCACAAAGTTTTAAATATATTTGAAAAGAAAAACCACCAAAACTAATTATACACCATTTTACTTCCCACCAGCTTCCCTGAAGAATGAAGAAATTGCCCTCTTTAGGTCCTTTTCTACAGTTTATTCCATTAACAATAGATCTTTCTTCTGCACAACAGGAAACACTGAAAGCCTGGTTTAAATTTTCAGGAAACTCCGTTTATTTTTGATCCTTTGAAATTGTAATGTTAATACATTTTCAATTAAATATGAACAACTCTCTGTGCATCTTAGCATGAAACACAAAGGGATTTTGGGACCCTTCCAATTACTAAGGCTTGAAGATTTTTCTTAATTATTTAACTTTTACAGTATTTCTTTTTATTTAAAACAAAAGTTGTGCTGTGGGGCTCCTTCCAACATGAAAATGAATATGACAGTATTCTTTTTTGCCCTTTCAGGTAATTTATTATATAAAGTCTGGATGGAATTTTATGACAGGTCTTTTTACTATAATGTTCTTTTGCTGTTGCCTTTAGTATCTGCATTGCTGCCCAAGATAAAAGCTTTTGTTTTTTTCCTGAAGAAAGGATAATCAATTTCTTCATCTGTAAATAAATATGTTCATTTGATTGTCACAAAATGACTTTGACATCTTCCCAACCAATTTGGGTAGTCAGGATCCTTTGTACAATATCCTGTCTAGCTGTGACAATGTAATAAAAAGTGTGGATGAGTGAGAAAAAAGGTATTTTACGTGCTACAATGTCTAAATATGACTTTAGGTGACAACAGTTCAGAGATAACCTCAGGTTGACAGACATTGGCTATATGTTCCCTGACTGTGAGTAGCAGAGCATAGGGAGAGCAACGAACGCTTAAACACAGGTGACAACATCAGTAACAAATCTTTATATTTGATTGATACCATTTAACAGTTATTGCTTTCTGTCAGTGAGATGGAAGACACAATGCACTAATAACACCCCATACAGACTTTTTTCACTTCATGGTCTTAAAATGCTGTTTCATTAAATAGCTATCACCTACAGAGCTGAGTAAAGTTGGAAGTTCAAGGTGCTGTGTCCACCTAACTCTTACTCCTGAGGTTATGGCAGGTGTACCAGAGCAGCCCAATGTGGACGGATTGTGCATATTTCTGCCTCTCATTTTTTGAATTATCTTCCTACAAATGGGAGAATAAAATGTTTTTACTCTCCTTGTTTCATTCCCTCAACTTAACAAACATATTCTGTTGTGTTAGAGAGATTATCAGAATTCAGTTTTACTCATAATGGTGACAAGTGTGTCCTTGTCTCTGAAAATGGTATCAGCTGCTGCAACCCCAAAGCAAGACAGCATGCAAATTAGTTTTGATGTCTTGTAACAAAATGTCTGAGAGTTTTTGTTTGTCAGTTTTCTCATATGTTCTCAATGACAAAAACCTGAAGAATAGCACAAGAGCATAAAATGATGATATCTAATGTTGCTCCCGATAGTATTCATCTCCATTTTACATAGTGTTATGTGCAAGGTGGTCCTGGGGCTGTGTCATCTTATTAACCACTGTATAATTAAGAATATAGGTAAATTGTCTCTGGACTTGGATTTCTAAAGTGTTATTTTAAAGCTACATACATAGCCAGTAGCAAGCAATTTGATTTTCCATCAGGAAGATGCACTTTGTGTAGTGAAGTCAGTATTCAGAATCTGTAGGTGCTATCTTTCTGGCCTTAAACAACTGAGTGAAAATCATCATAGTAGTGTTGGAGCTTTGGCATTTTTCAGATGTTGTAAGTGATACCTGTTGTTTTAGGGATTCTCAATATGAAAGTCAATGTTTATCACATTTAATAGTGAACTTTATCACTGTATATATCCTATTGTCTACTCAGAGCATGGAAAATACCATAGGTAGGTTTCACAAAGAACAGTATTACTGATATTTTAATATAGCCATATTTTTTTCATTGAATATAAAATGTACAGAGCTGGCAAACAATTCACTGTGGAATTACAAGCTTTTTTTTCCTGGTACAGCAGCATGTTTCACACTGTCTTACTAACTTTTACCTAAATGAAAGTGACAGCATCTGAATTATGGGAGTATGTGGATTTTGTGGTCGGATATTCTATCCTGCCCAGATCTATATACTGCTCCCATTATCAAGCGTTTGAGGTTTTTGTCAAGTATAAAAGCCTAAGCGAAGTACGCAATCGAAGTAAAATTTCTATCATACCTGTTCCCTTCCTATGTTCCAATTTGTGGGAATAAAAATCTGTTTCTTCCCTTCTGTCACAAAGAAGGTGTTATGTTCAGCAGCATTGAATAACTTTATTCGTCGCTCAGCTGTAGGCAATGGGCTGTGCAGTTCTGTTCCGGCGATGAGAAAGCTGCAGTACTTGTGCATAGTTTGTTAAACGTGTTTTGCTGCTCTTTAGGAACGCAGCTGCTGGAGGCAGAGGGAGCACAGAGGGAGAGTGGTTCCTTGGTGTAGTCCACCAAGGGCTGTGAGAATAAAAGGCTCTATTTAATATTTCATAGATGGCTTGTGGAACAAGCAACATGAAAACATGGTGCGCTTTTGTTGAACTGTGATACTGGGAAGACGCAACAGACATGGGATGCATCATTATGCTTTTTATGATACTTTCAAGAGTTTATTCTGCTTTCTAATAACCCAGTCCTCAGATAAAGGGTTTTTTTGTACATATCTGAGGTCAGGCAGTTTCTGGAAAAGATGCATCTTGCAGCTGGAAGTGGACTGTAAAATATGTTGTCTGTCACTTCAGCTATGTAGGTCTGCAAGGAATCTAGAGGGACATACAGGCCTCAGGCTTGAAAATGCACATCTATTTCAGCATTCGAGTGGGCTTGTGGAATTAAGAGCGCATACATTAGGAAAAGTAATCTCATGGAAATGCTTGCATAGATATAAGTGCTTGGGGGTCACCCTAATGGTATGGAAATATGACTCATGGTATTTTATAGTTATAGTTTTATTTTCAACTCAACAACAGTTTGTTTTTCTAAAAGTTCACCGTATTTTGGTTGGGGTTTTTTGCCAGCAATGGAGTTACTTTTGAAGATAAACTTCAAATAAACAGTTTTGATGACATTTTAAAGATCAGAATAGTCAAAAATAAATACTAAATAAAAACATCTTGTGAAGACTGTGGTGTGGTCTTTAATTAAGCGTTCTACCTTAAATGGTGTTTTTTAAAGATTGGTTACTGTATTTTTATAGACCATGTGTGCTGAATATCCTTGAGTTACTCTTGAGAGCTTTCATTGATGACAGTTTGGTTTAATTTAGCTACCACTACAAAGAGATTAGGTTGTCAAGAAGATACCGTTGGAGGTTTAGGGATTGCTGAAATCCTTCTGAAATGAAAAGTAATATACACTGTAACTTTCTTTGATAGTTCTTTCATGAAGAAACTGGATGAAAATCAACCACAAGGGAGCTTCTTTTTTCTGGACAAAAGAGAGAAAAAAATTCTTCTCATGTTTAGCAGTTAATGAAAAAAGCCCCTCAAAACCCCCAACCTAAGAAAAAAAGAAAGGAAGAGGTGGGGTGGGGAAGGAAGCTGCAGCTACTAACTTAACTCTTTAATGCTGAAAGGCAAAATATTTTTTTTTTCACTGTAATAGGCCATCCAAATTTCTGTCACTGTAAGCAGACTGATTAGTGAAGGTATTATCCTATCGAAATATCATTTTGCTTATTTCTGTCTACACAGATGTGACCTGCTCATGTCTTTGCTCAGTTAATTTCTTCTAATTCTTGTTCAGTTACTGGTGCAATGTAGTCATTGATATAAAGTCAAGCCTAAACCACAGAAGCATATTGTTTAAGGAAAAGGTGCTTTTCTGTCTTGTTTAGTGGAGCCTACTTTTTGTCAAAGATGATAAAATATGAAGCTTGTACAAATATTTTTGTGTGTCTGCTTCATAAACACATCCATAAAGTAAATCTCACAAACAGCCAATTTACAAAGTTGAAATGTAATCTACGTCTTTGGTGTTATTGTAAATGCAACTGGTTTGATTCTTCCTTTAGATGTAATGTGAGTTTGGAGATTATGAACAATGAGGAGTTGGTAGCTTGAGAAATGCTGTTTCCGACAGGGGAAAAAAACCCACAAAACAGAAGCACTTCCCAAAGTGTCTGGTCTGTATGGATTTCCTCTCTGGTAGAGCAAGACCCTTGCCAGACAAATGCATTTAATGTGTGACTCTCTGCAGAAAGCTAACAACCTTGCCCCCAGCTGATGCTGGGGATTTTGATGGGACATTTGTTGAACGGAGATAGTCAAGATAAACAAATGTAACTTTTCATTATTAAAATGTCTTAAATGGAACCCTGAAATAATTTCATTTTCTAGGTCTTTTAACAAACAGGGTTCATTTGATTCATCAGTATATGTAACTGTTTGAGCATGCTTTAATATGTACGGTCACTTCACTGTATTTGAGCGCTCTCACTTGTTAATGAGAATATGCTAGGAATGAAAACCTGTGAAACTTAAAATTTTCTATAATTTATAGACAGAGATTGTCAGTGGTATGTTGGTCTGTCCTTTGCAGCCATTACTAAAAACATTTTAGGTTAATGTCATATTTCTAAGCAAAAACTTTTAACTTTTGTTAGTTCTAGGTACAGTATAGTAAATAATAAGATGAATATGGCTGAGTTTTCAGTTTAGTTTTGGTTTTGCTGCTTACATTAGTCTGAATAAATCTGACTCACTGTCCCAGTGCTAAAATAAGCATAATCCTTGATCTCCCATTAGGAGGCTTGGACTCAAAGTCATCTCTTGTACTTTGTTTCAGATTAACTAATCCTTCACAAAATAGTTTATTCTACTTTTCCACTTCAAATGATGTTTTATTGTGCTGTATATGGATTCAGAATAGTTGCAGTTTTCCAGTATACAAACCTTAACAAGAGACAGTTGTAATTAATTTGACCTCACAGACTGGCCTTGTACTGTGCTCAGACCATCTTCTGAAATCACAAATAGTAAAACTGAGCTCATTGTCCACATAGATAGAAGATTTTTTTGAATGCAGTTGTAGAAAAATACTGGCCAGTTGGAGGGTTACTAAAACTATGAACTTGCAATTTCTGACAATTTTTTATAATCTCTAGTGGTTTTATCTGTCTTGGGCAGTGTTTTAAAAGCTGTTTCATAGAAAATTGTTTACAGCACTTTCTGTCTTTTTTCCTGAATAGCTGTGAATCTTTAGTTGTATGTGCTGTTAGCCATCTTGTGCAGTGAGCTGCATTATCTTGTAAACATTTTGCTTTATCCTGTGAATTTCGGCAGATTGGTACCAAACAGCTATAATTCAGTTGGCATAGTTTCAAGCAAACTGAATCATAAATGGCTACAGAGAATTTTCATTTTATGTAAGAATGTGTGGAATTTGCCCATGTAATCCCCTATAACCTAATCTCCTTCTGCCATAGTTCTTTGGCTTCTTTGTCTCAAATGGAGCTAATATACTGAGAAAAAAGCAACAAAAGAGGACAGTGGTCCTTGTAAGCATTCACGGTAGCATAAAAATGCCAATATATTAACCATCTATAGAGGGGTAAATAGTTGTGTCCTTGAGTTTAACAGTTCTATTTCTATGATTAATTCTGAGATTATTTTCTTTTGGTCCTTTTCAGAAACTAGCTTAGATTAGGGGTTTATTTATGTTGTGCAGGGCAAAACCAGCAAATGCTGGAATACCAGTTTGTACATAATGTTCCTCCAGGTGAGGAATTGCACTTCATAGTTGCTTGCAGATCAAAGACAAGCATTAGAATGCAGGTTTACTTAAAAGTAGCAGCAGGCAGCATTGAGCTTGCAAAAGTAAACTTGACCCATCATAGAGTTACATTTCTAGCTTTCTAGCTGACTACTGTTTACTGTAAAACTGAACAGTCTGTAAGTTTCCAAACCTTTAAAATGGCGTTGTGTAGTGTAAGCCTATGTTTTCTAGCACAATATTTGATCTTGATCTGTTCAGTCTGAGCAGCAGTACTTGAAGCCTTTGTGGGCTGCAGTTTATATTAAATTGTAAGGGGGACTGGAGGAAATGTTGTAGGATTCAGTGGCTGGTGCGGTAGCTGTCTCTGATTTAAACCCCTGAACAACACAGGAGATGCTTGAGAAATTCTTTATTGTAACTGGAACATAAAATGAGCCTTCTTCCTACGTAAGGCAAATCCCAAATCTCTCCGGAACTGTAATTGACTCAGAATGTGATTAATGTAACTTAATTGTCTTGACTGTACATACATCAGGCACATCACCACCATCTGAGTCCAGGGTGCATTGAATCGCTGTCTAATTTCCAAAGGCACTTTAAAGGATGTCATCCTCTTTGTCTAGACACTGACACCTTTTAAGATGAGGAATACCATGTTCAGCAGGAAGACTGAAGCCTGTGTTGCACCTTGTTTATACCGAAGATCTGATCGCTGCTTACAATACATTAGGCACATCAGAATGGCATTTTCATTCATCGGCTCCTATCTGAACTGTCACTTGCAGAAAAATTGAAGAGACTGACAAAACCTTCTTCCTTTTTAACCTGAAATGAAAAGATATATTAAAAATATTGTCCGTTAATGGACAGCAGCACATGGCAATAAATTGCAAAGCTGCCTCTCTGATACAATCTTAAAGAATAAAGCAGAAGTACAGATGATTCACTTAGTATTTCTTTGTGTAAGCTCAGCCATAAAGTTTGAAACTGAAAGTCATTTTTCTATAACTGGTGATTTAGCTGCCTGTCCCTCCCTCTTCCAGGTCATTAAGTGGTGATGTGTTTTTGTTTGTTTTTAATATGTCTGTGCAATAAGAATATAATAGATTTCAGTCTTTTATCAGTTTGCTCCTGAAATGGAGTATAAATACATTGCATTGTGAGGTACAGAATAGTATAGGGATTCAAATAAGTGACCATATGAGCATATGAATTCAAACATATACACATGTGTACATTTAAGAAGACATTTGAATTTTGACAGGAAACATTAAAGACATGAAATTCATGGTTACAAGTGAAATGTACCATATGTCCTCCAGCACTTAAGACACAAAGAGCACATTAAGAGAGTAATTAAAGGGCACCCTGTTGTGGCTAGGTGGTGGAGGACATATGGTGTATCATGACTAACCATGAATTTTGAAGTTCATATTGTTTTCAAACATAACCTTGTTCTTTGTATTTAATATAGTGTAATTTCTGTGTATTAGTATATGTTTCAGTTGTGTTGGATGTCTCAGTTTCAGTACAGTTCTTCCGAAATTGTCAGCCTGACAAATCCACATTTGACAACCTCCTGTTTTAATCTAAAATGACTTAAAACATTGGGGTCACAGAAGACTGGCTGTTTGATAAAGGGGCAGCACACATGATTGTAGCTTTCCTCTGTTTCACACTTGTACTTCCTTATTACCAGTGCAAAAGACAACATGTGACATGGAGACGCTTGGAAAATGTATAGATTGTTGCTGGCAGATTCTGCATATTCCACCTCCTCTTGAAAACAGAGCAACTCTTGTTGCCTCTTTCTCTTTGTCACTAATAGCAAATATCATACAGTCAAAATTCAGTTTAAAATTTTGATGGTGATGTACAAAGTAAAATAGAATCTACTTTGTGTGACCTCAGGTGAAAGATATCCAGCTGGAACGTAACAAAAACATTAATTTAGCTGTAAACATGCGTTATTCAGGCACCCAGGGTTAAGACACTTTATTTACATAGTTGAATTTCTAAACGTAGCTATCCTCTGGAAATGCAAGTGTATGTCTGAGATATAAAATCTGTGTATAAATAAGCCTTCTGTCCTTAAGCAAACAGAATTCTGAAAGTTTTATTCTAAGACAGCAAAGTCAAATAGCTGTCTCAGCACAAAGTTGAAACCAGACATTTGCCACGTTTTTTCGCTTGGATGTAGTTGATCATCATGAAACTTGAGGCTGACCTTGGGAAAACTACAATGAAGTGATGAGTACCTGGCTAGATTTAGGTCTACCAAGATTTAGGTCTTAGGGCACTACTTGTGGTTGAGATTGTTGACGTTCTTAAGTAATGGTGGAGGCATTGATCCAGTTCAATACCTAAATTTCCACTGGCAGACTCCTAACACCTATGTTTTTGATGCAGGTGCATGAAAACACTGAGCCAGTCATGACAATTGCACAAGAAATTCTTGTCAGGAGTAAATTTGGCGAATGTCCTTGAACCACTTCCAACCCTATAGTAAAGCACTATTTTTCTTGCTCTTATTTCCTTTTATCTCAGAAATTAAAGCTCTTACTTGGAATGTAGGAAGTTGAGATTCTTTTTCTTTTTTTTTTTTTTTTCTCTTTTTTGATATGTCGGTTTGTGGTTGTTTTTTTACTTCAATGATCTGTGAAGTCCCAAGGAAATGCTGCAACCAAACTATGGTGATACTCTCATCTATTTTCAAAGCTGTTTCACTTTGCATCAAATACTTAAACTTCATAGTATCAGAGGCATCAGATGACCAACAATATTTCATTTTTATCCAGTGAAGATCTCTTGTGAAATATATATAAGTGTGCAGGGAGTAGAGTCTGGAAACTCGCTTATAGTCATCAGACTGAAGGCAGGGAGTTAGTCATTCTCCCAGGACATGGAAAATACAGATTTAGTTCCCTCATACTGTTCAGAGCATTGAATCCAGTGCCTCCTACTCCCAGTGTGAGTAATCCAGCCATTGCACTGTTACAGAAGAGTGGGGCATTAGCACCAAAGAATATAAGCTCTAACTAAATTTGACTTTCCAAGTATCTCCGAGAGACTTTAGAGAGGTTCAGGTAGTTGTATGCTAAAATCAGATCATGGAGGTTCAGCTCAGGACATTAATGCCTAACTCCAGAACTTTGAGTCGTCTAATAGTTTTTCGTGTCTTTAAGGTTAGGTAGTCCAGAAAAATCAGTGGACTGGAGAGCTGCTCAATGCTCTGGTGGGCTTCAGATGCATAAACAGACTGTATTCAAGCTTCGTGGCCTGATTCCTTCCTGCTCTATTTGGACACAGCTTTCAGCACTCATTGCAGCAGGGAATGAGAGCAACTCACCCAAAAACATAACCTGCATCTTGAGAGGGGGAAGATTTGAGTTGAGATCCACTTGGGCAAAGAAACTAATTTGAACATGTGTTTGGAACTCCACAGTAATGTTCAGTCCTATACTCCATTGAGTAAAAGGTGAAACTTCATTCTTAAGTTTAGTCTCATGGTTTTAGGTGTCCAATTCCAGAACATGCCTAACCAGTACTGCATTAATTGTTCAGAAACAAAAGAAGATAGAAAGATATCCCATATTTCTCAGATGAGAAACTGATTTTCCCTATGCAAGGTACTTCTGCATTTGGTAGTACTGTCAGCTTCATGCTGTGTATCGTGATGAGAATTGTACTAGCAAAAGTTTTCAAATGGTTATGTTGCTATTCATCCGGTTACCTTTTCTGTTTTTTTTTTTTTCTTTTATTTGAGTGGGTGTTAAGCTCACTATCTTAAATAGAAAAACGTTTAATTTAGCTGTGGGATATTTTCTGTAGAAATTAAACACTTGCCTGGGCATAGAACAATTATAGTCTCTAATATCTCGGTAATGCAACGTAGCCAACTGCAACCTTTAATTAGGTTTGCCTTCAGAACATTGCCAAGTGAGAATCTGAATTCAGACAAGTGTCCAGATCTCCTTCTTGGCATCTTCTTTTAATATCTGTGAGAGCTTATTTTCAGCTTGTTATGCTGTTAGCCCTGTTACATGCTCTGTTACTGTTAGTAGAAGTTGTACAGGAAGGGTTTCATTTCTGAAGGGTTCTTTTACAAACTAACTTTGCTAGAATCAAAATTTCTTTCGTCTCCAATTTCTATTGACTTCATCTTCAAGGCTAATAAAAAGAAACGTGTATGTTAATAACAAGAACAAAAAGTTATAGTAATTTAGCCTTCCAAACAAGAGGAGACTTTTCTTGGTCTTTATGACCATTCCTCTTGGTTCTTCACATACAAAAATTAAAATGTAAGCTCTTCTGGGCTTCGGAGTCTGTTATTTCTGTTCATTTGTGCCGTATTACACTGTGTTTCTATTTGAACAGAGTATGTCTTGAAGACAGAAGAATTATCTGGGAACTTCTTTAAGAAGTGTTTTAAAAGTGGAAGAGACAGGTTTTTCTAAACTTGGACTTTTTTTTTTTTTTTTTTTTTTTGGCAAATATTTCTACAAGGTTTCACTGGCTCAAAATTTCCTAGGTTCATGATTATGATCTTCTGGTGAGAAGATTCATATCCCAGAGACTGGTTCTTGAAGATATAGAAGACACTAGAACCTTGAACCAGAGTTTGTTCTACCATATGCAGAAGCACTCATTGCCACGCTCCTGGCTCTTTTAGGATATGTCTCATGTTAGTTTCCTGGAGAGGACTTGTTTAAACAAATATTCATTTGGTGGAATGTGATTTAAGTCTCTGTCTATTTTCTAGCCATCGAGCAATGAGCTTCTCTTGTATGTTTGTTAATTTCTGCCCCCGCACTGCCACCATCCCCCTTTTCATTTCCCGTGAAAAAAAGTTTTGAAACATTTTGACTCATGCACAGGTAGAATGGAAAGTGCAGCATTTCAAAAGTCAAAGAAACAGTTTCATAATTTGTCATAGAGACAACCTCTTAGGATTGTTCCTTTTGTTCCTTAGTGATTCATAAGTCTTTCCTTCAAAAGTGAATTTTTAAATTTTTTTTGGTTATTTTTGCATTGTTATATTGCATTGAGCCTTTTTGTGGACAGGAATACATCTTTGATAACCAATGCTCTTCTGATCGAGGAGCTAACTGGGATGTAATTTCTGTTTTGTACCTTCCATCCTAGGCTGTACTTGAACATAAACACTCTGGCATTAGGTGTTGTCTTATTCTCTTGCTCCTTCTGGTTTTTGTCTCCCACCACCAATTACTCAAGCCTGTACTGAGTTTTTTGAAAGATTTTTGCTGATTTTCATTTTTGTATGGAAAATTAAGAGTAAAATGTAGTATTCTGCGGCAAACCAGTAGTGATTAATTTGTAAATTATTTGTGTAATTAACAGTCTAAACACATAAACATGGAAAAAACTGACACAGATAACTTCAGGGACAATGCTATGTAAAAAGCAACTCCCTCTTGAATGTGCAAAGCAATGGTCAAGGTTATGCTAGTTGCATATTTTGCTGATCCCAGGGTCTAGCCAGGCAGAAATAAAACACAAAGATATCTTCAGGATGCCCCTTTGGTTTAATGAAGAAATATGCTGATGCTCCACAATGTTTCATCTTTGGGATTTAATCAAGGACATGAAATCTGAAAAACAAATAATGCTTTGTTTACGGAAGTTTATTTTAGATGCTACATTTTTGCTTTAAAAAGCTCATTGTTTTTTTCCTCCTCCCTATTGAAAATGGTTGTGGGGGTAAGTCGAAATCTTACGGGAAAAGTAATCATGCTGAAATGACAACAAAGCCTACTTTTCTCTGTCTGTTAGTGGTGGCTATTAATAAGTATGGCAAATTTCAGTACTACTGCATTCTGATGCTGACTTTACCGTTATCCTGATCTCGATTTAAGGAAGTATAAAAGACTATTTTCATTTAGTAATGAGATGTGATTGAAAAAAGTAGCCTTGTTAGATTATTATCACTAGAAGATACCAAAAAAATTAATGGAAATGTTAATATCTTTCGTTTCTTTCTATGCAGTTATTCAATTGCAGTATTCAACCCACTTGCAAATGCAAGGAAATGTATGTCAGAAGATTCAAACCTTTCACACACGAGTTCATTTTCTCCCCACTGCTGTTCCATTTAAATCAATGCCTGAAAGTTACTTTCAAGTCCTTTGTATCCTTTGGAGTATTTATGTAGGCTGTCAGGGAACCACCAACATTAAAGACACAAAATAACTCCTGCTTTGAACAGAATCCTAAAAATCCAACAGAAACTTTACAATTGCTGTTAAGTATTCAAATACAGTTGTTTAATGAAGATGTTAGCAAGTGATTTTTTTTTTGAAGCAGCGTGTCAGTTTAACATCACTCTTCTCAAGGCAGCTGTTTTTACAAAAAGGAAAAAATAAAGGCATTGTAAATTGAAGTCTATTTGGCAATTTACAGGTCAGTGGGAACTGAGGACACACTGGCTCTAATTTTGCAGCTCAGGTGCCTGGACATTTTCTCAGGGACATATTCTGTTAAAAGGAAGGACCTGATCTTAAATGCCATACTGAAACTGCGTCCAGGGTACTGTGAAAGATACCAAATCTCATTGGCGAGTGTCCAATGCATTTGCCTTCACATATGGGTCCTCCTTATTTTGTGGCTAGGACTGAAGAAGTTCCCAGTGGGGTGAAATACCTGGAGTTAGCTATAATTTTACTTTAGGTTTCTTATTTTTTTGCTTACAGATTTCTTGGAAGTCCAAGTGGGAGAAGTGGTGATGCACAAATAGTCTTAACTGTTCTGTAGATCAGAGCTATGGTCCTGCTACTAGTTGTGATGTGTATTTCATATGTTTATAGTTCTTTTTATAGATATCAAAATATGAAACATTGTTGAGCGGATATAGGTTGGGATATATTTAACTTTGGAGGGGATATAGGAACCTCTGCTAAATTTATACTAATACAGGACAGTTTACCCAAATCTGTGTGTTCCCGTGTTCACGTTCACTATTTAAGGTGCTAATAGTGTATCCAGCTTCTCCCCATCTGAGGATTTGTGATTTAGATACCAAATCCCACCCTTTTAAAAGTGGGGCTGTATGGTAGGAGCCCATCACGTGTTGTACAGACACATCCCATTGACACTATTACAGTGGTGCGTGGGGCATTAAGAGTGAGACTCATTTTTTCTCAGTTCTTTCCCTCCCATCCTGACATCCGCAGCTCAGTTCAAACCTTCATTTGTGTAACTCCATCGTCTATCTCAGATATCTTATCTCAGCAAATTAATCTCAAACTCAGAATATGCTATCAATAAGACTCTGGTAATATTTGCAGATGTACAGAGAAAGGATTTGGAAATTGTTTGTATTGAGTATTGAAGACATAGGCAGCACTTAAGAAAGCTATGACTGAATCCAGGCAGTGTTCAACCTTAATTTTAGCCTAACATTGAATTTTTTCCCCTCCAAGTCATAGTTTACGCAGCTCTAAATATTAATTTCATTGCATGCATTTAGGAAGAAAGTCTGATACTGTAAGTGAGCAGTGATGGTAAAATATTGGAATAACAGTGATATACTGGGGTTTTTTTTAAACATCTATTTATAGAATACTTTCTTCTCTAAGGATTAGGGGAATAGAAGCTGCTCCTTGATGCATGTTAGTGAAGCATATTTCCTAACACAGTTTGACATACAATATATTTCAATGTTTATGGTACCTTATGGTATGGTACTCCTGGTACAGTACCTTATGGCATTTTATTTAATGTTTGTGAAGTTTTCTGATTGCTTCCCAAATAATTTATTTTTATTGGCAGCTATCTCCACGCACTTGTATGGAAATAAGGCTGAAGCAGGATGGCTTTTTACATCTATAGAATTTCCAAAGTGTTTAAAAATAATAATACATTTTTCAGTTGCTCTTTGCTAGCAGTCATGTCTTTTATCAGTTGAAAAGTTGGAAAATTCTCATCTAGAATAGTTGTGTGCTATGAAATTAAAATAAAACCAATAAGATACCATAGAAATTTTCTTAGCTAGAAATTTTAAGAATCTAATGTTCCCACGGTCATTTTCAGTCCACCTGCACAGTTCGAAAATAACATTTTTTTTCTGTTTAAGCCATGAAGCGTGGACTCGGCACAAGATATATATGTTATTTCTTGCTGTGCATTGATAAAACATTTCTTAGTTATCTTTCTGCCTTTTGTTTATATACGTCAGTTTGTTTTAGGGTACACTTCACTCCTATAGTTCCTATTTGTTTGCTGCCAAGTATAATTGCAAATCCCAGAGCCCTCAGCAGCTCTGGCTTTATAGAGACTTATTTAAATCACAGTTAAAATCAAATATGAAGCAACAATGGTATTTTATTTTTTCTATAGTGTTATGTCTCATTTGATGATTAAAAAGAGAGATGACTTCTCAGATAAAGACAATGTGTAAGGTCCTTTCCCCCATACAAAATACACCACCATTATCCCTATTTTAATTTATAAAATACTTGCAACATTGCAAGCAGGATTATTAAGATTTTCCTTTAACTGAAAACATACTATAAAGGTGTAAAGCATAGTACAGGCTTTTTCTTCAGCAGATGTTTTGCTGTTTCATCACTGATTTCAATTAAAAAGCATGTGCCTGGCTATTGTATTTTATACGGCCTAGTCACGTATATGGGTCACTTCTTAAACTCCTTGACCCCTGAGGAGCAGATGGCTTGAAAAGCAAGTATTAGTGCAACAAAATCCAACATCTCACTGCTTTCATTGTTCAGATCCCTGCCCTTGTTTCTTGTGGTGTGCTCCCTAGTGCTCCACTCAGCCAACTTTTAATTTGCTCAAAAGGAGTAATTTCTTTTGCTTGTCTTGGGAAACTATACTGGAAACCATATCAGAAACCGTATCAAACTAGCTTAGCTTTGTACTAATATATTGCTTCCTATTTTTTTTACATTATTATTCCTGTTTTTATTTTGCTACAAAGCAAAGCTTTAGTAATTCTCAATTTTACTCATTATATTCCAAGTTAATGATAAGATTCATAGTGAATCACAAGAGAGGTGGAAGAGGGTAAATAGAGGTGAACAGACAGGAAAGACAAAAAAGGAAAACTAAAACTGGTAATCCCAAAAGTAATAAAACATGTCTCTTGAAGGCAATGGGTTAAATTTTGGAACACAGGAGTATCTTATGTGTTTCCTTCATTCCAAATATACTTTAAATGCCAAAATAACCTCCTCTTCTATCCTTAAAAATTGATTCCAATTTGTTAGTCAAAGATTGTAATGAAATGACTCAAACCATAGTCTTGTTCCACTAAGCAGTTTGCTACAGTGTTGTTTTTTTTATTATTATTAATTATATTCATACCACAAGAACTGTCAGAATGTTAAAATTCCTAAGGAGAGTTTGCCAACATCTATCACTGGATTAGAAACAGCTCTGCAAAACCTTCAGCAAAGCAGATAATATTCCATCATAAAATCAATAAAACTAAGCATTGTCAGCACAGTGCTGACAGTTCCAGCTAAAACAGTTTATAATTTTTAAAGAAGATATATTGTAAATAGAAAATAAGAGGCTTTTTTTCTCTTGGTCCATTTCGAAAGATACAGCCAGCAAACACAACCCAGATGTAAATGTTTTGCTACTGGTTTGTTATGTCTGCCCAGTTTGGCCCCTCTCTCTTTACCCAAATATTGCCTGCCACAATTTTCTGAGTTGCATGGATAGAGTTTATCTTTTTGAATGGTGCAGCACGCTATACTGATCACCTTGCTAATTACATTGGCTGTACACAAGAAAGAGTCCAAGGCCCTATTTCCTCCCCTCCTTCAATGGAATAACTGCTTCTAGGAAGACTGAGAAATACCAGGGGAATAAAACAATATCTACACTCATCAGAATGCAGAAAGCACTGCTCCTAGACGCTAAGAATATCATGCACCACTGTGGTCATCTGGTATTGCTTCTCGCAGAGAACAGATTTTAGAGTAATACTGTTGGTCTGTGTTATAATGTATTTCCAAGAAAGACTTCTGGTCTTGATTTACAGATGTCAGGTAACAGAGATTCAGTTACTCCCTCTTTTAAGATATTTTTTTTTTTCATGCTCTATAATCTTCATGTTTGAAAATGCACATCTTGTTCTTATTTTGTATTGCTTTACTTTCAGCTTTCAATCTCAGGCCTTTGCTAGCCTTTATTCAGTTGAATTTATGAATGTTGCCGTCTTTTAAATGTGGTAATATAACTCCTAGCCACCTTTTTGGTGGTTGATGTTTTATTGGTTTTTTTGGTGTGTCCAACAGCAGCTGCTGGCAACCATGTAGAGCTACCTGTGTCTCTGGGCAAGCTAACTTGGGTACTATTGGTAATACGGCCACTCGGGAAGTCAGTGTGAGCTCCGAGGCACACCCATAAAGCTGGAGAGCTTCCTGGCCTTTTACTGCTGCCTGGGCATGACCATGCTATTTACCAGCAAGCAAAGTTAAAGCCTATTTGTGTATATCTATGCCTTCCAGTATCATCAATGACTGTACTGTAGACATGCCCTTTGAGTGAGAGACATAAGAAATATGATTCTTCTGAACTTTTTAACTCTTTCAACTTTTTTTTTTTTGAAAGGTGCCTATCAAAACTTCATTCTACCTAGCAGTGAAAACCTGAACTCATTATGTGTATGTGGTCTGTATTCTTTCTTGCCATTCCTTTTTTGTCCATTGAAGAACTTATTGCCACAGTTCGTTCATCCTGCTCAATGTCTCTTTTTTCTAGAGTAAAATAATTGCTGTGTGATTTACAGTTTCTTCTTAGGTCTAGGATCTTGCATTTAATATTAAAATACACAGTTGTGTCCTGTAGAACCTGTATTTGCCAAATCCAGAGACAGAGTTTTGGGCTAGATGGACCACTGGCCTTACTGAATATCACATATCATATATTAAAATATATGTACAAGTGATTTCTCCACATCATTATTCTCAAAAGTTTGGCATCTTCTGTGGATGGTACCAGGCATATTACCATGTTTTCTTACATTTTTTTGGTTAAGCTGCCAAAGGAGAGTAAATTTCCATTGGGCCTGCACTAAAAATATTTCGTGGAATGATTCTTCATGTACAGAAACTTTTCTGGCTTCACCGATGTAGTCACTTTAATTAAAGAAAATGGAGATTCATGACATTTGTATAGTACTGTTTTCATTCCAAATATTATACGAGAAGAAGCCAAATGCTTTATGAAACCTGAAGAGCAGAATGTTGATAGAGTCCTTGTCTTTGCCCCTTGAAGGATAGATCCTCGCACCACAACATACCCAGTGAACTACAGAATTGAAAACAGTACAGTTGCTTCCATGTGGTGCTGTCCCTAACCTCTAGCCTTCCTGAGAAGTGGGATTTATTCTGTTTGAGGTCAGTACTTTGATAAGGCACACTGTTTCCAAGACCCAAGTTAGGATATCTGTAGCCTTATTGTTACCTCAGGGGTCTCTTAGACAGAATAACTTTGTTTTGTGTAGATGCCGTTATCTTTATGAAACTCTAATGTTATTTCTTTGAAATTATGTATGGGTCTGCAAATCATATTGTTCACTAGTAATTACCATACTGGTTTCTTCCTTCCTGATTTTTTGTATATCTCCTGTATGCTTATCTGTGGATTGTACATGAGAAGTAAAGACCAGTTGTTTGAATCTTTTTGCACTTCAACTCTTTTCGTAATAATTTTGTTGATACTGTTATAAGTGTTCTCAGAACCTATTCTTGTTCATTATTTATGACTGAATAACAATTTAGGTAAACCTTTGGTCTGTCATAATGCAGCAGCTCTTACACAAACATATACCTGCTTAGTGTCTTCTTCTTTCTGTAATTCATGTATTTGGTCCATCTTGAAGACTAAATATTTGCGAATGTGTTACACCTTGAAGATTCATCCAGATTCTAGAAAGAAGTGTGATGAATCACTGAGAAATCCATGCTTTTGTTTGGATTTTGACTGTAACTATGTGCAGTTGTAATAATTTTCTTCTGCAACTTAAAGGCTTATTTTTCAAAGCATCTTTGAACAAACAGTTGGGAGCAATGATTTGCCAAACTGTAATTAAAAGGAAATAGCCTCATTCTGAGAAGTGTAAACAATGTGCTAAAGATAATAAAAATAGAGTCCTTAAACTGATCAGTCTTGAACCCAGAACAGGACTTGAGATCGCAAATAATTTAATTGCTGGAGTGAGACCCAGCATCTCACAGGACTTTGTATTTAGTGTCCTGCAGTAACACGTGCAGTTTCTATGGGTTTGCCAACAAATTCATGAAATTTTTTGTCCTCAGCTGCATCAGCTCCCTGTTGCTCGTTAACATACTTTGCCAGGAAATTCATGGCATTTTTAGGTCTTCAGCTGTGTATTAATCAACTCCCTGTTGCTTGTTAACATACCTTCTTTTTCCTATCTGTGATCACAATTTTTTGCTTTACAAGTAAATTTTGAAAGTAAAATCTTGGCCTACCCAAAAATAATGTCAAAACATCCTTTTTCTTAAAAGCAAAGTGATAATTGAAGCTGTGGATTTCTTATAACACTGTTCTCACAACAACTTTGCAGAAGCTGTTATCTTGAATCTGAGAACTGTGGGTCCATATTTTCATACTGAACCCTCATCTAATGTTTTCTAGTTGCCTTCTCTGGTCTTAATGCTTTGGGAACAGCTTCCAGTATTTTCGTGTATTTTCATTCATCTAAGAAACCCCATCAGACATAAGAAGTGGAAGCGGAAGGAATACAAAGATGGCCTTCGAGCATGTAGAGATGGGGTTAGGAAAGCCAAGGCCCATCTAGGACTGAATCTGGTGAGGTCAGAGATAGATGTATCAGTAGTGGAAAGACTAGGGAAAATATGGGCTTGCTGTTGAATGGGGTGGAGGACCTGGTGATAAAGACATAGAAAAGGCTGAGAAACTCAATGCCACTTTCTTCTCAATGTTAATGTTAGGACCAGCTTTCAGGAATCACAGATCCATGAGATCAGTGACAAAGTCTGGAGAAGGAATACTTGCACTCTGTGGAGGAGGGCCAGGTTTGGGAATATCTAAATAAACTCAAAGTCGGTGGGACCTGATGGAAGCATGTCCAAAGAAGAGCAACAAAGCTGGTGAAGGGTCAAGAGCACAACTCTCATGAGAAGCAGCTGAGGGAACTGAGGTTAGTTAGCCCAGAGAAACGAAAGCTCAAGGGAGACCTTATTGCTCTCTACAACTACCTGAAATGAAGTTTAAGTGAGGTGGGTGTCAGGTTCTCTATCCAAGTAACAAGCGATATGACAACAGGAAATGGTCACACGTTGCACCAGGGGAGGTTTAGATTGGATATTAGGAAAAATTACTTCATCCAAAGGGTTATCAAGCATTGGAACAGGCTGTACAGGGAAGTGCTTGAGTCACCATCCCTGGAGGTATTTAGAAGACGGGTAGATGTGATGCTTAGCAATATCATTTAGTGGTGGACTTGGCAGTATTAGGTTAATGGTTGGACTTGATGATTGTAAAGGTCTTTTCCAATCTATATGATTTTATGATTCTATGAATACAACCCAAGTGCTGAGGGAGCTGGTGGATATCATTGCAAAGCCACTCTTTATTCTCTTTAAAAGGTTGTGGTGATTAGAAGAGGGTGTTGGATGGGGCAGAATGCACCTTCAGAAAGTTGGCAAATGATACAAAACTGGGAAATGTGGTTGATAGACCAGATAGTTGTGCTGCCACTCAAAGGAACCTTGATAGGCCGGAGAAAGGGGCTGATAGGTACCTCATGAAGTCCAACAGAGGGAAATGCAGCATCCTGCACCTGGGAATACAGAATGCCATGCACTGGTATAGGCTGGGGATGATTGGCTGGAAAGCATCTTCACAGAGAAAGATCTGGGGATCCCTCTGGACAGCAAGTTGGACATAAACCAGCAATGTGCTATTGTGGGAAAGGCAGCAAACAGCATCTTGGGCTGCATGAGGATGAATACTGCTAGGAGTATGGGGGAGGTCATCCTCCTTCTTTATTCATCACTGGTGAGGCACATCTGGAGTCCCGTATCCAATTCTGGGCTCCACCATACAAGACAGATATGGACAGCTCATTCTCACAAAGATGGTTAAAGGACTGGAGCATCTCTCATATGCGAAGAGAGTGATACAGCTGGGACTCTCTAGCGTGGAGAAGAGAAGGCTCAGGGTGGATCTTATCAATGTCTATAAATACCTAATGTCAGAGACTAGAGAAGACAAAGTCAGGTTTTTCTCATTGGTGCCTAGTGACTAGATGCAATGGGTGCAAATGGAAATTCAGGAAATTCCATTGAAATGTAGGAGAAAGCTTGTTTTAATGGTAAGGATGGTCAAACACTGAAACAAGTTGCCCAGAGAGGTTGTGGAGAGATTTAAACCCCACTGAACACATTCCTGAACAACCTCTACTAGCTGCCCCTGCTCTGAGGAGAGGGTTGGACTAGATGATCTCCAGAGGTCCATTCCAACCTCAACCATTCTGTGTTTCTTTAAAATCTAGGAAGAAAAATGAATGAGAAGCAAAAGATTTTCTTGGTTAGACTAACAGCTTGCTGTTTAACTTCAAATATGTACAGTCATTTTTCTCTGAATCACTTTTATAATTATTTTGATATATTTTGTCATGTATTATCATTTTGAAATATTGGCTCATTCAGAGACAATTTTTTTGTTTTAAAAATGTGTCTTTTTGTTATATTTCCAGGATGTGTAATGAAAACATGAGAAATAAAATTTGCCTATGTAGTTTCTAGATATCTTTTATATTTCCTTGCACTGTGAAAGAAATCTAATAGTCTTATAAAGAAATATCTATCAATAAGTTATTTTTTTGGAGTAAAACTGTCAGATACCTGTAAAGTGTTTCTCTCATAATTTATCTCCATGTTTAATTTTTTATTTTATTTTATACATTTGTTAAGCATGAATGCTGGGCTTTACAGGATTCTTTTCATTCAAATGCACTACTGTAGGGATATTAAAAATTGAAACACTTTTCTAGGCATGCTTTTGGCATGAAGTTTATAGGGTTTTATAATAGGAGAGAACTTTCTGCAGGTTATTTAGAAAACTGTACGCTTTTGAGTGGAAATGTAAGTTTTGTGGTCAATTGCTGGATAGGCACAGGTGTGGTTTCACACTGGGTTTCTCTGTAGGCCAGACCTGTCTATGAGAGGTTCTTTTAGCCATTCCCCACCTTCCTGCCAGTATGTTTCCTCTCTTCTCTATTTCTGCACGTGTTTTTGAGATCAGGTTATAAACTGACAACTGAGGTTGGTTAAGGGGTACTTTTAAGTTGGTATGTTTAAGAAAAAAGAAAACACAACACACCTCTGGATCACTTTACTGGTTAGCTTAGATTCCAGTCCTACAAACAGGTGGAGGAAGGATGTGGTTGGAACATCTTAATTTGACTGTGTACCCTGGAAACTTAAGTCACGGATCACACTTTTATATTAATTTTTTTTTCTATAAACTGTATGACTGTGTGCATATGATAGTGTGCATAGATCTCTTGGTAATCTGACCTGAAGAGGGAAAGATGTATTGTAATTATTCATTTTTATTGATGTGTAGAAATCCAGCATCCAAGCTCAAGTCTGCAATTTGTTAGTGATGCTGCATCGAAGTGACTGTGGAAAGTGCTAAGTGATGGTTAAGTCTCACTAAAGTAAGGAAATTTAGCACCCTGTGCAATGGCACTCTTTATTCAGTGAATGGCTCTTTTTCCACTTATTTTTATATCCTTTTTTCTGTCTGTCAGTTGGTAGTAAAACTACTTGAATTTCCTTCTGTAACATGATTCTTTTTGCTTCAACAAAATCAGGATTTTTTTTCATCAGTCAAATTCAGGAAAATACATGGATTAAGTGTTCTCACTGGCTGACTGGGAAACATAAAATGAAAGGAATACTCTCTGTTTAGTGTCCATTCAAGATAAAATTTTGTTTTTCTACATTATCCCATTTTGATAGATAACATTAGTTTTCCTTTTGATGTTTCTGATTTAGAATTTGTGTGATTTTTTTTTTAATCTTTATCAGAATTTTTTCATCTTTATTCTAAAAAAGAACAGAAATATAAGTCAAGATATTGACCTTTTTAGTTAATAATTATGTTCTTACAGAGTTATTACTGACTGTATAATTGACAGTGTCAAAAACTGTCAAGAAATCTTATTTGACTAACAAAGAGTTCCCCTTGTACTCCCCTTGTACAGCCTGCTGTCTCCTGAAGAAGAAAGGCCATTCAGGGTGTTCTTTCCCTTTTTATAATTTATTCATATACTTATGAATTCTGAATGTCATTGCTTGGAGGCCAGCTTCAGGATTTGGTGGATTTGGTTTACAAACCAAATGCTTCAAGTTTTGCAATACTTTGGTCGGGGGAAAGGTGCGTGTTCATCGAGACTGGTGATAACAGTATTTACTAATCACAGTTTTCCAGTTCTTTTGCTTATAATGCAATAATTGTTTATCTTGCTATGAAGCACTGTGGTACCATATGTGTCTGCATTATACAAGACATGCTGTGGAAGAAAACCTTGGAAAGGCAGCTATCAAAGTTGTGGGAGGACTTGCTTTCTGCCTTAGATTGTCTTGTATTTTTTTCTGTTACAGGAATGAGTTGATTTCTGTGGTCTTGGTGTGAAGATATTTCTGCAAGTATTGCCTTTCACTGAGTTTGATTATCTTATTTCAGGCATTCAGAAATGGATAAAACAAAAATTGTTAGGTCTTTGATATATGCATATCCTAACCCCATAGAACTACTTTGTCCTGCAGGTTGAACACAACGATGAGGTCCACAATCTCCGTTTCCAGGAAAACACTGATAAAAGAAAGATGAGCAACAACATCTACCATTATTACCAGTTATTGTTATTCACACTTGCAAGTCTTCTGAGGTTGTGAAGGTGACCTAGATAGGACTGTAGTAATTTTTGGAGCATATTAATGTGGAGTATTACTTTCTGTATTCTTTTTCCAGGTCACTGTGTAAGCCATTACAAATACTTTCAGAATGTCTGGATTTGCGTACTAATTAGTCTGAATCAAATATTCATCACATCCCTGTTGATGGGATTGGCTGAAGATCTGATTAACCTTCAAGTGGCTCAGTGACTAAACACAGGTTCTTGTCTAGCTGATGGGGTAATTTCCCTGCTATATATATTTCTTGTTCCTCTAACATAAAATTATTCCAAAGGGATGCCCAGTCTAAGCCTTCTTTGGCCTTAGTTAGGCATAATATAGAAATTTAAAATAGAGCAAAACTATCATTTTTAGTAGAATATAGAATAAGCCATACTATTAAACGAAAGGAATACTTCCTTTTTTCTTTTGAGGGAATGGATAAGGCTATGAATATGCTGAAGGTTTTTTTGTCTTGTTCTTGTCGTCTTCTTTTGTCTTCTTCTTCTGTCTTGTTCTTATAAACCTATTGCTATGATTCACTAAGATTCATCTTTGAAGGTTATGATGATGTTATAATAGAAAGAAAGCCACGTGGAAGTAAACGTGAGTTTGCACGTGGTGTGCGGGGAGAGCAGGTCATTTCCATTAAGCAGTCTGAGGCCCATTGAAGGGACAGTCACTGCGCTACCGTTGGACCTTTCAGTAAAATCCCTGACTAAAGTTATTGAAGTGTTCTGTTCAAATATTCAAAATTGGGAAAATACTCAGAGTAAAGATGAGTGTAAGTCTCTTATATGTTCCTTAGCAGATAAATATGAGTTCTATACAGCTTAACAAAACCCAAGCAACAATGCACAATTTGTTCAATAAAATCATTACAAATATTGTAGTAGTATAGCAGCAACATGCACTTATCAAGGAAATGTTCCTAAAACAATAAGCTGCTTTCAATAAATGAGTCTTTAATATCTCTAAGCATTAGAATATTTAATTTCAATTTTGGTGTTATGATGGGGAAAGTAAATTACCTTGTGAAATTAATCATTTTATTTTTAATGAAAAAATACAAATACAGAAGCAATTCTCTATCTATAATATGACTTGAGGGGATGATGATTTATATTAAAAATAATATTCTGCTGGAATTTCTGCTACTATTTGAGATAATTTAATTTGTGTCATTTGCATATGAAAATATGCATTGAACTAGCAGCAAAATAACCTTTACACAATTCTATAATAGCATAAAATACAGTACATTACACTTTCAGTTATTAAGAATAAAAATACTCCATCTAATTTTGCAAAGAAAATGCTTCATATAGTTTTTTTTAAAAAAGAAGTTAAAATACAATGTAAAACTTGTATCAGATCTTTGCAATTTGTCTTGCTTTGTTATCAGCCAGAGATCTGAATTAGCTAAATGTATTTTCAGGTATTTTATTCTGTAGATTTCTCTTTTTAATTAGCTTCCTGAAGCAGAGATGCATCCTGTATTTTGCATGCTTTCCAGTAAGGTCATCTACACAATAGCTCATATAGTCTACTAGAGATGGACATGATAGAATGGCTTGAACCTGTGTTGTACTCCTATTTAAAGTCATTATACTCCTATTGAATACACATTTTCTCTAACAACAGTTCTTCACTGCCATATGAATATCTTGCTAATAAATCAACAGTCAGCATTCTTCATGAATGCTTGGTCTATTACTATCATTGAGGATTCTCATTGATAGCTGATTAGTGCCATTAGCTGCAGAAAGGGTGGGCTCTGTTTCTTTTTCATCTCTATTTTGTCTTGGCTAGTGGTACATCCATTGTGGTAAATGGACTCGCAGTGTAAGATTTCCCCTGGAGTGGGCCAAGATGAGGAGATTATCAAAAATACGCTGCTGAAAATTCTGAGGGATGTCCTCTCCTGTCTGATCCTTATATGATCTGGGCATGTTGTATAGATTCCTAAAAGTTATTCTAAAGCTTCTCCCAAATTCAACCCTATTTAAATCTACTTATATAACATGTGGGTTTTTAAAATTTCTTTCAGCCTGCCCTTTCATCTCTGCTGGGTTAAGTGAATAATCCCGGGACACCCAAAGTGAACACTGGTCTTCTAGCCAAAGTGCCATTTTTCCTCTTAATCTAAAAAAATATTCCT
Organism: Numenius arquata; assembly: GCF_964106895.1. Classification (NCBI taxonomy): domain Eukaryota; kingdom Metazoa; phylum Chordata; class Aves; order Charadriiformes; family Scolopacidae; genus Numenius; species Numenius arquata. The sequence continues at coordinate 54,109,286 of NC_133583.1, read as the reverse complement.
AAAAAGAGCATTTTTGCATTCTAGTAGCCAGCTTCTAGCTTCTCTAATCATTCTGAAATTATATTTCTTTTTTCCTCTAATCTCTACCCTGATAACAGAACCCAGGCCTACCATGTTGACTCAGATCATACATGGGCTGGATCTTACCCTCTCATCTTCAGAAATCTGCTGTAGGTTTCTGCCTCCCTTCAGCAGTCTGTCAGGCAGTCCTTCCCCATCATGTTTATTAAAAACACCCACTTTCCCAAAAGTTGGCACGCTCCTCCTGTGTTTACAGAAATTTCCCCTAAGCATTTGGCCTACGTTTTAATTGGCTTCTAGAAGGTTGTTTTTTTAATATATCTTTCTGAGGTACCATAGCAGTATCTCTTGCTTAGTGACAGCAGTGAAGTTTTGGTGAAGGCCAAGAAGCAGCAGTGTGAGACGAGGAATTACTTCCTGCTCCTCTGGCTCTTTGAGTGTGACTGTCTCTGGACACGAGGCCCAAAGCAGCAGAGGAAAACTTCCTCCTTATTTAACCCTACTGTCCTTTGTCTCTGAGGGCCGGCACATAACACAAATCTGTGCTGAACCCACGGGGTGAGATTTGGCTGCCATCACCGACTACCTGAAATTGCTGCTAGTTCCCGTGGGAAACCAGCAGCTATCCCTTGATCACTATTCCCCCCTTTGCAGTAACGGTTTTTATTCTGTTTAAAAATCCAAAAAGAATGATTCTCCTTTTCTTAAAAGTTCTCTGTTCTGCACATTTTATGATCTTGAAATAACTCCCTTCCTCCTTTTGAAACTTGTAAAATGCAATATATGTGACCTCCTCCTCTGACAGTGTTAAGCATTAGGTCTTCTTGAAGGGTCACTAGTCTTTATTGCCTTGTAAGGCTGCTCAGCACTATGCTTAAAGTAGAGCTTTATGCATAATTTTATTCACATTGCTTACTTTTAAAATACTTTTCTTTTTAGATACTTATATCTTTTGGAAGTTAAATCTTGATACATTTCAAAACTAATTGTGATTTTGAGACAACCTTAGTGTTTTATTCTGAATAAGTCAAAACAAAGTGCTTATTCTTCCTTATCTTTTTTTTTTTTTTTCTTTCTGGATGAAATCTGTTTTGAATAGTTTAAGTCATTCCAAAGTTGCATTTTTACATAAGCACGCTTACAGGCCAACTGTAAATAAAAATTGCACAGTTCTAGTTGAGTGCCTCGTAATTGTTAATAAAGGAAGTAAATGCTATCTGCTTTGTGTTTTCCCTATTCTGTAAATTCTTCTATACATTATAATGAAGAATAACATTTAAGAAAGAAACAACATAAACTCAAGGGTTTTTAAAAAAGAATAATCTTGAAAGACTGAAAGACTGAACAGACAAGTATGCAGATCAAATATAATTAGAAGGAAAAGTACTTTTTTTTTCCTCCCACTATCAAGATAAAATGCAAGAGGAGATATGCTAGTGCTCTTCTGACGTTGATTCAATCTTACAGAAGGGTTTCATTTTATGGCACAGGCAGTTTACCTCTGTAAAGACAAATGGATGAAAAAGCCTTCTCCTTTCTCAGCTTTTGACAAACAAGAAATCAAATCAAAAGATCTATTAAAAGACTAATTAGCTTGATTTTCCTGTACTTTTTCAGAATAGACACAGGCACACAACAAAAATGCATTCTCTCTCTCAAAAATTACAAAAAAGTTGGTGGTCTTTTAAAAATAAAAATTGAAGTGCCATCTTTTGTACTTTATAGATGGTACTAGACTTTCAGTAAATGAGTAATACAGCTCTGTGTGAGATCTATGCTGTCTGCCATTGTAGCTAATAAAGGAAACCTTACTTTATAAAGTAAATACTTTCTACAGCAACAAATTGTCTTTAATGGATCAACGAACCCAGAGTAACTGTGATTCCCCCTCAAGAATGACCTGTATCAATTCTACAGTTTAATCATGAGCGGTGTAGAAAAACTCCCCTTGAGAAGGCCTAGAGGAGACAAAAACCTCTTACTAGCTTTATCTGCTGTGCCTCCAGTAAAACCCAAACTAGCCTGAAGAGTTCAAGTTAGAAGTTTGAAGAGTCTGCCAAGAAGAATTAGTAGTTTTACAGCCACTCACAAAGTTGCCACCTCTTGAGAAAACTCTCAGGACCCAAGTGCCCCTTGTGTCTGCATATCGGCATCTCCTCGTGATTTTAGATAGGCTCTAGACAGGAGACTTTTCTTACACCCTAGGCAGGTGGCCTTTAGAGGGCCTATGTTGTCCTCAAGCCTCCTCTCTAGAGACCTTGGATATGAAATGATTTGATTTTCTCTGAGTTGTCCCCACCTTGATGTTCATTG